>NC_037347.1:43964535-44569042 GCF_002263795.3 Bos taurus
GCATGGCTTGTAGCTTCACTGAGTTAGGCAAGCCCTTTTTCCATGACAAGGCAGTGATCCCTGAAGGACATTTAAATGTTAATTCCATCTAAAAATTATCCCTTTAGGACATTATCTCAGTAAGTGTTTGACCAAAGATAGCCTAGTCAAGTTGACACATAAGGTGAATAATCAAGATTTCCCAATAAATTCCTTCTTAGAGGTTTAGTCTTGCAGTTATTTTTGCTGTAATATACTGTCATTTCTTTTAATGAGCTTATCCCCATAGACTGCTTTCCTCATAACTTCTCTTTAACTTTCCCCTATTATCTAATGCTTTGATTTAAGTAAGACAGGAATACTAGAGGACATATTAGAGTTTAGTATTTCCTTTTCCCCACATAGGATAGATTCTGATAGTTTCTTCTGAGGGAAGTTATACAAAACAGGATACAGAGAGTATTTCAATTTGGTTACTTTTCCCTTTAGCACATTTCAAGATGTTATTTCAAAACGTACCAGCAAATAAAGTTTCTCATCAAATTTGAGAAGTTTTCAACCATTATTTCTTCAAACATTTTTTTGTCCATTTTGCTACTATGTCTTCTGGTCTTCTCATTATGTATACATTGGTGTACTAAGAGGTATCCCATGTTTGTCTATAACACTTTGCCATCAAAAAAAGTTTTTGTTTTTTTCCTTTGCTCTTCAGACTAGTGATCACAGTTCACCTGTGATGAACGGCTTCTTTCTTCTGTCAGGTCTTGCCTGATGCTGAGCCCCCTCTAGTGAAATTTTTATTTCAGTTATTAAGCTTTTGATTTGGAATGCACTTTTTATAATTTTTCTATAAATCCATCTCTTTTAACAATCTCTATTTGGTGATGGATTTCTCCTATATTTCCTTGTAGTTCTTTAGTCATAGGTTCAGTTGTTATATTAAACATATCTCAAAAACCTGGTTAAAGTTATTTGTCTAGTAAAGCCAATGCTTGAGTTTCATTATGGGCAGTTTTTATTGATTTTGTGTGTTTCAAAAAATCTTGTTATTAAAAACAACTCTAGAAATCATATTCTTCCTTCCTCTGAATTTTTTTATTTTGCTATTTGCTTCTGTTTTTGTAGTTCCTGTTTGTTTAGGACTTCTCTGAACTATTTTTTCAATTACATTCTTTGCTGTGCATATCTGCTGAAGTCTCTACTTGGTTAATATCACAAAAGAGAGATATACTTAAACACTTTGAACTGATAAGTTTATGTGGCTTTGCCAAGGGTCTCTGTGTGGGGGGATAGGGTACATCTTTATGCATTATCCAGTAATCTTAAATGGTGCTTTAACCTTCAGTTACAGCTGGTGTCAAGCCTAAAGCTCAGGCAGAGGTCAGAGTACCTTTATAGGTCTTTTCTGGGTATATGTGTGTCCTGCTGCTGCTGCCAAGTCGCTTCAGTCGTGTCCGACTCTGTGCGACCCCATGGACTGTAGCCTACGAGGCTTCTCCGTCCATGGGATTCTCCAGGCAAGAACACTGGAGTGGGTTGCCATTTCCTTCTCCAATATGTGTGTCCAGATTGCCAAGAATATGGTAGAGCTTTTCAAAGCATTTTAATTCCTTCCTCCGACCCCTGTCTCAGTGAAACATCCACTAAACCAATGATTCATCTTCATGATGATCGTTTGTTTTCATAGCCTGTGATAATTTTTTCCTAAGGTTGATTTGAAACTTAAACTTTCTTCAGTAATATAACGTTTGTCTCCACTTTTCCAATAATGGCATAGATAGACTGTTTGCAACTCCATGGACTGTAACCTGACAGGCTCCTCTGTCCATGGGATTTCCCAGGCAAGACTATTGGAATGGGTTGCCATTTCCTTCTCTAGCAGATTTTCATGACCCAGGGATCGAACCAGGGTGTCCTGAACTGCAGATACATTCTTTACTGACTGAACTACCAGGGAACCCCAAATAGCTATATACTTAAAAGGATTAATGTTCCTAGAATTGAATTATTAATTAGTAGATACAATAAATTTTAATATTGCCAATATATTTATTGAATGACTTTATTTTACATATTTGAGCTTTTTTAAAAATCATGTTTTTAATCATAAAACAGTAAGCTTCCTTTTATTCATTATAAACTTAGCTTCCTATATTAAACTGTTTCTAGGTTTAGTTGAAGTTTTGTTTTACATAATGACAATTTAAACAATTTTCTAATATGTTATCAATGTTGCTGTAGGCATCATGTTTTATTTTAAAATTGTTTTTAAGTGTTAAATACAGTGCACAAAGAGAAACTGATGAACATATTTGAGTCCTATCCCTAATTAAAATCATATTTTAAAAAACAATATTTACAAACCGCTTTGCCAGTGGGAGTATATCATTCAGATCAGATCAGTCGCTCAGTCGTGTCCGACTCTTTGCGACCCCATGAATCACAGCACGCCAGGCCTCCCTGTCCATCACCAACTCCCGGAGTTCACTCAGACTCACGTCCATCGAGTCAGTGATGCCATCCAGCCATCTCATCCTCTGTTGTCCCCTTCTCCTCCTGCCCCCAATCCCTCTCAGCATCAGAGTCTTTTCTAATGAGTCAACTCTTCGCATGAGGTGGCCAAAGTACTGGAGTTAGGGACATAAGATAGCCTTCATTTTGTAGAAAAACTACTTTTAAAGTTGCATTTTGTTTTTCCTTTAAATCACTCTTTTCCTCTTTTGGGAAACTTTCAGCAATTCTGGGTCACTGGATAAACTGTTTAACTTGAGAAGTAATTGGTGATGGACAGGGACACCTGGCCTGCTGCAGTCCATGGGGTCACACAGGGTCAGACACGAATGAACCGAACTGAAGTAAACACAGTTGAAATTTTTTTAAACTCTTAATATTATTTCATGTTATCTAGGCTTCTCTTGTTATGAAATACCACCTTCTTGAAAAAAATTTTATCATGTAGACCAAACTATGGTCCTCTTATCAATAATGTAAAATGGATGATTTTCCAAACTCTTGTGTTTTTACTCACTATACTTGTTTTTTAAAGCTCATATTTATAAGTAATCTGAAAGAAACAGACCATTAATTATATATTAGTAGATATTATGATAGAAAAATATATGGTAGCCTCTCAAATGCATTTTGCAAATGTTAGATTAAAAATGAGGTTTATTTAAGACAGAAATTTTCAATGCATGTAAAAAATTGTAAATGTTATTTTAGTTTCATTAACCTGCCAATTTTCATCTTGACCAAAAATACATCATAAAATATTTTTATTCCTATGCTAGAATATTTGCTAATTACTAGAAGAACTGAAGAGATCCACTTTTATCATTTTCTTTGCGACTAGTTCACAGAAACTACTTAAATTATAAAATACACTCAACCACCTGAAAATATCACAACATTGTTGATCAACTATACTCCAATACAAAATAAAAAGTTTGATAGTTAATTAAAAATGAAAATAATACAGTTTTAGTAAACTTTAAAAAATATATGTTCAAAGTTTATTCAAAAATAAGTTAACTGATCAAAGCAAATAAAAAATGCAGTGGTACATACTGTTGTTGTTCAGTCACCCAGTCATGTCCAACTTTTTGCGACTCCATGTACTCCAGCACTCCAGGCCTCCCTGTCCCTCACCATCTCCCAGAGTTTGCCCAAGTTCATGTTCACTGTATCGGTAATGCCATCCAACCATCTCATCCTCTGACACCCTCTTCTCCTTCTGCCCTCAATCTTTCCCAGAATCAGGGACTTTTCCAATGAGTCATCTGCTCGCATCAGGAGACCAAAATACTGGAGCTTCAGCATCTATCCTTCCAAAGAGTATTCAGGGTTGATTTCCTTTAAGATTGACTGCTTTGATCTCCTTGCTGCAAGGGACTCTTAGGAGTCTTCTCCAGCACCACAGTTCTAAGGCATTAATTATTTGACACTCTACCTTCTTTACAGTCCAGCTATCACAGCCATACATGACCACTGGGAAGAACATAGCTTTGGCTATACATACCTATGTTGGCTGAAAGTAATGTCTCTGCTCTTCCAAACACTGTCTACGTTTGTCATAGCTTTCCTTCCAAAAAGCATTTGTCTTCTGATTTCATGCTGCATACTAGGAATCACCCATTTCTTATTTCACCCTACCACAACTTTTAGGGCAAAATGTAGTTTTCTTTACCCCAGGTCAACATATTAAAATAGTTTGGACACTGGTTTAATTGTGCTGAATATCGATGAAAGCCTTTCCTTCCAAGAATTTTATCTATTTCAAGGATGTCAAGTATTTGAACTTGTGAACTTAGGTCTTGACTGCTTCTGTGTACTGGGAAGCGTGAAACCTAGGGCAACAAGAAAAGCAGA
The DNA here is from genome assembly GCF_002263795.3 of Bos taurus. NCBI lineage: Eukaryota > Metazoa > Chordata > Mammalia > Artiodactyla > Bovidae > Bos > Bos taurus. Next base: position 43,968,883 of record NC_037347.1, read on the forward strand.
AGGAGGGTGTGAGGCATGGTCTTCCTTTTCTCTTTCCTTTTATTTTTATACTTATTTATCTCCTGCTACAAGCAAAGGGATGGGAAAATCAGTCTACCGGTCATTATCTGATGCAAAAAAGAACATGAGCTTAAGATCCCGTACACTTCACTGGTCCATGTGCAGACATAGTCCAAACATGATCTCTGGTCCACAATGCAGAACAGTGGTTCAGGTTTTTTTATTGATCTTGATTGCAGGTCAGAAGGGCTTCAAAGGAGGGTTATGAAGTAAAGAATGGTTACCATCTCCCTAGGGAAAGAACTTGGGCCTGATGCAGATATGTAGGTAGGCAAAGATCTTGGGTTCTTATGCTTTCTCTGGTGCACACAGAAAGGATTTCAGCATGCTGACTGCCACACCGGGGAACATGACAAAGTGAATAGGGACCTACCACATGTGAGCTGAGCACTCTGAGCATGTCTAGACATGGGCAGCCCCAGATGTGGTTGGGATATACCTAGGACCCGGAAACCCAGGGTCTAGCCAGCACTTCCGTTTTCAATGCAATTCAAAGCTATCATTACCTCTTAATTCACAAAATTATTCTATAGATTATTCTATAGAAATTCTATAGAATTATTCTATAGAAAAATTATTATTTCTGATTAAAAATAGAATTATCAAATTTAAAATCATTGACATAGCAGTAAGCGGGAGAAGGCAATGGCACCCCACTCCAGTACTCTTGCCTGGAAAATCCCATGGACGGAGGAGCCTGGTAGGCTGCAGTCCATGGGGTCGCTAAGAATCGGACATCGAAACGGCAACCCACTCCAGTGTTCTTGCCTGGAGAATCCCAGGGACTGCGGGGCCTGGTGGGCTGCCATCTATGGGGTTGCACAGCGTCAGACACGACTGAATCGACTTAGCAGCAGCAGCAGCAGTAAGCAGCAAATTAGATTCCTTAGAAAATCAACACAATTAAATACATACTCAGCAATTTTTCTCAGAATTCAGAGGAAAATAATAGAAATGAGGTGTGAAGAGAGAAAAGTATAACATAAAATCCAATCTACAGAAAATTGTAACTTCATGAAAAAAATCAAGTGATAAAATATTGAATGGAAAAGATGCCTTGTTAATGTAAAAGGAAGGGCTAGTTGATAAGCTTTGATTTTTTTTAAATTAAAAATTATAAGGCTACAAAAGTACAAGGCAAAATTAGGTAACACCACACTGGTAACTTTTATGAATTATGAGATTCTTTTTTTTTTTTTTTTAATCCAGAAAGTGACATAGTGATTTATCAGTTACTAGTTTCAGATTCCTTTCAACATTTCTGAAGATAAAGTCAAGATGAAGCTGATAATTACTGAACATTTGATCTGATAAAAGCATAATGCCACAATCGTGAGTGCTCAGTCGTGTTGGACTCTTTGTGACCCTATGGGCTGTAGCCCACCAGCCTTCTCTATCCATGGAATTTTCCAGGCAAGAATATTGGAGTGGATTCCCATTTCCGATTCCAGGGGATCTTCCTGTTGTTTATTCTCTCAGTTGTATCTGAAAACTCTTTGCAACCCCATGCATTGTAGCCTGCCAGGCTTCCCCGTCCTTCACTGTCTCCTGGAGTTTGCTCTAACTCATGTTCATTGAGCAGATGGTGCCATCCAACTGTCTTATCCTCTGTCGCCCCCACCTTCTTCTCCTGCCCTCAATCTTTCCAAGCATCAGGATCTTTTCCAATTAGTCAGCTTTTTATATCAGTTGGTCAAAGTATTGGAGCTTCTACATCAGTACTTCCAATGAATATTCAGGGTTGATTTCCTTTAGGATTGACTGGTTTGATCTTGCTGTCCAAGGGACTCTCAAGAGTCTTCTCTAGCAATTCTTCAGTGCTCAGTCTTCTTCATGGTCCAAGTATCACATCTGTACATGACTACTGGAAAAACTGTGACCTTGAATATATAGACATTTGTCAGCAAAGTGATGTCTGTGGCTAGTGGGTATCAGAATTATTTAATAGACCCTATCCCCTGCTATCAAAAGTGAATACTCTCAAGTGGTTGGCATTCTATAGCATCAGATCAGATCAGTCGCTCAGTCATGTCCGACTCTTTGCGACCCCATGAATCGCAGCACGCCAGGCCTCCCTGTCCATCACCAACTCCCGGAGTTCACTCAGACTCACATCCATCGAGTCAGTGATGCCATCCAGCCATCTCATCCTCTGTTGTCCCCTTCTCCTCCTGCCCCCCAATCCCTCCCAGCATCTGAGTCTTTTCCAATGAGTCAACTCTTCACATGAGGTGGCCAAAGTACTGGAGTTTCAGCTTTAGCATCATTCCTTCCAATGAACACCCAGGACTGATCTCCTTCAGAATGGTCTGGTTGGATCTCCTTGCAGTCCAAGGGACTCTCAAGAGTCTTCTCCAACACCACAGTTCAAAAGCATCAATTCTTCGGCACTCAGCCTTCTTCACAGTCCAACTCTCACATCCATACATGACCTCAGGAAAAACCATAGCCTTGACTAGACGAAACTTTGTTGGCAAAATAATGTCTCTGCTTTTGAATATGCTATCTAGGTTGGTCATAACTTTCCTTCCAAGGAGTAAGCGTCTTTTAATTTCATGGCTGCAGTCACCATCTGTACTGATTTTGGAGTGCAGGAAAATAAAGTCTGACACTGTTTCCACTGTTTCCCCATCTATTTCCCATGAAGTGATGGGACCAGATGCCATGATCTTCGTTTTCTGAATGTTGAGCTTTAAGCCAATTTTTTCACTCTCCACTTTCACTTTCATCAAGAGGCTTTTGAGTTCCTCTTCACTTTCTGCCATAAGGATGGTGTCATCTGCATATCTGAGGTTATTGATATTTCTCCCGGCAATCTTGATTCCAGCTTGTGTTTCTTCCAGTCCAGCGTTTCTCATGATGTACTCTGCATATAAGTTAAATAAGCAGGGTGACAATATACAGCCTTGATGAACTCCTTTTCCTATTTGGAACCAGTCTGTTGTTCCATGTCCAGTTCTAACGGTTGCTTCCTGACCTGCATACAAATTTCTCAAGAGGCAGAGCATAGTAGATGAATAAAGCAAAATATATTTTCTCTCACCCAGCAAGTTAACATTTTCCGTTAAATTTCTGTTTTCTCTCTAAGGACCTGCTCTTCTCTTGATGATAAGTTATTCCCTTTATGGATACACTCTTACCTCACTCTTCCCATCAGCTACAGTAGCAAGCTATATTCTATGATTTCTCTAGGACACAAATATTATATGGTAATGCAAAATACATATTACATATTTGTTAGCAGATGGTTGGTCTTCTTCTATAGATCTTAAAATACAAATCAAAATAAAATCCAAATGAAATAGGGGCAAAAATATATAGAACATAAAATTACTGAAATATTATAGGAGATAATTGAAACTGAGCTGTACAATAAAAGTAGCCATCAAGATAGATTTTCTTAAAAACCAAAAGATTCAAAAAGTTTAAACAAATCTCAAAATAGAGAAATAATGTATGTAATGCAAAGTAATCAATATAGGGACAAACGTTTTCATTAAAAAAAGGGATAAACATTATATTGAACAAATGCTAGGAAGAAGTAATTCACGAAAGCAAATGTAAAAAAACTAAATACAATCAAATGTTCAAACTAACCAGTGTTCAACAAAACAAAATTTTAAATAAAAATAATATGAATGTTTTGTCTGTACATTTAATTAAATTTGTTAAATGTAAACTATTCAAATAGGTAGAAATATAAACACTATACTAATACTATGTATCATTTTGGATCCTGCTTTCTATTTGATAATAAGATTTAGAGACTTTTCATGTCTGTTTATAATGTATACATTTTTCAAAGTACCTTCATAGTAGTATATATTCTAGATTCTTTATAATTCACCATCCTTATGGGGAAATTGAGCTATCCTCACTTGTTGCTATGTAAGCAATTCTATAGGGGACAACCTTATCCATACAATTTGGTTTGATGTATGTTTCCTTGACACTCATTAACTCTCCTGGTTAAACTTGCCCCTTTTCCCAGAATTTAATTCAGGAATCACAAGGATAGTCACCAAATTTTAGAACTTTGCTTTGCATTGTTGAGATCTGTATTGTTAATCTTGTGATCTCACAGTACTTCCTCAATCTTATCATATTTCCTTATGCTAACAATCTTTTGAGAGGTAAAACATATTTTCTGTTTTTACTAAACATGTACTTATTATTTTTCATTAACTTTTATTTGGTTATTGGCACCAAATTATTGAGGGCAAAAGAAACAACTTTATTCAGCCATATATAATTTCAAATCGGTTTTATATTTATTAATATTGGACCATAAAGAAGGCAGAATGCCAAAGTATTGATGTCCTCAAACAGTTGTGCTGGAGAAGACTCTTGAGAGTCCCTTGGACAGCAATGAGGTCAAACCAGTCTATCTTAAGGGAGCTCAGCCCACCCTGAATATTCACTGCTAGAACTGATGCTGAAACTGAAGCTTCAGTATCTTGGTCATCTGATGCGAACAGATGACTCATTGGAAAAATTGCTAATGCTGGGAATGATTCAGGGCAGAAGGAGAAGACGGTGCCAGAGGATGAGATGGCTGGATGGCATCACTGATGCAATGGACATGAACATGGGCAAACTCTGGGAGATGGTGAGGGATGGGGGGCCTGGTGTGCTGCCATCCATGGGGTCACAAAGAGTCAGACACAACTGGGCGACTGAACAACAACAATATTGGGTTCTTATTATCTGTTATCCAAAATTAAAATTTAGTGTATTTACAGAAATACAGAATCAGAAAAGCCAGGAAATTAAAATTACATATCAGTTCTTTGCTTTTGAAATTACATCTGATAAGCTTTTGTATTTTTTTAGGGAAAAGTATGTCATTACCACTTTTTAATGTAGCATACATTAAGAACATTTTCCATGTTAAAAATTTTTGAAAGCATGTTACAAAACATTCCATGTGATGCAAGTATCACATTAACTTATCTGTCTTTATTACTTAATATTAAATGTATTTTGAATTTTTTCTATCTCTAATCATTCTATAATAAGTGTTCCTATACATTTATCCTTGCTAATTACTTTATTTCTTTACTCATATGGCATTATAATAATTATTTTAAAAGTATGCTCTGGGCATTCAAAGCCATAGAGAAAATTCTATATCCAGAAGTATTAGTATTTAAGAATTATAGCATTTCTAAAGAGATTTTAAGTAAATGAACCTAGTGATTAATTTTAAGAACATAAAACTTGAAACTGCCAGATATGTACTGCCTGATGTGAAGTAATAAAAAGGACAGTACATCAGCTATGAAGAAATCTCACCAATCAAATCTGAATCAAAAATCTTGTTAAATCTGTGTGTTTTAAAAAATCATGAAAGTCAAAGAAATATGTTAAAAATAAATGTAGAAATACACAGAAAAATACAGAAGGCAAATAACCATGTAGAGGGAAGAATAAACGTCATGGGGAAAAAAAAGAAAGGGGAAACATGTAGATTTAAAGACAAGAAAATGATCAGCCAACCTATCAGTATTCTGAGTACTGTTGGGATTCTGATTTAAATAAAACAGTTTTTAAATAAATTATAATATACCACCGGAGAAGGCAATGGCACCCCACTCCAGTACTTTTGCCTGGAAAATCCCATGGATGGAGGAGCCTGGTAGGCTGCAGTCCACGGGGTCGCTGAGAGTCGGACACGACTGAGAGACTTTGCTTTTACTTTTCACTTTCATGCACTGGAGAAGAAAATGGCAACCCACTCCAGTGTTCTTGCCTGGAGAATCCCAGGGACAGGGGAGCCTGGTGGCTGCTGTCTATGGGGTCACACAGAGTCGGACACAACTGAAGTGACTTAGCATAGCATAGCATAGCATAATATACCATGGGGATATATACACTGACTATATTTTTTCAGTATTAAAGGTTTATTGTTAAATTTGTGTGCAGAAATTTGGGAAAGGTTTTGTCTTGTTTTTTTTTTTTTTTTGCTTTTTTTAGTCATTTTTTTCCTGATAAAATATTATGTCTAGGATTTTCATCTATACTACTCAGTAGGTAAAGTAAATTGGCTTGCTGTGCTTAGTCGCTCAGTCAGTCAGTTCAGTCCCTCAGTTATGTCCAACTCTTTGTGACCCCATGAATCGCAGCACGCCAGGCCTCCCTGTCCATCACCAACTCCCGGAGTTCACTCAAAGTCACATCCATCGAGTCAGTGATGCCATCCAGCCATCTCATCCTCTGTCGTCCCCTTCTCCTCCTGTCCCCAATCCCTCCCAGCATCAGAGTCTTTTCCAATGAGTCAACTCTTCACATGAGGTGGCCAAAGTACTGGAGTTTCAGCTTTAGCATCATTCTTTCCAAAGAAATCCCAGGGCTGATCTCCTTCAGAATGGACTGGTTGGATCTCCTTGCAGTCCAAGGGACTCTGGAGAGTCTTCTCCAACACCACAGTTCAAAACCATCAATTCTTCGGTGCTCAGCCTTCTTCACAGTCCAACTCTCACCTCCATACATGACCACAGGAAAAACCATAGCCGTGACTAGACAGACTTTTGTTGGCAAAGTAATGTCTCTGCTTTTGAATATGCTATCTAGGTTGGTCATAACTTTCCTTCCAAGGAGTAAACATCTTTTAATTTCATGGCTGCAGTCACCATCTGCAGTGATTTTGGAGCCCCCAAAAATAAAGTCTGATACTGTTTCCCCATCTATTTCCCATGAAGTGATGGGACCGGATGCTGTGATCTTCGTTTTCCAAATGTTGAGCTTTAAGCCAACTTTTTCACTCTCCACTTTCACTTTCATCAAGAGGCTTTCTAGTTCCTCTTCACTTTCTTCCATAAAGGTGGTGTCATCTGCATATCTGAGGTTATTGATATTTCTCCTGGCAATCTTGATTCCAGCTTGTGTTTCTTCCAGTCCAGCGTTTCTCATGATGTACTCTGCATATAAGTTAAATGAGCAAGGTGACAATATACAGCCTTGACGAACTCCTTTTCCTATTTGGAACCAGTCTGTTGTTCTATTTCCAGTTCTAACTGTTGCTTCCTGACCTGCATACAGATTTCTCAAGAGGCAGGTCAGGTGGTCTGGTATTCCCATCTCTTTCAGAATTTTCCACAGTTTATTGTGATCCACATAGTCAAAGGCTTTGGCATAGTCAAAAAAGCAGAAACAGATGCTTTTCTGGAACTCTCTTGCTTTTTCCATGATCCAGCGAATGTTGGCAATTTGATCTCTGATTCCTCTGCCTTTTCTAAAACCAGCTTGAACATTGGGAAGTTCATGGTTCACATATTGCTGAAGCCTGGCATGGAGAATTTTAAGCATTACTTTACTAGCATGTGAGATGAATGCAATTGTGCAGTAGTTTGAGCATTCTTTGGCATTACCTTTCTTTGGGATTGGAATGAAAACTAACCTTTTCCAGTCCTGTGGCCACTGTTGAGTTTTCCAAATTTGCTGGCATATTGAGTGCAGCACTTTCACAGCATCATCTTTCAGGATTTGAAATAGCTGCTCAGTCGTGTTCAACTCTTTGCAACCCCATGGACTGTAGCCCACCAAGTTCCTCTGTCCATGGGGATTCTCCAGGCAAGAATACTGGAGTGGGTTTCCATGCCCTCCTCCAGGGAATCTTTCCAACCAAGGGTCAAACCCAGGTCTCCTGAATTGCAGGTGGATTCTTTACCGTCTGGAGTGCATATTAGATGAGTTTAATATTTAGGTAGAGGACAGATAGTACAGTCTTAACGTATCATGCTTATGGCTTATCCTAAAGAGATTTGGGAAAGGGAGTAAAATGATGGGATTCACAAGTAGGAGTACAGTACTATGAATGTAGGCATGAATTCATCCAGAAGCAAGGAAACATTTAGGTCCTTCCTCAATTTCTATAATTCCAGCCCCCTCTCTGGCACACTTTCATGGGATGTAATTTCTCTACAGAATAATAATAGATGATGACAAAAATAAGAATGAATTAAAAATGAGATGTGAAAGCCAAAGGGACTCCTTGGTAGAAGCAAAGAAGCCCTCATGTCTTGCAGCAGGAATGCAGAGAAAGCCTAGCATGAGGCCTGAGATTTATCATTCTGCATGACTAACTTCAAAGGAGGTTAAACTCAGCAGATTGGTTGGGCCAGGAGCAGTGCCCCATTAGGAAAATCTGGATCCCTAACACACAGGATCTAGACATATGGATGATTTCTTCTGAAGACTTTGATTCCTCTGACTCTTCTGAACCATCTAAGCCTGCAGAAATATTCCATTTGTCTCTATTAAGCACAATCATCTCAAATAATCCTGAGAGGCACTCAAGATCTGCCCTCTATCTTCTTCCTGGCCATATACTTAGGTTTTAAGACACAATGCCAACCAACAGAAGATGCGTTGGGCTTCTTAAGTAATGAAAGTATTAAAGTTTTAAGATGCTGCCAATCTACCTGATATGTATTAGTAGACATCTGGAAAGTATGCATGACATTGGGTTACAAGATTATTTATTAAAGGAACTGGAACATAGAATTGAAAGGAAAGAGTTTATTTACTTGAGAATATTCTTGGGAGATAAAGGATTTAGCCTTCTGGAAAGAAACTCAGAATATTTTACAAATTAATAAAGTGGCTCCCAGTGGCATGGTGCACACACTGGCCAACCTGAGCAAAATTGAAATGTGTGAACTGCCATGTCAGATGATGGATAAAGAGATTAAAAAGTTCAGAGAAGCAGACATGCTCAAATGGATGTAATATGTACAGTCAGAAAATGAGCATGATTGTTATGTTCCTTGGAAAGGCCCAGTTCAGTCAGTCAGTTCAGTCGCTCAGTCGTGTCTGACTCTTCATGACCCAATGGACTGCAGCAGCCAGGCCTCCCTTTCCATCGCCAACTCCTAGAGTTTACTCAAACTCATGTCCATTGGGAGAAGGCAATTGCAACCCACTCCAGTACTCTTGCCTGGAAAATCCCATGGATGGAGGAGCCTGGTAGGCTGCAGTCCATGGGGTCACTCAGAGTCAGACTCAACTGAGCAACTTCACTTTCACTTTTCACTTTCATGCATTTGGAGAAGGAAATGGCAACCCACTCCAGTGTTCTTGCCTGGAGAATCCCAGGGACAGGGGAGCCTGGTCTATGGGGTCGCACAGAGTTGGACAGGACTGAAGCGACTTAGCAGAAGCAGCAGCATGTCCATCGAGTTGGTGATGCCATCCAACCATCTCATCCTCTGTTGTCCCCTTCTCCTCCTGCCCTCAATCTTTCCCAGCATCAGGGTCTTTTCTAATGAGTCAGTTCTTCCCATCAGGTGGCCAAAGTATTGCAGTTTCAGCTATTTAGGAGTTTCACTATTCAGGAGTGATTTTCTTTAGGATGGACTGGTTGGATCTCCTTGCTGTCCAAGGGACTCGAAAGAGTCTTCTCCAACACCACAGTTCGAAAGCATCAGTTCTTTGGCACTCAGCTTTCTTTATAGCTCAACACTCAAATCCATACATGACTACTGGAAAAACCATAGTTTTGACTAGACCCTTTGTTGGCAATAGACACACACTTTTTCATGGCCACATGAATGCCTGGTGAGAAAGAAGCATTAAGTTCTATAGTGGCTCCACTTTTCAGTTTAGCATTGGAGATAGGAAATGCTTTTTAAAGAATTTATATAGCTGAAAATGATGTCCGTGAATGGACTTTGAACAGCGGAGACTAGGTGGCAGTGTTAATTGGCAGTAACCAGGTTGTACTTAACCACAGATATTGTGATGACTAGCAAAGTTGGGGTAGAAGCCCTGAGAACCAAATACATGAGAAACTACAGGATGGTTAATAGAATATGACCTCCAGAGGGGCAAAATAGATTGGTAGCTGACAACTGCACTACTCAGCTTGAACTAGCAGAAGAAACCAAGGTTTGGTGTCTGGACATCTGATGATAACCACACTAATAAAAATGTCATGATTCCTTGCATATGTCTCACACCAGAGACCATTGTTCAAAAATCAAAACTCACTTAACATTAGTTCCAAGTGGATGGCAGCACCATAGCATGTTTACACAACAATGATTTGCTGAGTTTTTCCCCAAAGAAAATGAGGACCATTTGCTCAGTTGACTGTATATTGGGAGATAGGGATTACTCTGTTTCTCACACTGTTGACATAGGGTATCTAATCTCTGAACTATGAATACTTTAAAACATTATTGTGGCCTTCCTATATGTAAGAGGACATTATAAATGGTTTACATAGATTTCCTTGGTAGTCATTTCCCTGGAGCCTGAAAGTTTAATTGGTATTAACATACTTGAAATTTGGCACAAATTGGATCCCTGATTATGTGCACGCATGCATGCTTAGCCATGTCCAACTCTTGTGACTGCATGGGCTGAGGCCCTCCAGGCTCTTCTGTCCATGGGGTTTCCCAGGCAAGAATATTGGAGTGGGTTGTCCTTTCCTTCTCCAGGGGATCTTCCCAACCCAGGGATTGAACCAGGGTCTGCTGCATTGCAGGTGAATTCTTTACCATCTGAGCCACCAGGGAAGCCTTGAATAACTACCAAAATGGGGAAAGCAAAGTGGAAGCCTCTGAAACTATTCCTACTATGACAAAGTTAGTAAAAATATATAAATTGTATGATGTATTTACTATAAAGTTTAAGAGATTTGTGTCAGTTATGAGTTTCTAACAGACGAAAGAATGGTGGGCCTCATCACATCCAGTTTAATTACCTAGCACTGACTCTGCAGGAACCAGGCAGCTCCTGGAAGACGACTGTAACTCCTGCAAGCCCAGTGGTTGTCCTGATTGACGCTGCCTTGACAGATGTGGTAACTTTACTAGAACAGATGTAATCTCAAGTTCAGGTGTGTGGACACTGTTTGGGCATGTACATTTTTTTCTATCTCAATAAGAAAAGAGAATCAGGGAGAGTTATTGTTCACTTCCAATGTGTGATAAACATTTGTAAATTTTGCCCTTGAGTTGTAACTCTTTTCCTCTGCTATAATGTAGTCCAATGGCATCTCTTACTATCTAAACATTGCAGACAGTAGTACATGAATCTATTGCTTTGAGGATAGAATGTTGTTCCATTCAAATAGTTAGCACCAAGAAGGATTTTGTAAGACTCTTATTTAGGGAATGAAGTGGTCATGATGGCAGAGTTGGAGGGCACAGCATGAATTCTTACTAAGGCTAATCTAGCTACTGCTACTGCCAAATGTCCAACTTGTTTTAAAAAAAAAAAAGGAAGACCAAAACTAAGCTCCAAAATTACATAATTTCTTGAGATTTACTGTCTACTTGGCAGTAAGTTAACTGCTTTGAATATCTTCCATCCTGAGTATCTGTGGTCTTGTTACTGCAATCGATTATTTTTATAATTTTCTGCCAGGGTTTCAAAAGTATTCCTGTTCTGCTACTTACGTTTCAAAGAAATGAGTTTCATGGGAGGTGTAATGGTTAATTTTATGCCACAAGGTGACCAAACATTTGGTTAAATTTACCCTGAGTGTGTGAGGCTGTTTCTGTGTGTGCATTCTGTCATGTCCAACTCTTTGTGACCTCATGGACTGGAGTCCCCCAGCCTCCTCTGTCCATGGAATTTTTCAGGCAAGAATACTAGAGTGGGTTGCCATTTCTTACTCCAGGGGATCTTTCTGACCTGCCTGTCTTGCATAGGAGGGCAGATTCTTTACCACTGAGCCACCTGGGAAGCCCAAGGCTGTTTCTAGAGGAGATTAACATTGGAATCAGAAGATTTAGTAAAGAAGATTGCCCTCACTAAGGTAGGTTCTAAATTGAGAAAGGAGTGGTCAAGCCTGTATATTTTCACCCTGCTTATTTAACTTATATGCAGAGTATATCATGCAAAATGCCAGGCTGGATGAAGCACAAGCTAGAATCAAGATTGCCGGGAAAAATAATAACCTCGGATATGCAGATGACACCACACACCTTTTTTATGGCAGAAAGCAAAGAAGAACTAAAAAGCCTCTTGATGAAAGTGCTGGGGAACACATGTATACCTGTGGCGGATTCATTTTGATATTTGGCAAAACTAATACAAGTATGTAAAGTTTAAAAATAAAATAAAATTAGAAAAAAAAAAAGAAAGTGCTGCTGCTGCTGCACAGTCGTGTCCAACTCTGTGCGACCCCATAGATGGCAGCCAACCAGGCTTCCCCTCCCTGAGATTCTCCAGGCAAGAACACTGGAGTGGGTTGCCATTTCCTTCGCCAATGCATGAAAGTGAAAAGTGAAAGTGAAGTCGCTCAGTCGTGTCTGACTCTTAGCGACCCCATGGACTGCAGCCTATCAGGCTCCTCCCTATATGGGATTTTCCAGGCAAGAGTACTGGAGTGGGTTGCCATTGCCTTCTCCTTGATGAAAGTAAGGAAAGTGAAAAAATTGGCTTCAAGCTCAACATTCAGAAAACTAAGATCATGACATCTGGCCCCATCACTTCATGGCAGATAGATGGGGAAATGATGGAAACAGTAAGAGACTTCATTTTGGGGCACTCCAGTATCACTGCAGATGGTGATTGCAGCCATGAAATTAAAAGATGCTTACTCTTTAGAAGAAAAGCTATGACTGACCTAGACAGCATATTAAAGTGCAGAGACGTTACTTTGCCAACAAAGGTCCGTCTAGTCAAAGCTATGGTTTTTCCGGTAGTTATGTATAGATATGAGAGTTGGACTATAAAGAAAGCTGAGCACTGAAGAACTAATGCTTTTGAACTGTGGTGTTGGAGAAGACTCTTGAGAGTCCCTTGGACTGCAAGGAGATCCAACCAGTTACTCCTAAAGGAAATCAGCCCAATATTCATTGGAAGGACTGATGCTGAAGCTGAAACTCCAATACTTTGGCCACCTGATGGGAAGAACTGACTCATTTGAAAAGACCCTGTTGCTGGGAAAGACTGAAGGCAGGAGAAGGGGATGACAGAGGATAAGAGGGTTGGATGGCATCATGGACTCGATGTACATGAGTTTGAGGAGGCTCCAGGATGTTGGACAGGGAGGCCTGGTGTACTGCAGTCCATTGGGTCACAAAGGGTTGGACAAGACTGGGTGAATGAACTGAACTGAAGGTAAGTAGATTCAATCCAATCAATGGAAGACCTGAAAAGGACAAAAAAGTGCTGAGTTAAAGGAAACCCTTCCAGTCTAACTGCCTGTTAGCTGGGCCATTGTTATTTCCTTCCTTCAGATTCAAAGTGGAACATGAAACTGAATTCTTAGCTCTCAGTCCTATAGGCTTTCTACCAGAATTTACACCACTAGCTCTCCTGGTGCTCCAGGCCTTTGAACTCAGACTGGAAGACAGCATCAGCTGTTCCTGGTCTCCATATGCTGACTGCAGATCTTGAAACTTCACAACATTGATATGAGCTCTTTCTTATAATAAATCTCTTTAGAGGGAGAGGTCCATCTCCTATTTGTTCTGTTCTCTGGAGAACCCTGAATGATACAGTAGGTTTTGTAGTAGGAACTTCATTTGTAGGAGTCATGATGAGCTTCGTGCTCAAGGAAGTCCTTTCCTGTTGTTACTGTCCAGTATTCAAAACATGTCCTTTCTGTGTGGCCATGGCTCCACATCTCTGTGTTCAGTTCAGTCACAGTCACTCAGTCATGTCCAACTCTTTGCAACCCCATGGACTACAGCACCCTAGGCTTCCCTGTCCATCACCAACTTCCGGTGATGCCATGTTTGCATTAGTGTGACTGTAACACTGTTGTCCTGCATGCTTTCTAAAGTAACAATTGGGGGCTGGTGCACTGGGACGGCCCAGAGGGATGGTATGGGGAGGGAGGAGGGAGGAGGGTTTGGGATGGGGAACACATGTATACCTGTGGTGGATTCATTTTGATATTTGGCAAAACTAATACAATTATGTAAAGTTTAAAAATAAAATTAGGAAAAAAAAAAGTAACAATTCACTTACAATACCATGGTATTTTGGAATATTGCCTTCTGAAGTCTGTTTACTCTGGATCCATTTACCCCTGGCATCTAAGCAATCTTTCTTTGGAATTCCTAGTGCTCCTATCTTCTCAGCATGGATTATGTCCCCAAAAGCTTTCCTTCGGGGTAGGTCTTTGTCTTTCTGAAAAAGCCTATTTGTGGTACATTCAAGTGATGCCTAAGGATTTAGGCTGTTATGGTTTGATCTTTTTGCCCCAGGGTGCTTCCTTGGCTCTTTATTTTTTTAATATATCTGAAACCTGGAGCCTACAAGTTCTTTTTATAGTATTGCAGACTGTTCTAGATACTTTTGAAGTGAAGTTTCTGTCTGTTACTCCTGGGTTCCACGAGGTGTATGGTCCTTCGGTGTTCAGCTTTCTCTTCCCTTCTGCCACTGGGCTGCAGCTGACCCAGCATGGATCTGATGCCCTGGAATGGTTTGGCTACACATCCCCGCTCAGAGGGTCTTAGAGGATTTCTGGTGAATGTGTCATCTGTGAATTACTTATTTCATCTCTTTTGATCTGTCTTTTCATAAAAAGATTTGAGGAGATTTAAAGAAATAGCTCGGAGAAGGCAATGGCAGCCCACTCTAATACTCTTGCCTGGAAAATCCCATGGATGGAGGAGCCTGGTAGGCTGCAGTCCACGGGGTCACTAAGAGTCGGACACGACTGAGCGACTTCACTTTCACTTTTCACTTTCATGCATTGGAGAAGGAAATGGCAACCCACTCCAGTGTTCTTGCCTGGAGAATCCCAGGGACGGCGGTGGGCCTGGTGGGCTGCCGTCTATGGGGTCACACAGAGTCGGACACGACTGAAGTGACTTAGCAGTAGCAGTAGCAGCTACAGTCATAGTCCTGTTATCTGTGGCTAATAATTGTTGATCATTTTTTATAACATCAAAGTTAATTTTCATTTTAAAAAATCCATTAAATTTATTATATATTCATATAAATTATAGATAAACTTCAGTTCAGTTCAGTCGCTCAGTCGTGTCTGACTCTTTGCGACCCCATAAATCGCAGCACGCCAGGCCTCCCTGTCCATCACCAACTCCCGGAGTTCACTCAAAGTCACATCCATCAAGTCAGTGATGCCATCCAGCCATCTCATCCTCTGTCGTCCCCTTTTCCTCCTGCTCCCAATCCCTCCCAGCATCAGGGTCTTTTCCAATGAGTCAACTCTTCACATGAGGTGGCCAAAGTACTGGAGTTTCAGCTTTAGCATCAGTCCTTCCAAAGAACACCCAGGACTGGTCTCCTTTAGAATGGACTGGTTGGATCTCCTTGCAGTCCAAGGGACTCTCAAGAGCCTTCTCCAACACAACACCACAGTTCAAAAGCATCAATTCTTTGGCGCTCAGCTTTCTTCACAGTCCAACTCTCACATCCATACATGATCACTGGAAAAGCCATAGCCTTGACTAGACGGACCTTTGTTGGCAAAGTAATATCTCTGCTTTTGATTTTGCTATCTAGGTTGGTCATAACTTTTCTTCCAAGGAGTAAGCGTCTTTTAATTTCATGATAAACTTAGGCATAAGTATATATTTATAAGTTGGGATATATTATGAATTATATATAATATAGTATTCATCATTATATCATTTAAGTAATTTACTTATGATTAATAGTTTATAATAGCATTTAATATAATTTTATATTGACCTTACGATAATGTAATAGATTTAATATCTATACTCTCTCCCTGATTAGACTTAAGCCATCTGAGAACTGGAATTTTATTTTAAGACTTTATGGCATTATGGCTAAAAACAATGCTTGATATGTATTATTCTGGAGAAGGAAATGGCAATCCACTCCAGCACTCTATTAGCAAGTATAAATTTTAAAGTGTTACAGTTCGGATTTGGAACATTTTATTACTTAAACATTGCATTTTTCAACTGTCAACCTAAAACCTAAGAATAAACCTACAAAACCAAGCAAATAATGTGCGGAATAATTGTAATTAAAAAATTACAGGGAATACCATCAAAATATATTACATAAAAGTAAATGTTCAGATTCAGCATACAAATCCTCACAGTTGAATTGATTTATATGTCTGTCTATGATACTTAAGCATTCATGCATATGAGACAAATGTTTCCTGAAGAATTGCTAAAATAGTATGAGATCAAAACATCTAATCTTCCATAGAACAACTTTTTGCACAGATATTACTTGCTAAGATAGAATAGTAGAGCAAATTTGACATTCATTGTAATCTCCAAAATTTTACTTCAAATATATTTGGGTAGAAAATAAATGGATATATGTCTTTCTTGTGTTTCATCCTATATCCAATAAACATATAACACATTAGCAGGAGCTTCCTTAATGGATTGCAGTTTGAGGAAGATGATATTTTGATAGAGAAAATGTCTTGTAGCTTACACAAAATTTTTATTTTCTTATTGATTACTCATGTTTTTTTCTCAGTGTACAAAAATAAATCAGTCCCTTAAATTCTGTCATCTATATTATCATTTTTTTCCCTGTGGAAATTATACTTTCTATCACTATCTTAATGTGTTCATCTCTTTGAAATTGTATATCAGATTTAACTTTTTAATTCTATAGTTCTCCACAGCCTGATAGATATTTTTTCCCAATATCACACCAGAGTATTCTAATCCAGAATTTTTGAAAGAAACATCTATAAATAAAGCCCTCTTTAAAGTGTTTGCAATTTTAAGTACAAGTACTTTTGAAATTTACAGGCAAAAACATCTGTAGAGAAGTCTTTTCCACTCTTGGAGGACAAACCCCAGCACATTTTCAACAATTTATTTGACTTTCACTGCCCATTTCTTCCAAGCAATCAATTTATCTTTCTCTGTGGAGTCTGTGAACAGGACTACGTTGTCAATGGAGAGGTGGCATGGATCTCCCCGGATGGTTGCCCCTTTGCTCTTTTCCCAGTGCTGTCACCAGAGAGAAATGACTCTAGGCCTCCATACAGAAAACACTTTCTGACAAACTGCCATCCATGTATGAAAAGGACGGTAAATGTATATATGCAAACCTCCATTTGACTTCCTTCTTCCTAATAGACTTTGTGATTTGCATGACTGCACAAACTATTCTAGAATTTATAGAAGTATCTGAAAAAAAAGAATGAACTTTCAGGGGCTGAAACGCTGGCCATTGGCTTCTGTATGTAAAATGTATTCAGTAGTTGAAAATCAACTTTGGTATTCTGCTATTCATTTTTTCAAATTATATTTGTAGAATTTTTTCTCATTTCCCTTCTCTCTTTCCTGAATGCCTAAATAGCCAGGCAATATCGAAATGTATCCTAATAAAAGAAGAGCAGTAGTTACTTAGTAGAGAGGCAAGAAGTTGTACTGAAACATCAATTTGAAAGAAAGGACCAGTAGCCAGTTTTGTTCAAAGCTAACCCTCTGTGAGTCTATCTTTTTATCTCTCTCACAGAGGCTCACCTGTCTGTGAATAGGCAATGAACATCCTTAGTGTGAATGAACACAAGGTAATATATTAATTCTCCTGGTGGGTTTTTATTTTATATATCATTATAAGTGGACAAAAGACACTAAGAATAGTGAATTTATGCCTAAGACACATGCAAAAGAAGATGGCATCAGTTCTCCAAAAAATTTCACTACAAAATCTATTAATAAGGACAGCTTTGGTAGTAGAAGTGCATCTGAGGTTCTTGCCCTTCAGGATTGTTGAGTTGGTCTTTTTGATAGAGATCCATTTCACATCAGTGTCTTATTTTTTATTCCTCGATGTACACCAGAGAAATATTATACATGTGTCTAAAAGTTGGGCTTTCCAAGTGGCTCAGTGGTAAAGAACCCACCTCCAGTGCAGGAGACATGGATTCTATCTCTGGGTTGCAAAGATCCCTGGAGCAGCAAAAAGCAATCCGTTCAAGTATTCTTGCCTATAAAATTCTATGGGCAGAGAAGTTTGTCGGGCTATAGTCCATGGGGTTGCAAAGAGTTGGACATGAGCAACTGAGCACTCACACATGCACATCTAAGGTTACGTCTCTGCTTCAGACCAGATCTACTCAGTTTCCCACTGCTAGTATTTAAAGTTCTGGGCTTTCTCTCATGATTTAAGATGAGCAGTTCATGGTACTTCTAAAATGTATATAGAACATCCACAATATATTTCTTTAATATTGTGGTCTTTTTTTATAGTACCCATCACTATCAAAAATAAATAGCATGTTATAACTATATAATAAAGTTTTTTGGTCTTCTGTTGTTAGGGTTTGATTTTTAGGAGATCATAAAATGCCTTGAGACAAGAGTGGCTTTTCTTGTTTACCATTAAGATTTGATAGTTATTGACAAAATAAACTTTACACTGTAAATGCTTTTGATAGTGACAAAATTTGTTCATAAATTCAGAGTAACCAACTCTCATTTTAAAGCATGCCACTATTGACTAGCTAACAAGCATGCTAAAACAACCTCACAAAATCTCATATTCACTATTTCTCCTGGAAATAGTGGATGATATTCACTTGGCTGATTCAAAATTTTACTTACATGATTTTTGATGTTATTATTCAGATTATTTTATTTTGTTAAAGGTATTTTGAACACAATGATAAAAGTCATCCAGGACCTATAATGGTAAATGTAAATATCAAATAATATTTTTTTTTTTACTGGAAAAAAAAAACTATATAGAATACCTGTGAACCCAAGAATCTTGTCTTTATGACATAAAGAAGGTCTGACAATTTCTCGTCATTTTCCTATAGGAGCCATGGTATCTTGCATGTATATTTATGATAACTGGAGCTACTTTGGGGATAAATGAACAATCAACCCATTTATCCAGCTTAAATTCTAGCAGTGTTCATTGGACATTGTTATTACAATGAATAACCTGCAACCTAAATTCGACCAACACAGTATAAACCTATATGTCCTTGATAAGTGTTTCATATTGTCTTCTATATCTATCTATCTATCTATCTATATATATATCAATAACCTCAGATATGCAGATTACACCACCCTTATGGCAGAAAGTGAAGAAATAAAAGCAAGAGAGTTCCAGAAAAACATTTACTTCTGCTTTATTGACTATGCCAAAGCCTTTGACTCTGTGGATCACAATAAACTGTGGAAAATTCTGAAAGAGATGGGAATACCAGACCGCCTGACCTGCCTCTTGAGAAACCTATATGCAGGTCAGGAAGCAACAGTTAGAACTGGACATGGAACAATAGACTGGTTCCCAACAGGAAAAGGAGTACATCAAGGCTGTATATTGTCACCCTGCTTATTTAACTTATATGCAGAGTACATCATGAGAAACGCTGGACTGGAAGAAACACAAGCTGGAATCAAGATTGCCAGGAGAAATATCGATAACCTCAGATATGCAGATGACACCATCCTTATGGCAGAAAGTGAAGAGGAACTAAAAAGCCTTTTGATGAAAGTGAAAGTGGAGAGTGAAAAGGTTGGCTTGAAGCTCAACATTCAGAAAACGAAGATCATGGCATCTGGTCCCATCACTTCAAGGGAAATAGATGGGGAAACAGTGGAAACAGTGTCTGACTTTATTTTTGGGGGCTCCAAAATCACTACAGATGGTGACTGCAGCCATGAAATTAAAAGACGCTTACTCCCTGGAAGGAAAGTTATGACCAACCTGGACAGCATATTAAAAAGCAGAGACATTACTTTGCCAACAAAAGTCTGTCTAGTCAAGGGTATGGTTTTTCCAGTGGTCATGTATGGATGTGAGAGTTGGAATGTGAAGAAAGCTGAGTGCCAAAGAATTGATGCTTTTGAACTGTGGTGTTGGAGAAGACTCTTGAGAGTCCCTTGGACTGCAAGGAGATCCAACCAGTCCATTCTGAAGGAGATCAACCCTGGGATTTCTTTGGAAAGAATGATGCTAAAGCTGAAACTCCAGTACTTTGGCCAACTAATGCGAAGAGTTGACTCATTGGAAAAGACTCTGATGCTGGGAGGGATTGAGGGCAGGAGGAGAAGGGGATGACAGAAGATGAGATGGCTGGAATGCATCACTGACTCAATGGACATGAGTCTGAGTGAACTCCGGGAGTTGGTGATGGACACGGAGGCCTGGCGTGCTGCAATTCATGGGGTCGCAAAGAGTCAGACACGACTGAGCGCCTGAACTGAACTGAAAGAGTCTCTTGATTAAAGTAAAAGAGGAGAGTTAAAAAGTTGGCGTAAAGCTCAATATTCAGAAAACTAAGATCATGGAATCCGGTCTCATCACTACATGAGAAATAGATGGGGAAAGAGTGGAAACAGTGGCTGACTTTATTTTTCTAGACTACAAAATCACTGCAGATGGTGATTACAGCCATGAAATTAAAAGATGCTTATTCGTTGGAAGGAAAGTTATGACCAACCTAGACAGCATATTCAAAAGCAGAGACATTACTTTGCCTACAAAGGTCCATCTAGTCAAGGCTATGGTTTTTCCGGTAGTCATGTATGGATGTGAGAGTTGGACTATAAAGAAAGGTGAGCACCAAAGAATTGATGCTTTTGGACTTGGTGTTGGAGAAGACTCTTGAGAGTCCCTTGGACTGCAAGATCTAACCAGTCCATCGTAAAGGAAACCAGTCCTGGGTGTTCATTGGAAGGACTGATGTTGAAGCTGAAACTCAAATACCTTGGCCACCTGATGTGAAGAACTGACTCATTTGAAAAGACCCTGATGCTGGGAAAGATTGAGGGCAGGAGGAGAAGGGAGCGACAGTGGATGAGATGGTTGGATGGCATCACCGATTCAATGGACATGAATTTGAGTAAACTCCAGGAGTTGGTGATGGACAGGGAGGCCTGTTTAGCTGCAGTCCATGGGGTCACAAAGAGTCGAACACAGCTGAGCGACTGAACTGAACTGATTGTCTCCCCTGTTTCTTAAAAATATAAAAGTGGCTATACATAAGATAGGTTAAAGTATTCATTATTCTAGGAATATTCTTTAAGTAATGATTCCATGTACTTGGTAAATCTAGTGAGTTTACATTTTGATTTCATCCACTATTAGGTATGTCATTTTGGAAAATTCACACGGTTTTTTAAAATAACAGCTTCGTCATCTGTAAAATTAGGTAAATCTAGTACTGAGCTCCTGCCTTATTGTAAAGTTTAAATATGGTAGACTGTGTAAGATTATTAGGACAAGTCTCTGTGCAACGACAACACACGATAGTTAATTTCTGAGCTTGTTCAAGGCATTGGCTTTGCTTTTCTTTTCAGTATCAAGACATTTACTAAATAGAGGCTCTGCTATTTTTTAGAGCTAAGAAAAATTCAAGTTGAGATTTGCCAAAAAGATAGTATTAGAAACTCATTTTACGATTTTGGTATCATTTCTTTGGCACAGAAAAGTTAATTTGTCTCCTAACATGCACCCAACATATCTTGTTTGCCTTTTGAAAGTTTATGCTGCTATTAAACATCAAAAATTGTGTCACATGGAAATGCCTTCCTGGGAGGGTGTGCTTTACTCTTGAATCATCTGTTGGGGGCTATCATTAGGTACAGAAGCTTTGAAGTAAGACCTAAAGCCAAAATTCTCACAGATGTTGCATGGAAACAAACTTCAAAAAGGATGTTCAGTGCTTATTCATAGGCAGGTAAACATCTGTGAAAGAGAAAAAAGAAAGCTGAGAGACAGGAGAGAGACTCACTTAAAGGCTTAGCTTTGAACAAAACAGGCCTTAGGCCTTTTCTTTCAAATTGATGTGTCTATTTATATGGCTTCCTGCCTCTCTACTAGGTAACTATTGAAGTCTCACTTTGTGAACTAATTTACATTGACCTCTGCCTTAGCCCTCAATAGTTCTATTTAAAGTGAAGTTTGTTTTCCCTAATGAGGATCAGCTGTGAGCAGGGGTGACCAAAAGAAAATATATTCCCTTTGACAGGCTGCACCTCTGCTTAGGCTGAAATTGGGAGAAAGGGAGAGGCCAGGAATATACAGAAGATCCTGAGTTTGTAGGTTTAACATTGAAGGTCTTATAAATGCAATGTATCTAGAGTCATCACATATTTCTTTATTAAGAAACTAGAAATGGCAACCCACTGCAGTATTCTTCAAGAAATGAGGAGGCTGGCAGACTACAAGTGCATGAGGTTGCCAAGAGTCAGACACGACTAAGCAACTAACAGATACGTTTTCCAGACACTAAGGAACCCACTCCAGTACTCTTGCCTGGAGAATCCCAGGGACGGGGGAGCCTGGTGGGCTGACGTCTATGGGGTTGCACAGAGTCGGACATGACTGAAGTGACTTAGCAGCAGCAAGGCTACAAAATGAGATTAAACAAAGCCATGAAAGGAATGACCATCTTTGATAACTCTTGGTCCACAAATTACACTTTTTCTCTTTTTAATGAGCACAAAATGTAGATCAAGATCCACACTAATACAATCATTTGCTCTTTGTCTTGTCATCAACTGGTGGCTTAGAAGTACTCATGCCATCAAAAAGTGAAGAACAAGAAAACAAAACTACAAATTAGGAATGGTCAATCTATCAGATTTATAGCTTGATCTCTCAAAGCCTGAAGCTTACTAAAACTTCAAAATAATTTCATCAAACAGTGTTATAACTGGAAATAAACAGCCCAGTTCCCTTAGAGTTTTCAAAGTTTCTTATCTTCTATTATTAGTTCATTATATGATTTCTTTTTTTAAAAAAAACAGTGATCTATCAAATTGCGCCACTAAATCTCTTTTCCACTTTGATCTTCATTTATGCTTTAAGGCAAAACAGCCTATGGGATGCTCAGCCTAATAAAATGTAGATTCTTTGCGCTTCATGTATAAGCTAAGCTTCCCTCACCTCCAAGCATTCTGGAATTGATCAATGGTAAGCCTGCCTCAAAAAGCCTTTCCTTATCCTCAGTAAGAATATATCAGTAAATGGGAAGAGATGATGATTCTACTGAAGCCTGCGAGCACAGCTTCTCATTTCATCAGTTCTGCTGATGTTACCTCTGGCTCAGAGGTTCCATTTTCTTTGTCTGTATGAGATGCATCAGGATTGCTTTGGCAGCAAGCCCCATAGGCATATGGCTGAAAGATTCTTGCTATTAAAGGCTACTTTTATTGGCTTACCAGTTCAGGGTAGTAGCAGTTCTAACAATGACTGGGTAGCTGGTAAAATAATCCAGAATGCTGTCCTTATTCTGAGATAATAAAAAGAAAACAAACTTATAGTAAGCATATCACACTCAAAATATAAAAGAAAATATTAATATATTCTTCTAGTTAACACTTCCCTGGTGACTTCCCTGGTGGCTCAATCGGTAAAGCGTCTGCCTACAACGTGGGAGACCCAGGTTCAATCCCTGGGTTGGGAAGATCCCCTGGAGAAGGAAATGGCAACCTACTCCAGTACTCTTGCCTGGAGAATCTCATGGATGGAGGAGCCTGGTGGGCTACAGTCCATGGGGTTGCAAAGAGTCGGACACGACTGAGCAACTTCACTAGTTAACACTAACTATACTAATTATTATATTCTTTATTCTTAAAAGCTGAGTTTTGGCTCAGAAAAATGTGGGTAGGAGTCCTGGCTTTCACACTTGGGGGCATTATGGCTGGAGAAATTAGAACAGTCATATAATGTCCCTGAAATTCTTGAAATCCACTACAAATCACTCGGATAATCATTTGCTGATTAAGGTTTTGTGATGTTTAAATGGCATGTATTCATGTATAGGATCATGATAAACACAGAAGTAGTTACTCATCATGGATTGCTTTTTGTCTTTAAAAATAAAACTTTCTGTCAGGTTCAAAATACCTTAAAAGCAAAGGGTTCCCTGACTTCCTTCTATTTTCTTCTAGATTTTGGTATTTCATTGACCATAATAAGTTGAATCATGACCCCTAAAAGATAGCTCCATGCCCTAATAATTAGAATGTCTGAATCATTATCTAGTATGGAAAAAGAAGAAGGCAAGGGAGAAGGCAATAACAAACCACTTCAGTATTTTTGTCTTGAGAACCCCATGGACAGTATGAAAAGGCAAAAAGGTATGACACTGAAAGATGAACTTCCCAGGTCGGTAGGTGCCCGGTATATGCTACTGGAGAAGAGTGGAGAAATAACTCCAGAAGGAATGAAGAGACAGAGTAAAGCGAGAGGAAAAAAAAAAAAAAAGCCCAGTTGTGGATGTGACTGGCGAAGGAAGTAAAATCCCATGCTGTAAAGAACAGTACTGCATAGGAACCTGGAATGTTAGCTCCATGAATCAACGCAAATTGGAAGTGGTCAAATGAGATGGCAAGAGTGAATGTCAACATTCTAGGAATCAGCGAATGGATGAATTTAACTCAGATGACCATTACATCAACTACTGTGGGCAAGAATCCCTTAGAAGAAATGGGGTAGTCCTCAGAGTCAACAAGAGAGTCTGAAATGCAGTACTTGAATGCAATCTCAAAAATGACAGAATGATCTCTATTCATTTCCAAGGCAAACCATTCAATATCACAGTAATCCAAGTCTATGCCCAAACCAGTAATTCTGAAGAAGCTGAAGTTGAATAGTTCTATGAAGTCCTAAAAGACTTCTGGAACTATCTCCCAAAAAAGATGCCCTTTTCATTATAGGGGACTGGAATGCAAAAGTAGAAAGCCAAGAGATATCTGGAGTGATGGGCAAGTTTGGTTTTGGAGTACAAAATGAAACAGAGAAAAGGCTCACAGTTTGCCAAGAGAACGCACTGGTCATAGCAAACACCCTCTTCCAACAACACAAGAGATGGCTCTACATGTGGACATCACTACATGGTCAATTCAAAATCAGATTGATTATATTCTTTGCAGCTAAAGATGGAGAAGCTCTATACAGTCAGCAAAAACAAGACCGGGAGCTGACTATGGCTCTGATCATGAACTCCTTATTGAAAAATTTTGATGTAAACTGAAGAAAGTAGAGAAAACCACTAGACCATTCAGGTGTGACCTAAATCAAATCCCTTATGATTATACAGTGGGAGTGGCAAATAGATTCAAGGGATTAGATCTGATAGACAGAGTGCCTGAAGATTGTATAGGAGGCCGTGATCTAGATCATCCCCCAGAAGAACTGCAAAAAGGTAAAATGGTTGTCTGAGGAGGCCTTACAAATAGCTGAGAAAAGAAGAGAAGCTAAAGGCAAAGGAGAAAAGGAAAGATATACCCATTTGAATGCAGAGTTCAAGAGAAAAGCAAGGAGAGATAAGAAAGTATTCTTAAGTGACCAATGCAAATAAACAGAGGAAAATGATAGAATAGGAAAGACTAGAGATCTCTTCAAGAACATTAAAAATATCATGGGAACATTTCATGCAAAGTTGGGCACAAAGACAGAAATGGTATAGACCTAACAGAAGCAGACAATATTAAGAAGAGGTGCAAGAATACACAGAAGAACTATACAAAAAAGATCTTCATGACCCAGATAATCACGACAGTGTGATCATTCACCTAGAGCCAGACATCCTGGAATGAAAAGTCAAGTGGGCCTTAGGAAGCATCGGTATGAACAAAGCTAGTGGAGGTGATGAACTCCAGGTGAGCTCTTTCAAATCCTAAAAGATGAAGCGGTAAAAGTGCTGCACTCAATATGCCAGCAAATTTGGAAAACTTAGCAGTGGCCACAGAACTGGAAAAGGTCAGTTTTCATTCTAATACCAAAGAAAAGCAGTGCCAAAGTATTAAAACTACTGCACAATTGCACTGATCTCACACACTAGCAAAGTAATGCTCAAAATTCTCCAAGCCAGACATCAACAGTATGTGAAACCATGAAATTCTAGGTATTCAAGCTGGATTTAGAAAAGGCAGAGGAACCAGAGATCAAATTGCCAACATCTGTTGGATCATTGAAAAAGTGAGGGTTCCAGAAAAACATCTATGCCTGCTTTATTGACTATGCCAAAGCCTTTGTGTGGAAAATTCTTCAAGAGATGGGAATACCAGACCACCTTACTTGCCTCCTGAGAAACTGTATGCAGGTCAAAAAGCAACAGTTAGAACTGGACAAGGAACAACAGACTGGTTCCGAATTGGGAAAGGAGTACATCAAGGGTGTATATTGTCACTCTGCTTATTTAACATCTATGCAGAGTACATCAAGCGAAATGCTGAGCTGGAGGAAGCACAAGCTGGAATCAAGATTTCTGGAAGAAATATCAACAACCTCAGATATGCAGAGGACACCACCCTTATGGCAGAAAGTGAAGAAAAACTAAACAGCCTCTTGATGAAAGTGAAAGAGGAGAGAGAAAAAGTTGGCTTAAAGCTCAACATCCAGAAAACAAAGATCATGGTATCCAGTCCCAGCACTTCACGGCAAATAGAAATAATGGAAACAGTGAAAGACTATTTTCTTGGCCTCCTAAATCACTGCAGATGGTGACTGCAGCCTTGAAATTAAAAGATGCTTGCTCCTTTAAGAAAAGCTATGACTAACCTAGACAGCATATTAAAAAGCAAAACATCACTTTGCTGACAAAGGTCCATCTAGTCAAAGCTATGGTTTTTCCAGTAGTCACGTTTTTATGTGAGAGTTGGGCTATAAAGAAAGTTGAGCACTGAAGAATTGATGTTTTTGAACTGTGGTGTTGGAGAATACTCTTGAGAGTCCTTTGGACAGCAAGGAGATCCAACCAGTCCATCCTAAAGGAAATCAGTCCTGAATGTTCATCTGCAGGACTGATGTTGAAGCTGAAACTCCAAAACTTGGGATACCTCATTTGAAGAACTGGCTCACTGGAAAAGACCCTGAGGCTAGGAAAGATTGAAGGTAGGAGGAGAAGAGAATGACAGAAGATGAGATGGTTGGATGGCATCATGGATTTGATGAACATAAGTGTTGAGCAGGGTCCAGGAGTTGGTGATGGACAGGGAAGCCTGGTGTTCTGCATTCAATGGGGTCATAAAGAATCAGACGCGACTGAGCAACTGAAGTGAATTGATGGAAAAAGTTGTGATTAAGAATCTTGAAGGAAGTTACTTTGTATTAATCAGAATGGCCCTAAATACAATCACACTTATCTTTATGAGAGAGATTATTTTGAGACAGTCAGAAAAGGAGAAAAGCACAAGAGGAGGAGACTGTCTGACCCAGAGAAACTTCAGCAGTGTAGCCACAAGCCACAGAACACTTGGAGCCATCAAAATTTGAAGTAGAAAAAATAGATGTTCCACTATAGTTTTCAGAGGGAGTGTAGCCCTGCCAACATTTTGATTTAGACCTTAGGCCTCTAAACTATGAGACAATAAATTTGTATAGATGTAAGCTACCAATTTCTGATGTATTTATGGGAAGCACAGGAAACTAACGCATTGACATTTTATCACTTTGCACATTCCAAGTATGTTTTGGCTTCTTATCCATAGACTGTTAAGACTTTGAAAGTGGAAATCACATCTTACTCTTTGTGGAGCATTCAGTACCTCACACAAGTCTTTACTCATAGCAAGGGCTAGAAGAAAATTCCCAAATGTATTAATAAATGCCACCCTCAGAGAATTATTTTGGACATGGTTCCTAAATGCAATAATTAAGAAAGCTGATTTGGTGAAAAATCAGCAAAATTGAACTATTATCTAAATATATCTTTTGAGAAAAGGATAAAATGAATTGCATTTTAACACTGGCTGAAAATTCACACTGTCTTGCCAGCAGCTGTTTTTTGCAACAAAGTTGTTTGGTTATAATATTAATACAACTATATGGTTTCTTTTATATTTCTCTTAATCTTAATTTCATGTTTTTTTTTCCTTCAATCTTCTACATCATTAAGCTTTCCTCCTTTTATAATCTTATCTTCTCTTAAAACATGAAGCTGCTTCTCTTCTAAATAATACATGGTGAATATGTGCATGGATGGAAATTAATCTGGAGAGGTATTACTTCTGAAAGAGAAGGAAAAATGGGATAACAGCATAGAAATGTACTTTCTGGAGTGGTCTTGTGCAGTCTTTCTCTTTCATTATGGCACATCTTCCACTCCCCACCTCCCCCGTGCACATCTAGATTCTATATCATTTCAAATCTATTTTCCTGCCACATTATGTTCCAACATAGGGCCATTTTTTTGTTTTTAAACAGATTACTTATTTCTTATATCTCCTTGGGTCTCATTTTGTTTCTTTCTCTGATGGGGAACAAAACACTTCAAAAAATCCAGTATTATGCTATTAGAGCAGCTTTCCTTGGGCATTGTTTGAAGTTCTCAGGTTAACATGGAAAAAAAAAAACATTGATAGATATTATAAATATTAGTAGATATCAATGCTAATATATTACATTTCATGATTTATATTGTATAATATTTGATTTAACCATTGTTTTTAGCCTCGCAATAGGCTGGCTGAAAGGAAATAAGACAACTTTTCTATTAGAATAAAATTTTATTTTTTTAATCCATGATATGGAATTGAAAACTAAAATTCAAAAGATCAATAACATACACAAAATAAAGTGTAATGTTTACTTTTGACAATTTAAGAAGCCAGTATGTCAGAATAAGCATGCATAAGATTTAATTATAGCTCAAATAGCCAGAGCCAGCCTTACTAAAACATTTTCCCTGACAGGCTATGGAGTCCCTGTTACTGAATTCTGCTCAATAGCTAAAGAAACAGTCATCAATTTGGTGACTTAAACATTTAATTTGCTGAAGACATGAGAGTGTACACCTAGTGGAATGCCAGTTGTGCACACGGTCGTAAGGTGTATTGCAGACCATAACCAAGTACTGCAAAACAATGTAAAATAAGGTTTGCATGAACTATTGAACATACTTTTGACTGAGAATGTCCAACAGTGTAAATATATTATTTTTCCCTTGTGGATGTATACACATAATAAAATTTAATGAGAAATCTCATTGGGTATTTTTACCCTTAATCAGTTTAAAATTTAGTCTGGAGAGGAAGTTTATGATCACTTACCAGAATTCCACCTTTTGTAGTCTTAAGGCCCCACCATGCCTGCTCTTCTTTACTGGGATTTCCAATCCATAACATTTCTACTCCTTCATCAATAGGGCTTTTTGTCTCATTTCTGTTTCTCTGTTTTAAATCCCTTGGCTTCTGATTCCAAACTCTCTTTTCTTAGTGCTTGAGAAATTGTTTTGCTTGTTTTTCTCTCAAACTTGAAGGCCAGTTACACTTCTGGCCATATTCTTTAAACTGCCTTGTCCAGCCTATGCCAGTGGTAGGAATATAGAGAAAAATCAGAGATCCAGGTGGGTGGCTAAACTAAGGATCTGACTACCTCCAATTGTTTGGCAAACCCAGAGTCTCTATGCTCACCCATCCTTACAACCACTGGAGAGGGATCTAAGTTTTTTGTTCCTTCTAGGCCTTCATTTCAGAGCCTCATTTCCCATTTACTTCAAAGTAACAAGATTATTCCATCTACCAGTAAACAGAAAACAAAACATTAGGAGATAACCTCTTTAAATTCATAGCATCAAATTTCCATATATTCCTACATAGAAACATATTTTTTTCTTCCTCCATCATAATTATACATTGAAAGCCATCTTCTCTAGTAGTGTCGTGAATGTGATAGCATTTTCAGAAGACTCATAATATCCATAATATCCATTACTCATTATCTTACATTATGTTCGTTACTCAATATCTTACTCATTATCTCTTACTATTATTGTCCAAACTTGCTTGTCTATAACACAACTTCAATAGCTTTTAAAAATGCTCTTCATGTGTGTCTCATAAAGAATGTATTAAAAAAAAAAGTCAACTCAAAATATATATGGTGACCCTCTGTACTATCTTTGCAACTCTTCTGTAGGTCTAAAACGTCTCAAAAAGTTAGAGAATTTTATCTCCTCTTACCTGTATCGTCCTAATTCTCTGCATGTTCTCCTAGATAAACTTTGTGAAGAAGTTTCTTTTCCTCAACCCCTTTCATTTCCAAACTATTTTGAATTTTATGGTTAATGTCTGAAAGGACCACACCAGAGATTTCCATCCAATAAATCTGATCAGCAATTTTAGACACAACTTTTGATTTAAGCAGCGGTGTTTCACACAGCCCAGCACACATTCCTTTTGAAATATGTCTGTTGTCACTTTTTTTTTTGTCACAGTATGCATGGATTTAGTTTCCTGAATTCTTTTTCTTGTGGTCTCCTTCACATATAAACTCTTACCATCATGTAATAGTCCAACTAGGTCCCCTTTTCTATTCTGGCTTTATTACTATGTATATGAAATTACTTCCCAATCACTTATCCCTAGCTCAGACCACTCTTTTGTGTTGTTTGTATTTATAATTACTTCCTATGTAACAGTTTCTGTTAAATGTCTGAAAATGCACCCCCAAAATAATCACCCCTCACTCTCCTTACCTTTTCTTCGCCTAGACTCTTCAATCTCAGTGAATGTGCAGCCATTTACTTAAGTGTTTAAATACACATCTCAGAATCTCCCATAAATTACTCTTGCACATTTTCTTAACAATTTATCAAAGTCCTCTTTCTAAAAATTCCTTAGTATGCCCTGCTGCTGCTGCTAAGTCGCTTCAGTCGTGTCCAGCTCTGTGCGACCCCAGAGATGGCAGCCCACCAGGCTCCCCCATCCCTGGGATTTTCCCCAATTTAATACTTTTTATACACACTTGGACAGCTTCATTGACCAAATACAAGCTTTCTCCACATTCATTTCTACTCCTGGAACCAACTTCACACACCATAACTAAAGTGATCTTTAGAAATATACATCTGATCATGTAACTCCGTGCTTATAAGATTCTGTTTTACCATTTGTATTGACATAAACTCCACAATCTATGACATGGAAATATACATATATATGTATAGTTACATACTTATGCTATATATATTTATATAAACCCCCTAGCATAGCTCTCCATCCTTCCTTTCCAATCCTAGCTTCTGTTGCGCTAGCTAATTCCTTGAGATTCAATGCCTCCTTCAGTTCATTTCAGGCACTCAGTCGTCCTGGCTCTTTGCAACCCCATGCCGCAGCATGCCACGCTTCCCTGTCCATCACCAACTCCCGGAGTCCACACAAACCCATGTCCATTAGGTCGGTGATGCCAAACAACCATCTCATCCTCTGTCATCCCCTTCTCTTCCTGCCCTCAATCTTTCCCAGCATCAGGGTCTTTTCAAAGGAGTCAGCTCTTCGCATCAGGTGGCCAAAGTATTGGAGTTTCAGCTTCAACATCAGTCCTTCCAATGAACACCCAGGATTGATCTCCTTTACGATGGACTGGTTGGATCTCCTTGCAGTCCAAGGGACTTGCAAGAGTCTTCTCCAACACCACAGTTCAAAAGCACCAATTCTTCTGTGCTCAGCTTTCTTTATAGTCCAACTCTCACATCCACACATGACCACTGGAAAAACCATAGCCTTGACTAGATGGACCTTTGTTGACAAAATAATGTCTCTGCTTTTGAATATGCTATCTAGGTTGGTCATAACTTTCCTTCAAGGAGCAAGCGTCTTTTAATTTGTTGGCTGCAATCACCATCTGCAGTGATTTTGGAGCCCAGAAAAATAAAGTCAGCCATTGTTTCCACTGTTTCCCCATCTATTTGCCATGAAGTTATGGGACCACATGCAGTGATCTTGGTTTTCTGAGTGTTGAGCTTTATGGCAACTTTTTCACTCTCCTCTTTCACTTTCATTGACAGGCTCTTTAGTTCTTCACTTTCTGCCATAAGGGTGGTGTCATCTGCATATCTGAGGTTATTAATATTTCTCCCAGCAATCTTGATTCCAGCTTGTGCTTCCTCCAGCCCAACGTTTCTCAGATGTACTCTGCGTAGAAATTAAATAAGCAGGGTGACAATTTACAGCCTTGATGTATTCTTTTCCTATTTGGAACCAGTCTGTTGTTCCATGTCCAGTTCTAACTGTTGATTCCTGACATGCATATAGGTTTCTCAAGAGACAGGTCAGGTGGTCTGGTATTCCCATCTCTTTCAGAATTTTCCACTGTTTATTGTGATCTACACAGTCAAAGGCTTTGGCATAATCAATAAAGCAGAAATAGAAGTTTTTCTGGAACTCTCTTGCTTTTTCGATGATCCAGCGGATGTTGGCAATTTGATCTCTGGTTCCTCTGCCTTTTCTAAAACCAGCTTGAACATCTGGAAGTTCACGGTTTGTGTATTCCCGAAGCCTGGCTTGGAGAATTTTGTGCATTACTTTACTAGCATGTGAGATGATTGCAAGTGTGTGGTAGTTTGAGCATTCTTTGGCATTGCCTTTCTTTGGGATTGGAATGAAAACTGACCTTTTCTAGTCCTGTGGCCACTGCTGAGTTTCCCAAATTTGCTGGCATATTGAGTGCAGCACTTTCACAGCATCATCTTTCAGGATTTGAAGTAGCTCCACTGGAATTCCATCATCTCCACTAGCTTTGTTCATAGTTCTGCTTCCTAAGGCCCACTTGACTTCACATTCCAGGATGTCTGGCTCTGAGTGAGTGTGAGTGATCACACCATCATGATTATCTGGGTCATGATGGTATTTTTTGTACAGATCTTCTGTGTATTCTTGCCACCTCTTCTTAATATCTTTTGCTTCTGTTAGGTCCATACCATTTCTGTCCTTGATCGAGCCCATCTTTGCATGAAATGTTCCCTTGGTATCTCTGATTTTCTTGAAGAGATCTCTAGTCTTTCCCATTCTATTGCTTTCCTCTATTTCTTTGCATTGATGGGTGAGTAAGGCTTTCTTATCTCTCCTTGCTATTTTTGGAACTCTGCATTCAAATGGGTATTTCTTTTCTTTTCTCCTTTGCTTTTCGCTTCTCTTCTTTTCACAGCTATTTGTGAGGCCTCCTCCAACAGCCATTTTGCTTTTTTTGCATTTCTTTTTCTTGGGGATGGTCTTGATTCCTGTCTCCTGTACAATGTCATGAACCTCCATCCATAGTTCATCAGGCACTCTGTCTATCAGATTTAGTCCCTAAAATCTATTTCTCACTTCCACTGTATAGTCATAAAGGATTTGATTTAGGTCATACCTGAATGGTCTAGTGGTTTTCCCCACTTTCTTCAATTTAAATCTGAATTTGGCAATAAGGAGTTAATGATCTGCGCCACAGTCAGCTCCTGGTCTTGTTTTTGCTGACTGCATAGAGCTTCTCCATCTTTGGCTGCAAAGAATATAATCAATCTGATTTTGGTGTGTTGACCATCTGGTGATGTCCATGTGTAGAGTCTTCTCTTATGTTGTTGGAAGAGGGTGTTCACTTACTAATACATGATTTTCACTCTGCTTGGAAGATTCTCCTTTGTCCACTTTGCATATTGCTTTGTCCACTTGCATGTAAGAATTCTACTTTTTATTTACATCTCTGAGATGTAAGTGATTATGCAATTACTTGAGGATGTTTAAACATCCTCTGAAAATTTTTACCTTCACCTACTCTTTGCTTTCACTGATATGTTTCCAGATCACCTGGGAAGTCTTCCTCAAGAATGGTTTGAATAGAGACAGATTTCATAGCAGGACACGATGAACATGGACATACCATATGTTATTCACTCCTAATAATTGTGGGAAGAATATTTAATTTTAACAATTTTATCTGTCTACCCATCCATCTGTAGAATTTTGCAGTTAGTTTTCTCTTTAACTTACCTCCACTCATAACCATAAACATGTAATTGTTCCCAAATGCAAATTTGAGTATAATAAACATCTTACTTGACTCAAGATGCTATAACAGTAGGTGGCTTAAACAACAAATTTATTTTCTTACAGTTCTTAAGGCTGTAAAGTCCAAGATCATTCTCTCTAAGAATTTAGTTTTGGTAACACACTCTTCATGGTCTGCAGCTATCTACCTGCAAACATGGCAGGGTGAAGGAGGGCAAAAGAGTACAAGCTCTTGGTGCCTCTTATAAGGACACTGTGGGCTTGTGCTAAGTCGCTTCAGTCATGTCTAACTCTTTGTGATGTTATGGACTGTAGCCCGCCAGGCTCCTCTGTCCATGGGGATTATCTATGAAAGAATACTGGAGTGGGTTGCCATGCCCTTCTCATAAAGACACTAGTCCTATTATATCAGGACCTTACTTTATGACATCATTTAAATTTATGTATTATACTGAAGTATAGTTGATTTACTATGTTATATTGACATTGAAGTAAAAAATGAAAGTGTTAGTTGCTCAATTGTTTCTGACTCTGTGAACACATAGAGGGTAGCGTGAAAGACTCCTCTCTCCATGGAATTCTTCAGGCAAGAATACTGGAGTGGGTAGTCATTCCTTTTTCCAGAGAATCTTTGCCAGCCAGGGATTGAACCTGGATCTCCTGCTTTGAAGGTGGACTCTTTACCTTATTTAACCTTAATTACCTCCTTGTAGACCCTGTCTCCAAATTCAGTCATGCTGGGTTTAATGCTGTGGCATATGAAATTTGGGATATAGTTCAGTCCATAGGACTAAGTATTGAAGTAGCTACATGGCTAAAGTATTGACTTTCTTTTCTTTCTTTTTTTTTAAATTTATTTATTTTAATTGGAGGTTAATTACAATATTGTATTGGTTTTGCCATACATCAACATGAATCTGTCACGGGTATACACGCGTTCCCCATCCTGAACCCCCCTCCCACCTCCCTCCCTGTAACATCCCTCTGGGTCATCCCAGTGCACCAGCCCCAAGCATCCTGTATCATGCATTGAACCTGGACTGGCGATTCGTTTCATATATGATATTATACATGTTTCAATGCCATTCTCCCAAATCATCCCACCCTTTTCTATAATACTCTAGTTGCTGCTGCTGCTAAGTCGCTTCAGTCATGTCTGACTCTGTGCGACCCCATAGACGGCAGCCTACCAGGCTCCTCCACCCATGGGATTTTCCAGGCAAGAACACTGGAGTGGGGTGCCATTGCCTTCTCCAAATACTGTACTTAAATTACTAACCACACTTCAATGAAAAAATTTACGAGTTCAAGGAAACTCCCTCAAATTATGAAGTTAAACTGCAATTTCCTATCTTTAGAGGAAATCTGAAGAAATACATGTTTGCCAACCCAAGAAGCTTGATGCTATATTGTGTAATCAGAGTTATTAGTGCTGTGTAAGACTGAAACAGAATGGGTATGTTTGGAAGGAAGTCTCAAACAAAGACAGAGTATTAAAAAGCAGAGACATTACTTTGCCTAAAAGGTCTGTATAGTCAAAGCTATAATTTTTCCAGGACTCACGTATGGATGTGAGAGTTGTACCATAGAGACACCTGAGCGCTGAAGAATTGCTGCTTTTGAACTGTAATGGAGAAGACTCTTGAGAGTCCCTTGGACTGCAAGGAGAGCAACCCAGTCAATCCTAAAGGAAATCAACCCTGAATAATTGTTGGAAGGACTGATCCTGAAGCTCCAATACTTAGACCACCTGTTGCAAAGAACCAACTCATTTGAAAAGACCCTGATGCTGGAAAAGATTGAAGCCAGGAAGAAGGGGATGATAGAGGATGAGATGGTTGGATGGCATCACAGACTCAATGATTATGAGTTTGAGCAAGCTCCAGGAGTTGGTGAAGGACAGGGAAGCTTAGTGTGCTGTACTCATAGGGTTGCAGAGAGTTGGACATGATTGAATGACTGAACAACAACTAAAACAATTAGAAGTATCATGGGTAGTTTGGAGGTCTTTAATGTTTGCCCCTTCTCTGTCATTTTTCTGTACACTTTCTTTTTATATAAGCAATTCATATTTTCTTTTTGTTGTATAAGTCTGCTCTACAACTGCACTGTTAACTCCCGGAGCCATATCCAGAATAGCTTTTGCAAAATTTTACAGGTACATTTAATTTAGAGCAGCCTTCAAGCACAGGGTTGAAAAATTGTCCAAAATTTAAAATATATTTTGCAGGTTTAATAATTTTAATGCAAAGTTTATATCCTCTGTAATTGTTTTTATTTCCTCCTGGGGCAAGTCAAAAACATTTTTTAAAAAGTTTGACAATGTCTGCATAAATTTAAGTGTTAAGATATTGATCTATTTTTATTTAACACCAATATTTTCTTATTGTCTCACTGTATGTTTTATTTTTGTTTTGTTGTTGTTCAATCACTGTTGTGTCGGACTGAAACATTTTAAAAAGTATATAAACAAAGTCTCATTTTATATAAATATTGTCATTTGTTTTGGTGGTTAGCAATACATCTATGAGAACCTTAGGACCATTTTGCCATAATATTGAATGAAATTGTAAATTTTGAATGAAATTGTATGGTACAACACCTGAAACATTTGTTGTAATATTGCACGATGTTGTTTCTTATGGCAAACATGATATGATAAGTTACATTTTAAAATATATATTTGTTTTATAAAATTTCTCCATTCCTGATCTGCGATTGGTTTACTGTCAGCAATTTTTTTCATTTTTCTAAATAGTAGCTTCAGTTCAGTTCAGTTTAGTTCAGTCACTCAGTCATGTCTGACTCTTTGCAACCCCATGAATCGCAGCATGCCAGGCCTCCCTGTCCATCACCAACTCCCGGAGTTCACTCACACTCACATCCATCGAGTCAGTGATGCCATCCAGCCATCTCATCCTCTGTTGTCCCCTTCTCCTCCTGCCCCCAATCCCTCCCAGCATCAGAGTCTTTTCCAATGAGTCAACTCTTTGCATCAGGTGGCCAAAGTACTGGAGTTTCAGCCTTAGCATCATTCCTTCCAAAGAAATCCCAGGGCTGATCTCCTTCAGATTGGACTGCTTGGATCTCCTTGCAGTCCAAGGGACTCTCAAGAGTCTTCTCCAACACCACAGTTTTAAAGCATCAATTCTTTGGTGCTCAGCTTTCTTCACAGTCCAACTCTCACATGCATACATGACCACAGGAAAAAACATAGCCTTGACTAGACGGACTTTTGTTGGCAAAATAATGTCTCTGCTTTTGAATATGCTATCTAGGTTGGTCATAACTTTCCTTCCAAGGAGTAAGCGTCTTTTAATTTCATGGCTGCAGTCATTGGAGCCCCCCAAAATAAAGTCTGATACAGTTTCCCCATTTATTTCCCATGAAGTGATGGGACCAAATGCCATGATCTTCGTTTTCTGAATGTTGAGCTTTAAGCCAACTTCTTCACTCTCCTCTTTAACCTTTAACAAGAGGCTTTTTAGTTCCTCTTCACTTTCTGCCATAAGGGTGGTGTAATCTGCATATCTGAGGTTATTGATATTTCTCCCAGCAATCTTGATTCCAGCTTGTGCTTCATCCAGCCCAGCGTTTCTCATGATGTACTCTGCATATAAGTTAAATAATCAGGGTGACAATATACAGCCTTGACGTACTCCTTTTCCTGTTTGGAACCAGTCTATTGTTCCATGTCCAGTTCTAACTGTTGCTTCCTGACATGCATACAAATTTCTTAAGAGGCAGGTCAGGTGGTCTGGTATTCCCATTTCTTTCAGAATTTTCCACAGTTTATTGTGATCCACAAAGTCAAAGGGTTTGGCATAGTCAATAAAGCAGAAATAGATGTTTTTCTGGAACTCTCTTGCTTTTTCCATGATCCAGTGGATGTTGGCAATTTGGCCTCTGGTTCCTCTGCCTTTTCTAAAACCAGCTTGAACATCTGGAAGTTCATAGTTCACATATTGCTGAAGCCTGGCTTGGAGAATTTTGAGCATTACTTTACTAGTGTGTGAGATGACTGCAGTTGTGCGGTAGCTTGAGCATTCTTTGTCATTTCCTTTCTTTGGGATTGGAATGAAAACTGACCTTTTCCAGTCCTGTGGCCACTGCTGAGTTTTCCAAATTTGCTGCCATATTGAGTCCAGCACTTTCACAGCATCATCTTTCAGGATTTGAAATAGCTCAACTGGAATTCCATCACCTCCACTAGCTTTGTCTGTAGTGATGCTTTCTAAGGCCCACGACTTCACATTCCAGGATATCTGGCTCTAGGTCAGTGATCACACCATCGTGATTATCTGGGTTGTGTAGATTTTTTCGTGCAGTTGTTCTGTGTATTCTTGCCACCTCTTCTTAATATCTACTGTTTCTGTTAGGTCCATACCATTTCTGTCCTTTATCGAGCCCATTTTTGCATGAAATGTTCCCTTGGTATTTCTGATTTTCCTGAAGAGATCTCTAGTCTTTCCCATTCTGTTGTTTTCCTCTATTTCTTTGCATTAATCACTGAGGAAGGCTTTCTTATCTCTTCTTGCTATTCTTTGGAACTCTGCATTCAGATGCTTATATCTTTCCTTTGCTCCTTTGCTTTTCACTTCTCTTCTTTTCACAGCTATTTGTAAGGCCTCCCCAGACAGCCATTTTGCTTGTTTGCATTTCTTTTCCACAGGTATGGTCTTGATCCCTGTCTACTGTACAATGTCACAAACCTCAGTCCATAGTTCATCAGGCACTCTATCTATCAGATCTAGTCCCTTACATCTATTTCTCACTTCCACTGTATAATCACAAGGGATTTGATTTAGGTCATAGTGGTCTAGTGGTTTTCCCTACTTTCTTCAATTTCAGTCTGAATTTGGCAATAAGGAGTTCATGATCTGAGCCACAGTCAGCTCCTGGTCTTGTTTTTGTTGACTGTGTAGAGCTTCTCCATCTTTTGCTGCAAAGAATATAATCAGTCTGATTTCAGTGTTGACCATCTGCTGATGTCCATGTATAGAGTCTTCTCTTGTGTTGTTGGAAGAGGGTGTTTGTTATGACCAGTGCATTTTCTTGGCAAAACTCTATTAGTCTTTGCCCTGCTTCATTCCGTATTCCAAGGCCAAATTTGCCTGTTACTCCAGGTGTTTCTTGACTTCCTACTTTGCATTCCAGTCCCCTATAATGAAAAGGACATCTTTTTTGGGTGTTAGTTCTAAAAGGTCTTATAGGTCTTCATAGAACCATTCAACTTCAGCTTCTTCAGCGTTACTAGTTGGGGCATAGACTTGGATTACTGTGATATTGAATGGTTTAAACATGCCAATGTTCTATAAATAATTTACAGGCAAGCTAAACTTTATCCAAAATCTAAGTTTTGTAGTTACTGAAGACAAGATGGGTTTGAGTCTTGGAGATGGTGTGAAGCAGCACGGATCATGGTTCTGGTAGAAACATCAGAGCTTATCAGAGTAAAAGAGATTCAGGGGATGATGTGTTCTCAAATCCCCAGCTGACTTCCTTTGGAGAACTCATGGCATACCATTCAAAACAGATGAAATACCTCTGGAAAAGGAAAATAGGAACTTGGATTTCTTCTATGGAAATAGGGGAATAGAGAAGAGGGTAATGAAATAGTTTAGGGCCACTTGGAAACTTACCTATGATTAGGTCAGCATGGGCATTCAGTTAGTTTTTCAGTTCAGTTCAGTCACTCAGTCCTGTCTGACTCTGTGACTCCATGGGCTGCAGCACAGCAGACTACCCAGTCCATCATCAACTCTTGGAGCTTGTGCAAACTTATGTCTGTGTTGGTGATTCTATCCAACTTTCTCATCCTCTATCTTCCCCTTCTCCCTGCCTTCAATCTTTCCTCCCAGTATCAGGGGCTTTTCTAATGAATAAGATCTTTGCATCAGGTGGCCAAAATATTGGAGTTTCAGCATTGGTCCTTCCAATGAATATTCAGGGTTGACTTCATTTAGGATTGACTGGGATGATCTCATTTCATCCCAGGGACTCTCACAAGTCTTCTCCAGCACCACAGTTCAAAAGCACCAAATCTTTGGCACTCAGCTTTCTTTGTAGTCTAACTTTCACATCCATACATGACTACTGGAAAAACCATGGTTTTGACTTTATCACAAAGTGATGTCTCTACTTTTTAATATGCTGTCTAGGTTGGTCATAGCCTTTCTTCCAAGGGGCAAGCATCTTTTAATTTCATGACTGCAGTTACCATCTGCAGTGATTTTGGAGCCCAAGAAAACACTTTGTCACTGTTCCCATTATGTCTCCTTCTACTTGCCATGAAGTGATGGTGTAAGATGCCATATTAGTTTTTTGAATGTTGAGCTTTAAGCCAGCTTTTTCACTCTACTTAGTCATGTTCATCAGGAGGCTCATTAGTTCCTATTTGCTTTCAGCCATAAGGATGGTGTCATCTGTATATCTGAAGTTACTGATATTTCTCCCTGCAATCCTGATTCCAGCTTGTACTTCATCCAGCCTGGAATTCACATCATGTACTCTTCATATAAGTTAAATAAGCAGAGTGACAATATACAGCCTTGACATACTCCTTTCCCAGTGGAACTAGTCCATTGTTCCATGTCCAGTTCTAACTGCTGTTTCTTGACCTTCATACAGATTTCTCAGGAGGCAGGTCAGGTGGTCTGGTATTCCCATCTCTTGCAGAATTTTCCACAGTTTGTTGTGATCCACACAGTGAAAGGCTTTAGCATAGTCAATGAAGCAGAAGTAGATGTTCTTCTGGAATTTTCTTGCTTTTTTGATAATCTAATGGATGGTCACAATTTGATCTCTGGTTCTTCTGTCTTCTCTAAATCCAGCTTCTATATCTGGAAGGTTTCAGTCCACATACTTTGAAGCCTAACTTGAATGATTTTGAACATTATCATGCTAGCATGTGAAATGAGCAAATTGTATGGTAGTTTGAAAAATCTTAGGCATTGCCCTTTTTGGGGAATGGAATGATTACTGACATTTTCTAGTCCCATGGCCACTACAGAGTTTTCCAAATTTGCTGGCTTAGTGAGCACAATACTTTAACAGCATTGTCTTTCAGGTTTTGAAATAGCTCAACTGGAATTCCATCATCTCCACTAGCTTTGTTCATAATAATGCATCCTAAGACCCACTTGAAGTCAGACTCCAGGATGTCTGGCTCTATGTAAGTGCCCATGCCATCATGGTTATCCTGCCATTAAGACCTTTTTTGTACATTTCTGTGTATTCTTGCCACCTCTTCTTAATCTATGCTTCTGTTAGGTTCTTACAGTTTTTTTTTTCCTAAACTGTTCCCATCTTTGAATGAATTGTACCCTTGGTATCTCTAATTTTCTTGAAGAGATCACTAGTCTTTCCCATTCTATGGTTTTTCTCTGTTTGCATTGGTCACTTAAGAATTATTTTCTCATATCTCCTTGCTTTTCTCTTGAACTCTGCATTCAGTTAGATATATCTTTCCTTTTCTCCTTTGTTTTTTGCTTCTTTTCTTTTCTCAGCTGTTTGTAAGCCCTTCTCAGACAACCATTTTGCTTTATTACATTTCTTTTTCTTGGGGATGGTTTTGGTCACCGCCTCCTGTAGAATGTTGCAAACATCTGTCCATAGTTCTTCAGGCACTCTATCAGATCTAATCCCTTGAATCTATTTGTCACTTCCACTGTATAATAACAAGGGACTTTTTTACTTCAAACCTGAATGGCCTAATGGTTTTCCCTAGTTTCTTCAATTTAAGTCTGAATATTGCAATAAGGAGATCATGATCTGAGCCACAGTCAGCTCCCAGTATTGTTTTTGCTGACTGCATAGAATATCTCCATCTTCACCTGCAAAGAATATAATCAACCTGATTTCAGTATTGGCCTTCTGGTGATGTCATCTGTTGAGTCATCTCTTGTGTTGTTGAAAGAGGGTGTTTGCTATGACCAGTGTGTTCTCTTGGAAAAATTCTGTTAGTCTTTGCCCTGCTTCTTTTTGTACTCCAAGGCCAAACTTGCCTGTTACTCCAGGTGTCTCTTGACTTCCTACTTTTGTATTCTAGTTCCCTATGATGACAAGTACATCGTTTTTTGTTGTTAGTTCTAGAATGTCCTGTATGTATTCATAGAAACGTTCGACTTCAGCTTCTTTGACATTAGCGGTTGGGGCATAATCTTGGATTACTGTGATGTTGAATGGTTTACCTTGGAAACAAACAGATCATTCTGTCATTTTTGAGGTTACACCCAAGTACTGAATTTTGGACTTTTTTGTTGACTGTGAGAGCTGTTCCATTCCTTCTAAGGGATCCTTGCCCACTAAGGTGTGGTACTTATTTATGAATGCCCTGTTTGTTTCATAAGATTTCTCTGCTCTGGACACTGGGAACTCAATTTCTGGCTTTGTATGATACCTAGATTTAATTTTCTCCTGTGGTAATTTGTCTTTCCTAGTTTCAGTGACTTATCTTATGTGTCTTCAGGTAGATACTCAGCTGATGATTCAAGAAGACTTCTATAAGGCTTTGAGAACTCTGTCCTTCATATCTTCCTCCATTCAAATACATTGTACAAATTTTATTGACTTTCTTTTCTCAAATTTTGATCTCTGGTATTGGAACTCAATGAAATTGTAGGACTCTATGTTTATTGTTTTATAATTTCTTTATATGTATGTGATTTATTCCAAGTACAACATGGCTGATTGTTATATGTAAGTGTGATAGTCTTCTTTTCAATGGTAAAAAACAAATTTTAATTATTAAAGTTAATTATTTTATTATCACTTTATACTTACACTGCATAATCAAAGATTTTAAGTGCTTTTAAGAAACACTTCTTACTTTGTAATAAGCTCTTCAGTGTTTTCTGAGCTTTATAAAGAATATATTTCTGTTTTAACTAACTTTTTTGGCATGATTGTATATACCTCCCTGCTCAGAAATACAGACTAAATAGTAACAATAAGCAGAGTGCTAAGGATAAAAATTATAATGATGTCTACAATGTATGTTTGCTAAGTCTCTTCACTGTGTCCTACTCTTTGCAACCCTATGG
The DNA here is from genome assembly GCF_002263795.3 of Bos taurus. Classification (NCBI taxonomy): domain Eukaryota; kingdom Metazoa; phylum Chordata; class Mammalia; order Artiodactyla; family Bovidae; genus Bos; species Bos taurus. Next base: position 44,011,607 of record NC_037347.1, read on the forward strand.
ATTGTAGACCTGCTGAGCTCCTCTGTCCATGGGATTCTCCAGGCAAGAATACTGGAGTGGGTTTCCATTTCCTTCTCCAGGGAATCTTCCTGACCCAGAGACTGAACCTGCAACTTCTGTGTCTCCTGCTTTGCAAGTGGATTTTTTACCACTGAGCCATTGGGGGTAGTGATAATAATAACAAAATATTTTAAAATATTACACAGTTCTGTTCAGTTCAGTTGCTCATTCATGTCCGACTCTTTGAGACCCCATGAACCACAGCACACCAGGCCTTCCTGTCCATGACCAACTCCCAGACTCCACACAAACCCATGTCCATCAAGTCAGTGATGCCATCCAACCATCTCATCCACTCTTGTCCCCTTCTCCTCCTGCCCTCAATCCTTCCCAGCATCAGGGTCTTTTCAAATGAATCAGCTCTTTGCATCAGGTAGCCAAAATACTGGAGTTTCAGCTTCAACATCAGTCCTTCCAATGAACACCCAGGACTGATCTCCTTTACAATGGACTGGCTGGATCTCCTTGCAGTCCAAGGGACTCTTCAAGAGTCTTCTCTAACACCACAGTTCAAAAGCATCAATTCTTTGGCACTCAGCTTTCTTCACAGTCCAACTCTCATATCCATACATGACCACAGGAAAAACCATAGCCTTGACTAGATGAAATTTTGTTGGTAAAGTAATGTCTCTGCTTTTCAATATGCTGGCTAGGTTGATCATAACTTTCGTTCCAAGGTGTAAGCATCTTTTAGTTTCATGGCTGCAATTACCATCTGCAGTGATTTTGGAGCCCCCAAAAATAAAGTCTGACACTGTTTCCCCATCTATTTGCCATGAATTGATGGGACCGGATGCCATGATCTTAGTTTTCTGAATGTTGAGATTTCTCTTCTATAAATTTGATACAGATCTTGTAAAAACTTTCACATTTTGAGTTTTATATAAATATCATACATTAAAATTTTAGAAGTGGAAATGATTATTAATTTTTATTGGATAGATTTACCCTTCCCAAATTTGATAGTCACATAGGTTTTATAACTAAATTAATTATATTTATTTAAAAGAATTTCTAATCTTTCCTATTTTTACCTCTCATTATTAGATCTTTTATATAACAACTTCTTCACATCTGGAATTATATTTATGAATTGCATGGTTATAAGGAGTGTTTTATGAGATTTTTATAAATATAAACTTAAAATTATTTTTTACTAGGAAATATCTTTTATTTGCCTCCACACTTAAATATCTACTGAATAATTTAGTTTTTTTCATCTCATTATTTTCCCTTTATTCATAGATGATGTCCGTTTTAAAGGAAAGAATCCTATAGAAAGCCCAAGTGTCTTTGTCTTTGTCCGTCTTTGTCTCTTTGTCCTTATTAATCTGTTTAGCTTGTGTAGCTTTTTCATTATTCTTACACATTTTAAAAACTAGAATATATCTAGGTTTGACAACTTTTCACCAAATTCTCATTTACAACTAATCATGAGACTTAATGGAGAAGGAAATGGCACCCCACTCCAGTGCTCTTGCGTGGAAAATCCCATGGATGGAGGAGCCTGGTTGGCTACAGTCCATGGGGTCGCTAAAAGTCAGACACGACTGAGCGACTTCACTCTCACTTTTCACTTTCCTGCATTGGAGAAGGAAATGGCAACCCACTCCAGTGTTATTGCCTGGAGAATCCCATGGACGGAGAAGCCTGGTAGGCTGCAGTCCATGGGGTCACAGGGAGTTGGACATGAGTGAAGTGACTTAGCAGCATGAGACTTAATTTTTCAAGTTATTGTTTTTATCCTCTGTCAGCTCTTTTTATGTGTAATTCTGATCACCTCTAAGTCGAACCTTATATCTTATGTATTATTTCACCCTCTTCAAATAGCAATTGTCAGTCAGACTTAAAAGAAGCAATGGGTTTTTAAAATAGTACTTTGTTTATGTGACTTGACAAAAAACTGAACAGAAAATGCAGCTTGCTCAGCATCTTTATTTCATCACTTGACCCTGGAGCTACCTCTGTGTCTTTGCTCATTAAAATGGGGCACATGCATCTGCTGAGCTTGAGAGTAAAGATGTATGCAAATCCCCTTGACACACAGAAGCCACAGTCTAAGTTTCCAACAGATTATTTTTTATCAAACCATTCAATCGTGAAAGAAATCAACTCTGAATATTCATTGGAATGTTCATTGGAAATCAACCCTGATTCATTTGGAAACAAACCAACCCTGATGCTCAAGCTGAAGCTCCAGTGCTCTGGTCACCTGATGCAAAGAGCTGATTCATTGGAGGTAAGACCCTGATGCTGGGAAAGATTGAGGGCTGAAGTAAAATGGTGTGACAGAGCATGAGATGTTTGGATGGCATCACCAACTAATTGGACATGAGTCTGAGCAAACTCCAGGAGATAATAAAGGACAAGGAAGCTTGGCATACTTCAGTCCATAGATCAGAAAGAGTCAGACATGACTTAGTGACTGCACAACAATTTTTATTTTAAACATCTGCTTCAATGAATATGCTAAAACCATTGACTGTATAGATTACAACAAACTGGAAAATTCTTAAATGGATGGTAATACCATACCACCTAACCTGCCTCCTAAGAAATCTGTATGCAGGTCAAGAAGGAACAGTTAGAACCAGACATGGAACAACAGACTGGTTCCAAATTGGGAAAGGAGTATGTCAAGGCTGTATATTGTCACCCTGCTTATTTAACTTCTATGCAGAGTACATCATGTGAAATGCTTGGGTGGATGAAGCACAAGCTGGAATGAAGATTGCTGGGAGAAATATCAATAACCTCAGATGTGCAGATGACACTACCCTTATGGCAGAAAGTGAAGAAGAATTAAAGAGCCTCTTGATGAAAGTGAAAGAGGAGAATGAAAAAGCTGGCTTAAAATTCAACATTCAAAAAACTAAGATCATGGCATCCAGTCCTGTCACTTCATGGCAAATAGATGGGGAAACAGTGGAAACAGTGGCTGACTTTTATTTTGGGGGGCTCCAAACTCACTGCAGATGGTGACTGCAGCCATGAAATTAAAATATGCTTGCTCCTTGGAAGAAAAGCTATGACTAACATAGATAGCATATTAAAAAGCAGAGACACCACTTTGCCAACAAACATCTGTCTAGTCAAAGCTGTGTTTTTTCCACTAGCCATTATGATGTGAGGGTTAGACCATAAAGAAAGCTGACTGCCAAAGAATTGATGCTTTTAAAACTGTGGTGTTGGAAAAGACTCTTGAGAGTCCCTTTGATTACAAGGAGATCAAACCAGTCCATCCTAAAGGAAATCAGTCCTGAATATTCACTGGAAGGACTGATGCTGAAACTCCAATACTTTGGCCACCTGATGCGAAGAACTGACTCATTAGAAAAGACCCTGATTCTAGGAAAGATTGAAGGCAGGAGAAGTAGAGGACAGAAGATGAGATGGTTGGATGGCATCGCTGATTCAATGGACATAAGTTTGAGCAAGTTCCAGGAGTTGGTGATGAACAGGGAAGCCTGGCATGCTGCAGTCCATGGGGCCACAAAAACTGAGTGGCTGAACTGAACTAACATGCACATATTTCATGGCCTGCAGGCTCACTCACAGTAACTCATGACCAGATACATTTCCATAGATCCAGAATTTCCACAGCAAATGAGGTATTGTGATTTCACATTCATCTTAATGTTTTAATTTCCAAACAAGCATTATTTTGAAAACATTATTGTGAACAACAGATCCAAATGTTATTGTCTCAGATGGTTCAAGGTCAAGTAAACTTAATTTCATTCTCTTACTTTCAGAGATTTTATTTTCTCAAGATTCATACTTCTCTTTTAACTGTTATAATGAAATGTATGCATTGTATATAGTGTTGCTATCTTTATAAACTATATGGATATACTCCATATTTATTCTTCTTGCTCTAATTTCATGGTGGTTGTGCCTTAAATCATATTGAGAACCCACATTTTTTCTCAATAATTGCCCCATTTCATTGTAATCTGTTTTTAAGAACTTATTCTCATTTACCCTTTAACTACAGTATTTTTCAATTATAGGCTTTTCTGGTTCTGTACTGTAGTCATTTTTATAAATCCAAGTTTATTTTATTTTTCTTTGGTGGAAATTGACATAAAAAATCCTTGACTCTTTCAGATAATTAGAAAGGAACAGCATAAGGGTTTAAATTAACTATAGTTTGCTCTCACTGGTTTATAGATTTGTATATTTGGGAGAAAAGTATGCAGAGCCAAATCTTAAAGCAGGGCAGTAAAGTCCTTTATAAAATTCATTGAACTCAAAAAAGTTATAGCACATATGTGGAACTGATAAAAAAAATGAACACATCATTTTGATTGAAATATAGATGAGTTATTAGCTTCAAGTGTAAAACACAGTGATCCACTATTTTATAGATTATACTAAATTTAAAGTTATCATAAAACATGGATATTTTCCCTGTGCTGTACAATATATTCTGTATCTTATTTTAAATTTGTATTTCTTAATTTCCTACCCCTGTCTTGCCCTTTACAGCCTTCCCTCTCCCCATTGATAACCACTAATTTGTGCTCTATATCTCTAACTCCATTTCTGTTTTTTCATATTCATGCATTTATTTCATTTTGTAGATTTCACAGATAAGTGATAAAAATAGTATTTTTCTATCTCTGCTGACTTAAATTCACTAAGCATAATATCTTCCATGTCCATCCATGTTGATGCAAAAGGTGAAATTTCATTCTTATTTATGGCTAATATTCCATCCTCTGAGTGTGTGTGTGTGTGTTAGAGAGAGAGAGACAGAGACAGAGAAAGAGAGACATGTTATTTATCCAGTCATCTGTTAATGGACACTTAGGTTGCTTTTATGGAGAAAGCAATGACACCCCACTCCAGTATGCTTGCCTGGAGAGTCCCATGGATGGAGGAGCCTGGTGGGCTGCAGTCCGTGGGGTCGCTAGGAGTCAGAAAGGACTGAGCGACTTCACTTTCACTTTTCACTTTCATGCATTGGAGAAGGAAGTGGCAACCCACTCCAGTGTTCTTGCCTGGAGAATCCCAGGGACGGGGGAGCCTGGTGGGCTGCCGTCTATGGGGTCGCACAGAGTCGGACACGACTGAAGCGACTTAGCAGCAGCAGCAGCAGGTTGCTTTTATAACTTAGCTATTGTAAATAGTGCTGCTATGAACATTAGGGTACATGTATCTTTTCAAATTAGTGTTTTTCTATTTTTGGATATATACCTATGAGTGGAATTGCTGGGCCATATGGTAGTTCTAGTTTTAGTGTTTTGAAGAAACTCTAAACTGTTTTTCATAGTGACTGGATCAATCTACATGTCCCCAACAGTGTACAAGGGTGCCCTTTCCTCCATATCCTCACCAATGTTTGCTATTTGTAGACTTTTTGATAAAAGCCATTTTGACAGGTGTGAGATATCTTTTTTGTGGATTTTAATTTGCACATCTCTGATTAAAGTGTTGAGCATCTTTTCATGTACCTGTTGATATCTGTATGTAGTCTGGAAAAATATTCCAGTCTTCTGGCCATTTGTTGTCCATTTGTTAGATTGTTTGTTATTGAGTTGTGTGTACTGTTCATATATTCTAGATATTAACTCATTATTGGTTGTATTATTTGCAGAGACTTTCTTTTATTCAGTAGTTTGGGTTTCCCTGGTAGCTCAGCAGTAAAGAATCTGCCTGAAATGCAGGAGACCCCTGGGATCGATCCTTGGGTTGGGAAGATCCCCTGAAGAAGGAAATGGCAACTTCCTCCAGTATTCTTGTCTGGAGAATCTCATGGATAGAGGGCCCTGACAGGCTACAATCTGGGGTTGCAGAGAATCAGACACGACTGAGCGACTAAGCACACACTTTGAACAAAAGCTTTAAAGTTTAAGTTGCTCTCATTTAATTAGCTCTCACTTATTTTTACTTTCATTTCTTTTGCTTTGGGAGATAGAAAATAGTGCTACAATTTATGTCAAAAAGGTTCTGCCTACAGTTTATTCTAGGAGTTTATTGTTTCTTATTGTAGATTTAGGTCTTTAATCCATTTTGTGTGTACATATAGTGTGAAAAAGTGTCCTAATTACATCCCTTTTCATGTAGCACTCCAGTTTTCTCAAAACAACTTATTAAAGAGACTGCATTTTCCTCACTGTATATTCTTACTTCCTTTCCTATACATTAACTGACTTTATGGAGCTGACTATGGCTCAGATCATGAACTCCTTATTGCCAAATTCAAACTTAAATTGAAGAAAGTAGGGAAAACCACTAGACCATTCAGGTATGACCTAAATCAAATCCCTTATGATTATACAGTGGAAGTGAGAAATGGATGTAAGGGACTAGATATGATAGATAGAGTGCCTGATGAACTATGGACTGAGGTTCGTGACATTGTACAGGAGACAGGGATCAAGACCATGCCCATGGAAAAGAAAAGCAAAAAGGGGAAATGGCTGTCTGGGGAGGCCTTACAAATAGCTGTGAAAAGAAGAGAAGTGAAAAGCAAAGGAGAAAAGGAAAGATATAAGCATCTGAATGCAGAGTTCCAAAGAATAGCAAAAAGAGATAAGAAAACCTTCTTCAGTGATCAATGCAAAGAAATAGAGGAAAACAACAGAATGGGAAAGACTAGAGATCTCTTCAAGAAAATCAGAGATACTAAGGGACATTTCATTCAAAGATGGGCTCAATAAAGGACAGAAATGGTATGGATCTAACAGAGGCAGAAGATATTAAGAAGAAGTGGTATGAATACACAGAACAACTGTATAAAAAAAGATCTTCATGACCAAGATAATCATGATGGTGTGATCACTGACCTAGAGCCAGACATCCTGGAATGTGAAGTCAATTCTGCCTTAGAAAGCATCACTACAAGCAAAGCTAGTGGAGGTGATGGAATTCCAGTTGAGCTATTTCAAATCCTGAAAGATGATGCTGTGAAAGTGCTGCACTCAGTATGCTAGCAAATTTGAAAACTCAGCAGTGGCCACAGGACTGGAAAAGGTCAGTTTTCATTCCAATCCCAAAGAAAGGCAATGCTAAAGAGTGCTCAAACTATTGCACAATTGCAGTCATCTCACAGGCTAGTAAAGTAATGCTCAAAATTCTCCAAGCCAGGCTTCAGCAATACATGAACAGTGAACTTCCAGATGTTCAAGATAGTTTTAGAAAAGGCAGAGGAACCAGAGATCAAATTGCCATCATCCACTAGATCATGGAAAAAGCAAGACTGTTCCAGAAAAACATCTATTTCTGCTCTATTGACTATGCCAAAGCCTTTGACTGTGTAGATCACAATAAACTGTGGAAAATTCTGAAAGAGATGGGAATACCAGACCGCTTGACCTGCCTCTTGAGAAACCTATATGCAGGTCAGGAAGCAACAGTTAGAACTGGACATGGAACAACAGACTAGTTCCAAATAGGAAAAGGAGTATGTCAAGGCTATAAACTGTCACCCTGCTTAATTAACTTCTATGCAGAGTACATCATGAAAAACGTTGGGCTGGAAGAAACGCAAGCTGAAATCAAGATTGCCGGGAGAAATATCAATAACCTCAGATATGCAGATGATACCACCCTTATGGCAGAAAGTGAAGAGGAACTAAAGAGCCCCTTGATGAAAGTGAAAGAGGAGAATGAAAAAATTGGCTTAAAGCTCAACATTCAGAAAACGAAGATCATGGCATCTGGTCCCATCATTTCATGGCAAATAGATGGGGAAACAGTGGAAACAGTGGCTGACTTTAATTTTTTGGGCTCCAAAATCACTACAGATGGTGGCTGCAGCCATGAAATTAAAAGATGCTTACTCCTTGGAAGGAAAGTTATGACCAACCTAGACAGCATATTGAAAAGCAGAGACATTACTTTTTCAACAAAGGTCCATCTAGTCAAGGCTATGGTTTTTCCAGTGGTCATGTATGGATGTGAGAGTTGGACTGTGAAGGAAGGTGAGCACCAAAGAATTGGTGCTTTTGAACTGTGGTGTCGGAGAAGACTCTTGAGAGTCCCTTGGAGTGCAAGGAGATCTAACCAGTCCATTTAAAGGAGATCAGTGTTGGGTGTTCATTGCAAGACTGATGTTGAAGCTGAAACTCCAATACTTTGGCCACCTCATACGAATATACCTCTATATTCTAAATAGGGCAATTATTCTGCGTGCAATTTAATTACTGCTATGTTCTAAAGTCTCTGATGTTGGGAGGGATTGGGGGCAGGAGGAGAAGGGGATGACAGAGGATGAGATGTCTGGAAGGCATCACCGACTTGATGGACATGAGTTTGAGTGAATTCTGGGAGCTGGTGATGGACAAGGAGGCCCGGTGTGCTGGGATTCATGGGGCCGCAAAGAGTCGGACATGACTGAGCGACTGAACTGAACTAAACTGAACTGGCTTTAAGTGCATCATCTTTGGCGAGAAATACTATGGGCCTTTTGACAGAGATAGCATTAATCTATAGATTTCTTTGTGTTTTATGGATCTTTTAACAATATTAACTTGTGTAATCCATGGACATGGGATATCTTTCCATTTCTTTGCATCATCTATAATTTCCTTTATCAACGTTTTATACTTTAGAGCATAGGTCTTTTTTTCTCCTTAGTTGAAGCTTATTCTTATGTATTTTATTCCTTTGATGTGATTTTAAATGAGATTGTTTTTTGCTTTATTCTCCTGATTAGTCATTATTAGTATACAGAAAAGCAAAAAATTTTGTATCTCAATCTTGTATTCTGCAACTTAATTTATTACTTCTAATAGTTTTTGAGTGGAGATTTTATGGTTTTCTTAGTACAATATTATGTCCCGTGCAATAGTGACAGTTTTATTTCTTTGTTTCCATTATGGATCCTTTTTATTTCTTGTTCAATTCCTGCAGCAAGGACTCACAATACTATGTTAAATAGAAGTGGGCAGGAGTGGGCATCCTTGTCTTTTACTGATTTTAGAAAAGAAAAATATCTTTCAGCTTTTCATCATTGAGTATGATGTTAGTTGTGAGTTTGTTATAAATGATCTTTATTCTGTTGAGGTATGTTCCCTCTATAGCAACTCTGATAAGAGTCTTTATCATGGGTGGATGGGAGGTAGATCTGGAGGTGAATGCGTTAGAGCCAAGGCTAGATATGAGCCTTGCACTCTCCTATGCTTTGTGGTCATGGCTCTCTGGTTGAAAATAGGTGCGTGTTCCAACGTGCTGGAGCTGAAGTCCTTAGGATCAGGTCCATGTTGACACTATTCATTCAAAGTGTGCTGTCCTTGGCAAAGCGCTTCACCCCAGTGGCTAGCAGCATGGAAGCAAGAAGAGCTGAAGTGGGTGCCTAGTGCAAGCCTGGGTATGTACTAGGCCAGTTCCAGCACACCAGTTAGAGCTCCAAAGAGCTCCCAATCCACCACCTCTGTGAGTGTCAACGATGGCTGCCCTCTCCCTTTCAGAGGCAATGCTATGTCCAAGCAGCACTGTCTCCCGAATGGGCAGTCCTCCATAGTGGTAGTGTTTGCCTAGTAGAGAGCTGTGCTGAAGCCAAAGTGGGCAGAGCTGGCTCTCAATGTAGACAAGGCACATGCTGGGACGGTTCTGGCACATCACTAAGAATTCTAGACAGTTTCAACCTGTTTCATCGACCTTGCTTCTGGAAGTAAGTAATAAGCAAGCATTTACATGTTCTTCACAAGCAAAACCTTGGTTTCTTACAGCCTTTCTGTAAGTACCAATGTTTTTTTTTTAATTTATTTATTTTAATTGGAGGATAATTACTTTACAATATTATATTGGTTTTGCCATACATCAACATGAATCCACCACGGGTGTATACGTGTTTCCCATCCTGAGCCCTCCTCCCTCCTCCCTCCCCATACCATCCCTCTGGGTCGTCCCAGTGCACCAGCTCCAAGCATCAAGTATCATGCATTGAACCTGGACTGGCGATTCATTTCATATGATATTATACATGTTTCAATGCCATTCTCCCAAATCATCCCACTCTCTTGCTCTCCCACAGAGTCCAAAAGACTGTTCTATACATTTGTGTCTCTCTTGAAGTCTCGTATACAGGGTTATCATTACCATCTTTCTAAATTCCATATATATGCGTTAGTATACTGTATTGGTGTTTTTCCTTCTGGCTTACTTCACTCTGTATAATAGGCTCCAGTTTCATCCACCTCATTAGAACTGATTCAAATGTATTCTTTTTAATGGCTGAGTAATACTCCATTGTGTATATGTACCACAGCTTTCTTATCCATTCATCTGCCAATGGACATCCAGGTTGCTTCCATGTCCTGGCTATTATAAACAGTGCTGCGATGAACATTGGGGTACACGTGTCTCTTTCCCTTCTGGTTTCTTCAGTGTGTATGCCCAGCAGTGGAATTGCTGGGTCATAAGGCAGTTCTATTTCCAGTTTTTTGAGGAATCTCCACACTGTTCTCCATAGTGGCTGTACTAGTTTGCATTCTCACCAACAGTGTAAGAGGGTTCCCTTTTCTCCACACCCTCTCCAGCATTTATTGCTTGTAGACTTTTGGATCGCAGCCATTCTGACTGGTGTGAAATGGTACCTCATAGTGGTTTTGATTTGCATTTCTCTGATAATGAATGATGATATGCTCAAACACATCTTTTCATGTGTTTGTTAGCCATCTGTATGTCTTCTTTGGAGAAATGTCTATTTAGTTCTTTGGCCCATTTTTTGATTGGGTCATTTATTTTTCTGGAGTTGAGCTGTAGGAGTTGCTTGTATATTTTTGAGATTAGTTGTTTGTCAGTTGCTTCATTTGCTATTATTTTCTCCCATTCTGAAGGCTGTCTTTTCACCTTGCTAATAGTTTCCTTTGATGTGCAGAAGCTTTTAAGGTTAATTAGGTCCCATTTGTTTATTTTTGCTTTTATTTCCAATATTCTGGGAGGTGGGTCATAGAGAGTCCTGCTGTGATCAAAACCACTATGAGGTACCATTTCACACCAGTCAAAATGGCTGCAATTCATAAGTCTACAAATAATAAATGCTGGAGAGGGTGTGGAGAAAAGGGAACCCTCTTACACTGTTGGTGGGAATGCAAACTAGTACAGCCACTATGAAGAACAGTGTGGAGATGCCTTAAAAAACTGGAAATAGAACTGCCTTATGACCCAGCAATTCCACTGCTGGGCATACACACTGAGGAAACCAGAAGGGAAAGAGACACGTGTACCCCAGTGTTCATCGCAGCACTGTTTATAATAGTCAGGACATGGAAGCAACCTAGATGCCCATCAGCAGATGAATGGATAAGAAAGCTGTGGTACATATACACAATGGAGTATTACTCAGCCATTAAAAAGAATACATTTGAATCAGTTCTAATGAGGTGGATGAAACTGGAGCTTATTATACAGAGTGAAGTAAGCCAGAAGGAAAAACACCAATACAGTATACTAACGCATATATATGGAATTTAGAAAGATGGTAACAATAACCCGGTGTACGAGACAGCAAAAGAGACACTGATGTATAGAACAGTTTTATGGACTCTGTGGGAGAGGGAGAGGGTGGGAAGATTTGGGAGAATGGCATTGAAACATGTAAAATATCATGTATGAAACGAGATGCCAGTCCAGGTTTGATGCATGATACTGGATGCTTGGGGCTAGTGCACTGGGACGACCCAGAGGGATGGTATGGGGAGGGAGGAGGGAGGAGGGTTCAGGATGGGGAACACATGTATACCTGTGGTGGATTCATTTTGATATTCGGCAAAACTAATACAATTATGTAAAGCTTAAAAATAAAATAAAATTTTTAAAAAAATGAAGTTAAAAAAAAAGAACAGTTCAACTTTAATAGTTTTATATCTATCTTAAAATCTGCAATATATTATCAATATGTAAAATTAACAAATGTTATCAAAATATAATTAATTTAATTTTTAACTAATTAAATTTTAGCACATTTTAAATTCTCAAGAATTTTATAAGTGCTATTAGTTTTATATTTTTATTACAACATATTAAATGTATTTTATATCTTTAATGCAATTCTAATTCAATTAAGAATAAAATATTGCTCCTCTGTGAGTTCTCTGTATAATTGGAGAGTCAGACATATAAATAGATAACAAAACAGTGTGTTATTTGCCATACAGAATCATTGCAGAAGGTGCAACAGTAATAGTAACAAAGTAGAGGCGAATTATATTTGGTATTGGATAAAGGTCAGAAAGACCTTTATGGTGGAGATAACATCTAACGTGAATTTAGAACATGATTACAGTTTACCATGAGAATAACAATATAGACTTAATTATCTAGGAGTAAATTTAGAATCATTTAAAAGAGGGAAAATGTCCACATACAGAATTTAGACACATAATGCATTATATACAATGTGGGCACTAATAATTCTCTAATCAAAATTATTAAAAATAAGAGCACTTTGAAAACTTTCACTGTTAAGAATAGTATTCTCTGTCAATAATATATTTTTAATGTAAAGATATACCAAAGATTTGAATGGTTAAGGAGATATTTTGACTAGTAACTCTAGAGATAAATGTAACAGATTTGTGACAAAAGTAACTTAAAGCCCAGAGTGGTTTCCTCTCAACATTGTCTGTTCTTTAATGAATGCATGGAAATGATAATGGATTAAATTATAAACTAAACAATATGAAAATATAGATAAGTCTCTTGGCTTTGCATCTGATTGTGGACACACAAAAAGAATCATTGGCAGAGACTATAGTGAATTTAAAAAAGAAACCCTGAATTGAATGAAACTTTCTATTGAGAGAATATAAAAAATAATTAGCCATCTGAAGAATGCATTTTGCAAAATACTGAGCTATATCATAAAGCTTATGAAGACATTTTAAGTAAAAGTTAAGGACCCTAATTGGAGATTCTTCATCCCAAACAATAATGTGCCTTGGTAGAGAAAAAGGTCACTTCTTTTTCTGTAATAAACAATCCTAAACTGATCAAATGCACATACATATGCATGGAGATTCCTGAATCTCCAAAGTAAATGTGTAAGTACAGTGTAAGAAGGGAAATATGGGGCACAATAACTTTTCAGTTCATCCTAGGACTAATGAAGCATATGAAAAATAGTTGTGTACACACATCAATTTGTCATCTTTGCCTTGAAGCATTGAAAGTTTCCTATCTGACACTGTCAAGGTTGGATGAAAAGTCACATACATCAACAATAGTAAGTACAGAATATGCATAATTGGAGGTCAAGATGTGATTAAAATTAAAGCCAGATTGAATTCATCTCATAGACCATAAATGACAGTTTGAGAATTTTAATGTTACACATTATTTATTTGAGTTTGTCAAATTATTTAAACAGTATTTTAATAAAATTTATACAATTGCTCAATTTACATTTTCTAGATACTTTACATGGGTGTGTATGACTTTGAAACTAAGAAAAAAGAGAAGATATACTCATTTTAGAAATATTTTCCTCAAAAATAATTTTTAAATGTATTAAAACTTAAGTCATCATGCTACACTGATGTCACACACATAAGGATGATTTTCATTTTAACAAAACTTGTCAAGTATCTACTTTCTGTGCCAAAATATTTACCCTTTTGTTTGGTGCCTTTGTTTTATGGAGCCACATTTTGCAAAATATCAGTACCTGTGTTTCTTGACATTATCATAATACTTGTATATAGATAACACTAAGTTATTTAAAAATCAATGCATATAAGAAGCAAATTATCCTCCCAGTGGTTGCCAGTTATAACAACTCTGTGAATTATACTGTGGTACACACATTTTATGAGGTGCTGTGATGGTTAATGTATCAACTTGAATGGTCTAAGAGTTGCCCAGATAGCTGGTAAAACATTGTTTCTGAGTATAGCCGTGAAGATGTCTCAAGAAAGATGATCATTTAATTTATTAGATTAAATAAGGAAAACCAGCCTTACCAATGAGATTGATGGGGACATCACCCAATCTGTTGAGCGTGCAAGTAGAACTAAAAGGCAAAGAGGCAAAAAGTGAGTGTTGTATCTCACTCTCAAGATACAACATCCGTTTTCATGGCCTTGGACCTGAGAGTCCTGCTTCTCATACCTTTGGACGTTGACTGCATTATACCGCCAACTTTCCTGGATCTGCAGCTTGCAAGCCCCAGATAATCACACATCTCAACCTCCCAAATTGCATGAGCCAATTCCTATAGTGAATCTCTTCCCATAATGAATCTCTTCTTATATATCTATATATCCTATTAGTCTGTTTCTCTGGAGAACTCTAATATGGATGTCATCCACAAATATCATCCTTTCTAAACATTTTGTCTGAAAACACATGCATATTTTGTCTATTTCCTGAAAACTGTACAAACTTTGCAACTAGTGAATTCTACTTATTATGTAGTATAAGAATCAAATATATAAAATCTAGTTCATGAAAGTTTTATCTTGGGTTAACTGCTTTGGAGGAGGAAGTATATTTAAATAAAAATGCTAAAATATTTTTAATGAGTAAAATTAACATACAATTCTAGATTTCTTATTAAGTCCATGTTGGGAAATAAAATTCTTAAGCACATATTACAAATTAAATTATTTGATTTAATATTACATAATAACTATTGGTTATATATTCTAAAAGTACTGTTTGTATGTACTTTGTAAATCTGATGCTATGTAATGTACTGAAGAAAGGAAACATTACCTCAAAATGTTTTAAGAAAATTGGAACTAAGCATATTTTCAAAGTGTTAATGTGAAGAAAGTACAGCTGTAATATATTTTAATAAAATGTTTTAAATGCTTTGCTCAGAAGAATATTATTGAACTGAAGAGAATAATAATTGAATTATAATTGCATGCCTTTAAAACCAAGATATATTTACTCTCTGTGTGTACATATTAGGATGAAACATTTAGTTGAGCTTTTCCTTAAACCTTACAGAATATTTTCAGTTCTGTAAATAAAGAACTAGTTACCGGATACATCTTATATAGAGTGTGGAGGCATATTTACAATTATGAAATATAAATGAGTAATTTATTAGTACATACATTAGGAAAAATGTATATAGAAATAAAGGCTAATTTGTAATTCTAAAAATTAAGTTCTAAGAAAGAAATGGCAACCCACTTCAGTATTTTTGCCTAGAGAATTCCATGGACAGAGAAGCCTGGTGGGCTACAGTCCACGGGGATGCAAAGAGTCAGACACGACTGAGCGACTAACACTTTAAACACTGTCTAGACTCCATGGTTATTATTTCTCCCATTATTTAATTTTGTTAGTTTTTCAAAATTTCAGGATTATTCACAATTACTAATCTTTTTAGGAAGCATTATTTTGTTTTTACTATTAATTTCTCTGCTCCTTGACTGGTGATAATAATATTACCTTGACTGATGGTAGTATTATTTACTAATGCAATTGCATATATGTACCACATCTTTATCCATTCATCTGCCCATGGACATTTAGATTGTTTCCATGTCCTGGCTATTGTAAATAGTGCTGTTGTGAACATAGGGATGCACATATCTTTTTGAATTATAGTTTTGTCTGAATATATGCTCAGGAGTGGGATTGCTGGGTCATATGGTAACTCTGGCTTTTCGAGGAACCTCCATACTGTTTTCCATAGTGGCTGCACCAACTTACATTCCCACTAACAGTGTAGGAGGGTTCCCTTCTCTCCACACTTTCTCCAGCATTTGTTATTTGTAGGCATTTTGATCATGGCCATTCTGACCAGTGTGAGGTGTACCTTGCTGTAATGTTGATTAGCATTCTCTAACAATTAGCAACGCTGAGCATCTTTTCATGTGGTTTTTGGCCATCTGTGTGTCTTCTTTGGAGAAATCTCTAGTTAGGTCTCCTGCCCTATTCTATCTTATTTTGTTTTTTTTTTTTTTCTTTTTTTACTTTCAGGATCTTGATTAGTGTGTCATGTGTTTTGTGATTCCAACTATGCTTTCACAATAGAAACCAATATATAAAACATAATGAATAATATCTAATTACCCTAATATGTCTTTTGGTATAAATATGAACAAATTTTGTGTGTTTAAATCTGTAATTTTGATGACTGTTTTGGTGACAGCTTCCATTTTTATTAATTATACATTCTTCTGAGCTACCATTGTTTATGTCTTGATATTAGATAGGGTATGTCTATGTGTTAATATGTTCTCAGAATTATTTTGAGTACTCATACAACTTCACAATTCCTTTTGAAACTTAAAATTACTAATTCAGTAATTGTATTTTAATAAATTTTATTAAAGTTGTGTTAAATTTATAAATTTGGTAGAAATTGACATCTAAACAATTTGTACCTTTCAACTTAAACAAATTATCTTTCTCTTCCATTTGTTCAGTATTTAAAAATCTTACACATATTTTGTTAGATATATTCCTAAGCATATTTTGGTGATTTTATTAATATAGTAGTAGTAATAGTTTAGTTGCTAAGTTGTGTTCGACTCTTGCACCCCTATGGACTATAGCTTCCCAGGCTCCTATGTCCATGGGATTCTCCAGGCAAGAATACTGGAGTGGGTTGCCATTTCCTTCTCTAATCCTTTTTAAATTAATTTTTCTGATTTTAACTACTAGTAACTAGAAATGCTGTGATTTCTGTGTATTTATCTGACTTCTGCCAAAACTGATAAGCACATTTATTCATTCTAATACTTTGTTGTATTCTCTTTATCATCTGTAAATCACTGCAGAATTCATTCTTCACTTTCTGATCTCCATGCTTTTTTCATTGTCCTCTCATTCTTTCTCCCCTCAATCTTCTCCTTACCCTCCCCTTTCTGCTTTATTATGTTTTAAACCTTATTATAAGGACTTGGAGAAGGAAATGGCAATCCCCTCCAGTATTCTTGCCTGGGAAATCCCATGGACAGAGGAGCTTGTTGGGCTATAGTCCATGAAGTCACAAAAGAATTGGACATGACTTAGTAACTAAACAACAATGACAACAACATAAGGATTTAGGATTTAAACTAAAAATATTAAAGAGGTGGAGGTTGAGGAATATAGTGTATTTTTAATCTCTGAGATATGAATACATCTTTAGTCCTTGTTATCTTTTGTCCTTTCCTTGCCCCTCCTCCACTTCCTGCCATCCTCCCTAAGAATATTATTTGTACCAGATGTGGTGCTTTGATTCCATTTTTAATTTGATTCAATAAAATTAACACATTTTCCTTTTAGTTTTAGACAAATAGATTAGGGGAAGTAGGAGTACTCAAGTAATTTAGGTTTGTTAAAGTTTTTTGAAAAGAATGCTCTATTATTTATTTGCATGTAAGCTCTTAAATTGTGTTCTTCAAATATATTCTACATTTTCTTACTTTTTGTCAGAGTATATGTTTCAAAGCAAGGAATTTTAAAATGTATAGCTTTATGGATTCTTCCCATCTCTGCTGAATCTTCTCAAAATTTCCTTTTTGTATTTCAATATAAGATATATTTGGTGCATGAAAATTTGCTTTTTTATTCATGGAGTATTTTTCTGTTAATCATTATTTTAACATTCACACTTTCTCTCACTTATTTTTATCTCAGTTCTGTTATGGTGCAATTAAAAGTGATATATAAAGGTTTTTCATCAGTGGAAATATTTGCAAGGCAGATAGATAAATATAGATGTAGATATTGATATTTATTTGTTTAATGTTACTACTTAGGGAAGCAATGTACTGACTAGGTTCTTTGTGTCATGTATCTAATTTTGCATTTTTTCCCTCTTTTTTCTAAGGCTCAATTTTCTGATTTTCCTATGGGGGAATATTCAGAGTTTTATCTATTATTACTTTAGAAAAGTCAGAATTTTCAAGTACATATAGATCATTACTGATTTATCTCTACTGAATTTGTAGATAGCTTTATTTTACTTAAAGCATGCTGTCTACAGTTATAAGTGACTGACAAGTAATTTTTTAACTATTTTTATTTAATTTCAGTAACATATACGTAACAAAATTTACCATCCTAACCATTTTAATTGTACAGTTCAGGGGTATTAGCTATAGTCCCACTATAGTGTAACCATCACTACCATCCATCTCCAGAACTCTTGTAGAACTGAAACTCTGTATCTATCACATACTAAATACCTACCCATTCTCCCCTTGTGCCGGCCCCTGACAACCACCACTCCATTTCTGACTCTGAATTTAACTACTAAGGCTATTTCATATACATTAAACCATGTAGTATTTTCCTTTATGTGAACACTTATTTCATTTACCTTAATGTCCGTTCAAGCTGGTTTTAGAAAAGGCAGAGGAACCAGAGGCCAAATTGCCAACATCCGCTGGATCATGGAAAAAGCAAGAGAGTTCCAGAAAAGCATCTATTTCTGCTTTATTGACTATGCCAAAGCCTTTGACTGTGTGGATCACAATAAAATGTGGGAAATTCTGAAAGAGATGGGAATACCAGACCACCTGATCTGCCTCTTGAGAAATTTGTATGCAGGTCAGGAAGCAACAGTTAGAACTGGACATGGAACAACAGACTGGTTCCAAATAGGAAAAGGAGTTCGTCAAGGCTGTATATTGTCACCCTGTGTATTTAACTTATATGCAGAGTACATCATGAGAAACACTGGACTGGAAGAAACAGAAGCTGGAATCAAGATTGCCGGGAGAAATATCAATAACCTCAGATATGCAGATGACAACACCCTTATGGCAGAAAGTGAAGAGGAACTAAAAAGCTTCTTGATGAAAGTGAAAGTGGAGAGTGAAAAAGTTGGCTTAAATCTCAACATTCAGAAAACGAAGATCATGGCATCTGGTCCCACCACTTCATAGGAAATAGATGGAGAAACAGTGGAAACAGTGTCAGACTTTATTTTTCTGGGCTTCAAAATCACTACAGATGGTGACTGCAGCCATGAAATTAAAAGAGCTTACTCCTTGGAAGGAAAGTTATGACCAACCTAGATAGCATATTCACAGCAGAGACATTACTTTGCCAACAAAGGTTCATCTAGTCAAGGCTATGGTTTTTCCTGTGGTCATGTATGGATGTGAGAATTGGACTGTGAAGAAGGCTGAGCGCCAAAGAATTGATGCTTTTGAAGTGTGGTGTTGGAGAAGACTCTTGAGAGTCCCTTGGACTGCAAGGAGATCTAACTTGTCCATTCTGAAGGAGATCAGCCCTGGGATTTCTTTGGATGGAATGATGCTAAAGCTGAAACTCCAGTACTTTGGCCACCTCATACGAAGAGTTGACTCATTGGAAAAGGCTCTGATGCTGGGAGGGATTGGGGGCAGGAGGAGAAGGGGACGACAGAGGATGAGATGGCTGGATGGCATCACTGACTCGATGGACGTGAGTCTGAGTGAACTCCGGGAGTTTGTGATGGACAGGGAGGCCTGGCGTGCTGGGATTCATGGGGTCGCAAGGAGTCGGACACGACTGACTGATCTGATCTGAATGTCCTCAAGGTTCATTCATGTAGTCACATTGTTACAGTGAATAATATTTATATACCACATTTTCTTTATATATTCCTCTGGTGATGGACATTTGGCTTGCTTCTACTTTTTGGATATTGGAAATAATGCTGCTATGACAAGGGTGTACAGCTGTCCCATTGAGACTCCATGTTCCATTTTTTGGTATACATACCCAGAGGCAGAATGGCTGAATCATGTGACAATTTTGTTTTTAATTTTTTGAAGAATTGCTATACTGTTTTCCTCAGCAGCTACATTGTTTAGTGTTCCCATCAGCATAACACAAGATTCTCCACATCCTCACTAGTACTCATTTGTGGTTTGTTTTGTCAGTAGTAGCTATCCTAAAGGAGAAGGCAATGGCACCCCACTCCAGTACTCTTGCCTGGAAAATCCCATGGGTGGAGGAGCCTGGTGGGCTACAGTCCATGGGGTCGAACAGAGTCGGACACGACTGAAGCGACTTAGCAGCAGCAGCAGCCATCTTAATGGAGAAGGCAATGGCACCCCACTCCAGTACTCTTACCTGGAGAATCCCATGGATGGAGGAGCCTGGTGGGCTGCAGACCCTGGGGTCACTAAGAGTCGGATAAGATTGAGCAACTTCACTTTCACTTTTTACTTTCACACATTGGAGAAGGAATTGGCAACCCACTCCAGTGTTCTTGCCTGGAGAATCCAAGGGACGGGGGGGGGGGGGGGGGTGCGGGGGGTGGGGAGGCGCCTAGTGGGCTGCCGTCTATGGGGTTGCACAGAGTCGGACACGACTTAAGCGACTTAGCAGCAGCAGCCAACCTAATGGGTTTAAGGTGGTGCCTCATTGTGGTTTTCATCTGCATTCCCTAATGATTAATGATACTGAGCATCTTGTGTGCTTGTTAACCATTTGTATATCTTCTTTACAGAAATTAATTGAAATGTTTTGCTCATTTTTGAATCATCTTATTTTTTTGTCATTCAGTTATAGGAAATTGTATAAATGTATGCTATCCAATGGAATACTAAATTTTCCAAAAGAAAATAGTAAATGGTATATGAGAGAAAACAGTAAAAACATTTTCCTCAGTCATCAATTTAATTAATTTTTGGTAAAGAAGTACTGAATCCATTTTGTAATAAAAAAAGTTTTTTGATCAAAACTCAAGGGTCACTTAGAGATGTAATATACCCATTTTCTTTTTTTTTTTTTTCTAAATTTTATTTTATCTTTAAACTTTACAATATTGTATTAGTTTTGCCAAATATTGAAATGAATCCGCCATAGGTATACCCGAGTTCCCCATCCTGAACCCTCGTCCCTCCTCCCTCCCCTACCCTCCCTCTGGGTCATCCCAGTGCACCAGCCCCAAGCATCCAATACCGTGCATCGAACCTGGACTGGCGACTCGTTTCATACATAATATTATACATGTTTCAATGCTATTCTCCTAAATCTCCCCACCCTCTCCCTCTCCCACAAAGTCCATAAGACTGATGTATACATTGGTGTCTCTTTTGCTGTCTCGTACACAGGGTTATTGTTAGCATCTTTCTAAATTCCATATATATGCATTAGTATACTGTATTGGTGTTTTTCTTTCTGGCTTACTTCACTCTGTATAATAAGCTCCAGTTTCATGCATCTCATTAGAACTGATTCAAATGTATTCTTTTTAATGGCTGAGTAATACTCCATTGTGTATATGTACCACAGCTTTCTTATCCATTCATCTGCTGATGGGCATCTAGGTTGCTTCCATGTCCTGGCTATTATAAACAGTGCTGCGATGAACATTGGGGTACATGTGTCTCTTTCCCTTCTGGTTTCCTCAGTGTGTATGCCCAGCAGTGGGATTGCTGGATCATAAGGCAGTTCTATTTCCAGTTTTTTAAGGCATCTCCACACTGTTCTCCATAGTGGCTGTACTAGTTTGCATTCCCACCAACAGTATAAGAGGGTTCCCTTTTCTCCACACCCTCTCCAGCATTTATTGCTTGTAGACTTATGGATTGCAGCCATTCTGACTGGCGTGAAATGGTACCTCATAGTGGTTTTGATTTGCATTTCTCTGATACTGAGTGATGTTAGGCATCTTTTCATGTGTTTGTTAGCCATCTGTATGTCTTCTTTGGAGAAATGTCTATTTAGTTCTTTGGCATTTTCTTTTTATCTTGCTTTTTTCCCCCTTCAAATATACTGTGATTAAAGTAAACAGTACACACATTCAAGTTATGACAGGTGGCAAAATTTTTAAATGTTGAAATATTCCTAAGATAAACTGAAATATGAAAGTGATTTTATTTTCTTTTTTTTAAATTTTATTTTATTTTTAAACTTTATAATATTGTATTAGTTTTGCCAAATATCGAAATGAATCTGCCACAGGTATACATGTGTTCCCCATCCTGAACCCTCCTCCCTCCCCATACCATCCCTTTGGTTCGTCCCAGTGCACCAGCCCCAAGCATCCAGTATCATGCATCGAACCTGGACTGGTGACTTGTTTCATACATGATATTATACATGTTTCAATGCCAGTCTCCCAAGTCTTCCCACCCTCTCCCTCTCCCACAGAGTCCATAAGACTGTTCTATACATGAGTCTCTTTTGCTGTCTCGTACACAGGGTTATTGTTACCATCTTTCTAAATTCCAATATTAGATTACTAAAGAGTCAGATACGACTGAGCAACTGAACTGAACTGAATACATTAAAATATATTAATATAAACAGAAGCATAAATTCATGGATTTGAAAGTAAAAATTACATTGATCCTTATACTAAAGAGTAGCATCTTTGAAAATATGACCATGATAATAAAATTATGAAAATTAATTAGAGAATAATATAGTCACTTAAAATAATAAAGGAGGGGGGCTTTCCTGGAGGTCCAGTGGTCAAGACTCCATGCTTCCAATGTGGGTGTCAAGGGTTTGATCCCTGGTCAAGGAATAAGATCCCACATGCCATGTGGCCAAATAATAATAATAATAATAATAAAAGGGAAATGCATGCATATCTAAACATTATAAATTAGTGTACTTAATTTGATTAGAAATACTGTGTATATAAAACTGTTAGTCTCTCAGTCGTGTCTGACTCTTTGTGACCCCATGAACCCCACCAGCTCCTCTGTCCATGGGGTTTCCCAGGCAAAAATATTGGAATGTGTTGCATTTCCTCCTCCAAGGGATCCTCCTGACCCTAGGATCAAACCTGGGTCTCCCACACTGCAGGCAGATATACTAAAGCACATTCTAAATGCTTGAGTACATTCTAAAGGCTCACATAGATGATTTGACATGAAAATATAAATTTTAAAAAATTATGTGAAGCAGAAGTAAACCTGAATGTAATCTCTAATGTATAATGATCATAAAACCAAAACAAAACCAAACAGATATATAAAACGAAACACAAACTTAGGGTATTTTAGAATAGAAAGCTTAGGCTTAGTCCCAAGACATTGAGATTTAGCTGACTTCAATTAATTCTAAATTCTGCATTTAAAAAATGTGTGTGTGTCTTTTTTTTTTTTAAATACTTGACAGTATTGAAATTTAAAAAGAGCTTAGAATAATTGGTGAAAATAGAAAACATTCAGATGTATTTCATTCTTACCATTACCCATATATGAGTCACATCAAACATTACAGTTTATTTGAGGCCACATTTTTCAACTGATTTCCCTAATGGAGCAAGTTTGATATTTATAACTATGTAAGTATTGTCTACAACATGGACATTTGTATGGTCTGCTGTTTAAGGATATAGGTTTCCAAATCAAAATGCCTGATTAAATTTCTGCTTTGCCACTTACTCTCCATGTGAACTGAAGCAAATGTCTTAGATTTCTAAATTATATCTTTTTATTTATAATGTGGTGGCCATGTTGATAATGAATGGCTATCTTTCATAGAATTACTGTGAAGACTAAAAGGCTAACATACATGAAGTCATATATTTTCTAAAAAGTTCATTATAAGAAAAAAGATCTAGAAAATAGGATTGACTGGTACAACAGTTGAGGTGAATGTGGGTCTAAAGCCCAGCTCTATCACTTACTGATTTCTTAAAGGCTAACTGAACTATAAATTTGTATGTTTATATTTAAAATAGAGATATTATTTATTTCATTTCCCAAAGATTATTTTGAGTTTTAATTATCTAATGTAGATAAAGAGCTTAGTACAGGGACTAGTGAAAAAACAAAGTCAATATCAACTACTGTTTAAATAAATCATAACCATCAAAATATTGTTTTTGCAATTTCTTCCTTTTATACACATCAGGGAGGCCTGGCGTGCTGCATTTAATCGGGTTGCAAAGAGTCAGACACGACTGAGCGACTGAACTGAACTGAACTGAACCTCACCCTCACTGTAAACCCAGTTCATATCTCCCAGTGTTTATGGCTCCAAGCCATATGTACATGACTGATTGAAGGATGATTGAGAACACATATGCCCAGACACACATAACACAAGTATAAGACACAGTGCTTGTGTGTGTGTGTATGTATTTACTGTATACAGATTATATTTATCTAATTTATTTAAATTCTTCCTAAGCTGCCTTACAATATCATGATATAATACCCTATTCAGTCTGAAACTTGGAACTATTATTCTTCATTCATGCACCCATATAATTAAGCAGCCTTATGGTATTTAAGTTTGATAGATTTTGTACATTACTAAAATTGTTACTTATTTCATATTCTCTATAGTTTTTTTTTTCCAGTTTTTGTTCTAAAGAACTTTCAGATATTTAGAAGAGATTTATAGGCAAGTCAAAAGCTTTGCAAACATCATTCAAGTCTTCTAATATAATTTGCTCCCAGCTCTAAAAACATCTGTCATTTGATACAATCTTTTATGTTAATTCATGGAAAAAAGTAAAATATCACATAAAATGAGATTTATTTTAGTAAATTATGAAAGCATAGTTTTATTTAACTGACTTAAACAGTTGCTGGTATTGTTCACAAGTTTAGGAAGATAAAAGCCATTTTTAATGAAGAATTTTCTCTCAATTGTGTTATGAAGCTACTGCAGGAATATGTCAGAACCATCAAAATTTATGCAAAGCCTTTTTCACTGGGTAAATCATGGACATTCAAAACGGAACTGCTGTATCTCCTCTTTAGTGTTTTTTAAAATGCAAAATTCATCTAATCTATCTATATCGTGATTCAAGGAACTTTCTCAGGATGATGTTAAAAAAGAAACATAGAATTTATTTTTAAACAGTAGAACAGAAACTTTTAAATTGCAATAAACTGTAGAGTCAATGAAAGTTTACCTAACCTTTGTTACATTATCAAACCCATAGTTTATTTTTAAACGTATCAGTTTCATATTATCACATATATCACATAGTACCTTAATTTTATGCTAGAATTATGAGCTACTTTGATAATTTTCTTAATATTCTAGAATGTATAATATATATTTGTTTAGCTATAAGGGCATTCTCAATGTGTTTTAAAACCCATCTCAATGATTTTTTAAGTTCTAAAGAAAAGCATACATTCATGTTCATACATTTGCTCTAAATTATGTTTAATGTTACAGAAGATTGAAATAAGTTAATAAAATCAATGATTTGAATGTAATGGTTTATTAAATATGAGTGTTAGAATGATTTACTATATAATATCTATTTCAATAATGCAGTGCATAAATATAAAAACATTTTCACAATATATTTGGGTGTAAATTTGATGTAACATTTCCACTTGATTTCAGGCCAACTCCATTTGTTTACTAGATACTAATTATTTAAACCAGGAAATAGAAAAGTATGAAATGAAAGTCAACAAAACATGCCTTCTGAATCCAGGCAGGATATATATGAATGTGGTGATCACAGTTGACTCACCAGGTGAGTATGGCTGGGACAGGAAGGTCGTTATTTATTATTCCAGGGAGAGCTTCCCAGCCAAAAACTGATTCTATCCTCTACGACAGTTTACATACTTTGAATTTGTTTCTTTAAATATATGGATCTATATTCTGGCCCCCAAATTTGATTATATTATTCTTATTAGTACTTAAAAACCCATAACATAGTACTAACCTATATTTGATGAAATTTGACAGTTGGTTAAAGTTTATTTTTGCTTTGTTTTTTTATTCAACAACTATATTCATTGTCAATAATAGGCAAGGCACTTTGATTTTAGAGGGCTCTACGAGTGAAGTAGTCATAGATCATTTTCCTAAGGAACTGATAGAAGTTTAAATTAAATAACTAAGGAGTTCAGAGAAAAGTGAAATTGTATTATTTAATGGGATCAAAAAATTCTCCAGAGAAATGTAGTTCTATCCAGCTGAACCTTGGAGGAAAGGGTGAAATGTGTATGTAAGGGTTTAGGGGTAATTCAGAAAGAAGGAGCTGTATGTGCAGAAGAACATTTGAAGCATACAAGAACAGGTAGCTTATTATCAGCTGGACTACAGGAAGCAGTGAGAATTTATGGTAGGAAAGACTTTGTAGGGATTTCAATGATGGGATAAAGTATTTAAGTGTTATTCATCATGCAGTTGGAAGACGTTAAAATGCTTTCACAGTGAGCAAAAAGATCAGTGTTATCCTGCTGGAAATTAATTAGAAAGCAACATTCCAAAGTATTTTGTGAAAGAAAAATCAAATATCTTGCAACACATGTGCTACGATATAGCAAGTTATTTTCCCCAACTTCATATTTCCTGAAAATTCATTCTTAAAATGAATAAGGATAGATTAGATGACAAGAGCAGGCCTGTAAACATGAAATGAATTCAATTGATTATCAAAAGTCAAACAAAAGCAAAAACATAATTTTCAACAAATATTGCAAACACCCCATACCTGTTCATTTGAGAATGTTTTTAATTTACACTTATTTAAAATATACACTTGCTGGGTATGTAATTCTAAGCCAAGAGTAGTTTTGCTTTCTCTCAGAGTGTAGAATTTATGATTCCATTGTCCTCTGTCTTCCATTGTTTCTGTTGATGTAGCGCTTTTCTTCCTTCAGTTCAGTTCAGTTCAGTTCAATCGCTCAGTCGTGTCCAACTCTTTGCAACCCCATGAATTTTAGCACGCCAGGCCTCTCTGTCCATCACCAACTCCCAGAGTTCACTCAGACTCATGTCCATCAAGTTGGTGATGCCATCCAGTCATCTCATCCTCTGTCATCCCCTTCTCCTCCTGCCCCCAATCCCTCCCAGCATCAGAGCCTTTTCCAATGAGTCAGCTCTTCACATGAGGTGGCCAAAGTATTGGAGTTTCAGCTTCAGCATCAGTCCTTCCAAAGAACACCCAGAACCGATCTCCTTTAGAATGGACTGGTTTTATCTCCCTGCAGTCCAAGGGACTCTCAGGAGTCTTCTTTAACACCACAGTTCAAAAGCATCAGTTCTTCGGTGCTCAGCTTTCTTCACAGTCCAACTTTCACATCCATACATGACCACTGGAAAAAATGTTGTTATACATATTTACTTTTTTTTTTTCTTTTAGCTTTAGAAGTGTTCTGTAATAATTTTCAACTTATATGCCTTTTCAAATGAATGTGATAGTTTTAAAATTTTGAGGGAAACTGTACAGAGCAAAACAAATATCTGAGCAAATTAAACAAAACCTCATTTCTTTCCCTAAAGATTTGACCTGATTATGTTCAGCTCATTTTATTTTATTTTTTTTTGTATTAAACATGCATTTTTATTATATACATGGCATATATTCTTTTTTTAATTTTATTTTATTTTTAAACTTTACATAATTGTATTAGTTTTGCCAAATATCAAAATGAATCCGCCACAGGTATACATGTGTTCCCCATCTTGAACCCTCCTCCCTCCTCCCTCCCCATACCATCCCTCTGGGTCGTCCCAGTGCACTAGCCCCAAGCATCCAGTATCGTGCATCAAACCTGGACTGGCAACTCGTTTCATACATGATATTTTACATGTTTCAATGCCATTCTCCCAAATCTTCCCACCCTCTCCCTCTCCCACAGGGTCCATAAGACTGTTCTATACATCAGTGTCTCTTTTGCTGTCTCGTACACAGGGTTATTGTTACCATCTTTCTAAATTCCATATATATGTGTTATTATACGGTATTGGTGTTTTTCGTTCTGGCTTACTTCACTCTGTATAATAGGCTCCAGTTTCATCCACCTCATTAGAACTGATTCAAATGTATTCTTTTTAATGGCTGAGTAATACTCCATTGTGTATATGTACCATAGCTTTCTTATCCATTCATCTGCTAATGGGCATCTAGGTTGCTTCCATGTCCTGGCTATTATAAACAGTGCTGCGATGAACATTGGGGTACACGTGTCTCTTTCCCTTCTGGTTTCCTCAGTGTGTTATGATATAATCATGTGAGTGTCTGGAGTAGCTTTACAGTATATTTTAATTCTGGTAGTATAAATCTTATTAATTTTGTTCCTCTTAATCTTGTCTAGGATTTTCTAGGCATTTTGTATTTCCCTGGGCTTCCCTTTTAGCTCAATTGGTAAAGAATCTGCCTGCAGTACAGGAGACCTGGGTTTGATTCCTGGGTTGGGAAGATCCCCTGGAGAAGGAAATAGCAACCCACTCCAGTATCCTTGCCTGGAAAACTCATGGACAGAGGAGCCTGGTGGGTTGCAGTCCTCGGGGTCACAAAGTGTCAGGCACGATTGAGCGACTAACACTTACTAACTTACTTGTATTTCCCTCTAAATTTTAGAATCAATATTGAAAAGAGAATTCCACATAAAACTATTGAGATTTTTCTTATGCTCTTTTTGTATATCTAAATCAATTTGGTAAGAATTAATATTGTGTTATTATGCTGCTGCTGCTAACAAGAGCTCAGTCGTATCTGACTCTTTGCAACCCATGGACTCTAGCCTGCCAGGCACCTCTGTTCATGGGATTTTTCCAGGCAAGAATATCTGAGTGGGTTGCCATTTCTTCCTCCAGGGGATCCTCCCAACCCAGGGATTGAATCCGTCTCTTGCGTCTGCTGCATTGGCAGGCAGATTCTTTACCACTAGCGCTAATAGAGTCTTTCAATCCATGAACTTATAGTATTTCTACATTTACAAAGGTCTTTGTTTTACTCTGTGGTGTTTCATAGTTTTAAGGATGTTAGTGTTCTATAGTTTGTATTAGATAAACATTCTGCTGCTGCTGCTGCTAAGTCGCTTCAGTCGTGTCCGACTCTGTGTGACCCCATAGACGGCAGCCCACCAGGCTCCCTCGTCTCTGGGATTCTCCAGACAAGAACACTGGAGTGGGTTGCCACTTCCTTCTCCAATACATGAAAGTGAAAAGTGAAAGTGAAGTTGATCAGTCGTGTCCAACTCTTCGCAACCCCATGGACTGCAGCCCACCAGGCTCCTCCATCCATGGGATTTTCCAGGGAAGAGTACTAGAGACCTAGAATATGTTAAGAGCACAGGAATCATCTGTTCAAGTGTCATTATGTGAATGACTTTAATATCTAAAATATTCTGTTATACAACCTGAAAAATTCAGAAGGCATAATGCCAGTGTGCTAGATTTTTAAAATAAAATGGAAATTTTATGTTGATTTTTTCCAGGAAAACTACCAAATTTATGTATTCATTTTCTAGTTTTTGTTTACTTGTTTGTTTATAGTTCCTTTAGAGTATAATTTGCACACAGTTTGGTTTTTCAAAAATAATTAAATTTTTAATTCTTTACCAGTATTAATTTCATTTCCTTTGTTTTTTTTTATTTGCATAGGTGACCTTCAATACAATATATTAAAAACTGAAGACACTGGAAATTATTTTTTCTTTTCAAACTCAGAAGAAAGCTGATTTCTTAAGTAGAATGTTAGTTGCATATTTTTATATCTTTCCAGACTTAAGATGCTCCTATTCTGCATATTTTTAAGATTTACTTTAATCGTCATCTGTGTTTGCTTTATCAATTATTTCAATATTTTATTTAGCAAAAAGATCTTGTTGATTTTTTATTCTCAATATGCTGAATTACTTTGAATAATTTTTGAGTGTTAACTAATTTGAATTTTTTATAGTAAACCCCATATAGTAATGAAATATTTATGGATTGTGTTGCATCATAGTTTATTTGGAATTTTTGTGTTCATGTAAATAGAACATATTGCCTTTACATTTTTTTCCTGGCAGATGTTTGTTAATGGCTATTTTCAGTATACACTGTGTTCTATCTCTTTCGTTAAAGAGTCCATGTGTTCTTGAAAAGAACATGTTGGATGTCGTGTCACTAAAGGACCTTCTTTAGCAATTATCTAGATGATTTGACAGTTGAGCAGATGTGGATTACTGGTTTTTAGCAAAATTTAAAGCCTGATTCTTCAATGCGGACACAAAAAGAACATTCTAAAAATTATTGATTTTGGTCCTTAAATGGATGAATCAACCCTCTAAAAAGGAGAAACCTATGTTAATGCAGCCTGGCATGCGGCAGTCTATGGCTGCAAAGACTCAGACACAACTGGACGACTAAACAGTGTTAATGTATTTAGCTAAACAAATGTTGAATTCGTCTGCAAATACATTTCTGGGAGACTTGAAAATCTGCTGAGGACCATATTATAAACTTTTCTTTTCCTCCTGCATTTCAATTATTTAGACCTGTGTCCTAGCCCAGGCCTAATTGTTATTGTACAAAAGAAAAAAATCCTTCTAAGATCAATGGTCATGTCTCTAAGAAACAGGTTTCACAATTATGCTCCTTTTGCTTACGTTTCCAGTGAGTCTTTAATTTATAGTACCTTCCTTCTTTTGTGAAAGAGTAAATATAGAAGACCAATATCCTTATTAGAAAATAAACTGGGGAATTTGATTTAGTTTGAGAGCCACAAGGACCTGTTGATGGGAATAATCAATAGGAATAGAAAAGTGTTTATTTGAGGGCCAAACTGAGCATTATGGCCCTTGAGACACAGATTGAAGAAGCCCTTGAACTGTATTCTGCTGGACTACAAAATAAATGATGTTTCTATAGAGGCAAAACTCTCAAAAGTACATACAATATTTGCCAAAAATTAGGATTGGATGTTGCAAGAAGTAAGGATGCTTCATAAGTAAGAATTGGTTGGAGTCCAAAACGGTTGCATAGTTACAAGGGAGGCCTTGAAGCCATAAGGTTGAAGCTGGCAGCTGCTAGCAAGTATTGTTTGAGAATGACTGGTCACATCCTTGACCTGAAAGTTTAGAAAATCAAGTTCTCAGTAATGCAGAAATGTGTCTAAAACCACATCCATAAAAATCAATCAATCTACCCAGACACAATGGCCTTGCAGCTACATTTTGAATGCCTGAAACATAGTTACTGCATTTTGATTTTCAAATGTGTTTTTTTTTTCTTTAATAGTTAAAAGCAGAGGTACAGTATATGTGTAAAGTAGCCATAAAACAGGCCATTTTAGTTAGTTTAAGTTAAATCATATATAAGCCAGAACTACTTCTCCATACATTGATGTGTGAAAAGGTGTTCTATCAGACCTCCTATTAAATACAGTTCAGCCATGAGCACCCTTAGCCTCTAAGCAACAGACAGACTATGTAGGCTAAGACACAGTATAAAGGGGAGCTGACAAGTGCTATCTTTGAGAAAGCCACTCCCAAGAATAGAAATAGCACCAATATTAGACAGGCATGTTGTATTGCTTCACCAATGCTACAGCAGGGCTTTGTGACAAACACTCCCAGCTCAGTACTTTCAAACAGCACATGCTTTTCTCTATTTCCAGTCTATGTGTTAGGAGGGTGGCTCTGTTTAAGCTACTGGCCAACTTGGCTGGGCTTCAGTCTGCAGTAGGTTTTAGGTTTGTTCCTTGGTCTCTGTGGGCTTCCCTGGTAGCTCAGATGGTGAACAATCTAACTGAAATGCAGGAGACCTGGGTTCGACCCCTGGGTCAGGAAAATCCCCTGGAGAAGGGAATGGCTACCCACTCCAGTATTCTTGCCTGGAAAACCCCATGGACAGGAGCCTGGTGGACTCTAGCCCATGGAGTAACACTTTCAACACTTGCTCCATCTCTGCATTCTTTTTGTACCAGCACCTAGCTAAACATGCTTTTCTCATGACAGATCACTGAAGCACAGACTGGAATCAAGCAATGCTACTTAAAGCCCTGGCTTCAAAACTGGCCTGGTAATTCTGCCCATATTTTCTTGCCCAAAGCAAGTCACATGAATACAGATAAATCAGAAGGACTGAAAAGTATGTAAAATAGAGCATACTGTCACTCAGTTGGTAAAGAATCCTCCTGCAGTGTGGGAGACCTGGGTTTGATCCCTGGGTTGGGAAGATCCCCTGGAGAAGGGAGCAGCTACCGACTCCAGTATTCTGGCCTGGAGAATTCCATGGACTATACAGTCCATGGGGTTGCAAAGCGTTGGACACGAATGAGCAACTTTCACTTTCAGAGCATTAGAAACTCACATGCAAAGTATGAATATACAATTCCAATACAGGGAGAGAGTAGAAAACTGAGGAGAATACCCCCCAACATACACACACACACACACACACACAAGCATTGCCATTCTGTTCAAATCTAGGAATCAGACAACAAGATATACCTCCTCAGTAGTGGAATCAGTAAAAAGTTAGTGAAAGGTTTAGGGTTAGAAATGTATCTCTGTTCACAGAATAAAAATACCAATAATGGGAAGAAAAATGTTCCTTTAAAAACTAGTACATAATTATTGCTGTACTGGGTGAAGATGTAATACAATCAGTACAAAAACAAGTTTAAGTACGATCTTTTCAGAGAGTCAGGAAGTGTTACTTCTTCTTAACAGGAAATGAGAGACAATGATCATTTTATGTCAAAGATCACATGCATTGCAGTTTCTACAGGCCTTATTCCTTGACAGCATAAATAAATTTAGAGGAATTGGAACAAAGATTCTTTGAACTCCCATTGTTCTACTTGAAGTTATTACGTCACAGGGTTTGCTCCAAAATTTATGTTAGGACTAAGGCCTTTTATATAATTTGGACTTCTCACAAGAAAATACAATTCCAAGATTCATTGTGTGAGTGAATTGATTGTCTCATTTTTGGAAACTGCTTGTTTTACTATAATGCAGGAGAATTTAACTGGACAAAATAGTGATATGTACATTGTCAGATTATCAGCTCAGACACTTTTCAGGGATGATAGCTTTGAAAAAAAACTTAAAAGAGGCTAAGAAGGGGAAAAATAAATATAGAAACATATTAAGTTTTTCTTAAGTGCCTTTTGGGAGCATAATTTAAAATAACTCCTGGAATGAATAATACTTTAAACTTATCTAAATAGAAGCAGAACAAAGAGCATATTCTTGATTTAGAATCTTTGTTCATTTATCTGCTTTAAAATTTTATAAAGTTACTTTGCCTTCAAAAACCTACATAAAACTAATTGACTTCCTGTAGCACCATTCACAAAAACTTTTCACAAAGTAAGCAAAAATAGGTGATTGTGATTGATGAAGGTTAAATTTTGCCTGTAGCAACAGAAATCTTTGTTTTTAATATAGATTTTTACTGAAACTTTTTAAAGATTATAAGCTATATGAAGTTGCCCATATCCATTTGGTATTGATAGTATTTAAAGCGAATAGATTTCATCAGCAACAAAATATCACTTGTTCATTTAATAGATTAACATTGATATTACTTCTTTTAAAAGATTCAGGATAGGTTATAAGACATTCAGTCCAGCTCTGTGTAAGATAAGTATTATATATATCACAGATACATATATTATATGCTTGTATTATACAATATATATGTATGATATGTATGTATTATACAATGTGTCTATGATAGCAAAAGATTATTATAGTTCATATAAATAATACATTATTAAAATATACTGCGAAAATTAAACTTTAATTCAAAGAAATAAACAACAGGATAAGAAGGTATAGCTATCTATAATGCAAATAGAGAAAATGAAATAAAATTTTTTTTGTTTTTTTTTTAAATTGTATTTTATTTTTAAACTTTACAATATTGTATTGGTTTTGCCAAATATCAAAATGAATCTGCCACAGGTATACATGCATTCCCCATCCTGAACCCTCCTCCCTCCTCCCTCCCCATACCATCCCTCTGGGTTGTCCCAGTGCACCAGCCCCAAGCATCCAGTATCATGCATCAAACCTGGACTGGCGACTCGTTCCATATATGATTATACGTATTTCAATGCCATTCTCCCAAATCATCCCACCCTCTCCCTCTCCCACAGAGTCCAAAAGACTGTTCTATACATCAGTGTCTCTTTTGCTGCCTCGTATACAGGGTTATTGTTACCATCGTTCTAAATTCCATATATATGCATTAGTATACTGTATTGGTGTTTTTCTTTCCGGCTTACTTCACTCTGTATAATAGGCTCCAGTTTCTAACCCTAACCCTAACCCTAATTTCTTGATTAACCCACAGAAAAAGGAAAGAAGGAGAGGAATTTTACTTAGCAAGGCAAAAAATAGTGAATGATTCTTACACTCAACAGCATGCATGGAGCTCAAGATGCTGAGTAGGGTTTAAGAAGCAGGACAATGAAAACCCATACAAATAGCGGGGTGTGTTTGTGTGTCTGTGTGTCTGTGTGTGTTTTGGACAAACCTAATGTTTCATGAGAAAAACACCCCAGAATTTGATTGCCACCAGATGAAATTAAGAAAACGGAAACAAGGAAAATTCTGGCATAAGAAAATGTGTTCCATACATTGATAGAGGTGTAGGTTACATGGATGACTCTCACTTGTCTGAACTATCAAATTTAAATATACAAATAAACTTAATAAAATTGTTTTCCATAGTAATATGAGTGTTTCTAAAACATTTTCTGTGAGCTCCAGACTTGGGGAAAAAATAGTAATTTCATTGATTTTCTTTTATCACAAATGAAGCAGGGGGTTATAAACATGAAGAGGACAGACTAGAATGCCCACTCAGTGCAGATTGAATTGGAATTGTCGGTGCTAGTATAAATTAAAGACTGTAAGTACAGATTAGTACATAAAACTTTATATATACACACATCTTTATACATGTAGTTTTATATATTTGTATATATAAAAAAGCTATATATGGTTTTATATATTTGTATATATGTATGTGGGGCTTCCCTGGTGGTACTAGTGGTAAAGAACCCACCTGCCAATGCAGGAGACATAAGAGATGTGGATTTGATCTGAGTCAAGAAGATCCCCTAGAAGAAGATTTGGCGACCCGCTCCAGTATGCTTGCCTGGAGAATCCCCATGGACAGAGGAGCCTGGCAGGCTACATTCCATAGGGTCTTGTATATATGAACCTAAAATTCATACATAATTGTATGTATATGTGTATCGCATATGTACATTTGTACTTCTTTCTAGTTCTGCTTTCTGAGAACACCCAGAAGAAATGACACACCAATGTCAATGAGCACACATAACATCCATATCTTAGTTTTTAGACAAATTAATACTTTTCTCTGAAGCAGTTTGATTGTAGTAAAATTGAACAGAGTGAAGATAATTCCCATATATCTATGCATCTTTCTCCCCTCAGTTTCCCCTATTATCATCTTGTATTAGGATGAAATTTTGTTGTGTCGATGAACTAACACTAATACATTATTGTTAGCTAAAATTCACATTTTACATCAAAGTTTGTTTGTATTATATACTCTACACGTTTTGATGAATGAATGATGACCTAGATCCAGCATTACAATAATTTCACTGCCCTGATCTACTAATTTATTCCTTTTTCTCTCCACACCTACCTTGGCATCCTGGAGATCATGGATCCTTTTACTGTGTCCACAGTTTTGCCTTTTACAGAGTGTCATATAGTCGGAGTCAAGTAATATGTTGCCTTTTTAGATTGGCTTCTTTGGTTAGCAACATGCAATTAACACTCCTCCATCTCTTTTCACAGCTTGAGAATGTGTTTCTGTTTATTACCGAATGGTATAGTATTTAATGGATTTACCACCGTTAGTTTATCCACTCACTGAAGAACATCTTGGTTGCTTCCAAATTTTGGCAACCTTGCATATAATTGCTATAAATTTTAGTGTGAAATTTTCACATAGGCAGAAGTTTTGAGCTCATTTGGATAAATGCCTTGGAGCACAGTTGTTAGATTTTCTGGTAAGACTACGTTTAGCTATACGGCAGATTCAGGTTCAGTCCAAGGTTTAGCTGTGTAAGAAACTAACAAACTGTCTTCCAAAGCGGCTGTTCCATTTTGCATTCCCATAACCAATAAACGAGAATTCCTGCTGCTCCATATCCTCACCAGCATTTAGTGTTGTCAGTGGTTTAGACTTTAGCCTTTGTAATAGGTGTGTAATGACATCTCTTTGCTGCTGTTGTTTTCAATTTTCTAAAGACATGTTGAAAATGTGTTCGTATATTTACCACTTGTATATTTTCTTTGATATTTGTTCAGATATTTTCCCTCTTGTTGATAGTTTCATTTGTTTTCTTGTTGAGTTTTTAAGAGTTCTTAATATATTTTAGATAATAATCCTTTATCAGTTAAATATTTTGCAATCTCTTCCAACATGATTTGTATATTTATTCCCTTAATAGTGTCTTTCACAGAGAAGTTTTTAATAATGACTTCCAACTTCTTCTTCCCCTTCATAGATTGTGCCTTGGTAGTGTTAAAAAAAAAAGTCAATGCCAAACTCTAGATACCCTAGATTTTCTCCTGTGTTATCTTCTACGAACTCGATGGTTTTGTATTATACATATACGTCTATAATCAATTTGTAGTTCCTATATAAAATTTTTAGGTTTTTAAATTATTTTTACAGGTGTATGCCTAGTTTTTACAGCATATTTATTCAAAAAGTATTCTTATCCATTGAATATCTTTTCTTCTTTGTGAAAGATCAGTTGCCTATATGTATATAGGTCTATTTCTGGCCTCTCTATTCTATTTCATTGATCTAGTTGTCTATTCTTTTGCTAATATCATCTTAATTTTTTCTTTTTAAAAGAAAATAAAATTAACACGTAAATCAACTACTTATTTGAGCACAGTTGATTTATAATGTTGTGTTAGTTTCAGATGTACACACAGTACATATTACTTTGATTACTGTAGCTTTGTACTTACTCTTGAAATCACATACTGTTCAGATCAGATCAGATCAGTCACTCAGTCATGTCCGACTCTTTGCGACCCCATGAATTGCAGCACGCCAGGCCTCCCTGTCCATCACCAACTCCCGGAGTTCACCCAAACTCACGTCCATCGAGTCAGTGATGCCATCCAGCCATCTCATCCTCTGTCATCCCCTTCTCCTCTTGCCCCCAGTCCCTCCCAGCATCAGAGTCTTCCAATGAGTCAACTCTTCACTTGACATGGCCAAAGTACTGGAGTTTCAGCCTTAGCATCATTCCTTCCAAAGAAATCCCTGGGCTGATCTCCTTCAGAATGGACTGGTTGGATCTCCTTGCAGTCCAAGGGACTCTCAAGAGTCTTCTCCAACACCACACTTCAAAAGCATCAATTCTTCGGCGCTCAGCCTTCTTCACAGTCCAATTCTCACATCCATACATGACCACAGGAAAAACCATAGCCTTGACTAGATGAACCTTTGTTGGCAAAGTAATGTCTCTGCTTTTGAATATGCTATCTAGGTTGGTCATAATTTTCCTTCCAAGGAGTAAGCGTCTTTTAATTTCATGGCTGCAGTCACCATCTGCAGTGATTTTGGAGCCCCCCAAAATAAAGTCTGACACTGTTTCCACTGTTTCCCCATCTATTTCCCATGAAGTGATGGGACCGGATGCCATGATCTTCGTTTTCTGAATGTTGAGCTTTAAGCCACTTTTTCACTCTCCATTTTCACTTTAATCAAGAGGCTTTTGAGTTCCTCTTCACTTTCTGCCATAAGGGTGGTGTCATCTGCATATCTGAGGTTATTGATATTTCTCCTGGCAATCTTGATTCCAGCTTGTGTATCTTCCAGTCCAGCATTTCTCATGATGTACTCTGCATATAAGTTAAACAAACAGGGTGACAATATACAGCCTTGATGTACTCCTTTTTCTTATTTGGAAACAGTCTGTTGTTCCATGTCCAGTTCTAACTGTTGCTTCCTGACCTGCATACAAATTTCTCAAGAGGCAGGTCAGGTGGTCTGGTATTCCCATCTCTTTCAGAATTTTCCACAGTTTATTGTGGTCCACACAGTCAAAGGCTTTGGCATAGTCAATATAGCAGAAATAGATGTTTTTCTGGAACTCTCTTGCTTTTTCCATGATCCAGCAGATGTTGGCAATTTGATCTCTGATTCCTCTGCCTTTTCTAAAACCAGCTTGAACATTCGGAGTTCACGGTTCACATATTGCTGAAGCCTGGCTTGGAGAATTTTGATCATTACTTTACTAGCGTGTGAGATGAGTGCAATTGTGAGGTAGTCTGAGCATTCTTTGGCATTGCCTTTCTTTGGGATTGGAATGAAAAGTGACCTTTTCCAGTCCTGTGGCCATTGCTGAGTTTTCCAAATTTGCTGGCATATTGAGTGCAGCACTTTCACAGCATCATCCTTTAGTATTTGAAATAGCTCAACTGGAATTCTATCACCTCCACTAGCATTGTTCATAGTGATGCTTTCTAAGGCCCACTTGACTTCACATTCCAGGATATCTGGCTCTAGGTCAAAGTCCTATGAATTTGTTCTCACTTGAGGTTGTGTTAGCTGTTCTTTTTTTCATTTCCATATGTAATTTAGAATGTAGTACAGTTTGTTAACATCCAAATAATATTGGGGTTTTGATTGAGTTTTC
Source organism: Bos taurus (assembly GCF_002263795.3). Taxonomy (NCBI): domain Eukaryota; kingdom Metazoa; phylum Chordata; class Mammalia; order Artiodactyla; family Bovidae; genus Bos; species Bos taurus. The sequence goes on from NC_037347.1 coordinate 44,049,888, forward strand.
ATTAACTCTGTGAAGAACTGACATCTTCACAGTATTGAGTCTTCTAATACATACATATATATTCTTCATTTAATGAAAGCTTCTTTCATGTCTTTTACCAGAGATTTTTTTTTTTTAAGATTTTTTGATGTTGACCATTTTTAAAGTGCTTGTTAAATTTTTTACAATATTGTTTTTGCTGTTTATGTTTTTGTTTATTGCCACAAGGCATATGTGATCTTAGCTCCACAACCAGGGATTCAACCCATACCTTCTGCATTGGAAGGTGGGGGAAAAAAAAAAAAGCCTAACCATTGGACCACCAGGGAAGTTCCTTACCAGAGATTTATTGTTTTCTTTATATATAAAATTTGCCTATTAGGTTTATGCTTAAAGTTTTTGCAGTTAAATAGTATCATGTTTAAATTTAAAATTCCAATTATTTGTTGTTATTTATAAGAGAACAAATGACTCATGTAACACACTTGCATCTTGCAATGTTTCCATAAGTGCTTACTAGTTACTAGGAGTTTTTTATTGGCTTTTTGGGATTTTTAACTAAGACAGTCATGTACTTTGCAAACCACTACAGTTTTATTTCTTCCTTCTCAATCTGTATACCTCTTTTGTTCTTTTCTGATTATATTAGCTAGGACTTCCAGTACAATATTGACTGGGGAGGGGTGAAAGTAGACATTCTGGCTTTGGTCCCATATTTTAACTTTTAAATATCATTTTCCACTGAAAGAATCCAAGGATCATTAGAGAAAACTCTTTTTCCTGATAAACTTAGGCTGAGAAAAATAAGATGAAATTCTAATACCTCAGGGTGCTAGAAATGAGAGAAACAGTCAAGAAAACAATGTAGACAGAAGGAAAAGAAATATGGGCCAGCCTGAAGAGGCTTTCAGTGGGGACATCTAGGATAATTTGGACATAAAATAAATAGTGGTTGCAATTGATTATAATTCACTTAATAAAGTTTCATTAGCTATTAGTGTTATAAACAAATGAACAGGAAAGTTAAAGAGAAGAAAAAGTACTTTCTTGAAAAAAAATCAGCTAATAAATACATAAAGAATGATGTAATTATATAATCATTGTGCCTGTGTGCTTAGTTGCTCAGTAGTGTCCGACTCTGTGACCTCCTGGACTGTAGCCCACCAGGCTCCTCTGTCCATGGGATTTTCCAGAATACTGGTGTGGGTTGCTATTCCCTTCTCCAGAGGATCTTCCTGACCCCAGGATTGAACGTATGTCTCCTGCATTGGCAAGCAGAACCCTTACCAGGTGACTCCTTATTGAGCCACCTGGTAATCACTAATGGTAATGCTAAGTTGCTTCAGTCATGTCCAACTCTCTGGGACCCCATAGGCAGCAGCCCACCAGGCTCCCCTGTCCCTGGGATTCTCCAGGCAAGAACACTGGAGTGGGTTGCCATTTCCTTCTCCAGTGCATGAAAGTGAAAAGTGAAAGTGAAGTCACTCAGTCATGTCTGACTCCTAGTGACCACATGGACTGTAGCCCACCAGGCCCCTCCATCCATGGGATTTTCCAGGCAAGAGTACTGGAGTGGGGTGCCATTGCCTTCTCCATGGTAATCAATGAGCCCCATATAATCATTAATAGTTGGTAAAACTATTGGTTGGTAGTCTAGTGAAGAGAAATAAGATATTTATGGGGTCTTCAAAGTATCTCGCTACAAATTACTTATTAATGACAATATGGAAAATAAAAACTTTACACAGGAGAGATACAGTGGACATCACCTAAACCAACTGATCAAAATTAATATTACCAACTTTAGGATGGGCTTCCCAAGTGACGCCTAGAAAAAACCCACCTGCCAACGTGAATTCAATCCCTGGGTCAGGAAGATCCCCTGGAGGAGGCCATGGCAACCCATTCCAGTATTCTTGCCTGGAGAATCGTGCAGACAGAGGAGCCGGTGGGCTGCAGTCCATGGGGTCACACAGAGTCGGACACGACTAAAGCAACTTAGCACAGAACTTAGGATAATCAAATATTACATGGCTTCTAATATGATGCACCATGGTGAACACATCGTATTTGTAGTAATATAACCAAAATGCATAACTTGAACCTAATCTTAAAGAAATATTGTATAAATCCTAATTGAGGGATGTTCTACAAAAATAACTCGCCTTTAGATCACAGAATGCTTGAGATTAAAAAAAAATAAAGAATTCCTTTAGAATAGATTAAATAAACATAATGATAAAATGTAATGCTTGATACTAACTGTATCCATATGGGGAAAAACTGATAAATGGCAATACTAAGAAAATTGAAATTATACCAATTACTTAGATTAGATAATAGTATTGCATTGGTGTTAAATTTCCTGATTTTAATAATTGTTCCTGATTTTAATAATTGGTTAGATAATAGAATATTTTGAGCCTTAAGTTATTCATACTAATTGTTTAGTACTGGAGACATTGGCTCAATCCCTGGGTCAGGAAGATCCCCTGGAGGAAGAAATGGCAACCCACTCCAGTATTCTTGCCTGCAAAATCCCATGGACAGAGGAACCTGGTAAACTACAGTCCAAAGGGTCACAAAGAGTCAGATATGACTGAGTGACTGTGCATGCATTAACAGGGCATACTATATCCAAATCCAGAGGAATGGTGAACTTATTAAAAGGGTAGTTGTACTAGTCTTGCAACGTGTGTGTGTAACACACACACATGACTATATATATATACACACACACACACACACACACACAGTGCATATATACTTATACACACACATTTATTGTTACTTTTCCTTCCAAAATGGTTCCAAGCACCATGGATACAGGCATAGCATTTTTACCCTAAATGCAAATACATATATGAACTCTCATATATTACTTTCTAATAGGGCTTCCTTGAAATGGCAACCCACTCCAGTATTCTTGCCTGGAGAATCCCAGGGACGGGGGAGACTGGTGGGCTGCCGTCTACGGGGTCACACAGAGTCGTACACGACTGAAGTGACTTATCAGCAGTAGCAGTAGTAGGGCTTCCTTGATGGCTCAGATGGTAAAGAATTTGCCTGCAATGTAGGAGACAGGAGTTTGATCCCTGGGTCAGGAAGATCCCCTGGAGAAAGGGATGGCAACCCACTCCAGTATTTTCACCAGGAGAATCCCATGAACAGAGTAGTTTGACAGGCTACAGTCCATAGGGTAGCAAAGAGTTAGACATGACTGAGTGACTAACACTTAACTTACTTAACAGGTATTTCAAAAGGAATATATTATAATGTTTGAGGTTCACAAAAATATAGCATGAAAAACAAAACAATTACTTAAGGGAAATACAAAAAATTTCTAGTATTTGAAGTTTTTGCAAATTCTCAAGAGAAAAAAAAATGATGTAGTGAATCATGAAGCAAATGGCATCCTTATGCAAACAGAATGGAAGGATTCCAAACACAGTTTCTCATAACACCCCCAAAATGAAGCTAATGGCAACATCATCTTCGCTGCTTTCTGATGGTTATTTATATAATAAGAGTAGACTGTGGATTAATGGATGAGCACCATAAATGTTAGAATAGCTTTTCCCCCTGTACTTATGCTTTTGAAACTATTACACAATTGATTGCTAAACTGTGATGTGTTGAGAATTTATTATCTACCATGCTCTGTGTGCTAGGGATTAGCATACAATTGGTCTTTTGATGCTTTTCAGGAGACTTCCTACTTTTATAGTTTGCTTTAAATCACTCAAGTAAGGATTAGTGTACAGATTCAAGCTCATGGTCTAGCTATGTTATTATAATTCCTTTCTAATATAACTTAGTTCCCTGCAGTAAACATTGCCAGTTAAAATAGTGATGGTATATGTAAAATGATTTAAATATGAATCTGTCAGTGAAAGTGATTTTCATTAGTAGATGTGCCAAAAAATGCAGGTAATGAGAACTCTGCACAAATTTAAATAAAAGCTATGTTTTTGCTAAAAACAAACCAAATACATAGAAAGTATTTTCACATTGTCCTAAGACAGTACTCACTAGTGATATCCGCATATCCTTAAAGAGGCACTCTAAATAAATTTGAGACACATTGAATTAAACACATTTAAAACTTTTGCAGGATTTTTCAGAGCTTCTAATTTGCAAACATAATTATATATCACTTAAACATTAATATTATATGCAGTTTACCTCAATTCAAATTGGTATATAGCCACTGTTTCCTTCACAGTTTTTTAACCTTAAGGAATCAGAGTTTCATGAGTACATGCATTGCAGTTAGATAAAAACTGGGAGGACATGAGAAGGCTTCAAGGTGGAGGTTGAAGTTGTGAAATGTAGTTCAGTTCAGGTTTTTTTTTTTTTTTTTTTTTAATCTAATTGGAAGGAAGCACATAGACATTTCAGGTATTTTGAAAAGAAAAATCAAAGACTGAGTGAAAAAAAAAAAGTTACTAGATTAAAAAGGATTCCATGCAAGAACATATTATCCCTGCTGTCATTGAGATAAATATCAGTGACAATGAGGAAATAATGTTGAATATAGACTTAAGCAGCAGCAATGCATGAATAAAGCATCTCAAAAAGTCTAATAACGTGGGACTTCCCTGGTGGCTCAGTGCTAAAGAATCTGCCTGCCAGTGCAAGTGATGCAAGTTTGATCCCTGGGTTGGGAAGATCCCCTGGAGAAAGAAATGGCAACCCACTCCAGTATTCTTGCCTGGGAAACCCCATGGACAGAGGAGTCTGGCTTGATGCCGTCTACGGGGTTACAAAGAATTGGACACAACTTAGGGACTAAACAACAACAACAACCTTCCTAGTTTCCTCTAGAAGTGAGAGGTTTGGAGTGTACCTGGAAATACGTGTTTTTATAAGTCCTCTAGGTGTTTTTGTTTTTTCCTTAATTTTGAGAAGCAGTTCATTTGATGTTAATTCCAAGCATATATTGATCTTTTCAAAAAGATACTGTATCTTCAAAATATTTGACATGTAAAGCTCCAAAGATATAATGATCAAAGCTTTAGCCTTTAAGAAAAAATAATTAGGTCACTGAAGAAGAATAAAGAGTGAGGATTAAGGACTCCCATGAAATGCCATACAACTTTTAGAAGATATAAATTAAAGGAAAGAGAAACATACAGGTGAAACAAGCAAACATGAAGTATTTTATTTACTTAAACCAGTTTCTCAGAAAATATTCTACAGCCTAAATGCATGAATGGTGAAAGTAGACAGAATGGATGATACAGAATTAGGTATATTTTGTTTTTTATTGGATTTGCTGGGGTTCTCTAAGAAGCTTGTGATTCTCTTGTACTGTTAATCAGCATTGAAAGGAATAGCCATTTAAATCTGATTCTTTGGTCACTTTGCTATTAAGGATATATGTGTTCTTTATGTATTTTGACCTCTTTTCAGATACACGATTTACAAGTATTTTCTCTCGTTCTGTGTGTTGCCTTATCATTTTGTTGACCATCCGTTTTTGCTATGCAGAAACTTTTTAGTTTGATGTAGTCACATTTGTTTATTTTTGTGTTTCACTGATTGTGCTTTAGGTGTCATATAAAGCAAAAAAATCACTGTCATGAATCTGTCAAGGAGCTTTTCCCTGTGTTTTTGTCTAGAATTTTTAAGGTGTTAGGTTTTACATTTAAGCCTTTAATCCATTAAAGTTCATTTCTGTGATTGTGTAAGACATAGGTCTTGTCATTCTTTTATATGTGAACATATTACTTCACCAGCATCATTTATTGTATATACTATCTTTTCTCCATTGAGGATTCTTGGCCCCCTTGTCAAATATTATGAGCATAGGACTTGAATAGATATTTTTCCAATGAAGCTATTCAAATGGCCAGCACATACATAAAAAGACACTCATCATCATCAATCACTAAGGAATGCAAAAAAATTGCCATGAGGTATCATCTCATATGTGTTAGAATGGCTATTAGCAAAAAGACAAGAGATAGCAAATGCTGGCAAGAATGTGGAGAAAAGGGAACTCTGGTGCCTTGTTGCTAGGAATGTAAATTGGTGCATCCACTATAGAAAACAGTATGGAGGTTGCTCAGAAAAATAAAAATAGAACTACATATGACTCAACAATTCTGTTTATGTGTATATATCTGAAGCAAACAAAATCACTATGTCAAAGAGACATCTGCACTCCCTTATTCTTGCAGCATTATTTATAGTCTCTGAAACAAGTAAACAATTTAAGTGTTCATAGAGAGATAAATGGGCAAAGTTAATGTTAGATATATACAAACAGAGAGAGAGAATAGAATAACATTTAGTCATAAAAAAACGAGGAAGTCCTGCCATTTGCAACAGTGTGGATGGAACTTGAGGGAGTTAGGCTAAGTGAAAGAAGTCCAACAGAGCAAAGCAAGTACTGTAGGATCTTACTTGTGAAATCTAAAAATAACTAAACTTACAGAAAAAGAGATTAGATTTGTGGTCACCAGAGATGGGACTTGGGGTGGGAGAATTAATGAGAGTTGTCAAAAGGTACAAACTTCAGTTATAAGATAAAGTAGTACTGGGATATAATCCACGACATGATGGCAGTAATTAACACAGATGGTGGTATAGTCACTAAGTCGTGTCCAACTCTTGCGATGTCATGGAATTCAGCCTGTAGGCTCCTCTGTCCATGGGTTTTCCCAGGCAGGAATACTGGAGTGGGTTGCCATTTTCTTTTCCAGGGGATCTTCTCAACCCAGGGATTGAACCTAGGTCTCCTGCATTGCAGGTGGATTCTTTACCAGCTGAGCCATCAGGGAAGATATAACTAACACTGCTGCATAGTATATTTTAAAGTATATCCTAAAAGATCTCATCAAAAAGAAAAAAATTTTTTTGAATATATGAAATGATGGATGTCAGTGCATTGTGGTAATCACAGTTTGTATATGTCGTTAGGCTGTAAATCTTAAACTCATACAGTATTCTATGTCAATTTTACCTAAATGAAACTGTAAACAAAGGAAATGAACACTCATACAACCCTGACTCTTTACAGGAAGTTGTGCAATTAAAATCTGAATGATGACTGAGAATATCTTAATAGGAAACTGACATTTAGATTTCTCAACAAATGTGAAAACTAGATTCATTGGTTAAGATGCTGTTTTCAGATACAAGGATATTTAGGTTATTGGTGAAACAGTTCCAGGTGATAAAGACCTGTGTGGTGTCACAGTGTTAATAAATAATTATACTAGGCTTTGGCCAACTATCACTGGAGTCAATCAATTTCTAAAACTTTTCGACCAGGAATAAAAAATAATGTGGTGTTTGATTTCAAGGATATTAGCTAGAGACAGAAAATATGTTTGAGAAGGAAATGCTAAAGTTGTTAAAGAAGTTGGAAGGACATTATACGTGAATTTTGAGAGGTCAAATAAAATAGTGAAAGGAAATTGATGAGAGATGAGTAGTTGAACAAACTAGTTTGCATAGTTAGGAAATATGCTGATCTCTCCTTTTTGTTTTTTCCCTGCAGATTGAGGCCAATAGGTAAAATACCTCTCAGAAAGATTAATTAGAAACAGTGTCACAGATCAGAAGTGGGCTTTTCTTAACACAAGTATATAGAGAGAGTTCTTTTGAAAAAGTAGAAAATGGGTAAAAGGACAAAATGCGTCAAATAGAACAAGGCACAGTGCAGTTGTTACATTACATAGATGAATGAAGGACTAGGCTTGAAAACTCTGTATTCACATATAGGAGGCCTCAGTGCTTTTTGTTTATCCATTGTTGGAATCCCCACTGTAATAACCTGACAGGTGATAATAACAGGGAGTTTAATAGTTTGCAGTAGAGGCTGTTCTATTCTTGTTGGTCAGCTGCAGTTCAAAATTTAACCAATAATTTGAGATTAGATCATTCTTCTTCCTAAACTTTTTAATTTACCTAAAATTACCATATTTTATTTCTCTTATTACACTGTAAAATAATGAATTGTAGCTATCATGTTTTCTGCCAAGTCTTTTCTTCTCTAGGCTAAATATCAATATCTTCTATTCCTTTATTGATTTAAGCTGTATTGATTCTGATTCCCTGTTTATCAGGTCACTGATCTTACTTAAATTACTTTAATGGTTCTACCTACTTGTGAGGGAATGCACTATTGATTGACACTAATATATGACACTTTATCACACTGAAATATTCTGATGGAATTTAGGAAGAAACTAAGTTTCAAAAATTTTATTCATGTGAGCACTTTTAAGTTTAAAATATCATTGAATGTATTAATCATGGAGAATTCTAAGCCTAAAATAAACTTGAGGGAGCAATGAAAATAGTAACCACCAGAATCACTATTTTTATTTTAAATGAGATAATATTTGCATGAGGATCATAACATTTTTCTTTTTTAAGGCATTGCTAATTATTTTTTCTATATCATATGATTGTCTCCAAATGAAAATGTCAGCAAAACTTACATATTTTTAGTAATTCCTTTGTGTTAAAATTTCCTAGCTAGGCATGTATTTTTTGGTTTGTTTATCCTTATAGTGAAAAGTGTTAGTTGCTCAGTCTTATCTGACTCTTTCAACCCCATGGACTGTAGCCTGCCAAACTCCTCTGTCCATGGGATTCTCCAGGGAAGAGTACTGGAGTGGGTTGCCATTTTCTTCTCCAAGGTACCTTCCCAATCCAGGAATCAAATCTGGTTCTCCTGCATTGTAGACACATTCTTTACCATCTGAGCCATCAGGGAAGCCCATTTATCATTATAATACATTGTAAAATTTTAGTCTAATTCAATTATTAATTAAATCAACTTCAGTCATGTTCTTGATTGTATTTCCAATGACCTAGAAATACTTGAAATAAATATCATCAGATTTTTTTTTAAATAGGCTGTTTATTTATGTTATGGAAAATCAAGTAAAATTATAAATATCATCTGTCCTGATGAACCATCCAAAGCAAATGAGTGCACAGAAAGTGTCTTTGGTGGAAGAATAGGGTTTTCCCCATAAAAGAAACCCCTACCCCCAAAAAATAAAATCAAAGTCCCCCCAATAAACAAACCAATAAACAGTCTATTGGTATTGGAGTTATACCTCTTAAAATGAATTAAGAATAATTTATTCCCCCTCTGTTTTCTAAAAGATTTTGTGAGATTGGTATGACTTGTCCTTAAATGTTTAATAATACCATCTAGGCCTGAGGTCTTCTTGTTAGAAAGATTTTATTTTAATAGATGTTGAATTCTTTTAACACACACAGGGATATGTAAAATTATACCTATAAATTTTGGCAGTTTATATTTTTCAAGCTATTTATTTCTCAACAAATATCAATGAGGTTTTCTGTAGAAGATTCAGAAATTTTGGATCCCTTCAGATAATATTGTGACAGATGTTCAAGAGTGAGCAAAGCCCCTGGATGTGACCTCAGTGTGTACTGTGGCCTTCCCCATGTGACTAGGGTAACTTGTACTGTGTCTGCATAGTGGTTAGAAGCTAGCAAATTAACAATATCAGTATCCATATACATACCTTGTTACTGAGACCATGTAAATCTGTTCCAGCATAGATCCCTTACAACATCTGGCGTAATGTCTACAGCTGAGGCTACTGCTGATTGATTTTGTGTTCCTCTCTCATCTTTCAGTATTTTTTTTTTCCTGTAGAGGCAAGACTTGTGAATTAAATATGGATATGATGGACACAGTTAATCCTGTTTAAAATCGGCCAAAATTACTTCAGCCACAACCAGTAATAGGGACAAAAGTGTCAGCAAACCTAAAGGCGACCCAGATCACAAATCCCATTTTAGAATCTGCTTCCTAGGATGATTTCTTTGACCAGTTTTTGTAGGTCAGGTTTCTACTGGAATCAGACTCTGAAATGGAGTCTGTGTGAAGGTTATTCATTTTGTAGACACCTAACAGTCAGACTGTACAGGGGGATAGGCTGAGATCTGTGATATCGATAGTCTTCAGCCAGTCTTAAGCGGATCTCTGAAACTAGAATGGCCATTTACAAATAAGACAAGAACAGGGATGCCTCAACAAATTGTTACATACTAGCTACTCCCTGGAGAAGGAAATGGCAACAGACTCCAGCATTCCTGCCTGGAGAATCCCAGGGATGGAGGAGCCTGTTGGGTGCCGTCTATGGGATCGCACAGAGTCGGATACGACTGATGTGACGCAGCAGCAGCAGCAGCAGCTACTCCCTGAGATGAGGTGTAACCATGGGAAAACTAGTTCCTTTTTTTAAAAAATAAAAAAAGTTAGTCAGTCATATCTGACATTTTGTGACCCCATGGACAGTAGCCCACCAGGCTCCTCTGCTCATGGAATTCTCTAGGCAAGAATACTGGAGTATGTAGCCATTCCCTTCTCCAAGGTATCTTCCCAACCCAGGGATTGAATCTCTCTCTCCTGCATTGCAAGCGGGTTCCTTATTGTCTGAGCCACCAGGGAAGCAACTGAGAGAATGAGGGTTTCCGTATTAGCAGAAGATCCACTGCATATAAATCAGACACATGTCAAGGTCCCATAACTAGGCACCAACTGACCTCCCAATTTTTTGCAGAGAATAATTGCACAGTATCCTCTTTATCATTAGTGATTACCATTTTTATATATGTAAATATTATAGGCAAAATCATGTCATTTGCATTTTTATTGAATAATGCAATAAAGTTTTTATATGCTAATTAATTCTTAGTCATTCTTAGATTAAAAACTAATCTTTTTAATTGTCTATTTTCTGTCATAGGACCCAGCTTTTAATCGGCTAAAAGATTTTACACTTAATTAACTGAAAGATCTTATGCTCTTATAATCAGTTGGCTAAAATAACTGTTATTCTCTTTTCACAAGCTAAACACATTGAAAAGTCATTCACAATCTTTCCAAAACCCAAATAAAATTGTGAGGCTGGTTTCTATAATTATGTAAATTCATTTTCTATTGCTGATCATACAGATTGGAAATCTTAAAACATTTTTAAAGATTCACTCTCTTTCTTCCTAATATTCACAGTCAAAATTGGTCCTCAATTTACTTACTATTGGCTTCTCATTTCTATATCCATTGTCTTGCTCGACTTTAGTCTTTACCCATTCCATCTGTTCTAGTGCAATTTCTTAGAAGCCATTGTTTCTAACTTTCAATCTCTTTTATTGAGGACTGGCAAATACATTTCCATAATTGTTTTTTCCCTAAAACACTCCTCTCTGCTAAGAAACCTGAAATATTTCTCATGGTGTATAGAATTTATTACGAGCAACTAACCGTAGAATTTGCCTGGAAGATCTAACTGAACTTTCCTCGCTAGCTTTAGTTTTATCTTCCCTTGTAGCTCAGTTGGTAAAGAGTCTTCCTGCAATGCAGAAGACCCTGGTTTGATCCCTGGGTCGGGAAGATCCCCTGGAGAAGGAAATGGCAACCCACTCCAGTATTGTTTGCCTGGAGAATCCCACGGACAGAGGAGTTTGGCAGGCTACAGTCCATGGGATCGCAAGAGTCAGACACGACTTAGCAACTAAACCACTACCACATGTAGCTTGTATTTTCAGCCAAAAACCTCTGTATTTTTTATTCATCCTACCTTCTGCTTTTGTCCATGCTTATTAACTCTGGCAGAAAACATCTCATTGTCCCTTTGAAAATACTCCCTTCCCTAAGGGAAAAAAAAAAATGCCGTAATTTTCTTTTCAATCAGAAGTTAATTTGTTTCTTTTATATGTCAGAGCATTTAAAATTTTTATACTGCTTGACACATTCTGATCTTACTACAGTTTATCTCTTGTCAAAATGTTTCTTACCTGAGAGTTGAAATGTACCAGTTCCTATTCATATATACAGTATAACTTTTAAACTTATTTCTATCAAAGGCAATTTGGAGAATTGTCTAGATTTTTAAAATTATTCTTCGAATACTGATGAATGACAGTGTAATATTGACTTTGTTATTCTTTAGATGGAAAAATTTCAGTAATCACTAGACTATTACATACATGGAAAGGGATTGGTAATTGAATTACTATATTATTTAGAAGACATGGGTAAATGCCAAATAAAACTGCACCAGTCAGAATTTTAAAACTGAAAATTTTCAGGACACAGTAAATATTGTATAACATGTACAAGTAAAAATGTTGCTAGTCTTCTGAATGCATTCCTCAGAATAAAGGGAGATTCTTATTGAAGTCATATGGCACCCCACTCCAGTACTCTTGCCTGGAAAATCCCATGGATGGAGGAGCCTGGTCGGTTGCAGTCCGAGGGATCGCTAGGAGTCGGGCACAACTGAGCAACTTCACTTTCAGTTTTCACTTTCATGCGCTGGAGAAGGAAATGGCAACCCACTCCAGTGTTCTTGCCTGGAGAATCCCAGGGACGGGGGAGGCTGGAGGGCTGCCGTCTCTGGGGTCGCACAGAGTCGGACATGACTGAAGTGACTTAGCAGCAGCAGCATTCATATTTCAGGAAACTTTAATTGGAGTAACAATTATTTAGACTTGTTTGTAACCAAACCATATTAGCCATCTTTTACAAGGTTAGAGCTCAAATCACTTTATGTAGAAATGCCGCAGAAACTGAAGGGTTCTTCATATAGGCACTTGGGTATATATGCTTGGAAGTATGAGAGAAGTAGTTTGAATGTGAATTCTGATTTCTTGGAGAAATGAAATTTTTGGTAAAGAAGACAAAATTCTCAAAGTGGTATTCCTTTTTTAAAAGCTATGTTCAACATACAAGTCTTTCATTTGATTTATGTTTCGCAAGTATTTTCACCAGTCCCTGGCTTATCTTTTCATTTTCTTGCTGGTATCTTTTGAAGAGTAAAACTCTTTACATTTTATCTTTTCATGGTTAAAGTTTTATGTATCCTAAAAATAAAATTTGCCAGACTATTGAATTGAAAAATATTTTCCTATATTTTAGAAGCTTTATATTTCCAAATTTTATTGATTCTATGATCTGCTTAGAGATAAACTTTGTATGTTATGTAAGGCCAGGGATTGGCTCAGGTTCATTTTCCACAGGGGCCTAAAACAGTACGAAAGCAAAAAAGAAGAATTTCATGATTTAACCACATTGCATATTTCATTTAAAAATCAGTTAAACTTGTATGTGTGCGTCTATTTCTGAACTCTCTACTCTGTAATTTTTGATGTATAATTATATCTTAATAGTTTTATGTGTCTTAAAATTAGATGTAAGCCCTCTAAACTTGATCTTTATTTTCAAAGGGGTTTAGCTATTATAATTACTTTGCATAATCCATATACATTGTAGAATCAGCTTACTACTCCTTACAAAAGAATTTCCTGGAATTTGATTGTAATTATAATGATCTTATAGAATTATTTGCTTATAAATGATATTTTAATATTATTGGATCTTCTGCTCTGTATCATATATTTTTTCATTTAGATCCTCTTTAATGACCTTACAATGTTATATAATTTTTATGTACAAAACTTTGCCACATTTTAAATGTATCTGAGTGTTTCATGTTTTTTATTCATTTGCAAATAGTATTTTATTTCAATTTCACACATTATGGATATATAAAATTCATTTTTACTGCCTTATTAAATTTCTACCTTACTACATTTATTTATTAGTTTTGATAATAATGCTTGAATTCTTCATGTCTCTACATAAAAGATAACATCCTCTACAAATAGTTTAATTTCTTTCTTTCAAAGCTATAGTTTTTTGTTTCTTTTTCTTCTTTTATTATAATGGTTAGGCAATTATGTACAGTATTAAATAGAAACATTAACAAAAAACATTATTTGCTTGTTACTGATCTTAGTGGAAGGATAGTTTATCTTTCACCAGTAGAAATTACATTAATTGTTGGTACACCAAGTTGAGGATATTCCTTTTAATTCTTAGCTTGCTGAATATTTTCATCATGAATGGGTATTAGTCTTGCTGTCAAATGTTTTTATTTATTTACTTTTCATTGATATTTTGATTTTTTATTTTCCTAAACTTACTTTTTCGGTATTATTTTTTAATGCATTGAAGTAGAAGATTAAGAAGTAGAAATTTAGGACTGATTTTATGTATCTTTCCTTTTATTATTGAAGTATAGTTGATTTACAGTGCTGTGTTAGTTTTGAGTACATAACAAAGTGATTCAGTTGTACAATCATATGTCTATTCTTTTTCAGATTACTTTCCCATATAGTAGAGTAGAGTAGAGCTCCCTGTGCTATACAATAGGCCTTGTAGATTATCTATTTTATATATAGTAGTGTGTATATGTTAATCCCTCTTTGCTAACCATAAGTTTATTAAGTCTGTGAATATATTTCTATCTTATGAATAAGTTCATTTGTATTATTTTTTTAGATTCCACATGTAAGTGTTATATGATATTTCTCTTTATCTGTCTGATTTCACTTAGTATAATAATCTCTAGGTATGTCATGTTGCTGCAAATGGCATCATTTTGTTCTCTTTTATGGCTGAGTAATATTCTGTTGTATGTGTATATATATACACCACTTATTTATCCATTCCTCTGTTGATGGATGTTCAGGTTGCTTCCATATCTTGCCATTGTATATAGTGCAACAATAAACATTGGGGTACATATTTCTTTTCAGAGTGTGGTTTCTCTTGATATATGCCCAGGAGTGGGATTTCAGGATCATTGTTGTTCAGTTGCTCAGTTATGTCCTACTCTTTGCAACTCCATGGACTGCAGCATGCTAGCCTTCCCTGTCCTTCACCATCTCCAGGAGGATCACAACATAGTTTAATATTTAGTTTAAGGAAACTTCATACTCTTCTCCATAATTGTTGTACCAGTTTACATTACCACTAAGTGTAGAATTATTTCCTTTTATCCACATCCTCTCCAGTATTTATTGTTTTTAGACTTTTTGATGGTGGCCATTCTGGCCAGTATAAGATGATACCTCTTTGTAGTTTTGATTTGCATTTCTCTAATAATTAGACAAGTTGAGCATTTTTTTTTATGCACCTCTTGGCCATCTGTATGTTTTCTTTGGAGAAATGTCTGTTTAGATCTTCTGCCCATTATTTGATCAGATTGGTTGTTCTTTTGATATTGAGCTATTTGTATATCTTGGAGGTTAATCCTTTCATCACATCATTTGCAAATATTTTCTTCCATTCTGAGGGTTGTCTTTTCATTTCGTGTATGGTTTCCTTCTCTGTAAAAAAGCTTTTAAGTTTAATTAGGTCACATTTGTTTATTTTTGTTTTTATTTTTATTACTGTAGCATATGGATCCAAAAAGATTTTGCTGTGATTTATATTGAAGAGTGTTTTGCTTATGTTTTCCTTTAAGAGTTTTATAGAGTCTGGTCTTACATTTAGGTATTTAAATCATTTTGAATTTATTTTGTATATAGTGTTAGGGAATATTCTAATTTCATTATTTTATATGTAGATATCCAGTTTTCTCAGCACTACTATTGAAGAGATTCTTTTCTCCGTTGTACATTCTCACCTCGTTTGTCATAGATTAATTGACCGTAGGTGGATGGGCTTTACTCTGGGCTTTCTATGCTGTTTCATTGATCTGTAAGCCTGTTGTGGTGTGAGGACCATACTGTTTTGATTACCATTTTGACTAGCTTTATAGTATATTGTGAAATCAAGGAGCCTGATTCTTCCAGCTCCATTTTTCTTTCTCAAGATTGCTTTGGCTCTTTGGGATCTTTTCTGTTTCCATACAGCTTTTAAGATTTTTTGTTTCAGAGCTCCAAAAAGTGCTGTTGGTAATTTGATAGGGACTGCGTTGAATCTGTAGATTGTGTTGGGTATATAGTCCAACGCTAATGAAAAAATTGAAGATGACACAAACACATGGAAGGATAAGCTGTGTTCTTGAATTAAAAGAATCTATTTATCATGTACCTATCTATCGATAGATTCTTTTTCAAATTCTTTTCCTTTGTAGGTTATTAAAACATTGAATATATTCCCTGTGCTATACAGTAAGTCCTTGATGGTTGTCTATTGTGCATATAGTAGTATTTATTAATAATGCTATATATTTTCTTCTAAACACAATATTAACTTTCCACATATTTCAATGTGTTTTCATTTTCAATTTCATTAAAATGCATTCCAATATCCTATCACACAACAATTTGTTATTTAGAGACATGCTGTTTCATACTGAAAACTGGGGATTTTTCAATATCTCTTATTAATTTCTGGTTTATTTCCCCTGTGGTAACAAGAATGTTACATTCGACTTAATGGCTTTCACATTAACTGAACTATTGTTTATTTCTCAGAATATGATCTATTAAGTGGTATATGTACACATAAAAGAAATGTCTAATCACTATTGTTTGCTGCAGTGTATAAATGCCATTTATGTTAGCTACTATTGGTTAACTCATCTTTTGAACACAAATTTTTTATGCTTATTTTATGAAGTATTATGAGAAGAGTATTAAAAGCCTCTAAGTATAATGATGGCTCTTTCTATTTTTCTTATCAGTCAAATCAGTTTTCCTTTCATGTACTCTGAAACTTTCTGTTTAGGGGCATACATATGTAGGATGTCTCATGTCTTCTGTCTGAATTAAACCTTTTGTCATTATGATATATCATTCTTTATTTCTGGAATTATTTACTATCCTGAAATCTTATTTGCCTGACATTGCTTCAGCCTATCCCACTTTCCTCAGAAGTATGATTCTTTTCTTTTTATATCCTATTACTTTTAATAGGATATTTTCTTTATTTAAAATGGATTTATATAAAAAGCATAAACTTGTATCTGATTTTGCATTTAGTGTCACAAACCTTTTTAACTAGAGAATTGAGACAATTTATGTTTTTTAAATATCATTAGAGTTTGGCTTAAATTTAGATTCTTGATTGCTATTGTCTATTTCTCCTTTTTTTCCTGCTATTCCCCTTATTAGCTATATTTCTAGATATACACTTTGATTAGTTACTCTAGGGTTTATTTCTCACAGTCATAGATGGTAATACTACATATGTAGTATTTACTACATAAATTGAAAAAATTATAATTTTTCCTTTTAAACAATAAATTATCTTTTAAAGAGATTAAACATGAGAAAATATTTTTTTAATTTGTTCACATGAACCTATTTTTGTTCATTTCTTTTGCTATAAGTTTTTAAATACTTTTATATGGGATATTTTATCTCCTTTTTTAAAGACATTGTTTTAAAGTCTTTTAACACATATCTGAGGGCTGTGCCTCAGACAGTAAAGAATCTGCCTGCAGTGAGGGAGACCTGGGTACAATCCCTGGGTTGGGAAGATCCCTTGGAGGAGGGCATGGAAACCCACTCCAGTATTCTTGCCTAGAGAATCCCCATGGACAGACGAGACTGGTAGGCTACAGTCCATGGGGTTGCAAAGATTCAGACATGACTGAGCAACTAAGCATAGCAATGTAGGTCAAAATGATTAATTACCCTGATTTTATTACTCCAGTAAAATAGACTTAACTCAACTATATTTTTGAATAATATTTTTGGTAAGTATTAAATTCGGGCTTAACATATTTTCCTTCTTTCAGTTTTCTAAATATAGTATTTGATTTTTTCCTCATTAGTTTGGTTTTAATGAGAAATATGTTATGATTATCTTTGCTTCCTATCATTCTTTCTCTGGCTGCTTTTAGGAAATTTATATCTATGAATATCAGTAATTGGATTAAGATATTTTCCTTATGTTACTTTTAAAAAATTATTGGAGTATAGTTGTTATACAATGTTGTGTTAGTTTCATGGGGCACAGCAAAGTGATTCCGTTATAGATATACATACATATATATATATATATGTATATCTTTTAAAAAATTTATGTTAGTGTGTATATGTCAACCCCAGTCTCCCAATTTCTATTTCCCCCTATATTGCCCCTTGGTAATCATATGTTTGATTTCAAGACCTCTGAGTCTATTTCTGTTTTGTAAGCAAGTTCATTTCTATAATTTTTGTTATATACCAATTATATATAAGTGATATTATATGATATTTGTAATATATGATATTTATATATAGTATATGGTGTAGTATTTTGGGAAGCAGTGGTTTTTAAGAGTAACTTAACAGCAGTGTTTTAATATGGTTCAGAGAAAAAGCAGGGTTATATATAAATGTTAGAACAAGTTCAGGTCTCTCCTGAAATGTCAACTCAGAATCTGTTTTCTTGTAATGTGAAGACTGGTTTGGGATTCTGAGTCCAGAAATCCTGTATCTGGAGCTCTCTGTTCCTGGGTTGTAAATCAAGACAACTTCTCCTTTTCAAAGTTACTTTAGTTCTCCATTGACAATTGGGATATTTTATTCTTCTAATTTCAAAAATTGGTGTTTGCGACATTTTGTAATTACAGACAACAAAATTTCTCAGTGAGTTAGTATTCCTCAAAGGGAAAAAAGATGGTGGAGATGTTATAGTACTTTGAGCTGCAGTGGCTGTGGGAGAAATGTTTCCTATTAAGATGGCAACTGGCTTTGTATGTCTGTTATTATAGATTGACAAATGCCTGGGCAGATTTTACTTTCTCTGAGTTGCCTAATATTTTTTCAGTATGAATAAATAACAGAATGAATATTCTAATTCATGAAGAGAATTTTGAACTTTTAAGACTAGTACTATACTAGTATTATACATCAGAGAAGGTAATGGCACCCCACTCCAGTACTCTTGCCTGGAAAATTCCATGGATGGAGGAGCCTGGAAGGCTGCAGTCCATGGGGTCTCTGAGGGTCAGACAGGACTGAGTGACTTCACTTTCACTTTTCGCTTTCATGCATTGGAGAAGGAAATGGCAACCCACTCCAGTGTTCTTGCCTTGAGAATCCAGGGATGGGGGAGCCTGGTGGGCTGCCATCTATGTGGTTGCACAGAGTCAGACACGGCTGAAGCGACTTAGCAGCAGCAGTATTATCAGTTCAGTTTAGTTCAGTCGCTCAGTGGTGTCCGACTCTTTGCGACCCCATGAATCACAGCATGCCAGGCCTTACATACCTTTAAACTAAATTTTAACTGTGTAATAATAATAATTAATATATATTAAAATATTGAGTGAAATATCAATGAGTATAAAGAAACAAATTTTTGAATTCTGATAAATACAATATTGTATAAATTATATGAGTAGTAATATGTATATATAGGGCTTCCCTGGTGGCTCAGATGGTAAAACATCTGCCTGCAGTGCGGGAGACCTGGGTTTGATCCCTGGGTTGGGAATATCCCCTGCAGAAGGAAATGACAACCTACTCCAGTACTCTTGCCTGGAAAATTCCATGGACTGAGGAGCCTGGTGGGCTACAGTCCATGGGGTCACAAAGAGTCGGACACGACTGAGCGACTTCACTCACTCACTCACTCATGCATATATAAGTAATATGAGTACTAATCATATAGTTTTAGAAAAACTAACTTCATATGTTGAAAAGGATTACTGGCCCTGAGGCCCTAAAGTGATTAATACTCTGCCAAACACACACTCACACTCACACACACACACACACACACTTTCTCTCTTTCTCTCTCACATGCTCACACATATATCTTCTTCATTTTCCTTTTCTTTTGTGAAAGACACAGTAGCCATTAGAGTATTAATTCAAATATAAATGATACACATATACATTCATACGGAGAGATACATTCAGGATATATAACATATATGAGATCTGATATGGCTTGCTATGTCATATAGGCAATAAATGAAAGACCCAGCATGTAAAATTATATATACAAAATTAACTCTTTCTGCCATACCACTGTCCTATATTTGTTTTATATCTATTATGCGTATACTACATTTTGAATAGAAAGTAGAAGAAAAGAAAGAAATTAAACATGAAGTTGTCAAAAATAAATTGAAGCTTAATTTCTGGGTAAGATCTCTAAGAGAATGTGAGATACTTTTGTTTCTTTCATTCGCTGTCATGTGTACAGAGTCACATTAGGTAATAGTCATATTTCCATGTTCTTGCCATCTTTCCTGCAGTGAATATCTTTTGTGCTTCTAAGAGCCCAGGTTCATTCTTTTATTTATTCATTTATGTATATTTTTTGCTATGTATTTGCTTTTCTCAAAGGCAATAGAAAATAATGATAAGAATATGACAGGAAAAATAGTTTGTAGGTTTGAAAAACATGAAGTGCTTTATATATTATACATCATCTAAAAACCTGACAACAACTATACGAAATAGTGCTACTTGGCACATAATGATATATAGCACAGACATAAAGTGTCTCTGGCAGTGTACTGCCACAAAAAATAAATAAATAAAAAGAAAATAAAGTTATTCATTAAATCAAATACATGCATTAATTTAAAAGAATGAGCAGACTGAATCCAAATAAATGATATCTACCAAACTTTTAAGCATTGCCATTAAATACTAGCTGTCAATGGTAATACATTTCTGCTGGTATCATTTAAAATCAGCATTTCTTTTCTGAAAATTGCAAACAGTATAGAAAGGAAAGCTTCAAACCATTAAAAGCTGATAAAGGATAAAAAAAGTACTAAATATTTCTATTTTCCTATTGTCTTTCATAAAATCAATCTCTTTCTTGAAATCTTAAGTTATAAAACAAAGACAAGTGTCAGACGTATAAATATAAACATAGCAGCCTTTTCACTGGTAGAGCAGATTCTAGGGGGCCTTAGATATGGGAAAACAATGCTATACCTAATATAGAATTCTAACATTGGATTCATTCTGCCACAGATGTCACTGAACAACCACCATTCTCTTTCAACAGGGGAGACTATCAGACTGAGTACACCTGGAGAGCAATCAGAGGGAACAGAATTCTTAGTTAAGACTATTCAGTTGCTGAGCTTGTTTTCATTTTTTGGTTTAATCAAAATCACAGACCAGATTTGTTTCTTCCCCTTCGAGAGGAAGGAAAACAGAGAAAGCAAGGAGATTGTTTTCTTCTCACCAATGCCAAACATGATCCAATCATACCTCTGTCTTGCCTGTAACACTAAGCTAGACTGCATGTGTAGTTCAATGTCAAGGTGTAAGAGCCAAGAAACATACAGTCCACAACTTTACTAAGGGCACTGGAGACCAGCTAAAGCTGGCACCTACTGCTGTGCCTGTAAAAAAAAAAAAAAAAAGCCAGTCATGGGTAAAAACACAATACAGTCTAGTGATTACCAAGATCATAATCACACACGGTCAAAGGCTAATGTCACATACCTAGACTACATCTGGCCAGCCATAAATCAGTCATTGTAAACTATGGACATAAAACAAACCAAACTAAAACCAGTAAATCAACAAATCCACTGGCTTTAGTACCACGCAGTAAAGTTTAAAGTCACATAGCAAATATTTTATACCTATAAATGAAGTATAATATTTAAAAACTGTGAATCACTGATTATACATTTGTAATTTCTGTAATACTGCAAATCAACTAACTTCAATTAAAATTTTTAAGTCTCTTGTGCTAATCAAAAAATAAATACAGTCAGTTACATTGGTTGTGTCAAAAAATTGTTCTATTATAATTGCATCTTCAGTTTACTATTTCTCAAGATTCCCAATCAATTTAGCAGATGATGCTATGAAAATAATCCCAATACGTTATAGCTCTCTTCCCCAACCTAGTTGTAAATTAATTGGGTATAGCCAAAAGAATCAGTCAATGGGACCCAGAATACCAGTTCCATCACTGATAAATGCTGAGACTACGTCTTAGTTACAGGACAAGAAGGAGTATCTAGTATGGAATCCCATATTGGACACACACCCTCATTGTCAGGTCACAGTGGAACACTTACTGTTTAACTCACTGGATAAAGAATTGCCTTTACCATCAAATTTAGGAGAGATCAGTGTACTTACTCTGTGCACCTCAACTTATTCAAAAGGGTGGGAGACAAAAGTTCAAAGTTTTTAACCCCAAATTTATTAGAGAAAACTCATTCTTCTACAACCCAGATTAATTGAATAAAGGAGGGCTGAGAGCTCCCAAAAACCAAAAGAAGGTGTTTTTCTGTCTCTTTGATACATTGTGTGCTTAACTCACTTTATTGAATGAATAATAATTTTGTTTTTGACCTACGACTTGAAATAACATATCCTAAAATATATGATAATTATATGTCCATTGTTGCCAAAAAATTATGGAAGGAAATATGCAATCATTAACTTCTAAAATAGCTCATAAGCCTCTCCAGACACTTACATAATACTGAAAAGAGGAAACAGTATGGTATTTTGAGGGGTATAAAAGCAACAATATGATGCTTCCTTCAGGGAAAATGAAAAGCTATTTTAGAAACACAAGGGTCAAAAATGCTAAGCTACCAGTTATTAAAAAGTATTTATCACTTGAACTTTTGGTAGGAAAATCCACTTCCTGTAGAGATATAAGAATTTCAATCACGGAACTAATGTCCTGAGAATACGTTTTATTTACGCTAAAATCTCAAAAGACTGGGCTCATTTTAAAGTTTTTAAGTTGGGATAAACTGTATCAGATTGCTTCTTTTAGATAAAATACGGAGATATTTTATTTTTTGGTCACATATTGAGACTTAACTAGTAAGTTACCAACTTATATTTTAGCTAAACTCTATACTTATTTTTTCATATATCCAGAAACCTCATGAATAATATCTGACTGGTATATTTTAATTTAAATTTATTTTAATTGGAGGCTAATTACTTTCAATATTGTATTGGTTTTGCCATACATCAACATGAATCTGCCACAGGTGTACACGTGTTCCCATCCTGAACCCCTCTCCTTCCTCCCTCCCCGTACCATCTCTCTGGGTCATCCCAGTGTACCAGCCCCAGGCATCCTGTATCCTGCATCAAACCTGGACTGGCAATTCATTTCTTATATGATATTATACATGTTTCAATGCCATTCTCCAAATCATCCCACCCTCTCCCTCTCCCACAGAGTCCAAAAGACTGTTCTAGACATCTGTGTCTCTTTTGCTGTCTTGTATACAGGGTTATCATTACCATCTGTCTAAATTCCATATATATGCGTTAGTATACTGTACTGGTGTTTTTCTTTCTGGCTTACTTCACTCTGTATAATAGGCTCCAGTTTCATCCACCTCATTAGAACTGATTCAAATGTTTTCTTTTTAATGGCTGAGTAATACTCCATTGTGTATATGTACCACAGCTTTCTTATCCATTCATCGGCTGATGAACATCTAGGTTGCTTCCATATCCTGGCTATTACAAACAGTGCTGCGATGAACACTGGGGTACACGTGTCTCTTTCAATTCTGGTTTCCTCAGTGTGTATGCCCAGCAGTGGGATTGCTGGATCATAAGGCAGTTCTATTTCCAGTTTTTTAAGGAATCTCACTGTTCTCCATAGTGGCTGTACTAGTTTGCATTCCCACTGACCGTGTAAGAGGGTTCCCTTTTCTCCACACCCTCTCCAGCATTTATTGCTTATAGACTTTTGGATCCCAGCCATTCTGACTGGCATGAAATGGTACCTCATTGTGGTTTTGATTTGCATTTCTCTGATAATGAGTGATGTTGAGCATCTTTTCATGTGTTTGTTAGCCATCTGTATGTCTTCTTTGGAGAAATGTCTATTGAGTTCTTTGGCCCATTTTTTGATTGGGTCGTTCATTTTTCTGGAATTGAGCTGCAGGAGTTGCTTGTATATTTTTGAGATTAGTTGTTTTTCAGTTGCTTTATTTGCTATTATTTTCTCCCATTCTGAAGGCTGACTTCTCACCTTGCTTATAGTTTCATTTGTTCTGCAGAAGCTTTTAATTATGCCCCATTTGTTTATTTTTGCTTTTATTTCCAATATTCTGGGAGGTGGGTCATAGAGGATCCTGCTGTGATGTATGTAAGAGAGTGTTTTGCCTATGTTCTCCTCTAGGAGTTTTATAGTTTCTGGTCTTACATTGAGATCTTTAATCCATTTTGAGTTTAGTTTTGTGTATGGTGTTAGAAAGTGTTCTAGTTTCATGCTTTTACAAGTGGTTGACCAGTTTTCCCAGCACCACTTGTCAAAGAGATTGTCTTTTCTCCATTTTATATTCTTGCCTCCTTTGTCAAAGATAAGTTGTCCATAGGTGCGTGGATTTATCTCTGGGCTTTCTATTTGGTTCCATTGATCTATATTTCTATCTTTGTGCCAGTACCATACTGTCTTGATGACTGTGGCTTTGTAGTAGAGCCTGAAGTCGGGCAGGTTGATTCCTCCAGTTCCATTCTTCTTTCTCAAGATTGCTTTGGCTATTCGAGGTTTTTCGTATTTCCATACAAATTGTGAAATTATTTGTTCTAGCTCTGTGAAAAATACCGTTGGTAGCTTGATAGGGATTGCATTGAATCTATAGATTGCTTTGGGTAGTATACTCATTTTCACTACATTGATTCTTCCGATCCATGAACATGGTATATTAGTGTCCTCTGTGATTTCTTTTACCAGTGTTTTATAGTTTTCTATATATAGTTCTTTAGTTTCTTTAGGTAGATATATTCCTAAGTACTTTATTCTTTCCGTTGCAATGGTAAATGGAATTGTTTCCTTAATTTGTCTTTCTATTTTCTCATTATTAGTGTATAGGAATTCAGCAATCAGAGCAGAAAAAGAAATAAAAGGAATCCAAATTGGAAAAGAAGAAGTAAAACTCTCACTGTTTGCAGATGACATGATCCTCTGCATTGAAAACCCTAAAGACTCCACCAGAAAATTACTAGAGCTAATCAATGAATATAGTAAAGTTGCAGGATATAAAATCAACACACAGAGATCCCTTGCATTCCTATATTTTTAGATTTATTTATTTTTCTTGTTTGTTATCATTTTGGGTAATTTTTCCTTTTTTGAATTTGTAATAAGTCAATAATTTAATTAAATATAATTAATAAGTTTTATTTAATGTAGATACTTTACATTTACTTTGTTTACTTAGTAACATAGTTGTGAATGTTTCAGTTTAAAATTACAAAAACTAATAGGGTGCCAATAAAGCTTTTGCTTAGTGAAAATGTATAGCCATAAATGCCTATGTGAAGAACAAATAAAATATCTGATATCAATAATCTAACATACCACCTTAAGTGTAAGAAAGCCAAGTACAAACTAAATCCAAAGTGAGTAATAGAAAGAAAATATAAAGATTAAAGATGAATAAAATTTAAATGAAGATTATATAGAATTTTTTCCTTTTACTAAACTCCACATGCTCAGCATTAAGAAATACATCGTAACTCATGATCCAGTGTATGTGTACCTTTCTGCCTCTCTCTATATACATCAGTCTTTCCCTCTATTTAACCATCTATCCATTTACATATCAATCCATCTATCATTTACATAGATGTATTTAACTCCATAAACAGGATATTTATAGATAAATCTCTCTTGTTCTTCTTAAGTGGTTTCAATATTTTCTTAAAATTTTCTGTAATTCATGACTTAAAGTGCTTAAATTTCCATCTTTACAATTATGCCACAATGTTGAAGTTAACATATAGTTTTCATACAGCTTGAGATATATTCACTTACTTAGGTGCTCAGATGTGTCTGACTCTTTGTGAACCCATGGACTGTAGCCCACCAGGCTTCCCTCTGCATGGGGATTCTCCAGGCAAGAATACTGGAGTCAGTTGCCATTTCCTGTTCCAGGTATATTCACTTAATACAGTCATACAACATCCCTAGATCAAGAAACTTAATTTAAACATCCTGGAAATTTCCTATGTCATCAAAGATTAAATGCTAATCTGAATTTAATTACATAGGTTAGTTTATCTGTTTTCATTGTTATATTCCTGAAACAATAATGGTACATGAATACTTTTTCTTCAGTACAGTCACTCAGTTGTGTCCGACTCTTTGTGACCCCATGGACTGTAGCACACCGGGGGTCCCTGTCCATCACAAACTCCTGGAGTTTACCCAAACCCATATCCATTGAGTTGGTGATGCCATCCAACCATCTCATCCTTTGTCATCCTCTTCTCCAGTCCTCAATCTTTCCCAGCATCAGGGTCTTTTCAAATGAGTCAGCTCTTCGCATCAGGTGGCCAAAGTATTGGAGTTTCAGCTTCAACATCAGTGCTTCCAATGAACACTCAGGACTTATCTCCTTTAGGATGGACTGGTTGGATCTCTTTGCAGTCCAAGGGACTCTCAAGAGTCTCCTCCAACACACAGTTCAAAAGCATCGACTCTTCGGTGCTCAGCTTTCTTTATACTTCAACTCTCACATCCGTATATGACCACTGGAAAAACCATTGCCCTGACTAGACGGACCTATGTTGGCAAAGATATGTCTCTGCTTTTTAATCTGCTGTCTAGGATGGTCATAACTCTCCTTCCAAGGAGTAAGCGTCTTTTAATTTCATAGCTACAGTCACCATCTATAGTAATTTTGGAGCCCCCAGAAATAAAGTCAACCACTGTTTCCATTGTTTCCCCATCTATTTGCCATGAAGTGATGGGACCAGATGCCATGATCTTCGTTTTCTGAATGTTGAGCTTTAAGCCAATTTTTTCACTCTTCTCTTTCACTTTCATCAAGAGGCTCTCTAGTTCTTCTTCACTTTCTGCCATAAGGGTAGTGTCATCTGCATATCTGAGGTTATTGATATTTCTCCCAGGAATCTTGATTCCAGCTTGTGCTTCTTCCAGCCTAGCATTTCTCATGATTTTCTCTGCATATAAGTTAAATAAGCAGGGTGACAATATACAGCCTTGATGTACTCCTTTTCCTATTTGGAACCAGTCTGTTGTTCCATGTCCAGTTCTAACTGTTGCTTCCTGACCTGCATATAGGTTTCTCAAGAGGCAGGTCAGGTGGTCTGGTATTCCCATCTCTTTCAGAATTTTCCAGAGTTTATTGTGATCCACACAGTCAAAGGCTTTGGCATAGTCAATAAAACAGAAATAGATGTTTTTTTGGAACTCTCTTGCTCTTTTTATGATCTAGCGGACATTGGCAATTTGATCTCTGGTTCCTCTGCCTTTTCTAAAACCAGCTTGAACATCTAGAAGTTCACGGTTCACATATTGCTGAAGCCTGGCTTGCAGAATTTTGAGCATTACTTTACTAGCGTGTGAGATGAGTACAATTGTGCGGTAGTTTGAGCATTCTTTGGCATTGCCTTTCTTTGGGATTGGAATGAAAACTGACCTATTCCAGTACTGTGACCACTGCTGAGTTTTCCAAATTTGGTGGCACATTGAGTGTAGCACTTTCACAGCATCATCTTTCAGGATTTGAAATAGCTAAACTGGAATTTCATCACCTCCACTAGCTTTGTTCATAGTGATGCTTCCTAAGGCCCACTTAACTTCACATTCTAGGATGTCTAGCTCTAGGTGAGTGATCACATCATTGTGATTATCTGGGTCATGAAGATCTTTTTTTGTACAGTTCATCTGGGTATTCTTGCCACCTCTTCTTAATATCTTCTGCTTCTGTTAGGTCCATACCCTCTCTGTCCTTTATTGAGCCCATATTTGCATGAAATGTTCCCTTGGTATCTCTGTTTTCTTGAAGAGATCTCTAGTATTTCCCATTTGGTTGTTTTCCTCTATTTGTTTGCACTGATCACTGAGGAAGGCTTTTTTTTTTTTATCTCTCCTTGCTATTCTTTGCAATTCTGCATTCAGATGCTTATATCTTTCCTTTTCTCCTTTGCTTTTCACTTCTCTTCTTTTCACAGCTATTTGAAAGGCCTCTCCAGACAGCCATTTTGCTTTTTTTGCATTTCTTTTTCTTGGGGATGGTCTTGCTCCCTGTTTCCTGTACAATGTCACAAACCTCCATCCATAGTTCATCAGGCTCTCTGTCTATCATACCTATCCCCTTAAATCTATTTCTCACTTCCACTGTATAATCATAAAGAATTTGATTTAGGTCATACCTGAATGGTCTGGTGGTTTTCCCCACTTTCTTCAATTTAAGTCTGAATTTGGCAACAAGGAGTTCATGTTCTGAGCCACAGTCAGCTGCCAGTCTTGTTTTTGCTGACTGTATAGAGCTTCTCCATCTTTGGCTGCAAAGAATACAATGAATCTGATTTTGGTGTTGGCCATCTGGTGATGTCCATGTGTAGAGCATTCTCTTTGTGTTTTGCAACAGGGTATTTGCTATGACCAGTGTGTTTTCTTCACAAAACTCTATTATCTTTTGCCCTGTTTCATTCTGTATTCCAAGGCCAAGTTTGCCTGTTATTCCAAGTGTTTCTTGACTTCCTACTTTTTCATTCCAGTCCCCTATAATGAAAAGGATATATTTTTGGGGTTTTAGTCTAAAATGTCTTGTAAGTCTTTATAGAACAATTCAACTTCAGCTTCTTCAGCATCACTGGTCAGGGCATAGACTTGGATTACTATGATATTGAATGGTTTGCCTTGGAAATGAACAGAGATCATTCTGTCATTTTTAAGATTGCATCCTTTTTTCTTATGTTTATACAATTTCATCAGTCTTACCCTATACCTCTGGTAACCATCAAGCTGTGGTTGGGCTTGTTTTGCTTTTAAGATTCCTCATGTAAGAGAAGTAAAACGATATTGTCTTCCTCTGTCTGGTTTATTTCACCTTACACAGTATGTTAGAGGTCCATCTGTGTGGTCTCAAAATGGCAAGACTTCATTCATTTTTATGGTGAAATACTATCCCATTATATACAGAGACACACACACATATAAGTGTGTGTGTGTATACATACACACAGCCCATCTTATTTATCAATATATTCATCAGTGGACATCTCCCCAACAGTTGTCATTTCTTCCTTTTTTGATAATACCCATTCTAACAAGTGGTATCTCATTGTGGTTTTGATTATCATTTTCCTGATGATTAGTGATGTTGAGGATCTTTTCATGCTTCCTGGCTATCTCTATGTTCTTTTTAGAAAAGTATCTATGCAAGCCTTCTGATCATTTTTCAGTCAGGTTGTTTGGTTGCTGCAATTTAATTATATGAGCCTTTATTTTGCATATTAGCCTCTTATCAGATTTATGATATAATTTAGAAATATTTTTTTTCCTAATTCAGTGGGTTACCTTTCTATTTTGTTAATGGTTTTCTTTGCTGTGCAGAAGCTTTCTAATATGATATACTCTCACTTAGTCTTTGTGTCTATTTTTATGACAATATCATACTGTTTTAATTACTATAGCTTTGTAATGTAATCTTAAATGAGAGCATGGTGTCCCTGACGAGTGTCATGTGAAGTCATGTCCGACTCTTGCAACCCATGGACTGTAGCTCACCAGGCTCTCCTCTGTTCACGGGATTCTTCAGCAAGAACACTGGAGTGTGTAGCCATTCCCTTCTCCCGGGCATCTTCCCAACTTGGGTATTGAACTCAGGTCCCCTGCATTGCAGGCTGATTCTTTACTGTCTGAGCCACCAGGGAAGCCCAGCTTTGTTATTCTTTCTCAGTTTTATCTTTGCTACTTAGCATCTTTGTGGTTCTATAAAACTTTTAAAATTACTTATTCTCTTTCTGTGAAAAAAATGCCATTGGAAATTTTAGAGAGATTGCATTGAATCTATAGATTGCTTTGGGAAGTATGGATATTTTGGCAGTATTGATTCTTCCAATGCATAACCATGGAATATCCATTTATTTGAATTTTCTTCAGTTTATATCATTAATGCCTTACAGTTTTCAATATACACTGTTTTTTAACCTCTTTGGTTAAATTTATCCACAGATACTCTATTCTTTTTGACAAAATTTTAAATGGTTTATTTTCTTGAATTCTCTTTATGATAGTTTATTATTAGTGTATAGAAACTCAACAGATATTTGTGTATTGTATTTGTATCCTGTAACTACTGAATTCACTGATTAGCTCTAATAGTTTTTTTTTTTTTTAAGGAGTCTTTAGGATTTTCTATATATATAATGTTATCTATAAATATAGTTTTATTTATTCTTTTCCAATTTAGATGTATTTTATTTATTTTTCTTGCATAATTGCTCTGGTAAGGCCTTCCAATATTATCTTGAATAAAAGTGACTACAATGGACATTTTTATCCTGTTTCTGATCTTAGAGGAAAAGCTTTCAGCTTTCTACTGTTAAGTATGATGGATGTTAGCTGATGTAGACTTGTCAAAAATGATCTTTATTGTTTTGAGGTATATGCTTTGTTGAGAGTTTTTACCATAAATGGATGTTGAATTGTATCAAATGCTTTCTCTGCATGTATTGAGGTGATCATATCAATTTTATATTTCATTTTGTTAGTATGGTATATCACACTGACTGATGGCATCCATTCTTACACTTGCTGAATAAATCCTACTTAATCATGGTGTATGATATTCTTACTGTATTGTTGAATTTGGTTTGCTAATATTTTGCTGAGGATTCTGTGTGTATGTTTTAATTTTGTCTGGTCTAAAATGTTGTTTAAGGAAATGTTTCCTTTTGATTTTTCTGTCTGAATAGTCTACACACTGATGAAAGTGGAGTATTAAAGTCTTATACTATTTTGTATTTCTGTCTATTTCTCACTTTAGGACTACTAATATTTGCCTTATATATTTAAGTGTTGATGTTGAGTGCATATGTATATACAAATTTTATATCATCTTGTTAGATTACCCACATTATTATTATTATGTAGTGCTCATCTTTTTTACAGTCTTTGTTTAAATTGTTTTGTCTGATATGAGTTCAGCAACTTCAGCTTTCTTTTGATTTCCATTTGGAATATTTTTTTTCTATTCCTTAAATTTCAGTCTTCTGTGTCCTTACACCTCAGGTGATTGTCTTGTGTGCCTCTTGGCTAACTATTGTAGTGATTAACCTGCTACGTTTACCATACATTTGCCTACCAGTGTGATTTATTCTTTCATGTGTTTTCTTGTTATCAATTAACATCCCATATATCCAACCCAATGAAGTTCCTTTGACAGTTCTTGTAAGGTCACTTGAGGGGTGATGAACTTCTTTAGGGCTTTTGCTTGTCTGGAAAACTTTTATCTCTCCTCCAATTCTGAATTATTAGTTTGCTGGGTATTCTTGGTTGGAAGTTTTTTCTCTCAGCACTTTGAACATATTGTGCCACTCCTTTCAGAGAAGTTTTGCTAAAATCTGCAAAGTTTTGCTAAAAAAAAAAATCTCTTGATCATCTTATGAAGATTCACTTCTACACAAGTTGTATTTCTTTTGCTGCTTTTAATATTCTCTCCTTGCCTTTACCTTTTTTACCTTTTAATTATGTTTGTTGATCTGGATCTTTTGGGGCTCATCTTTTTAGAACTGTTTGGATTTTCTTGATCTGGAAGTCTCTTTTCTGGATTAGGGAATTTTTCAGCCATTGT
Source organism: Bos taurus (assembly GCF_002263795.3). Lineage (NCBI taxonomy): Eukaryota > Metazoa > Chordata > Mammalia > Artiodactyla > Bovidae > Bos > Bos taurus. Next base: position 44,081,183 of record NC_037347.1, read on the forward strand.
TTCTGAAAATAAAATTTCTATAACTTTCTCTCTCTCTCTTCTCATTCTGGAACCCTAAAATGTAAATCATAATCTGTCTAAAGTTGTCTCATAAGTTCCTTAAGTTATCTTCACTTGTTTTCATTCTTTTTTCTTTTTGCTGCTCTGGTAGGATGAGTTCTACTTCCGTGACTTTTAGTTGACTGAGCCTTTCTTCTGCTCCCCACTAAAGGCAAAAAGGTTCAGGGAAATGTTTAGTGTCTTATATCAAAGATGCCTATATTTTCCTAGTCAGAATTCAATTATACAGTCCCTAACCTAAGTACAAGAAAGATTTGGAAGGTCAGACTTCTGAGTACCCAAGGAGGTAGTGGTTTGAATACATCTTATTATCTTTGATCTGGGTTTCCCAGGTGGTGCTAATGGTAAAGAACCTGGCTGCCAATGCAGGTTAGATGTACGTGATGCTGGTTCAATCCCTGGGTGGGAAATATTCCCTGGAGAAGGGAATGGCAGTCCCTTCCAGTATTCTTGCCTGTAGAATCCTATGGACAGAGAGGCTTGGTGGGCTACAGTCCATAGGGTTGCAGAATCGAACATGACTGAAGTGACTTAGCACTGCACAGCACTCTGCATATAAGTTAAATAAGCAGAGTGACAATATACAGCCTTGAAGTATGTACTACTCTATTATCCTTGATAGAGCATTTTGCTTACCAGATCATCTTAATCTACCTTCACATAGAACATCCTCACCTCTTCCTGAGAGAGAAAATATAAGATCCTAACTGGGAAATTATTATTGTTCAGAGTCTATGTCTCTAGGTGCCACCAGGTCTAGATATGATTCCTTTTAGTCTGCAGTCATACACATTTAAAGGGCAAATTATCTTCCCCTCTCCAGCAAAAATACCCAGAACGCAGTGATGGAGCTGGCACAGGATATACAGAATAATCACTCCCACTTGGAAAGACAAAGGATGGGAGGCATATAGTATCAACTGGAAATCAACAATGTAAGTCCCATAAGGAAGAGATTTAAATAAAGCTCCCAGATGCTCACACTGGGGATGAGGAATTACCTTGATTAAGCTCGGATTCTGCTCACAGAAGGAGCTCATTGTTCACTGTTCTTTGTAAACTCTGGTTCTGATCTCTGAGAACTTGTTCATTATTCTCCTTGGGCATATCTGAACTGGGGAATGCAGACCACATACTACTTCAGGGATCTGTAATGAGCCTTTCCTCTCTGAAAATAAGGTCGGGGCCCAAGGCTCTAAAATTCTGGAAGATTTATTCTTTTCCGGGTTAACTAATGGTTTCTTTGGTAAATCTGAAAAAAAAACTTAACTACTGGTTCATTTGTTTCTGCCACCTAAAATTCCTTTCTGTATAAAGATGTCAAGAGCATTTTATTTATTTCTTTGTGGCCCTGTGGCTCCCTCATTTTCTTATGCTTCATCAAGTCTACTGTCGAACTGCTCTATTTTTTTTTTTTTTAAGTTCAGTTATTGTATTCTCAAATTCTTCAGCTCTGTGACTTTTGTTTGGTATTTTCTTATGTTTTCCCTCTCTTTGTCAAAGTTCTCACTATTTTCATCCATTCTTACCCCCTCTCAGGCGAGCATCTTTATGACCATCATTTTGAATTCTTTTTTGAGGTAAATAACTTAGCTCCATTTCACTGATGTACTTTTCCTGAGGTTTTATCTTGTTCGTTCTTTTGCAACATATTAGTATGTTTCTTCATTTTTATTGGCTTTCTGTATTGGTTTCTATACAGTAGATAAAGCAGCCACCTATCCAGTCTTGAAGGTGTGGACTTTATGTAGCTAATAAACCTACCTACGGCCCTGTCAGCTCTTTGTTCAACCCTGCCCCAGCTCTTTTCTTTCTCTCAAAACTTTGCTTGTCCAAACAGTCTATTATATTTTTAGCCCCTGGTAGTTAAGGATGTGACAAGTCCTGTCATTGTCCTTAAGGCGAGGATCTTAGTGCCTAGATTAGGCTGTGCTTCAAGCTGATTGGAGGCCAGAACCTAATCATAGCAGTTTATTGAAGCAGACAAATATAGACAGTCCTGTGGGACTGCAAGCATAAGCCCTAATGGCCCCGAGAGCCAGGCAATCTGGTGGTATCCCCTGGGTGGCAGTCACAAAAACTGGGGCTCCATATGAGTGTATTAGCTCTTTTCTGACAGATATCAATGAGCAGGGGCAAAGCAGAAGGAGAGTGTACAGACAGCACTTACCTCTGAAGTCTCTAGAAAGAATTTCAGTCAGTCCCTAAAGGCATAACTTTTTAGGAGCTTGCCCCTTATGCCACAGCCTTAATGATTAGCTAATAGACATCCTTCACAGAAAGAGTCCCTTGATCTGCTGCCTCTTACTGTGCCCTAGAGTTTAAGAACTTTTCCCTGTTGGTTATAATCCTGTGTTACCCACAACCACTGGGCACCAGAGCCAGATGATATGATGTAGAGGGGCCCCCTGGCAGAAGACATAATAATTGGGGCAGAGATACTATTGCTCTGGAACATAGAAAACTGACATCATGAAGATGGCGCCTCCCATTCTACATCCCAAGAGAGTATTCAGCAGGCTCCTGATATATGTAAGTTATATGCCTGCCCCTAGCACAATACTTGAATATAAGCAGGTGAGCGTCCTTAAGTCAGGGCAAGACCAGCTGCCATGGAGTCATTTTTCAGATTGCTCCAGTGTCGTGGGTCTCAGGACATGAGCCCCATTGATTTTCAATGGCAGATGCTTTGAGGGCTTATCTCTTAGATCCATGTCTTAAAAACTAAGGTGCCTGATGTGGGGCTTAAATTCTTCATGCCCCAGATATAAGTTCTGGGTTTTGAGTTTTTCCTGATTATGGGTCACAGTGTCAGAAATGAGGTGTGTGGTGAGATTGAGTCCCAGTCTCTTGCCCAGTTTGTAGTTGTTACTCAGCCAGTCTTTAGGTTTTCCTAGGAGCAAATTGTTCCATCTATAGCTGTAGACTGTGTGTCTGTGGAGGGAGGTGAGTTTGGGAGAAGGCAACGGCAACCCACTCCAGTACTCTTGCCTGGAAAATCCCATGGACGGAGGAGCCTGGTGGGCTGCAGTCCATGGGGTCGCAAAGAGTTGGACACGACTGAGCGACTTCACTTTCACTTTTCACTTGCATGCATTGGAGAAGGAAATGGCAACCCACTCCAGTGTTCTTGCCTGGAGAATCCCAGGGATGGCAGAGCCTAGTGGGCTGCCATCTGTGGGGTTGCACAGAGTCGGACACGACTGAAGTGACTTAGCAGCAGCAGCAACAGCAATGTCACTATCACTAGTATGTACTCTCTTGTGTCTAGATTCTTTCACTCAGTATATTGATTGTGAGATTTATCCACTGTTTGTGTTGTGGATTTTCCTTGTTATTGCTGTGTGGTAACCCATTATATGAATATGACATGATATGTTCATGTTCTTTAGTTGATGAACCTCTGGGCAGTGTGCAACTTTTGGTTATGACAGATAAGACTGGTGTGAACATTTTAATGTATATACTTTGGTAAATGTGCTTGAGCATGCATAGAGGTTTTTTTTTTTTTGCATATTTATATAGTGTGGGAATGCTAAGTCACAGAATATTCCTATACTCAGTTTTAATACAATATTTTAATGTATATCAGACTATGGGTTTTATCTGCATAAAACTTTCAAATGTTTTCCATACTAGCTTACATATATTACACTATGAACTCTTTTCCATAATCCAAGTAACTCTGCCAAACCAATTCCTTTCTACTTCTGCAGCCTCCTCTCAAGCTGCACTTCTGGATGTGGGGCCTTTGTATATGGTCTTTCTTCTGATTTGGAGACTCTCTGCTCCTCTGACAGTCTTGCTCTTCAAAGGTGCAGTTCCTTCTCATCATTCAGATGTTCATAAATGCTATCTCTTTAAAGAGGTCACATCCTCCTTTTATACTACATAATTTTATCTGACTTCATAGCACTTATGATGAGGCTATAAATGTTTATATATGAAACTGCATGGTTTTGTTTGTTTGTTTGTTTCTATTCCCTACTAGACTATGCTCCACAGGGAGGTGACCAGACTTATGTTGATGCCAGACCCATAGGAAGTGTTTATTATTTCTTTCCCACACCATCATATATAGAGCTCAACAATGAGCTTTAAAAAGCCACACCATTTTCTTTTCCTGTTTTAATACTATAAAAGTAAGCATAATAAAATGAACCCTAAAGATTTGTTGTTAAAATTATATGGGTTCAAGTTTTGGTTTTGCCAATTATTATGTTTTATGTTCTTGGACAAACTAATTCATTTACTCAGTTTCTTCACCTGTAAAACACGAATGCACCTGGATGCATTCTACCCAGGCTTTATGGAGTCATTAAAAATAACAAAAACTAATATAAATCAGATCCCATTCTCTATTACCCCCACAGTCAATGGTTCAAGAAAGTTTCTATACAGTGTTTCATAAAGTCTCTGTAGTATTTTGTGCACTATGCCCACTAATTATATGATGGGAGTAGGGTCATTCTGCCCAAAGTATTTGACAGTCTGTTGTGAAGTGGGCTAGAACCTCTAGCTTCATTTTTTCTTTTAGGTTCACCACATGTAGATAGTTGGTCATGCTAACTGTGCCCTGATATGCTAAAGATATTTTGCTAGGTTTGGCTTGATTTATTCTCCTGGAATTGTATTAAATTTTTTTTTTAACAATCCATTTATTTGTAATAAATGCATGAAGTTGCTCTATAATCAATCACAAAAATTCAGTTTTAAAACTTTTTCATCATTCCCCCATATTTCCATGGAGCCTGTTTGTGAATCCTCTGCAATCTTTAAACCAGCCCCAGGAAAGCACCAGTATGCTTCTGTCTTTTTAAATTTGTGTTCTTCAAACAGTGAAAAGTTCTCAAAAATGGATCATAAAATATATATTCTTTTTCAGTTCAGTTCAGTTCTGTCACTCAGTCGTGTCCGACTCTTTGCGACCACAAAATCACAGCACGCCAGGTGTCCCTGTCCATTACCAACTCCCGGAGTTCACCCAGACTCACGTCCATTGTGTTAGTGATGCCATCCAGCCATCTTATCCTCTGTCGTCCCCTTCTCCTCCTGCCCCCAATCCCTCCCAGCATCAGGGTCTTTTCCAATGAGTCAACTCTTCGCATGAGGTGGCCAAAGTACTGGAGTTTCAGCTTTAGCATCATTCCTTCCAAAGAAATCCCAGGGCTGATCTCCTTCAGAATGGACTGGTTGGATCTCCTTGCAGTCCAAGGGACTCTCAAGAGTCTTCTCCAACACCACAGTTCAAAAGCATCAATTCTTCAGCGCTCAGCCTTCGTCACAGTCCAGCTCTCACATCCATATATGACCAATGGAAAAACCATAGCCTTGACTAGACAAACCTTTGTTGGCAAAGTAATGTCTCTGCTTTTGAATATGCTATCTAGGTTGGTCATAACTTTCCTTCCAAGGAGTAAGTGCCTTTTAATTTCATGGCTGCAGTCACCATCTGTAGTGATTTTGGAGCCCCAAAAAATAAAGTCTGACACTGTTTCCACTGTTTCCTCATCTATTTCCCTTGAAGTGATGGGACCAGATGCCATGATCTTAGTTTGCTGAATGTTGAGCTTTAAGCCAACTTTTTCACTCTCCACTTTCACTTTCATCAAGAGGCTTTTTAGTTCCTCTTCACTTTCTGCCATAAGGGTGATGTCATCTGCATATCTGAGGTTATTGATATTTCTCCCGGCAATCTTGATTCCAGCTTCTTTTTCAGTTGGCTTAGTCTATTTGGGACTTAGTCTGTTCAGGACTTCCCTGGTACCTCAGATGGTAAAGAGCCTGCCAGAAATGAGAGAGACACAGTTTCAGTTCCTGGGTTAGGAAGATTCCCTGGAGAAGGAAATGGCAACCCACTGGAGAATCCTCTGTCTGGAAAATCCCATTGACAGAGGAGCGTGGTGGGCTACAGTCCATGGGGTCGCAGAGAGATAAGACATGTCTGGGCAACTTTCACTTAGTCTAGTTAGCAAAAATACGTTCAGATATATTGATGTTGTAGCATGCATTGATACTTTATTTCAATATAGTATTCTATTATACATTCTACATCACATTATATTTGCTGGTTCAGAAGCTGATGGGCACTTGTTTACAATTTGGGCTATTACAAATAATGCTGCTATGAAATCTGAGTGTAAATCTTGCTTAGGACATATGTTTTCATTTCTCCTGGGCAGGTTCCTAAGAATGGAATTACTTAATAAGTTTGTGTTTAACTTGTAAAGAAATTGTTAGACTGTTTGCCAAAAATATTTCTGAAGTGAAGTGAAGTGAAATTGCTCCGTCCTATCCAACTCTTTGCAACCCCATGGACAGTAGCCTGCACCAGGCTCCTCTGTCAATGGGATTTTCTGGGCAAGAGTATTGGAGTGGGTTGCATTTTACATTTCAAGCAACAAAGTCTAAGAAATCCAATATCTACTCTCACCAGCACTTGGTATTGTCTTTTTCACTGTAGCCATAAAAGTGAGTTTCTCACTGTGGGCTTAATTTGTATCCCCCTAACAAGTAATGAGATTGTTCACCTTCTCTTGTATTCATTAGCCATGTATATGTCTTCTTTGGTGAAAAGTACATTTGGAATTTTTTCCACTTTCACTTAATTTTCTCATTATTAAGTTACAAGTAATGTATTCTGGATACAAGTCCCTTGTCAAATATATAATTTACAAATATTTTCTCCCAATCTATAGCTTGTTATCATATCTTTAATGTTATATCTTTTCTTTTTTAAAAATAAATTCTGATTTATCATTTTAAAAAGGTACAGTTCATGCATATGATGTCATATCTAAGTCAGTGTTAAAATTTTTTTATGTTTTCTTTTTCCTTGAACTCTTATTTATAGTTTTAGCTTTTAACAATTGTACTTATTTCTTTGTGTATTTTTATAAATTTTCTGCAAATAGCATCATGTCTTCTGAGAGTAAAAGTCTTGCTTTTCTTTAACAATGGAGACTATGGTTTTTCCTGTGGTCATGTATGGATGTGAGAGTTGGACTGTGAAGAAGGCTGAGCGCTGAAGAATTGATGCTTTTGAACTGTGGTGTTGGAGAAGACTCTTGAGAGTCCCTTGGACTGCAAGGAGATCCAACCAGTCCATTCTTAAGGAGATCAGCCCTGGGATTTCTTTGGAAGGAATGATGCTAAAGCTGAAAGTCCAGTACTTTGGCCACTTCATGCAAAGAGTTGACTCATTGGAAAAGACTCTGATGCTGGGAGAGATTGTGGGCAGAAGGAGAAGGGGATGACAGAGGATGAGATGGCTGGATGGCATCACTGACTCAATGGACGTGAGTCTCAGTGAACTCTGGGAGTTGGTGATGGACAGGCAGGCCTGGTGTGCTGCAATTCATGGGGTCACAAAGAGTTGGACATGACTGACTGAAATGAACTGAATAATTATTTTTGGAGAAAATTAATAGACACATAATTTATTATAGATGAAAAGGAGTCCGTCATTAAAAATGATGTTATGTGGATTTTTACAGAAGTTTCCTTCTATTCCTATTCTTGAGAGTAACATTCTGAGCTATAGTTTGACTAAAGATGTATTTAATTTGTTCCTATGCTGTGCTATGTTGTGCCTAGTCACTCGGTCATGTCCAACTCTGCCTCATGTCCAACTCTGCCACCTCATGGACTGTAGCCTGCCAGGACTGTACCTGCCAGGCATGGTATTCTCCAGGCAAGAATACTGGATTGGTTTGCTATGCCCTCCTCCAGGGAATCTTCCCAAATCAGGGATTGAACCAGGTCTCTTGACTGCAGGTGGATTCTTGAATGTCTGAGTCACCATAGAAATGCAATAACACAGGCATGGGTAGCCCTCCCGACCCAGGAATTGAACCGGGGTCTTCTGCATTGCAGGCTGATTCTTTACTAGCTGAGCTACCAGGGAATTTGCTACGTAAATTGTTCCTATCAGATCAGATCAGATCAGATCAGTCACTTAGTCATGTCCAACTCTTTGCGACCCCATGAATCGCAGCACGCCAGGCCTCCCTGTCCATCACCAACTCCCGGAATTCACTGAGACTCACGTCCATCGAGTCAGTGATGCCATCCAGCCATCTCATCCTCTGTCGTCCCCTTCTCCTCCTGCCCCCAATCCCTCCCAGCATCAGGGTCTTTTCCAATGAGTCAACTCTTTGCATGAGGTGGCCAAAGTACTGGAGTTTCAGCTTTAACATCATTCCTTCCAAAGAAATCCCAGGGCTGATCTCCTTCAGAATGGACTGGTTGGATCTCCTTGCAGTCCAAGGGACTCTCAAGAGTCTTCTCCAACACCACAGTTCAAAAGCATCAATTCTTCAGCGCTCAGCCTTCTTCACAGCCCAACTCTCACATCCATACATAACCACAGGAAAAACCATATCCTTGACTAGACGAACCTTTGTTGGCAATGTAATGTCTCTGCTTTTGAACATGCTATCTAGGTTGGTCATAACTTTTCTTCCAAGCAGTAAGCGTCTTTTAATTTCATGGCTGCAGTCACCATCTGCAGTGATTTTGGAGCCCAGAATAATAAATTCTGACACTGTTTCCACTGTTTCCCCATCTATTTTCCATGAAGTGATGGGACTGGATGCCATGATCTTCGTTTTCTGAATGTTGAGCTTTAAGCCAACTTTTTCACTCTCCACTTTCACTTTCATCAAGAGGCTTTTGAGTTCCTCTTCACTTTCTGCCATAATGGTGGTGTCATCTGCATATCTGAGGTTATTGATATTTTTCCCGGCAATCTTGATTCCAGTTTGTGTTTCGTCCAGTCCAGCGTTTCTCATGATGTACTCTGCATATAAGTTAAATAAACAGGGTGACAATATACAGCCTTGATGTACTCCTTTTCCTATTTGGAACCAGTCTGTTGTTCCATGTCCAGTTCTAACTGTTGCTTCCTGACCTGCATACAAATTTCTCAAGAGGCAGGTCAGGTGGTCTGGTATTCCCATCTCTTTCAGAATGTTCCACAGTTTATTGTGATCCACAGAGTCAAAGGCTTTGGCATAGTCAATAAAGCAGAAATAGATGTTTTTCTGGAACTCTCTTGCTTTTTCCATGATCCAGCGGATGTTGGCAATTTGATCTCTGGTTCCTCTGCCTTTTCTAAAACCAGCTTGAACATCAGGAAGTTCACAGTTCACATATTGCTGAAGCCTGGCTTGGAGAATTTTGAGCAGTACTTTACTAGCGTGTGAGATGAGTGCAATTGTGTGCTAGTTTGAGGATTCTTTTGCATTGCCTTTCTTTGGGATTGGAATGAAAACTGACCTTTTCCAGTCCTGTGGCCACTGCTGAGTTTTCCAAATTTGCTGGCATATTGAATGCAGCACTTTTACAGCATCATCTTTCAGGATTTGGAATAGCTCAACTGGAATTCCATCACCTTCACTAGCTTTGTTCGTAGTGATGCTTTCTAAAGCCCACTTGACTTCACATTCCAGGATGTCTGGCTCTAGGTCAGTGATCACACCATCATGATTATCTGGGTCGTGAAGATCTTTTTTGTACAGTTCTTCTGTGTATTCTTGCCATCTCTTCTTAATATCTTCTGCTTCTGTTAGGTCCATACCATTTCTGTCCTTTATCGAGCCCATCTTTGCATGAAATGTTCCTTTGGTATCTCTGATTTTCTTGAAGAGACCCTTAGTCTTTCCCATTCTGTTGTTTTCCTCTATTTCTTTGCATTGATCGCTGAAGAACGCTTTCTTATCTCTTCTTGCTATTTTTTGGAACTCTGCATTCAGATGCTTATATCATTCCTTTTCTCCTTTGCTTTTCGCTTCTCTTTTCACAGCTATTTGTAAGGCCTCCCCAGACAGCCATTTTGCTTTTTTGCATTTCTTTTCCATGGGGATGGTCTTGATCCCTGTCTCCTGTACAATGTCACAAACCTCATTCCATAGTTCATCAGGCCCTCTATCTATCAGATCTAGGCCCTTAAATCTATTTCTCACTTCCACTGTATAATCATAAGGGATTTGATTTAGGTCATACCTGAATGGTCTAGTGTTTTTCCCTACTTTCTTCAATACGTCTGAATTTGGCAATAAGGAGTTCATGGTCTGAGCCACAGTCAGCTCCTGGTCTTGTTTTTGCTGACTGTATAGAGCTTCTCCATCTTTGGCTGCAAAGAATATAATCAATCTGTTTTCGGTGTTGACCATCTGGTGATGTCCATGTATAGAGTCTTCTCTTTTGTTGTTGGAAGAGGGTGTTTGTTATGACCAGTGCATTTTCTTGGCAAAACTCTAATAATCTTTGCCCTGCTTCATTCCGTATTCCAAGGCCAAATTTGCCTGTTACTCCAGGTGTTTCTTGACTTCCTACTTTTGCATTCCAGTTCCCTATAATGAAAAGGACATCTTTTTCGGGTGTTAGTTCTAAAAGGTCTTGTAGGTCGTCATAGAACCGTTCAACTTCAGCTTCTTCAGCATTACTGGTTGGGGCATAGACTTGGATTACTGTGATATTGAATGGTTTGCCTTGGAAACAAACAGAGATCATTCTGTCGTTTTTGAGATTGCATCCAAGTACTGCCTTTCAGACTCTTTTGTTGACCATGATGGCTACTCCATTTCTTCTGAGGGATTCCTGCCCGTAGTAGTAGATATAGTGGTCATCTGAGTTAAGTTCACCCATTCCAGTCCATTTCAGTTCGCTGATTCCTAGAATGTCGACATTGACTCTTGCCATCTCTTTTTTGACCACTTCCCATTTGCCTTGATTCATGGACGTGACATTCCAGGTTCTTATGCAATGTTGCTCTTTACAGCACTGGACCTTGCTTCTATCACCAGTCAAATCCACAGCTTGGTATTCTTTTTGTTTTGGCTCCATCCCTTCTTTCTCTCTGGAGTTATTTCTCCACTGATCTCTGGTAGAATATTGGGCACCTACTGACCTGGGGAGTTTCTCTTTCAGTATCCTATCATTTTGCCTTTTCATACTGTTCATGGGGTTCTCAAGGCAAGAATACTGAAGTGGTTTGCCATTCCCTTCTCCAGTGGACCACATTCTGTCATATCTCTCCACAATGATCTGCCTGTCTTGGGTTGCCCCACGGGCATGGCTTAATTTCATTGAGTTAGACAAGGCTGTGGTCCTAGCGTGATTAGATTGACTAGTTTTCTGTGAGTATGGTTTCAGTTTGTTTGCCCTCTTATGCCCTCTTGCAACACCTACCGTCTTACTTGGGTTTCTCTTACCTTGGGCGTGGGGTTTCTCTTCACGGCTGCTCCAGCAAATCGTAGCCGTTTCTCCTTACCTTGGACGAGGGGTATCTCCTCACCGCTGCCCTTCCTGACCTTCAATGTGGGATAGCTCCTCTAGGCCCTCCTGCGCCCGTGCAGCCACGGCTCCTTGGACATGGGGTTGGTCCTCCCAGCCACCGCCCCTGGCCTCGGGCGTGGGTGCTTCTCCTGGCTGCCGCCCCTGGCCTCGGGCTTAGGGGCAAGGGGTAGCTCCTCCCGGCCACTGCCCCTGACCTCGTACGCGGGGTAACTCCTCTTGTCACTGCCTTTTTAGAGATAGTCAGGAGTACACCTGGTGTGAGGTGTTATATGTCATAACCTTGCAGATAGTATGTTAAATACCATATTGCCCTGGGCCTTTGGTGCAGGCCCATACTCTATTTTTCTCTGATATAAACCAAGTAACTTTTAGTTGTTAAGTATTTATGAGATAAAAATTTAATCAGTCAGGCCCAGTTTTATTTATTCAAATAGTACTTATAGTAATTATTCCAACTATTGACTTAAAATACCTCTCATATGAATCTGTAATGTGGCCTATCAGGCTTGGAAGATCTCTGAAAATGTTTTTAACTTTATTGTAGTTTTCTTCTGGAAGTATCTTGTATTCTTCATTTTTCATTAATATATTTCCTTTCTCTCTATAATCTTCTGAATTTCTTGCTAATAGTAAGGTGTCTTAAAAGGAGTTCTCTAGAAGCAAACTCTGAGATGCCAATATATGCACAAATGATTTATGAATAATACATTCCAGGAAAAACTGGCTAATATCATGTAAGCAGGATTGGAAAGGGTAGAAGTCCAAGTGGGTGGTGATTTCATGTAAAGTATCAGCCAGAGCTTACTGCGGAGCTCTATTGAGAGTTAACTAACTAGGGTTAGTTCCAAATTCAGGCTTCTATATTTCCTCATTGACTAAGGCTCACCACTGAGGGCTGGAAGTCATACACCTGTGGCTCCCAACCTTTTTGTCACATGGGACTGGTTTCATGGAAAACAATTTGTTCATGGACTAGGGAGAGGGAGATGGTTTGGGATGGTTCAAGCGCATTACTTTTTTTTTTTTTGCATTTAATTCCTATTATTATTACATCAATTCCACCTCAGATCATCAGGCATTAGACCCTGAGGTTTTGGGACTTCTGCCATGACCTTCCAGGAGCTACAGGATCTCTGGATTAAGAAGTAAAGCAGGTCCAGTAGCCAAGGACAGTTGTCCAAAGACTGTATTGGACAGTAAGTACTAGAAGAAAATACATACAGAACTGGGGTGTGAACCCACAGATAAAAACAACAACAACAACAACAAAATCTAGAAGTCTGGGTGGGATACTGACAATGCCCACAATGTTAGATTTTCATGCTTTGCATTATTATTAGGAATTCTTACTATCTTCTATAATTTAATCTTCTTAAAATTGTGCTGGCTTTAACTGTCTTCCAGGAACCTAGTGAGGTATTTCATACATAGTACTTATATTTTAATGAAAAGTATTTTGATAATTTAAATATTCAAAAAATATAACGCATTTCATTATGCATAGAGAATTGCTAAAAATGGAAGAAATTGAATATAAACACTAGTATTGAATAGGAGATGATCTGTATACTGTCCTTCTGAAATCTAAAATCTAGATACTTTCTAAAATTATGAAGCACATTGGAGAATTTATATTACATAATTTATTGCATGCCTTTCAAAGTAGGAAACAAAACATTGCAAGTTCTGGGTTGTGCTCCTATTAGAAAAGCCAGATCAATATTTACAAATTAAAGCATGAGGTACAAAAAGAGGCTTATAAATGTTACAAAGACTCTTAGACCAACACTTTAACAAGTACTTGCCAATGCTTTGACATTTTGAAGAAATGTTTCCTACTTTGAATTTGGTTTCAGAGACCTTTATAGCTTCAACATATATTTTGTAACTGAACAGAAAATGTGTTAATCCTCTGAAGAAGTAATTATTCTATTTAATTAGTTTATTAAGAAGACTAGTCATGAATCTTTTCTCTCATACATTGAAGTCTTTAGATTTTTTTAAAAGAAATTATATTTAATTTCCTTAGTGTTGGACAGTTAGTAACGTTTATAACATGTTGAACTCTGTCATATGCTAGGGATGACAAAGTTATGAAAAAAGTTGAATATTAAATTTAATTACTTCATTTTAGCAGAGCAGAAGTGTGTTGCTGTTGAATAGATGATACAATGTCATTAAAAATGTAAGTTATATAAAAAAATATCACATTTAAATAGAAAACAAGAGGACAAAAAAACACTAACATAGAAAAATTAACCACAAAAAAAATAAATAAAAATAAAAATAAAGAAAAAAAGAAAAAAAGAAAAATTAACCACATTGTCAGAAAGAACTACCATAATATCTAAAAGAATCAGAACACTAGGTTGTTTTATTTTATAATGTCTGCTGATTTTCTGTATCCATATGCTGATGCCTCAGTTCAGTTCAGTCACTCAGTCATGTCTAACTCTTTGAGACCCCATGAATCGCAGCACACTAGGCCTCCCTGTCCATCACCAACTCCCAGAGTTCACTGAGACTCAGTGATGCCATCCAGCCATCTCATCCTCAGTCGTCCCCTTCTCCTCCTGCCCCCAATCCCTCCCAGCATCGGAGTCTTTTCCAATGAGTCAACTCTTCGCATGAAGTGGCCAAAGTACTGGAGCTTCAGCTTTAGCATCATTCCTTCCAAAGAAATCCCAGGGCTGATCTCCTTCAGAATGGACTGGTTGGATCTCCTTGCAGTTCAAGGGACTCTCAGGAGTCTTCTCCAACACCACAGTTCAAAAGCATCAGTTCATTTGTAGATATTTTCATGCCTTCATCACTGGGGAAATTGTATCAGTATGTACTTAGGAATCATTAAATTTGCTTTATAAGACTGAAAAACTATGTTTTGAGCTTCATGAGGTATCAATAGCATAAAGATGGAAAATGGATAATCTACAAAAAACATGCAGGAAATGATGTTCATTGAGAAATTGACTTTAGGAAACCAGGGAGAAAATTCTGATTAAGGAGCCACTAGGAGAAGGAAATGGCAACCCACTCCATGTTCTTCCCTGGAGAATCCCAGGGATGGGGGAGCCTGGTGGGCTGCCGTCTATAGAGTCACACAGAGTCGGACACGACTGAAGTGACTTAGCAGCAGCAGCAGAAAACACTAAATATACAGTACTTAGAATTGCGTAACAAGGAACATCACATGTCCTTGGTCTCTACCAGTGCCTAGAAGGACAAAAACAAAAGTAATAAACAAGTTAGATAACATAGCTAAACACAGGTCAGAAACCAAGAACTCTCTCTAGTTTTTAGGTCTTTAACCCATTTTATTTTTGTATATGGTGTAAGAAAATGATCTGATTTCACTCTTTTACGTGTACCTGACCAATTTTCATAGCACTACTTATAGAAGATAAGTTCTTTTCTAACCTTATAGTCTTGCTTATTGATTGGCGATAAATGTGTGAATTTCTTTCTGGGTCTCAGTACTGTTTCCTTGGTCTGTGTGTCTATTTTTGTTCCAGTTCCATGCTGTTTTGATTACTGTAGATTTGTAGTATAATCTGAAACCAGGGAGCATGATAATTTGAGTTTTGTACTTTTTCTTTTCTTTTCTTTTAAATGTTCTTTTATTTTATTTTTTTTAAATTTTATTTTATTTTTAAACTTTACATAATTGTATTAGTTTTGCCAAATATCAAAATGAATCCATCACAGGTATACATGTGCTCCCCATCCTGAACCCTCCTCCCTCCTCCCTCCCCATACCATCCCTCTGGGTCGTCCCAGTGCACTAGCCCCAAGCATCCAGTATCGTGCATTGAACCTGGACTGGCATCTCGTTTCATACATGATATTTTACATGTTTCAATGCTTCAAGATTGGCAACTTGATGTCTTTTGTGCTTCTATATACATTTTAGAATTATTTGGTCTAAGTTGTTGAAATGTATCATGGCTATTGCATCAGATATGTAGACTGCTTTGTGCAGTATGAATATTTTAGCAATATTAAATTCTTCCAATCCAAGAACACAGAATATCTTTATATTTGTCTGTATCATCTTCAGTTTCTTTCATCAATGTTTATCATTTCCATTTTCAGTTTTATAGGTTTTTCTCCTTGATTTATTCCTAGGTATTTTATTCTTTTTGATCCAATTTTAAATATGATGTTTTGTTTTCTAGTGCTGATACTTTGTTATTCTGTGTGAAAAGTAATAGATTTCTGTATAGTAATTTGTATTCTGTAACTTTATTGAATTCTTTTATTTCTTTGACTAGTTTTTAGACAGAGAATTTAGGGTTTTCCACATATAGAATTATGCCATCTGCAAATAATGAGAATTTCACTCCTTTTCTTTTAGTTTGGATGGTTTTTCTTTCTTTTTATTGTCTGATTGCTATGGTTTGGGCTTCCAATACAACATTAAATAGAAGTGGCAAGAGTGAGCATCCTTGTCTCATTCCTGATTTTAGGGGAAAAGCTTTCAACTTTTTACCATTAAATATGATATTAATGGTGGGTTTGTAATAAATGGTCTTTATTGTGTTGAGACATGTTCCTTCTATACCAGTTTTGATGAGTTTATCACAACTGGATGTTGAACTTTCTAAAATGCCTTTTCTTTGTCCATTGAGATGATCATGGGATTTTTATTCTTCCTTTTGTTAATGTGGTGTATGCCATCGATTGATTTTCAAGTGTTGAACCATCCTTGTGATACTGGGCAAGCTCCACTTGATCATGGTTGTAGGTATCCTTTTTATATATAATTGAATTCACTTTTCTAATATTTTGCTGAGATATTTTGTATTTATATTCATTAAATATATTTGCCTGTAATTTTCTCTCTTTTGTAGTATCTTTCTTTGGTTTCAATATCAGAGTAATTGTGACCTTATAGAATGATTTTGGAAGTATCCTGTCCTCTTTAATTATTTGTAATAGTTTGAGATCGACTAGTATTGACTTAAGACATCAGTCCTGGACTTTTGTTTATGAGGTTTTACTTTTCTTTAATTACAAATTCAATTTCACTACTAATGATTGGTCTATTTAGATTGTCTGTTTCTTCCTGATACAGTTTTGGAAGAGTGTATATTTCTGGAAATTTGTCTAGTTTGTACAATTTGTTGGCATATAACTGCTGATAGTATTCGCTTATGATATTTTTATTTTTTAGCTCTGTGATATTAGTTGTTCTTTCCCCTTTTAATTTTAATTAAAAAATTAAAAAAAAATTTTACAGAAAAATTTATTATTTTGTTTATGTGAGTCCTCTTTTTTTTTTTTTTTTTGATGAGTCTGGATAAATTGTTCTCAATTTCGTTTATCTTTTAAAAAAGAGCTCTTTTACTTTTTTTTTTTCTATTTTTTGTTCTCTATTCATTTATTTTCTGATATTTATTTCCTTTTGTCTGCTGATTTTAGACTGTTTTCTTCTCTTCTGAATCCTTTAGATGGTAGTTCATCTTGTTTGTATAACATTTTTCTTATTTCTTGAGCTAGCCCTTTATCACCATAAACTTCCTTCTTAGAACTACTTTTGCTGTATCACATGGATTTTGGAAAGTTTTATTTCCATTTTAATTTATCTCAATATATTTTCTGACTTCTTCAATAAATTCTTCATTGACTGATTGGTTTCTTAGTAGCATATTGTTTAGTTTCCATGTGTATGTTCTTTCCCCATTTTTCTGCCTGTAGTTGATTTTATTTGATAACATTTTGGTCAGAAAGAATGCTTGATTTAATTTCTATCTGCTTCAATTTGTTAAGCCTTGTATTTGGTCAACATATTATCCACCCCATCAACATTCAGTCTGTGTCTTTAGCTCTGACGTCTCTGTAAGCAGCATATAGATGGGTCTTGTTTTGTTCACCGCCCCCCCCCCCACCACCCGCAGTAAGCCACATTTTGTTCATTGAGAAAAAGTTTAGTCCACCAACATTTAAAGTGATTATTAATAATCACTTTAGGTGATAGGTCTGTACTTATCATCATTATTTTACCTGGCAATTTTTGGTAGTTCTCCATTTTTAAAATTCTTTCTCTAATTTATTCCTTTTGGTTGATAATTTTTATGTAGCATATTTGTGTTCCTTTCTCTAGTATTTGTGTATCTATTGCAGGTTTTTTATTTGTGGTTACCGTGAGATTAGTATATGTTGATCTACAACTATGTGTTTAAATCAGGCAGTCTTTAAGTTCAAACACATTTGAAAAGATCTACATTTTTAATTCCCACCCCAGAAATTTTGTATTCTTAATATCCTCATTAAATCCCTTTACTGATTTTTGTTGATAGTTGAATGTACAGTTTTTTCTTTTATTCTTTGAGCTATTTCATTAAGGTGATTAATACTCAATATTCATTATATATTTGTCTTTACTTGTGGGATTTTTAATTTCCTACAGATACTTATAGCCTTTTCATTTCCATTCAGAGAAGACCCTGTAACACTTCTTTTAGAGTAGATTTATTAATAGTATTCATGAACTCTTTTAGCTTGTCTCAGAATTTCTTCCTCTCTCCTTCAATTCTAAATGATAATCATGCAGAGTGGAGTATCCTAAGTTGCAGGTTTTTTTCCTTTAAGCACTTTGAATATAACATGCCTCTCCATTCTGGCCTGAGAAGTTTCTGAAGAGAAATCAACCTTTGGGGGATGACCTTGTTTATGACTGTTTTTCTCTTGCTGGCTTCCCTGGTGGCTCAGGCAGTAAAGAATCCACCTGCAATATAGGAGACCTGGGTTCAGTCCCTGGGTTGGGAAGATCCCCTGGAGGAAGGCATGGCAACCACTCCAGTATTCTTGCCTGGAGAATCCCTGTGGACACAGGAGCCTAGCCGGCTATAGTCCATGGGATCACAAAGAGTCAGACACAACTGAGCAGAGCACACAACCTTTAAAATATTCTAACTTTTGCCATTTTAATTATGGTATTTCTTGATGAGGATCTGTTTGGATTCATCTTGTTTGGAATCATTCTGTGTTTCCTGTTTCTAGATATTTGTTTCCTTCTTCAGGTTTGGGAAGTTTTCAGGAGTCATTTCATCAAATATACCTTTTACCCTCTTTTATCTCTACTCTGGGTCTGTGCAACTTTTCTTCCTCACAGCTGAGCTCTTCCCTTGGCCACTGTAACCTCACCCTAGTGTGGAACTGTACTATAGAATAAGTGGGATTGGTGCAGGGGCTTGGCATGGATTGTTGAGAATGCTGTGGGCTGTTCCAGCCACAGTCAGAGGCTTGGACCACTTCTGATGCATTGCCTGAGTAAGCACCAGTAATGGTTCCCTTGCCTTGCTCTGATGCAGTGTCTCATCTGAGCCACTTCTGACTCTCACAGTTGAGCTCTTCCTGTACCAGCAGCAGCCCTTGCCCCAGGGTGAACCCATGTCATGAAGCAAATGGACCTGAGCAGATGTTTATCTCAGGCTGGAGTGCACACCAGGGTGGTCTTGGGAAACCAGCCTCCATCCTTTGCAGTTTCTGTCCATCCTCTCTACCTAGTTTCAGAAGCAAGCAAGCATGTGTGCACTGTCATGAGCAGAGACCAGGCTTCCCACAGCTCTCCTCCAACAGCCAGGAGGACTTGTCTTCTAGCTGTCAGACACCAGTTCTGGGGTGTCCAGTATGTGACTTCAGCTGACCGCTCTGTAGGGGAATCTCTACCTGTATAACCTTCCTATTCTTCTGAGTCCCCTATCAAGGGCACAGGTCCTAACCTAATCAGTTCTCTTCCCTTCCTACATGATTCTGTGTCGATCTTTCTTACAGCTTTGGCTATGCAGGAGTTTTTCTACCAGTCTCCAGTTAGTTTTCAGTGAGAATTGTTCTACATGTAGATATTTTTGATGTGGTTGTAGGGGGAGTTGAGTTTTGCATCCTCCTACTCCACCATCTTGATCTCTACAATAATTTCAAATTTCAGTTGGATTGCTCAAACCAATACATTAGTATAATTCAGGATTCCAATTAGCAAAACGAATTGATAACTAATAGTAAATGCTTACATTGCATCTACCATGTTTTGGCCACTTATTCTAATCATATTACATGAGTTAACTCATCTAATTCTCACAATAAGAAGAAATTTGGTAACAAAAACTTAGCCTCCTTGGTTTAAACACTTTTGCTTGACTTTGGCAGCTATCTTTGTTTAATTCTTTGTTGAACGTTATGATTTAACTTGTAAAGGACTCTAGTGACAGCAGAGTTTAAGTCACTAATCAGCTGACCTTAGAGGCTAAGAGTACTTGTACCAGTATTTGTTTTTACTGTGTCCCTGTTAAAAACAAAAGGGGGGGGGGAAGCAAAGATGCCTCGAAAATGAAATTTTCTTTCTTTTCTGTCTAAAAGACAGATCACTTGTGTAATAGTTTGGTAAAGCTGCCATAACAAAGCATCATGAACTGGGTGGCTTGAAAAACTGAAGCTTATTATCTCAAAGATTTAGAGGCTAGAATTTCAAGATCAAAGTGTCAACAGAGTTAGTAACTTCTAAGTCCTCTCTCCTTACCTTAAACACCACCATCTTCTTGTGTCTTTTCACATCATTTTCTCTATATATCTCTCTCTCTGTCCAAAATTTTTCCCTTTTATAAGGATACCACAAATAATGGATTTGGGCTTTGCCCAAGCAACCATGTTTTAATTTAATTACCTCTCTAAAAACTCTTTCCAAATAAGCTCATACTCTGAACTGGTGATTAGGACTCCAACATTTGGGGAGGGATATAAGAGGACAGAATTTGAATTCTAACAACTTAGCATAAAATATGAAGAGTACTACTACTTTCACATGAAACATCTGAAATCACACATCCTTGTGTTTCCAGCTAGCCTGTTTTATCTTCACCATTTAATATATTTCTTCTATCTTTTCTCTATCCCAAATTCCTTTAGTTGATATAAAACCAAGAATCCCAGACCTTAAGTGTCTACATTAATCTATTACTTGCCAGTCCATCATGAGAACAAAAATGATTAAAAATCTTCCATAGAGAACCCTAAAAAAAAAAATGTTTAATGCGAGAATGGCTTTCATCCACAACTAAAGAAAAAGTAATCAGAACTTAGATTAGGCTGTATCTTATGCCTTATCCTTAAATTTTGACTAGACTAAAGATGAAAGTTTGGGAAAACAGAGGGATACATTCATAGGACACTTTAGCACTAATGTTATGATTCTTTTAAGCAATGATCTTTGGTAGACTTGAAAGCTAATGAAAGTTTCTCTTTGTATCTCTCTTTCTTTCCCCACCACTCAACTTCCTTTTTCTCACTCAAATGAACTAAAACATGAAATAGTAAATTTAGTTGGAAAAATAGAGTAATGAATTGAAGATCTGGGAGATATTTAAACTACAGCTGAATTAATTAGGAATTATTGCTTTGACTTAATGTAACCATTCATAGTTTTTTTTTTTTTTTTCAAGCAGAGTATGTGTAGACTCGAGTTTGATCCCTGGGTTGGAAAGATCCCTGGAGAAGGAAATGGCAACCCACTCCAGTATTCTTGCCTCAAAAATACCATGAATGGAGGAGACTGGTGGAATGCAGTCCATGGGGTTATAGAGTCAACACAACTGAATAAATAACACTATGTTTGTTGTCCATGCTTATTTTAACCGAAATTGAACCCAAACTGTGTTTCATAATGTATTCTTTACTGTTTTCTAATAATTTCCTACAATACTTTTACCATTACCATAATTGTGATTTTTAAAACTTTTTATTGGAGCATTATTCAATATCACAGTAATCCAAGTCTATGCCCCAACCAGTAATGCTGAAGAAGCTGAAGTTGAACGGTTCTATGAAGACCTACAAGAACTTTTAGAACTAACACCCCAAAAAGATGTCCTTTTCATTATAGGGGACTGGAATACAAAAGTAGGAAGGCAAGAAAAACATGGAGTAACAGGCAAATTTGGCCTTGGAATACAGAATGAAGCAGGGCAAAGACTAATAGAGTTTTGCCAAGAAAATGCACTGGTCATAACAAATACCCTCTTCCAACAACACAAGAAAAGACTCTACACATGGACATCACCAGATGGTCAACCCTGAAATCAGATTGATTATATTCTTTGCAGCCAAAGATGGAGAAGCTCTATACAGTCAGCAAAAACAAGACCAGGAGCTGACTGTGGCTCAGACCATGAACTTCTTATTGCCAAATTCAGACATAAATTGAAGAAAGTAGGGAAAATCACTAGAGCATTCAGGTATGACCTAAATCAAATCCCTTATGATCATACAGTGGAAGTGAGAAATAGATTTAAGGGACTAGATCTGATAGATAGAGGGCCTGATGAACTATGGAATGAGGTTTGTGACATTGTACAGTAGACAGGGATCAAGACCATCCCCATGGAAAAGAAATGCAAAAAAGCAAAATGGCTGCCTGGGGAGGCCTTACAAATAGCTGTGAAAAGAAGAGAAGCAAAAAGCAAAGGAGAAAAGGAAAGATATAAGCATCTGAATGCAGAGTTCCAAAGAAGAGCAAGAAGAGATAAGAAAGCCTTCTTCAGCGATCAATGCAAAGAAATAGAGGAAAAGAACAATGGAGAAGACTAGGGATCTCTTCAAGAAAATCAGAGATACCAAAGCAAGATTTCATGCAAAGATGGGCTCGATAAAGGACAGAAATGGTATGGACCTAACAGAAGCAGAAGACATTAAGAAGAGATGGCAAGAATACACAGAAGAACTGTACAAAAAAGATCTTCATGGCCCAGATAATCACGATGGTGTGATCACTGACCTAGAGCCAGACTTCTTGGAATGTGAAGTCAAGTGGGCCTTAGAAAGCATCACTACAAACAAAGCTAGTGGAGGTGATGGAATTCCAGTTGAGCTCTTTCAAATCCTGAAAGATGATGCTGTGAAAGTGCTGCATTCAATATGCCAGCAAATTTGGAAAACTCAGCAGTGGCCACAGGACTGGAAAAGGTCCGTTTTCATTCCAATCCCAAAGAAAGGCAATGCCAAAGAATGCTCAAACTACCGCACAATTGCACTCATCTCACACGCTAGTAAAGTAATGCTCAAACTTCTCCAAGCCAGGCTTCAGCAACATGTGAACCATGAACTTCCTTATGTTCAACCTGGTTTTAGAAAAGGCAGAGGAACCAGAGATCAAATTGCCAACATCCGCTGGATCATAGAAAAAGCAAGAGAGTTCCAGAAAAACATCTATTTCTGCTTCCTTGACTATGCCAAAGCCTTTGACTGTGTGGATCACAATAAACTGTGGAAACTTCTGAAAGACATGGGAATACCAGAACACCTGATCTGCCTCTTGAGAAATTTGTATGCAGGTCAGGAAGCAACAGTTAGAACTGGACATGGAACAATAGACTGGTTCCAAATAGGAAAAGGAGTTCATCAAGGCTGTATATTGTCACCCTGTTTATTTAACTTATATGCAGATTACATCATGAGAAACGTTGGACTGGACGAAACACAAGCTGGAATCAAGATTGCTGGGAGAAATATCAATAACCTCAGATATGAAGATGACACCACCTTTATGGCAGAAAGTGAAGAGGAACTCAAAAGCCTCTTGATGAAAGTGAAAGTGGAGAGTGAAAAAGTTGGCTTAAAGCTCAACATTCAGAAAACGAAGATCATGGCATCCGGTCCCATCACTTCATGGGAAATAGATGCGGAAACAGTGTTAGACTTTATTTTTCTTGGCTCCAAAATCACTACAGATGGTGACTACAGCCATGAAATTAAAAGATGCTTACTCTTTGGAAGGAAAGTTATGACCAACCTAGATAGCATATTCAAAAGCAGAGACATTACTTTGCCAACAAAGGTCTGGCTAGTCAAGGCTATGCTTTTTCCTGTGGTCATGTATGGATGTGAGAGTTGGAGTGTGAAGAATGCTGAGCACCAAAGAATTGATGCTTTTGAACTGTGGTGTTGGAGAAGACTCTTGAGAGTCCTTTGGACTGCAAGGAAATCCAACCAGTCCATTCTGAAGGAGATCAGCCCTGGGATTTCTTTGGAAGGAATGATGCTAAGGCTGAAACTCCAGTACTTTGGCCACCTCATGCGAAGAGTTGACTCATTGGAAAAGACTCTGATGCTGGTAGGGATTGGGGGCAAGAGGAGAAGGGGACGACAGAGGATGAGATGGCTGGATGGCATCACTGACTCGCTGGACGTGGGTCTCAGTGAACTCCAGGAGTTGGTGATGGACAGGGAGGCCTGGTGTGTTGCAATTCATGGGGTCGCAGAGTCGGACAAGACTGAGCGACTGATCTGATCTGATTGGAGTATAGTTTATTTAATATGTTATGTTACTCTATGGTATATAGCAATGTGAATCAGTTATACATGTACATATACCCACTCCTTTTTAGATTATTTTCCCATATAGATCATTACAGGGTACTGAGAAGAGTTTCTGAGCTATACAGTAGATCCTTATTAGTTATCATTTTATACAGAGTTCTGTGTATATGTGAATTGCAATCTCCCAATACATCACCACCCTCACCATCTCCTTTCCCCAAAACTGTAAGTTTGTTTTCTGCATCTGTGACTCTATTTCTGTTCTGTAAATAAGTTAATATGTACGATTTTTAGATTCAATAGCATGTATTTGTCATTCTCTGTTTTATCTTACTCAGTGAGACAATCTCTAGGTCCATCCATGCCACTCAAATCCTTTTTCATGGCAGAATATATGTACATTGGATATATGTATCACATCTTTATCCATTCCTATTGATGGTCATTTAGATTGTTTCCATATCCTGGCTATTGTAAATAGTGCTGCAGTGAACTTTATGATACATGTATCTTTCTGAATTATTAGAAATACAAAGGATTATCAGTTCAGTTCAGTCGCTCAGTCATGTCCAACTCTTTGTGGCCCAATGGACCACAGCCCGCCAGGCCTCCCTATCCATTACCAACTCCCAGAGTTTACCCAAACTCATGTCCACTGAGTTGGTGATACAATCCAACCATCCCATCCTCTGTCATCCCCTTCTCCTCCTGTCCTCAATCTTTCCCAGCATCAGGGTCTTTTCAAATGAATCAGCTCTTTGCATCAGGTGGCCAAAGTGTTGGAGTTTCAGCTTCAACCTCAGTCCTTCCAATGAACACCCAGGACTAATCTCCTTTACGATGGACTGGTTGGATCTCCTTGTAGCCCAAGGAAGAGAATACTATAAGAAGCTATATGCAAATAAAATGGGCAGCCTGGAAGAAATTATCAAATTTTTAGAAAGGTACAACCTTCTAAAACTGAACCAGGAAAAAATAGAAACTATGAACAGACTGATCAAAAGTAATGAAATTGAAACTTTGATTAAAAATTTTCCACCAAAGTCCTGGACAAGATGGCTTCACAGACAAATTTTATCATTTAGAGAATAGTTAACCCATATTCTTCTTAAACTCTTCCAAAAAGTTGCAGATGAAGGAATGCTCACAAGCTCATTCTAAAAGGCCACCATCAGCTTGATACCAAAGATATCACAAACAGAAACCTAGACAAATATATCACATACAAAAAATTACAGACTAATATCACTCATGAACATAGATGTAAAAGTCTTCAATAAGTTTTGCCAGCCACTGCCAAGGTCAGACACTCTAGTCATCTGTTGCAATGCAAGGAGGCCTGTCCACCTGGCAGTCAATACTGAGTTTCTGCTGAGTCAGAGATCTCCATTGTGTTCTTGTGCACTGGCTTTTGGAACTCAAGTAAAGACCCTTTCTATTTGGGTGAAATTCCTCTTGGTAGATTGGATCTAGGCTGGTTTTTGCAGAGAAATCAAGCCCTGAGCCTTTGGAGTTGGAACACTGACTCCAAGACCCTAGAGAAGTAACCCTAGGGAGTATCAAATAGTGAGAACCCATGCAAAGGAAACCACATCAATACAAGACCTACATCACCCAACCACCAATAGCACCCTGTGCAGTACACCTCATCTAAAACACAAAACAAAAATATAAACCAAATCATCAGACTCAGCCTTGCCCATACACAGAAGTCCAAATAAATGAAGAGGAAATAGGCAAACTACCTGAAAAAGAATTCAGAATAATGATAGTAAAGATGATCAAAAACTTTGAAAACAAAATCGAGAAAATGCAAGAATCAATTAACAAAGACCTAGAAGAATTAAAGGATAAACATACAGAGACAGACAACACAATTACTGAAATTAAAAATACTCTAGTGGAATCAATAGCAGAATATCTGAAGGAGAAGAATGAATCAGTGAGCAGAAAGATTAAAATGGTGGAAATAATTTCTGAAGTGCAGAATAAAGTAAAAAGAATGAAAAAAACTGAAGATAGTTTCAGAGACCTTTGGGATGATAGCAAATGCACTAACATTTGAATTGTAGGGGTCCCAGAAGAAGAAGAGAAAAATAAAGATATGAGAAAATTTTTGAAGAGATTATAGTTGAAAATTTCCCCAACATGGAAAAGGAAATAGCCACTCAAGTCCAAGAGACACAAAGAGTCCCATAAAGGATAAACCCAAGGAGAAACATGCCAAGACACATACTAATCAAACAAAGACTAAACATAAAGAAAGAATATTAAAAACAGCAAGAGAGAACCAACAAGTAACATACAAGGGAAACCTCATACGCTTAACAGCTGAAATTCTGCAGGCCAGAAGGGAATGGCAGGATATATTTAAAGTACTGAAAGGGAAAAAATCTACAACCAAGATTACAGTATCTATCAAGAATTTCATTCAAAATTGATGGAGAAATCAAGAGCTTTTCAGAAAAGCAAAAGAGAACTCAGTACCACCAAACCAGCTTTACAACAAATGTTAAAGGGACTTATATAGTCAAGAAATACAACAGAAGAAAAAACGCCTAGAAAATCAACCCCAAACAATTAAGAAAATAACAATAAGAGCATATATATTAATAATTACTTTAATGTAAATGAATTAAACATTCCAACCAAAAGACACAGACTGGCTGAATGGATACTAAAACAAGACCCATACATATGCTGTCTACAAGAAACCCATTTCAGACCTCAAGACACATATAGACTGAAAGTGAGAGGATGAAAAAATATATTCCATGCAAATGGGAAGCAAAACAAAGCTGGGGTAGCAATCCTCATATCAGACAAAATAGACCTTAAAAATAAAGAAGATTACAAGAGATAAGGAAGGACACTACATAATGATCAAGGGATCAATTCAAGAGGAAGATATACCAATTGTAAATATCTATGCATCCAACATAGGAGCACCTCAATACAAAAGAGAAACACTAACAGACATAAAAGGAGAACTTGACAGTAACACAATAATAGTAGGAGACTGTAACACCCCACTCACACCAATGGACAGACCATTAAAACAAAAAATTAAGAAGGAAATACAAGTCTTAAATGATACATTAGATGAGATGGATCTCATCGATATATCTCCAGGACATTCCATCCAAATGCAGAAGACTACACCTTCTCTCAAGTGCACATGGAACATTCTCCAGGATAGACCACATCATGGGTCACAAATCAAACCTCAGTAAATATAAGAAAATTGAAATCATATCAGTCATCTTCTCTGACCACAATGCTATGAAACTAGATCTCAATTACAAGAAAAAAATAAACTGTAAGAAACACAAACACATGGAGATTGAACATCACATTTCTAAATAACCAACATGTTACTGAAGAAATCAAAACTGAAATCAAAAAATTTCTAGAAAAAAATGACAATGAAAACACAACAACTCAAAACCTATGGGATGCAGCAAAAGCAGTTCTAAGAGGGAAGTTTATAGCAATACAATCCTACCTCAAGAAACAAGAAAAACAACTGGGGAAAAAAAGAACAAAAACCCCCCAAATTAGTAAAAGGAAAGAAATCATAAAGATCTGAGTAGAAAGAAAAAGAAATGAAAGAAACAATAGTAAAGAGTAATAAAACTAAAAACTGGTTCTTTGAGAAGATAAGTAAAATTGACAAACCTTTAGCCAGACTCATCAAGGAAAAAAAAGAAGAATCAAATTAACAAAATTAGAAATGAAAAAGGAGAGGTTACAACAGACAGTGCAGAAATAAAAAGAATTATAAGAGACTATTATGAACAACTATATAACAATAAAATGGATAACCTGGAAGAAATGGACAGATTCTTACAAAAGTTCAATCTTCCAAGACTGAACCAGGAAGAAATAGAAATTATGAACAATCCAATTATAAGCACTGACATTGAAGCTGTGATCAAAAATCTCCCAGAAACAAGTCCAAGATCAGATAGCTTCACAGGAGAATTATATCAAACATTTAGAGAAGAGCTAATGCCTATTCTTCTAAAACTCTTTCAAAAAATTGCAGAGTAAGGAACACTTCCAAACTCATTCCACAAGGTCCCCATCACCCTGATACCAAAACCAGACAAAGAAAATACACAAAAAAGGAAAACTACAGGCCAATGTCACTGATGAACACAGATGCAAAAATCCTCAACAAAATTTTAGCAAAAAGATTCAGTAACACATCAAAAAGCTCATAAAGCATGATCAAGTTGGGTTTATTCCAGGAATGCAAGGATTCTTCAATATACACAAATCAATCAATGTGATAAACTATATTAAAAAATTGAAAGATAAAAAACATATGATAATTTCAATAGATGCAGAAAAAGCCCTTGACAAAATTCATTACCCATTTATGATTAAAACTCTTCAAAAAATGGACATGGAAGGAACCTACCTCAATGGAGTAAAGGCCATATATGATAAGCCTACAGAAAACATTATTCTCAAAGTTGAAAAACTAAAAACATTCCCCCTAAGATCAGGAACAAAACAAGGGTGTTCACTTTGACCAGTATTATTCAACATAGTTCTGGAAGTCCTAGCTACTGCATTCAGAGAAGGAAAAGAAATAAAATGAATCCAGATCAGAAAAGAAGTAGTAAAGATCTCACTGTTTGCAGATGACATAATACAGTACATAGAAAACCCTAAAGATAGTATCAGAAAATTACTAGAGCTAATCAGTGAATTAAGCAAAGTTTCAGGATTCAAAATCAATACACAGAAATTACCTGCATTTCTATATACTAACAATGAAAAATCAGAAAGAGAAATTAAGGAATCAATCCCATTCAACAATGCAACAAAAAGAATTAAGTATCTAGGAATAAAATTACCTAAGGAGACAAAAGAACTTTACACAGAAAATTATAAGACACTAATGAAAGAAATCAAAGATGACAGAAACAGATGGAGAGATACTCCATCTTCCTGGGTACGAAAAATCAATATTGTGAAAATGACTATACTACCAAATACAATCTACAGATTCAATGTGACCCCTATCAAATTACCAGTGGCATTTTTCACAGAACTAGAACAAAAAATTTCACACTTCATATAGAAACACAAAAGACCCTGACTAGCCAAAGCAGTCTTGAGAAAGAAGAATGGAGCTGGAGGAATCAACCTTCCTGACTTCAGATTATACTACAAAGCTACAGTCATCAAGACAGTAAGGTACTGGCACAAAAACAGAAATATAGAGCAATGAAACCAGACAGAAAGCCCAGAAATAAATCCATGTACCTATGGGTACCTTTTTTTTTTTTTTTGACAAAGGAGGCAAGAATATACAGTGGGGCAAAGAGAGCTTCTTCAATAAATGGTACTAGGAAAACTGGACAACTACACAAAGAAGAATGAAATTAGAACACTTCCTAACACCATACACAAAGATAAACTCAACATGGATTAAAGACCTAAATGTTAAACCAGAAACTATAAAATATTGGAGGAAAACATAGACAGAACACATGATGACATAAATCAAAACAAGATCCTCTATGACCCAACTCCTAGAGTAATGGAAATAAAAACAAAAGTAAACAAGTGGGACCTGATTAAACTTAAAAGTTTGTACAGCAAAGGAAACTATAAGCAAGGTGAAAAGACAACCCTCAGAATGGGAGAAAATAATAGCAAATGAAACAACTGACAAAGGATTAATTTCCAAAATATACAAGCAGCTCATACAACTCAATGCCAGAAAAACAAACAACCCAGTCAAAAAGTGGGAAAAAGACTTAAACAGACATTTCTCCAAAGAAGACACACAGATAGCTAACAAACACATGAAGAGATGCTCAATGTTGTTCATTATTAGAGAAATGCAAATCAAAACTACAATGAAGTAAAGCAATTAACCTTCAATAAAAAGTAAATTAATTAAAAAAAAAAAAAAACTGCAGTGAGATAACACCTCACACTGGCCAGAATGGCCATCATCAAAAAATCTACAAACAGTAAATGCTGGAGAGAGTGTGAAGAAAAGGGAATGCTCTTGCACTGTTGGTGGAAATGTAAATTGATACAGCCACTATGGAAGACAGTATGGAGATTCCTTAAAAAACTAGGAATAAAACCACCAAAAGACCCAGCAATCCCACTCTAGGCATATGCCCTGAGGAAGCTAAAATTGTAAAAGACACATGTATCCCATTGTTTACTGCAGCTCTATTTACAATAGCTAGAACATGGAAGCAACCTAAATGTCCATTGACAGATGAATGGACAAAGAAATTGTGGTACACATACACAATGGAATATTACTCATCCATAAAAAGGAATGTATTTGAGTCAGTTCTGACGAGATGGATGCACCTAGAACCCATTATATGGAGTGAAGTGAGTCAGAAAGAGAAAGATAAATATCATATTCTAATAGATATAAATGGAATCTAGATAAATGGTACTGAAGAATTTATTTACAGGACAGCAATGGAGACAGACAGAGTAGACTTATGGACATGAGAGTGGAGGAGAGGGTGAGATGTATGGAAAGAGTAACGTGGAAACTTACATTACCATATGTAATATAATGGGAATTTGCTGTATGGCTCAGGAAACTTAAACAGGGCTCTGTATCAATCTAGGGGTGGGATAGGGTGGGAGATGACTCTTATTGAAAGGATCCTATGAGAATTAAAATAATTTGTAGGTATATTGTCAAAAACTCAGAGATAACAGATGTAAAACCAATGAATCATTGAAGTAGTAATTAATAAAAGTTTGTTGTGCACATGCCAAAAAGCTAGTTTGCAAACCAGGCACACGCAAAGCAAGACATATAATGAGGTTGAGAGTCATATTATAAAGTAGTTTAAATAGTGAGAAACTTGTGGCTCTCTGTTCTTCAGTGATTTGTTATAATATTAGAATTTTTTAAGTGATAGGGAATTGGTTAGTTAGGAATTGGTTAGCTAATTATCAAGTTTGAAAAAACAGTTAAGTCTTGCTTATAATTTGCAGATGCATAAACAAGAAATGGGTCAAGTTAGTAATTAAGCTTTGTGTGGCTAAACTAGTTTTGTCTGCTCAGGCAATTTTCAAATTTGATCTTTTTTAAATTTTAACAATACTTAGCGCATAATAAATTATCTATTTATAAGTCAGTATGCATTGTATACTTAGTAAAAATAGGATTTTGTATAATTAAATGAAAATTTAATTTTGGATAAAACTTTTAGTGATTACAATTTTGCGGAAAGAGAAAACTACTACTTAACAATCATAATCTAATATTTTCCATTTTATGATAAGTATGTTAGTGTAAACCAGATATAATCATGTTGGAAGCAAAAGTGATCAAAAATATCTCACAAAGCAGTGATGTATGTGATTTTTTTAAGTAGCTTAATAAAGAAGATGCTTCTTGTAAAACTAATTTGTTGTTTACCATACACAAAGGCCGAGGGAAGAGAAGGTAGATTAGTTTTTATATTTTACATTTTCCACATCTATTTTACAATAGAATGTTTTTCTCCTATAATGCACATAACAAAATTTTGTAGCACAGACCTTAATTCAGAAAAGGAGAAAGTAATTACAAGATGTGAATAGAATAACTGTTCCTGAAATAAAACTAGTAAAAGTGAAATAAGCAATTTTAGAAAGATAGAATATTCTTGCACGGTTCTTAGAGTTGCTATTGCCAATACCTAGCATATAAAATGGAAATAAGGAGTCAATATTATAGCAAATCTATAACAAATTTAATTTTTAGGAAAACATTTGAGTAAGTAGAATTACCACTGGCTAGGGTCAAGAGAGTGGACCAACTGCCCTAGTGGGGTGAGAAGACTGAGCATTGAGCCACAGAAGCTTAGTCTCTGGTCACGACACTTAACAGAAATTGCTCTATTGAACGTTGGACTCTGCTTCAGACCTTTTACTTGTCTTCCTTTCTATTTATCCCTCTTAAGGTAGGAATATATACCCTATACATATTTCACATTGTATTTTGAAAGCAGATAATTTTTATTTTTAGGTTGGCAGGTCCATGAGTAGAAAGCAATTTTTTTCCCCATGATAGATCATAACAGAGCTTCACTCATACCTGACTTAAATTATTTAGAAGACACATGATTTGAGACTTTTTGAGTTAATTATATTGAGATGATATTTTGAACTGAGAGATGATACTGGAAGGTATTAAGATATGGTGATGATGGAATACTATGAACATATTTTGTATTCAGAAATAATGAAAATTTGGAGAGGGCAGAGTTGAATAATTTTCCACCAAAATTCAGATCATCTCAAAGTGCAAATGTGGCATTACTTGGAAATAGAATCTTACAGGTATAATTAGGTTATGATGAGGTCATACTTGATAAGAGAGATGGGAATTTTACTAGTCATCTATCCAATGACTAGTACATTTGTAAGATAGAGGAGAAGGATAGGTGAATGTGAAGAACAGAATCATATAAAGGAAAGATTGATCATGTGAAGATTGAGGCAGAAATTCTAATGCTGTAGCTATGAGTTAGGAAATGCCAAGGACTTTCAGTAAACTACCAGAAGCTAAGAGGCAAAGATGGATTCTTATTGGGAAACTGAAGAAAGAAAACAGTGCTGCTGACACTTTCATTTCAGACTTGTAGCCTCCAGAACTGTAAGAGGACAAACTTGTGTTGTTTGAAGCCATCTAGTTTGTGGCAAACTGCTATGGCAGCTCTAGGAAACTAATCCACTGTTCATCCCCCTGGTTTCATCTGTCATTGAATGTCCTCTTTGAGCCTTCTCTAATAGTCACAAAGGTAAGTGCCTCTCCATAGTACTTCTCTTTTTGCCCTTTGCATTGTCATTCATTGCACTAGATATATTAAAGATCTATTAATAAGTGTATCTACTTCTCTAGTGTGCCTCAAGCTGACAAGTATCTCACTGCTCTTTGCAACATTAACTCCTAGAAAATTTCCTGCCACTAGAACAAAGTTCGGAGAAGGCACTGGCACCCCATTCCAGTACTCTTGCCTGGAAAATCCCATGGACGGAGGAGCCTGGTAGGGTGCAGTCCATGGGGTCGCTAAGAGTCAGACACGCCTGAGCGACTTCACTTTCACTTTTCACTTTCATGCATTGGAGAAGGAAATGGCAACCCACTCCAGTGTTCTTGCCTGGAGAATCCCAGGGACAGGGGAGCCTGGTGGGCTGCTGTCTATGGGGTCGCACAGAGTCGGACACGACTGAAGCGACTTAGCAGCGGCAGCAGCAGCAGCAGCAGCAGAACAAAGTTTTAAAAAAATACAGAGACTTTGGGGTACAATTACCATGCAACAACCTGTAAACACATGAATTGCACACTTTATTGAGTTTTAACATACGGCTATACTTGTCAAAGTGTTACCTGAAAGATACCACACTGGTTGGTTGAGTAAAACACTTTAGTTTGGTGAAACAAATCTTCATAACTTAGCAGTGAAAGTAGAATGATTTTTTCCACTGTTTTTACTTGTGAAAAGAGTAACATTGCCAATGATATAAAAGTACGTATCAAAATAATATGAAATATTAAAATGAATTTGATAATTAAAATAGAAAAGGCTCTACTAAATGCAATTTAAAATACATTTTGACTAATATTAAGGAAGATTGCTTTGCAAATGAAATATGTTCAGTATTTTGCTAACAATTACATCTCAGTAATAATTATGATTGTGAAAGATAAATATAAAACTAAAAGCAAGCTTATTAAAAGATTCATCCCATTTCTTAACTATTTTTAATTATATTAAAAGTGAAAGTGAAGTTGCTTAATCGTGTCGGACTCTTTGCGACTCCATGGACTGTAGCCCATCAGGCTCCTCTGTCCATAGAATTCTCCAAGCAAGAGTACTGGAGTGGGTTGCCATTTCTTCCTCCAGGGGATATTCCAGACCCAGGGATTGAACCCAGGTCTTCCGCATTGTAGTCAGACACTTTACCATCTGAGCCACCAGGGAAGCCCAATAATTATGATTGTGAAAGATAAATGTAAAACTAAAAACAAGCTTATTAAAGATAGATTCATCCCATTTCTTAATTATTTTTAATTATATTAAATTTGTAGAAATAAAACTCACTTGAAATTCACAAATATTTAGATGCTCCTGTTCTTCAGTTCTAGAAGAGCATCACACAGTGCAATCACACATCAGATGCTTAAACAGTGCAAACCCATATTTTAATTATACAGTATCAGCTAAGATAGCTCAATAATATCAATAAAGTTACAAACGATTTCAGGAGAAATTCAAAACTATCAGTTTTAAAGTCAAGTAATAGATAACTTTATCAATGGCAAAAAGAAAGTAATTTACTGGGCTGAAATTTGATAAAACTTGTAAATTAAATAAGGATACAACCATAAAGTAAAATTTAACAATTTTCACAAAATCATTTCTCAGCTCCATTTGTTTTACTTTAGATTGAATTCATAAATGTTACCATTTTTGCTTTTATCTCATTACTTACTTCATTTACAATTTAAAATGTATATATCTAACAGAACTTCTGGTTTCAGTCCTAATGCAAAAAAATATTGATGTCAAACTTTGAATCTCGCAGCAAAAACAAAAACCTTGAAAACCAATGTGTATCTTTTTGGACTTAATGTGAAACAGAGCTTACAGGGCAAATCACCACCTCAAAGTCTAGAAACACAGGTGGACCCACATAGTCACTGCAAAGATCTACTTATCTGGAGAAAAAAGTTATAGGAGCCATAAAATGGTGTGTGTGTGTGTGTGTGTGTGTGTGTGTGTGTGTGTGTGTGTGTTAGCTGCTCAGTCATGTCTGATTCTTTGTGACCCCACCGACTATAGCCTGCCAGGCTCCTCTGTCCATGGAATTCTCCAGGCAAGAGTACTAGAGTGGGTTGCCATTCCCTTAGTCAGTGGATCTTCCCAACCCAGGGATCGAACCCAGGTCTCCTGCATTGCAGGCAGATCCTTTACTGTCTGAGCCACCAGGGAAAAGGACATTTTAAATTATAATATTGATAAATTCCTGGAGATTGAGTATGGAATTAGTGTCAGTGAGAAAGTCCTGGGTGCTAAAGTCTTAAGGGAACCCCCAATTTTGGGGGTTTTACCTACAGATGTACATGCAAGTTCTCACACTAAAGAGTCAATAAAAATTCCCTCCTTATATTAGGACTGGGAAAAGTAACCATATTAAATCCTTAAGGCTGCTGTAACAAATCATTGAAAATATGATGGCTTAAAACAACAGAATATTTTTTCATTACGTTCTGAAGTCTAGAAGCACCATAGCACCAAGCATTTTGAAATACACACAGAAAACTCTCTATAACAAGGAGATAATCTATAAGAAAAGACTACTATAGTCTTACTTCTCCTGGAGAAGAGTATCCCAAACCAGCTCCATTTACTTTTCCTGTCTCACATAAGAGGAAAGAGAAAAAAAAATCCCACTTGTTTTGCTTATATAAAAAACACTTGTGAAGGTCACAGCTCAGAAACACAGGCAAGATCCCCTGGAGAAGGAAATGGCAACCCACTCCAGTATTCTTACCTGGAGAATCCCACAGACAGAGGAGCTTAGCAGGCTACAGTCCATGGGATGGCAAGAGTTGGACACAACTTAGTGATTAAACCAACCAACCACTATAGTCTTACTTCACCTGGGGAAGAGTATCCCAAACCAGCTCCATTTACTTTTTCTGTCTCACATAAGAGGGAAGAGAAAAAAAAAAAAAATCTCACTTTTTTTCCTTATATAAAAAAACACTTGTGAAGGTCACAGCTCAGAAACACAGGTCTTTGGAAATACTGAGACTTAATTGTAAGATTATAGAATCTGTTTCTTCCCTCATATCATACCACCACACCAACATTGCTGTAGTACAGTAACAATGCATTATAGATGAAACATCCTGAGATGCAGACTCACTGAGGAGGAGTGATTATGGAAGCCCAAAACTAAGATTAAAACAAGGACACAAAATAAAGGCCTTGGAACCTCTAGTTACAGAAAACATGAATGGGTCCAAATTCTACCTGAATTAACAGGTAATTAATTCCTTACTTAAGGAATAAATCCTTAATTTAGTGGCTTATGTAACTCAGTTCCTACTGCTTGATATATGCTTTGTTTTTCAGTTAAAAAGCTGAAATTTTAAAGTTCCAGCAAAATTAGTCTCCTAGGGGAAGCAAGTGTAAAGATCAGACTTACACATGATATAGATGTTGAAATTATCAGATAGGTAAATTGACAGTGATTAATGAGTTTAAGACTTCTCTAGTGGCTCACAGACAGTAAAGAGTCTGCCTGCAATGCAGGAGATCCGGGTTTGATCCCTGGGTCAGGAAGATTCCCTGGAGAAGGAAATGGCAACCCACTCCAGTATTCTTGCCTGAACAATTTCATAGACAGAGGAACCTGGTGGGCTACAGTCCATGGAGTCATAAAGAGTCAGACATAGATGAAGTGACTTAGCAAACATACAATGAGTCTAAGGTTCTAATGAAAAAGTAGATCAAATGAAAGAGCAGATGCATACTATAAATAGAACCATGAAACTCTAATAAATGAATCAAAAATAATGTTAGAAATAAAAAAGCTATGTATCATATCCATGACTTTGAAGGAGAAGGATGGAGTGAAAGTGAAAGTGTTAGTCATTCAGTTGTGTTCAACTGTTTGCAACCCCAAGGACTGTAGCCTGCCAGGCTCCACTGTCCATGGGATTCTCCAGGCAAGAATACTGGAGTGGGTAACTGTTCCCTTTTCCAGGGGATCTTCCTGACCCATGAATCAAACCTGGGTTCCCCACATTGCCAGTGGGGATGTTTTACTTGCCAGTTTCACTATCTGAGCCACCAGGGAAATCCCCATTGGTAGGATGGGCATAGTTTAAAAGAAATAATCAGTGAGCAAGTTCAGCAGAAACTTCCCAACTGAAAATCAAATAGAAAAAAGTTAAATAAAAGAATACTCTTGTCCAAAAAAGTGAACAATTTCAAAGATGTACAGCACATCATAATTGGTACGCTATAAGGAGAAAACCATACTCACAGAAAACTAGTCAATGTAATCACAATAGGACCACAGCCTTGTCTAACTCAATGAAAAGAAGCCATGCCTGTGGGGCCACCCAAGATGGACGGGTCATGGTGGAGAGGTCTGTCAGAAGTGTGGTCCACTGGAGAAGGGAATGGCAAACCACATTAGTATTCTTGCCTTGAGAACCCCATGAACAGTATGAAAAGGCAAAATGATAGGCTACTGAAAGAGGAACTCCCCAGGTCAGTAGGTGTCCAATATGCTACTGGAGATCAGTCAAGAAGTAACTCCAGAAAGAATAAAGGGATGGAGTCAAAGCAAAAAGAATACCCAGCTGTGGATGTGACTGGTGATAGAAGCAAGGTCCAATGCTGGAAAGAGCAATATTGCATAGGAACATGGAATGTCAGGTCCATAAATCAAGGCAAAGTGGAAGTGGTCAAACAGGAGATGGCAAGAGTGAACGTTGACATTCTAGGAATCAACGAACTAAAATGCACTGGAATGGGTGAATCTAACTCAGATGACCATTATATCTACTACTGTGGGCAGGAATCCCTTAGAAGAAATGGAGAAGCCATCATGGTCAACAAGAGAGTCCAAAATGCAGTAACTGGATGCAGTCTCAAAAACGACAGAATGATCTCTGTTCGTTTCCAAGGCAAACCATTCAATATCACAGTAATCCAAGTCTATGCCCAACCAGTAATGCTGAAGAAGCTGAAACTGAACGGTTCTATGAACACCTACAAGAACTTTTAGAACTAATACCCCCAAAAGATGTCCTTTTCATTAAAGAGGACTGGAATGCAAAAGTAGGAAGTCAAGAAACACCTGGAGTAACAGGCAAATTTGGCCGTGGAATACGGAATGAACCAGGGCAAAGGCTAATAGAGTTTTGCCAAGAAAATGCACTGATCATAACAAACACCCTCTTCCAACAATACAAAAGAAGACTCTACACATGGACATCACCAGATGGTCAACCCCGAAATCAGACTGACTATATTCTTTGCAGCCAAAGATGGAGAAGCTCTATACAGTCAGCAAAAACAAGACCAGGAGCTGACTGTGGCTCAGATCATGAAGTCCTTATGGCCAAATTCAGACTTAAATTGAAGAAAGTAGGGAAAACCACTAGACCATTCAGGTATGACCTAAATCAAATCCCTTATGATTATACAGTAGAAGTGAGAAATAGATTTAAGGGACTAGATCTGATAGATAGAGTGCCTGATGAACTATGGATGGAGGTTAGTGACATTGTACAGGTGACAGGGATCAAGACCATCCCCATGGAAAAGAAATGCAAAAAAGCAAAATGGCTGTCTGGGGAGGCCTTACAAATAGCTGTGAAAAGAAGAGAAGCGAAAAGCAAAGGAGAAAAGGAAAGATATGAGCATCTGAATGCAGAGTTCCAAAGAATAGCAAGAAGAGATAACAAGGCCTTCCTCAGCAATCAATGCAAAGAAATAGAGGAAAACAACAGAATGGGAAAGACTAGAGATGTCTTCAAGAAAATTAGAGATACCAAGGGAACAGTTCATGCAAAGATGGGCTCGATAAAGGACAGAAATGGTATGGACCTAACAGAAGCAGAAGATATTAAGAAGAGATGGCAAGAATACACAGAAGAACTGTACAAAAAAGATCTTCACAACCAAGATAATCACGATGGTGTGATCACTCACCTAGAGCCAGACATCCTGGAATGTGAAGTCAAGTGGGTCTTAGAAAGCATCACTACGAACAGAGCTAGTGGAGGTGATGGAATTCCAGTTGCACCATTTCAAATCCTGAAAGATGATGCCGTGAAAGTGCTGCACTCAATATGCCAGCAAATTTGGAAAACTCAGCAGTGGCCACAGGACTGGAAAAGGTCAGTTTTCATTCCAATCCCAAAGAAAGGCAATGCCAAAGAATATTCAAACTACCGCACACTTGCACTCATCTCACATGCTAGTAAAGTAATGCTCAAAATTCTCCAAGCCAGGCTTCAGCAATACATGAACCATGAACTTCCAGATGTTCAAGCTGGTTTTAGAAAAGGCAGAGGAACCAGAGATCAAGTTGCCAGCATCCGCTGGATCATAGAAAAAGCAAGAGACTTCCAGAAAAACATGTATTTCTGCTTTATTAACTATGCTAAAGCCTTTGACTGTGTGGATCACAATAAACTGTGGAAAATTCTGAAAGAGATGGGAATACCACACCACCTGGCCTGCCCCTTGAGAAATTTGTACGCAGGTCAGGAAGCAACAGTTAGAACTGGACATGGAACAACAAACAGGTTCCAAATAGGAAAAGGAGTACCTCAAGGCTGTATATTGTCACCCTGCTTATTTAACTTATATGCAGAGTATATCATGAGAAACGCTGGGCTGGAAGAACACAAGCTGGAATCAAGATTGCCAGGAGAAATATCAATAACCTCAGATATGCAGATGATACCACCCTTATGGCAGAAAGTGAAGAGGAACTCAAAAGCCTCTTCATGAAAGTAAAAGAGGAGAGTGAAAAAGTTGGCTTAAAGCTCAACATTCAGAAAACTAAGATCATGGCATCTGGTCCCATCACTTCATGACAAATAGATGGGGAAACAGTTGAAACAGTGTCAGACTTTATTTTGGGGGGCTCCAAAATCACTGCAGATGGTGACTGAAGCCATGAAATTAAAAGACGCTTATTCCTTGGAAGGAAAGTTATGACCAACCTAGATAGCATATTCAAAAGCAGAGACATTACTTTGCCAACAAAGGTCTGTCTAGTCAAGGCTATGGTTTTTCCAGTGGTCATGTATGGATGTGAGAGTTGGACTGTGAAGGAAGCTGAGCACTGAAGAATTGATGCTTTTGAACTGTGGTGTTGGAGAAGACTCTTGAGAGTCCCTTGGACTGCAAGGAGATCCAACCAGTCCATTCTGAAGGAGATCAGCCCTGGGAGTTCTTTGGAAGGAAGAATGCTAAAGCTGAAACTCCAGTACTTTGGCCACCTCATGCAAAGAGTTGACTCATTGGAAAAGACTCTGATGCTGGGAGGGATTGGGGGCAGGAGGAGAAGGGGACGACAGAGGATGAGAAGGCTGTATGGCATCACTGAATCGATGGACGTGAGTCTGAGTGAACTCTGAGAGTTGGTGATGGACAGCGAGGCCTGGCGTGCTGCGATTCATTGGTTCGCAAAGATTTAGACATGACTGTGCGATTGAACTGAACTGAACTGATAAGGAGAAAAAAGAACATAGAATTACTTGAATTAATGCTGATTGAGAATATTACAAAAGCAAGGGCAGTGAGACAGTGAACTTCAGAACAAAATGATCAGAATTAACAGTAAAAATAAAGTACATCTACTATTATCATATTAAAAGTGTAGGAGACCAAATGTAAAAAGATCCTGAAAGAAATCAGAGAAAATGAATACATTTATAGTGACATGGATAAGAAACACATGGGACTTCCCCCTTAAACAAGCTATTGAAAGAAAATGAAATGAAATATACAAGTTGGAAAAAACCTGATGTTGCTGCTAAGTCACTTCAGTTGTGTCCAACTCTGTGTGGCCCTATAGATGGCAGCCCACCAGGCTCCCCTGTCCCTGGGATTCTCCAGGCAAGAACACTGGAGTGGGTTGCCATTTCCTTCTCCAATGCATGAAAGTGAAAAGTGAAAGTGAAGTTGCTCAGTCGTGTCCAATTCTTAGCGACCCCATGGGCTGCAGTCTACCAGGCTCCTCCCTATATGGGATTTTCCAGGCAAGAGTACTGGAGTGGGGTGCCACTGCTTTAAACCTAGAATTCTATAAACAGTAAAATCATCATTCGTCATTGAAGGAGAAATACTTTATTAGACAATAGCATAAGAGAATAAGTTACTGAAGAAATATTTATTGGCAAGTAGACTTGGATGAAAGAAATATCTTTAAAAATTCTCAAGGGATAAAAATTATCGGTTAAACTCAAACCTAAATTGCAAAGGAATAGTGTACAAGGGAAATGAATAGGAAATGAATTTTTATCTTGAAAACTCTCTAATGTAATTGTAACAATCATTTATTGGTATAATATAATAACTATGTATTCTTCAGCTGAGCACCAAAGAATTGATGCTTTTGAACTGTGGTTTTGGAGAAGACTCTTGAGAGTTCCTTGGACTCCCAGGAGATCAAACCAGTCAATATTAAAGGAACTCAACCCTGAATAGTCATTGGAAGGACTGATGCTGAAGCTGAAATTCCAGTATTTTGACCATCTGATGTGAATAGATGACTCATTAGAAAAGACCCTGATGCTAGGAAAGATTGAAGGCAGGAGGAGAAGGAGATGACAGAAAATAAGATGTTTGGATGGCATCACCAACACAATGGACATGAATTTAAGCAAGCTGTGGGAGATGGTGTAGGACAGGGAACCCTGGGCATGCTGAAGTCCATGGGGTTGCAAAGAGCTGGACAGGACTGAAAGCCTGAACAACAATCAGTATTTTAGGGGGTTATATCATAAGAATATGTGAAATGAATGATATCAATGTAATAAAGGAGATACAGGAGAGACAAAATAATCTGCTATATCTGCACTAAAGGTGAATTTAAAGCATGTCTAAATAAACCTTGACACTTCAAAGTAGAAATCTCAAAAGAAATTTTTATAATGTGAACTAAATTACAATGAAAATAGAACATCAAAGTTATGGGATGTAGCAAAAGTGGTCAAAGATGGAAAAATTTGCCATTAAGTACATATATTAGAAAACAAGGAAGAGCTAAATTAAAAACCTAATTGATTAACTTAGGAAGCTAAGCAAAGAACATAAATTTAAGTCTAAATCAAGTAGAAGAAAAGAAATAAAAATTAAAGGAGAAATGAATGAAACTGAAAAGAATAAATCAAGGAAACCAAAAATTAGCTCTTCACAAAGGTCAGTAAAATTTATAGTAACCTCTAGACAGGGTGAGATTGAGGATATAGGGGGTTAGAGAGCAGATTACCTATATCAAAATTAAGACAATGAAATGGAATTACTAATACAAAAGGAGAAATATATAATCTGAATAGGGAAGTAATTATTATATGTAGACAGAATTATTTCAAAGTTGACACTAAAAAGCAAAAGGTATAGAAGTGTCAACATGATACTCAAGAAGAACAAATTTAGATTTCTCACATTCTCCAGTGTCAGGAGTTATTATAAAACTACAGTAACCAACAAATGAATTGACACATAAAGCCATGCAACAGACACAAATACAGTGAACTAATCTTTGCAAAGTAGCACAGGCAATTTAATGGCAAAAGCATAGTTTTTTTTTGCAGTAAGTAATGCTAAAAAAATTGGATGTCCAAAAAAATAACTAAATCTAGAAATAGATATTATGTCATTTAAGAAAATAAACTCAAGATGAACCATAGGCCCAAAATAAAATGCAGAACTATAAAATTTCTAGAAAAAATAAACAGAAAAA
Organism: Bos taurus; assembly: GCF_002263795.3. Classification (NCBI taxonomy): domain Eukaryota; kingdom Metazoa; phylum Chordata; class Mammalia; order Artiodactyla; family Bovidae; genus Bos; species Bos taurus. The sequence continues at coordinate 44,123,357 of NC_037347.1, forward strand.
TCTATGAGACATTGTTTATTTAAAATACATTTTAAAACGAAACACCAAAATTATAAAACATGGAAAAATTAGTAAGTTTTACTTTATTAGCTTAAAATCTACTACTGTGCAGAACTTCCCTGGTAGGGCAGTGGATAAGAACCACCTCCCAGTACAGGGGACAAGGGTTTGATCCCTGGTCCACAAAGATTCCATGTGCCGTGAAGCAGTTAAGTTCAGGTGCCTCAACTACTGAGCCAGTGCCCTCGGGCCCACAAACCACAAATACTGAGGCCGTATCCCACAGTGACTTCAGCCCATACACCTAGAGCCTGTGCTGCCCAATGAGAAAAGCCCCCACAGCACAATGGAGAGTAGCCCCCGCTTGCTGCAACTAGGAAAAAAGCCTGTACAAACACAACACAGACCTAGCACAACCAAAAATGAATAAGTAATTTTTGTTTAAAGAACCACCACTTTACAAAGGCACTGTTAAAGATGGAAAGATTAGCCACATATTGAGAGAAAATGCTTGCAGAACACATCTGATAGAGAATTTGTATCTATATACAAAGAACTCTTAAAATTCATCAGTAAGAAACCAAAACAATTCAGTTATAACATGCAAAAATATGTTTATAGACTCCTCTCCAAAAAAGATTTTCAGTGATAGATAATCATATAAAATTATGCTCAAAATATTTCTCATTAGGTATTTGCAAAATAGAGCAATAATACAACACAAGTACATACCTATGACAATTGCCAAAATCCAAAAACTAACAGCAATACCAGTTACTGGTAAGCATGTAAGGACTATTTATTATTCCAATTACATGATATTCTGGAAAAAGTAAAATTATAAAGATAATAAACATATTAGTGGATTTAAGGGATCCATGAGTACTTGGGGATAGGTTGAATATGTGAAACAGAATTTTACTATGGTGAGACTGTGTATGAAATAGTAATGGTGGTTACATGAACAAATTGTCAATACTCAGAATTTTAGAGCATAAAAATTGAACTTTATGGTATGAGAAAATGTTAAAGTTCTTTAGAAGATCAGGGGATTCCAGGATAGAATGCAGAGTGTGAAAAAAATGATGCTATTACACATTAAACAGTTTCACTGGAAAGTTTACAAGAGATTGGCAATCCAGGTAACTTTGGATATGAGTGTAATCTATAAGACTAAAGGTCTAAAGGTAAAGAAAATTCTCCAAGTCAGGCTTCAACATTACGTAAACTGTGAACTTCCAAATATTCAAGCCGTATTTAGAAGAGGCAGAGGAACCAGAGATCAAACTGCCAACATCCATTAGATCATCAAAAAAGCAAGAGAGTCCCAGAAAAACATCTACTTCTGCTTTATTGACTATGCCAAAGCCTTTGATTGTGTGGAGCACAACAAATTGTGGAAAATTCATCAAGAGATGGGAATACCAGTCCACCTGACCTGCCTCTTGAGAAATCTGTATGCAGGTCAAGAAGCAACAGTTATAACTGGACATAGAACAACAGACTGGTTCCATATCGGGAAAGAAGTACATCAAGAATGCATATTGTCACCTTGCTTATTTAACGTATATGCAGAGTACATCATACTAAACGCCAGGCAGGATGAAGCACAATTTCTAATCCAGATTGCCTGGGAGAAATATCAATAACCTAAGATATGCAGATGGCATGACCCTTATGATAGAAAGTGCAGAAGAACTAAAGAGCCTCTTGATGAAAGTGAAAGAGGAGAATGAAAAAGTTGACTTAAAACTCAATATTCAGAAAACTAAGATCATAGCATCCAGTCCCATCACTTCATATCAAACAGATGGGGAAACAATGGAAAAAGTGACAGACTATTTTCTTGGGATCAAAAATCACTGTGGATGGTGACTGCAGCCATGAAATTAAAAGACATGTTGCTACTTGGAAGAAAAGTTATGACCAACCTAGACAGCATATTAAAAAGCAGAGACATTCCTTTGCCAACAAAGGTCCATCTAGTCAAGGCTATGGTTTTTCTGGTAGTCGTGCATGGATGTGAAAGTTGGACTATAAAGAAAGCTGAGCACCGGAGAATCAATGCTTTTGAATTGTGGTTTTGGAGAAGACTCTTGAGAGTCCCATGGACTGCAAGGATATCCAACCAGTACATCCTAAAGGAAATCAGTCCTAAATATTCATTGGAAGGATCAGTGCTGATGCTGATGCTGAAACTCCAATACTTTGCCACCTGATGCAAAGCACTGACTCATTTGAAAAGACCCTTATGCTATGAAAGATTGAAGGCAGGAGGAGATGGGGACACCAGAAGATGAGATGGTTGAATGGCATAAGCAACTCTATGGATATGAGTTTGAGTAAGCTCTGGGAGTTGGTTATGGACAGGGAAGCCTGGCAGGCTGCAGTCCATGGGGTCACAAAGTCAAACACAACTGAACTGACTGATGAAAGAAAACTGCACATAAGAACTGTATATAGTTGATAGTCATTTCTCATCGGGTATGGGTTAATAATTCTGATACTAAAATACATGTATACAAGCATTCAAGAATAAGTACATGGGTACAGGATGGTAGAAGTAAGTTTTATCACTTTTCGAATGGGAACTTACAGATAGAGAAGGATGCAAAAAATGATTCATGTAATAATGGGTTAGAGTCAGAGACACCAGCACTAACTCATGCTTAATTTAATGTGAATATCATTTAGAGAAATTTACAGACCTCTGAATACTCTGAATTGTATTGTTTGGTACACAGTTGAGATGGAGATAAAACTGAGCTGCCAAATGTTGGACTAATTGATTAAAAACCAAAAGCCAAAATGAGAGTTAAGGCTTTCATCACTTACTGCCATGATAAAAGCAAGAATCTAAACAGGAGAAAGTGTAACACCCCTATTTTGTTTTCCCCCAATAAATGGTTTGCCAGTCAAGGGTCAGATGGCTCAGTAGAGACATGAAGGACATCCCTCCCACTATGGAGGGATCCTTGAACAAAAATTTCCTGCAGATGTATGGGGGTTTGGGGAGATAAGATGGTATGAAGAAAAGAGAGGGCTACAAGCAGAAAAGTACTGAGTATTGAGTCAGACTCAGGAAACATGTCTTTAAGGTATGTCCTGCCCCACTCTCCTCCCAGAAAAGGAGGTGCCTGAGGAAGACCTTGGCTGAGGATCCCCAGGTAAAGAAACTTAGGGATGAATGCACTAGAGCATTGAGCATTATAACATTTTAACTTGCCCCTACTATCACTGTCCCTCTGTGTTCTAGAAAAAAAAAAAAAAAACACCACCTGAAATTACAGTGAAAAGCAGTAGCACAATAGCATTCAAGCTTGAAATGGAAGACCTCTTCAAAACCTCATTCTCAATTGTCCATATTTGTCCTGTCTGACAATTCCCTATTGCTACTGCTAAGTCACTTCAGTTGTGTCTGACTCTTTTCGACCCCACAGACGGCAGCCCACCAGGTTCCCCCATCCCTGGGATTCTCCAGGCAAGACACTGGAGTAGGTTGCCATTTCCTTCTCCAATGCATAAAAGTGAAAAGTGAAAGGGAAGTCGCTCAGTCATGTCTGACTCTTCAGTACCCCATGGACTGCAGCCCACCAGGATCCTCTGTCCATGGGATTTTCCATGCAAGAGTACTGGACTGGGGTGCCATTGCCTTCTCCGGGTAATTCCCTATAAGATGTATCTAAAAGGTTGGTACTTATTTGACTTTATTAGAGTTCACCAATTGTTAGATAGATTTTCTCAGTGGGCATTTGTCGAAAACAATCAGTGGTAGTTGTTTAACATTACAAATGTCTGAAACAGTGTGTAACAATTGGGACAAATGATATACTAACAAATAGACAAATGGAAAAGCTGGGAAAATGAGATGTCCATAAGGGCTTTGAATCGATTTGACATATTACTAGAAGATTATGTGCAAGTGAAGTTCTGAGTGTTTGGTGAGGGTTGTAGACAAGCCACAGTTCACATGCAAAAACCCTTGGCAAAAAAATAAAAGACTAGTTAATCACAGCACTTAAGGGAATCTCTATAAAATCATTAGTTGCCTGATAAGCTAACCAAGCAGATATATGTGGCAATGCAATCATGACAAGAATATATTCTTTACATAATTAATTTAGAAAACTCACTAAGCAAACAGCAACAACAACAAATGCTAGAGAACGAAGCATCTGATTTCTAGAATTGCCATGTTATTTAACAAGTGTATTTTTCAAACATAAAATACAATAAGAAACAAAGTGTGACCCATAAAAGGAAACTGTCAATAAAAACCAGCCGTTGGCATTGAACTTACTAGAACAAGATAGTAAATCAGTTAAATATATTCAAAGAACTTAAAAGATATCTAAAATACTAAAGCAAAGAATGTTTATCAAATATAAACTATCAGCAAAAAAGTGGAAATCATAAAAAAGAACCAGATAGAAATTCAGCAATTGAAAAGCCCATTAATTAGCACATAAAATTCATTAGAAGTCCTCCAGAATAACTTTTACTTAGTATAGGTAAACTGAGATAATCTCAATTATCTCAATTAATCAATAACAGATTATTTTACTCAGTCTGTATTATTTTATTCTGTAAAATGAAAAAATAAAAAAATTAAGAAACAGTAAGAGCATCTAAGAGCTATGGTGAAATACGGCATGCACCAGCATAAACTTAGTGGGATTAACAGAATGAGAAAGAAAATGGCATAGAAAGAATATTTGAAGATATAATGGTCCAAAAGTTCACAAGTTTGATGAAAAATATCAAACAATGTAAGGCAGCATGCAGTGGGATGACATAGTCAAAGTAATGAAAAGAAAGTTTGTAATTGACTAATTTTGTATCCAGAATAAGTATTAATCAGTTAGAGGAGAGACTTAGAGATTCTCAAATTTAAAAAATAAATAAATAAAAACTGAGAATTTTATTGCTAGCACACTTGCTCTACAAATAATAGCAGTCCTTCAGACTGAAATAAATGACACCAGATAATCAACAGAATCCACTAGAAGACATATAGTGAAAGTGTTAGTCACTCAATTCTGTCTACTCTTTGCGACCCGCCTGCCAGGCTCCTCTATCCATGGAATTCTCCAGGCAAGAATACTGGAGTAGGGTGTCATTTCCTTCTATAGGGCATCTTCTCAACTTAGGAATGGAACCTGAGTGTCCTGAATTGCAGTCAGATTCTATACAGTGATCCACCAGGAAAGTTACCTTTACTGGTAACTACTGGTAGCTCAGGTGGTAAAGAATCCACCTAACCCTGGTTGGATTCCTGGGCCCGGAAGCTCTCCTGGAGAAGAAATAGGTTACTCACTCCAGTATTCTTGGGCTTCCCTAGTGGATCAGACAGTAAAAGAATCCGCCTGCTGAGTTTGATAACTGGGTTGGTAAGACCCTCTGGAAGACAGCATGGCAACCCACTTCCGTATTCTTGCCTGGAGAATCCTTATGGACAAAGAGCCTGGTAAGGCTACAGTCCAGAGTCAACTGAGCAACTGGGCACAACAATTCAACATATATATGCTGAATTAATATATATACAATTTATATATATATACCATATATATATAGTGTGTGTGTGTATATATATATATATATATATAATATAAAACCATCCATTGGAGAGAGAGAGATATATATATATAGGATATATATATATACACACACAATTCATATATATACTGTATATAATATATATATTTAGCATATATATAGTAACTTTTTTCCATATGATCTGAAAGACAACTACAAAAAGCAATATTCATAAACCTTTGTTGACTGCCCTGCAGTGTATAAAGATGTAATTTGTATGATGATAGCCATACAATAACAGAAATAATGAATATAAAGGGATATTTTTGTATAATATGGAAAATGTTAGTATTAGTTGAAGAAGATTGTAATATTTTAATATGTAAACTCTTCAAAACTAGAACAACCATGGAGAAAATATCTCAAAAAACACAGTGAATTAAATAATACATGAAAATGATAAACTAAGATATAATACTTATTTGATAAAAAGGAAAGCAGTAATTGAAGGACAGAGGGACAAGTGGGAACCTAAGACATGTAGAAAGCAAATAAGGAAATAGAGAACATAAATCTTACCTCAGTAATTATGTTAATTTTTAATAAGCTGATAATCAAACAGAAAACACCTGCAGGATGGGTAAAAATACAAAACCTAACAACAATGTTTTGCTTTCATGAGACATATTTTAGACTCAGACACAAACAGAATGAAAATAATAGGAAATGAAAAAGTAATCAAACCAGGAGTGCCTAATATCAGGAAAAAATATGGACTTTAGCAAAGAAATTATAATTAGGAACAAATTAAGATATTTTTAATGTTAGTGTGATTTCATTAATTATATAAGATGTAATAATATGAAAATGGTCTTCATAAACAAAAAAATTTTGACAGACTCACAGCAAACATAATACTTAAAAATAAGAAATCAAAATCTTTCTTCCTAAAATCAGGATGAGACAAGAATGTCCTCTCTCACTATTTCAATTAAAAATTATTTGGTAGGTTCCAACCAGAAAAAAAAAGGAAAAAAAAAGACAGGAACAAAATAAGGAATAAAGAAAACACGTTGCTGGGGGGAAAAAAAAAGGAAAAACACTTTGCTAAAATCACAATAATAAGACTGGATGTGTTTCCTCTGTGTTTAAGAACAAGACAACAAAGTCTGCTCTCAGTGCATCTATCCTATTAAATCTTATAATATAGGTTCTGCTGCTGCTGCTAAGTCACTTCAGTCGTATCCGACTCTGTGCGACCGGATAGACGGCAGCCCACCAGGCTCCCCCGTCCCTGGGATTCTCCAGGCAAGAACACTGGAGTGGGTTGCCATTTCCTTCTCCAATGCATAAAAGTGAAAAGTGAAAGTGAAGTCGCTCAGTCGTGTCCAACTCTTAGCGACCCCATGGACTGCAGCCCACCAGGCTCCTCCATCCATGGGATTTTCCAGGCAAGAGTACTGGAGTGGGGTACCATTGCCTTCTCCGAATACAGGTTCTACTCAGGCAATTAAACAAAGAATAGGAATAAAAGGCAACTAAATTGGAAAAGGAGAAGGCAATGGCACCCCACTCCAGTACTGTTGCCCGGAAAATCCCATGGATGGAGGAGCCTGGTAGGTTGCAGTCCATGAGTTCGATAAGAGTCAGACACGACTGAGCGACTTCACTCACTTTTCACTTTCATACATTGGAGAAGGAAATGGCAACCCACTCCAGTGTTCTTGCCTGGAGAATCCCATGGACTGAGAAGCCTGGTAGGCTGCCGTCTATGGGGTCGCACAGAGTTGGACACGACTGAAGCAACTAAGCATGAGCAGCAGCAAATTGGAAAAAAAGAAAAAAACTATTCACAGGTAACCAGATATCGTATATAGGAAATCCTAGGGATCCTAAAAAAAATTAGACCTAATAAGTGAATTTATCAAAGCTTCAGAACATAAGATTAATAAACAAAAATAAATTGCATTTATATAACTGGCAAAAAGTATCAGAAAATAAAACTGATTTAACATTTTCATCTCATAATAGCATCAAAAACACTTAGAAATACATTGAATAAAAGTAGCACATGACTTTCATGTGGAAAACAACAAAACATTGTTAAAGACATTAAAGACTAGAGAGAATGCAAGAACATATTATGTTCATGGCTTGTAAGACAGCATTGTTAAGATGGCAAAACCCTTAACCTACAGAGTTAACACAAACTCTAATAGAAGTACTCCAGTTGACTTTTATGTAGAAATTTCTACTCTGATACAAAAATATTGAATTACAGAACACAGAATAATAGAATAAACTTAAAAACAAATTTAAAAATCAAACAAAAATATTTAGAAGTCTCACTTTCTGATTTTTCAACTTAAGTCACAGAAATCAAGACTTCATGGATCAACAGTACAATGGAATAAAATTATATTCCATATGCATACATGCTGCTGCTGCTGCTAAGTCACTTCAGTCCTGTCCGACTTTGTGCAACCACACAGATGGCAGCCCACCAGGCTCCCCTGTCTCTGGGATACTCCAAGCAAGAACACTGGAGTGGGTTGCCATTTCCTTCTCCAATGCGTGAAAGTGAAAAGTGAAAGTGAAGTCACTCAGTCGTGTCCAACTCTTAACCCCATGGACTGCAGCCTACCAGACTCCTCTGTTCATGGGATTTTCCAGGCAAGAGTACTGGAGTGGGGTTGCCATTGCCTTTTCCATATGCATACATATATATACATTTTTGTAAAAATTAAATGTAAATATGTGGGGCTCCCCTGGTAGCTCAGCTGGTAAAGACTCTGCCTGTAATGCAGGAGACCCCGGTTCAAATCATGGGTCAGGAAGATCCCCTGAAGAAGGGATTGTCTACCCACTCCAGTATTCTTGGGCTTCCCTGATGACCCAGATGATAAAGAATCCACCTGCAATGTGGGAGACCTGGGTTCAATCCCTGGGTTGGGAAGATTCCCTGGAGGAGAGCATGGCAACCCACTCCAGTATTCTTGCCTGGAGGATCCCTGTGGACAGAGAAGCCTGGCTGGCTACAGTCCATGGGGTTGCAAAGAGTTGGACACGACTAAGTAACTAAGCACAATACCTATGTATAAATACACACACAAATATTGATTTTGAATCTTTACCTTACATGATATACAAAATAAAACCCTAAATGAATCAAGACCATGTTATAGGAACTAAACTATAAAATCCTTAGAAAATATACAGCTGAATCTTTATGTTCTTGGATTATATAATGATTTCTTTTACAGCAACAAAACACAACAAAATGAAAATTAATTTAGCTGCATCAAGAAAAATTACTTCCAGTATTTGCAAATCAATACCTTTGATACACCACATTGAAAACCTGAATATTAAAAGCCATATGATCATCTCAATAGAGAAGAAAAGGCTTTTTGATAAAATTCAACATCCATTTATGGTAAAAATTCACCAGAAAGTGGGAATAGAGGGACATATTTCAACATAATAAAGATCATATATTCAAGACCACAGCTTGCATAATACTCAAAGGTGAAAAGCTGGAAGTATTTCATCTGAAATCAGGAACAAGACAAGGATGTCCAGTCTCACCACTTTTATTCAACACAATATTGGAAGTCGTAGCCATAGCAATCGGATGAGAAGAAATAAAAGGAAACCAAATTGGAAGAAAAGTAAGTAAAACTGTCACTTTTTGCAGCTGACATAGTACTATACAGGAAAAAAAAAAAAAAAAACCCTAAAGTCTAGCAGATTTCATAGCTGAATTTGGTAATTTTGTAGGATATAAAATTAATACATTAGAAATCCATTACCCTTTTATATACACTATAAATCAGCAAATTTGGAAAATTTAGCAGTGGCCACAGGACTGGAAAAGGTCAGTTTTCATATCAATCCCAAAGGGCAAAGCCAAAGAATGTTCAAAATATGATACTGTTGTGCTCATTTCACATGGTAGCAAGGTTATGGTCAAAATCTTTCAAGCTAGGCTTCAGTAGTACGTGAACTGAAAACTTCCATATGTACAAGCAGGATTCTGAAGAGGCAGAGGAATCAGAGATCAAATTCTCAACATTTGTTGGATCATGAGGAAAGCAAGGGAATTCCAGAAAAATATTTACTTCTGCTTCAAGGACTATGCTAAAGCCTTTGTGTGGATTCCAACAAATTGCAAAATTCTTAAAGAGAAGAGAATACCAGACCACCTTACCTGCCTCCTGAGAAACCTGTATGCAGTTCAAGAAGCAACAGTTAGAACAAAACATGGAAAAACTGATTAGTTCAAAACTGGCAAAGGAGTAAAACAAGGCTGTATATTGTCACCTTGCTTATTTAACTTATATGTAGAGTACATCATGCAGAATACTGAGCTGGATGAATTACAAGCTGGACTCAAGATTGCCAGGAGAAATAGCTACAACCTCAGATATACAGATGATATCATTTTAATGGCAGTAAAAGAAGAGTAATGAAAGAACCTCTTGATGAGGGTAAAAGAGGAGAATGAAAAAGCTGACTTGAAACTCAGCATTCAGAAAACTAAGATGATGGCATCCAGTCCTATCACTTCATGACAAACAGAGTGGGAAGAAGTGGAAGAAATGACAGATTTTCTTGGGCTCCAAAATCACTGGGGATGTTGACTGCAGTCATGAAATTAAAAGACGTCTGCTCTTTGGAAGGAAAGCTATGACAAACCTAGACAGCATATTAAAAAACAGACACTTTTCTGACAAAGGTCCGAAAAATTAAAGCTATGGTTTTTCCAGTAGTCATGTACTCATGTGATAGTTGGATCATAAAAAAGAATGAGTGCCAAAGAATTGATGCTTTTGAATTGTGATGCTAGAGAAGACTCTTGAGAGCCCCTTGAACTGAAAGGAGATCAAGTCAATCCTAAAGGAAATCAACCCTGAATATTCATTGGCAGGACTGATGCTGAAGTTCCAATATTTTGGCCACCTGATGTGAAGAGCCAACTCATTGGAAAAGACCCTGATGCTGGGAAAGATTGAAGGCAAAAGGAGAAAGGGGCAGCAGATGATGAGATGGTTAGAAAGCATTGCTGAATTAATGGTCTGGAATCTGAGCAAACTCTAGGACATAGTGGAGGATAGAGGAGCCTTGCATGCTGCAGTCTATGGGGTCTCAAAGAGTCAGACATGACTGAGAGACTGGAAAATAACAAATATAAATATCAGGGTTATTTTACATTTAGTTTATAGCTCCTCTTTATTTAATATATAATTGAAAGAGAAATATATACAAGATAATTACAAATTTATATTACTATTCACACATATATAGCATGCAATCATAAGAATAACAATATACAGAAGGTGAAATGGAGATGTATATGAATAAAATGTTTGCAGACTATTAAAATTTAGATGGTAGGATTCAAGCTATGTTTTCAATTTTAATGCTAATTGCATTTCTCAGGATAAATACTACATACACATACATACACAGACATATATGCAAACATATATATATATATATATATGTACATACATAAAAGGAAAATACAGGGATCAACATTTTACATAACAAAAAATTAACTTCAAAAAAAGACAGTGATGAAGACATTGAAGAAGAAAAAATTAAAGCCTGTACAGTAATCAAATAGTTAAGACAAGTTATTCTTTAACAGTACTTAATTTAAAAACTACATGTAAAAGAATGAAATTAGAACACTTCCTAATACCATACAGAAAAATAAACTCAAAATGGATTAAAGACCTAAATGTAAGACTCAACACTATAAAACTTAGAGGAAAACATAGGAAGAACACTCTTTGACAAAAACCACAGAAAGGTCTTTTTGACCCATCTCCTAGATTAATGAACATAAAAACAAAAATAAACAAATGGGACATAAAGGATTTTGCACAGCAAAAATGAGACAATTTTTATCTTGTCTCACCATAAGTGAGAGACAAAGGCAACACTCAGAATGGGAGAAAATATTTGCAAACAGATCAACTGACAAGAGATTAATCTCCAAAATATATAAATAGCTCATGGAACTCAATATCAAAACAATCATAAAATGGGTGGAAGAGCTAAACAGACATTTTTCAAAAAAAGACCTAAAGATGGCCAAGAGGCATATTAAAAGATGTTCAACATCACTCATTGTTAGAGAAATGGAGAGCAAAACTACAATGAGATGGGGTATTACCTCACACCAGTCAGAATGACCATCATAATCATAAAAAACAATCCACAAACAATAAATGCTAGAGAAGAGTGTGGAGAAATGAGAAATCTCTTGTGCTGTTGGTGGGTGCAAATTGATACAGGCACTATGGAGAACTGTGTGGAGGTTCCTTAAACATGTAAAAATAGAACTGCCATATGACCTAGTAATGCCACTACTATGCATATGCCCTGAGAAAAGCAAAATGCAAAAAGATGCATGTACCTCAGGGTTAATTGCAGCACTATTTGCAATAGCCAGAGCATGAAAGCAACCTAAAAGTCCATTGACAGATGAATGGATAAAGAAGTTATGGTACATGTATACAATGGAATATAACTCATCTATAAAAAGGAATGCAATTGGGTCATTTGTAGAAATGTGAATGGTGTTAGAGTTTGTTATACAGAGTGAAGTAAATCAGAAAGAGAAAATCAAATTTTGTATATTAAATGCATATATGTGAAATTTAGAAAAATGGTACAGATGAATCTATTTCAAGGAAGGTATAGAGATGCAGGTGTAGGGAAAGGACATGTGGGCATAGGGTTGGGGTTGGAAGGGGTGGTGATAGGATGAATGGGAGACTGAGACTGATGTATGTGCACTATCTTGTGTAAGACAGCTAGTGGGAATCTGCTATAGAGTGCAGGGAGCTCGGCTCGGTGCTCTGTGGTGACCTGGACAGATGGGGTGGGGGTGGAGGGAGGTCCAAGAGGGAGGTGATACATGTGTACAGATAGCTAATCACTTTGCTGTACAATACTGTAAAGCAGCTATACCCCCAGTTAAAAAAAATTAAATATAATAAAATTTTCAATTATAAGGAAGAAGTTTAAGTAATGGATTAAAAAATATGGTCCCTCTATACATTGTCTATAATAAACTGTTTTAGATATGAAGACATAGGCTATAAGACTCACAGACTATGATGAATTTGACATGCTAAATTAGCCCTTATTAAGTGGAGCAGAGGGTACCAGAGGATGAACCAAGATTCAACAAAAGACCACAGGAGAAACTGAGATAGAGAATTGTATTACTCACAAGTCCTTTAAGAATTATCTGACATATCTTGAGGGGCCAGAGGAGGAGATAAAGACAGAGTACAGAAAGAGAGAGGCAGGACCAGGGGCACGTGTATTTATTAGGGTTGACGGAAAGAGTGCTTTGGAGTTCCTTGGCTAAGGCTGGATTGGTCAATTTGGGCCAAAAGAGCAAGGTTTTGGTAAGTTATATGGAAGTCTTATCTAAGGGAGCATGAAAGAAAGGTAGCAGAAGGCAGCAGAGACTGCTGATCATAAGGGCTGTTAGGAAATCACAGAAGGAATGCAGGTTGCTGTTTCGGGCATGTACTTGCATGATGGGGCTAATGTCAGTTTAAGGTCACTGCATGTTTCTTGGCCAAACAAAATGGACACCAAGGCAGTAATACCATGGAGGAGTTTAGCTAAACACTTGACATAGTCATTAAAAAATGGACAAAGCCCTTGGATTAAACAGTCTCCAAAGAAGATATACAAATGGCCAAAAAGCACATAAAAGGCTCAATATTAGGGAAATGCAAATATAAACCACAATGAGATTTGGCAAAAAGTTTTGGCAAGGATGTGGAAACATTGAAATCCTCATTTGTTGCTTGTGAAAATATAAAATGTCACAGTTATTTAGACAATCAGTTTGAAAATTCCTCAAAATGTTTATGATAAGGTAGCTTAATGGTCGAGCAATTCCCAGAAAGTTCACCCCTGTCCCCCCAAAACCAAACTGAACACATATGTTCACAAGAAAACTTGTATACAAATTTTTACTGCAATATTTTCCATAATAGCCAAAAGGTGGAAGCATCCAAATATCTGCCAATGAATATATAAATAAAATATAATAATATTATTCAGCCATAAAAATATAGGAAGTATCGACAGATGCTACAGAATGACTCTTGGAAAGATCATGTTAAGTGAAAGAAACTGGACACAAAAGACCAGACCTTGTAGGACTCTATTTATATAAAATGTCCCGAATAGGCAAATCTATAGGGATAGTAAATTATCAGTTGCCTAGTAGATGAGGGGTATGTATGAAAATTGCTAATGGATGCATTGTTTGCTTCTGGGGTATTGAAAATGGAGAATTACACAGTGGTGATGGTTGCAGAACTTTGTGAGTGTACTAAAAATCACTAAATTTTATACTTTATAAAGGTAAATTTTATTCTATGTGAGTTACATCTCATTCTCTCTATATAAATAAAATATATATGAAACAAAATCTATATATATTTCATGTGTGTGTGTGTGTGTGTGTGTGTGTATGTGTGTTTGTTAGTCGCAGTTGTGTCCAACTCTTTGTGACCCCATGGACTGTAGCCTGCCAGGCTCCTCTGTCCATGGAATTCTCCAGGCAAGAATATTGAAATAGGTAACCATTCCCTTCTCCAGGGAATCTTCCCAACTCAGGGATCGAACCCAGGTCTCCTGTATTGCAGGCAACTTCTTTACTATCTGGGTCAGCTATATATATTTTGGGGCTTCCCTGGTAATAGGTTCTTTAGCTTCTGAACCACCAAGGAAACCCCAGTATATATACACACACACACGTATAAACTAAAACTAATAAGTATTGATATACTTTATTCCTCCATAAAGTTGAGAGCAAGGTTGTATACCCAGAATGGCCACTAATGCTTAGTCCTACATCAACAATATGGTCATAGCCATGAGAATCTTTGTGATTTGTACTCAGTGTTAATTGAATAGATATGAGAATGATTGCTGTTCTGAGATGTCAAGACATGAGGAATGATTGACTTTATACAAACAGATGTACATGCATTGTAACTGGTGCTATTCTTAAGGGAAAGCAGGTATAGAAGGGAAATTTCCTTGTTCAGAAATGCACAAATTCCCTAATCATCTTCTTCTGAGATTAAATTGGATTAGAGGAGGATATTTTTCTTTTGATCCTAAAAACAAATATTCCTCTAGTCTACTAGAGGGATATTAACTTCACTGCATCTCCTAAGCATTTTCTTAAAAATTTTCCTTTAAGTATTACACCTACACAAATATGTTTTGATTTCATTCCAGAGATACAATTTATAAAGTTTACAAAATAACAAAAAATATATAAGCATGCATTTGACAAGTTAATTTTAGAGGGACACTGTATCAATAAACATATAGCTATGTGATTTCTAAAAAATAATTCAATCTGAACTTCTTTACACTGTTTAGATTTCCCATGTTAGAGAATCTGTTTTAAAAATAGCATTTAGTGTTCTAATTCTCCTAATTTAGTGTCTGGAAGCTGCCCACTTGCAACTATGTAAATATCAAATTATTCCATCTTATTGTCATCGGTTCATTAATTTTCTGCAGGTTAAATGCATTTTAGACCATACTTTCAAGTTTCATATTATATCAGCAATTTTCTAGCTCATATTTAATACAAGCAATTTAATCAAGATGTTGCAAGTGTAATCAGAGTACAGTGAAGGGAATTTTTTATTATTAAATATCTTGCACCTCCCACAAGTTATAGTACATCAAGTGTTCATTAGTTCCTAAACAGTACCTCTGTGTTTGCACATTAATGCAGCTAATGTTTGAATGCAATAGCAGGGGAAATAAAACAAGACCTCATAATTGCCATCACATTTCTAGAATCTTCACAATCCAAGTCTTATTCTGAATATTTATTTATTTCAGTAACAACACACTTTCTCTCAATGAGAAAGTTGTACCAACCTACAAACTGGCTTCCTGCATCCATGTTTGCCTTGCTGCTGCTGCTACTGCTGCTAAGTAGCTTCAGTCGTATCCGACTCTGTGCGACCCCATAGACGGCAGCCCACCAGGCTCCCCCATCCCTGGGATTCTCCAGGCAAGAACACTGGAGTGGGTTGCCATTTCCTTCTCCAATGCATGAAAGTGAAAAGTGAAAGTGAAGTCGCTCAGTCATGCCTGACTCTTAGTGAGCCCATGGACTGCAGCCTACCAGGCTTCTCAGTCCATGGGATTTTCCAGGCAAGAGTACTGGAGTGGGTTGTCATTGCCTTCTCCTCCCACCAATCCACCCCAGAATGCTTCTCCATTTAGGATTGTGACCATCAAGGTAAAGATGTAAATGGGATCATGTCATTCTGCTACTCAAAATTTTCTAGTCATGACCCATTTTTGACTAAAATAAAAATCTTCTGATGGCCTACAAGCATGGATATTACCTGCACCTGCTCGTGATTTTGGTTTTATTATCTTTTCACTATTTCAGATATATAGTAACCTTCATTCAGAGAAGGAAATGGCAACCCTCTCCAGTATTCTTGCCTGGAGAATCCCATGGAGAGAGGAGCCTGCTGGGCTACAGTCCATATTGTCGCAAAGTGTTGGACATGACTGAGCACACACACACAACCTTTATTATTTAGACATTAGGCCAAATTTGGCATTAAGCCCATTCCCACCTACACTAGTGTTTTTCTGCTTCCTCTGCCTGGAATCATCCTCTCTCAGGTATCTACTTGGAGTTCTACCTGGTTTTACTCAGGGATATGTTCGAGTATCTCGTTAGCAGCGAGGCCACTCCATTCCTGGGCAGTTTTACATCTCTTAGCTTGTTTATGTTCTTTTCCTTGTGTCCATCATATTCTGAGCACGTTTCCCCCTTGGTTCTAAGGTAGCTACAGCAATGTCAAGTGTAATGTCACTTCAGCCTCATGTCTAGTAAGGAAAGTCAGTAGATGTCCTGAGTCTTTCTCTCTTACACTAATGATAACAGGATGAACTGTGGTTAAAGGGATAGGATGATTTTATTCTTTTAGAAAAAACAATTGCCCTCCTTGTGAAACTGAGGATGTGGTGACAGTGTTAGTTTCTCAGTTGTGTCTGACTTTTTGCGACTCCATAGACCCCATAGCCACCAGACTCCTCTGTGCATGCAATTCTCTAGGCAAGAATGCTGGAGTGGGTCATCATTTGAAAGCCCATCCAAACTGAGTGAGCTAAAAATGAGTAATAGTTTCCCACAGAGATGAATATATTCTTTTACCAGGATGTGAGTAGATTGAAGATAAGAAGAAACAAATACTTTGGCAAAATAGTGGTGTGTAAACATCCTACTAAAATTAAGAAAGGCATATTTAAATTAAGGTAGTATTTAGAATTTCAAATTTTTATAAACTTGTTGGAAAAGTATTGGAGAATCAAGGAAATCAGTGTCTTAACTCAAAAACCTAGAGAAAATTGTTATCAGAATTTTGGTGTGTATGTGCAACATCCATACTCTACTGTGCTTATTTGCCATTTGTATAGATTTTGGTTTGTCTGTTTTAAGTAATGTATGCTACCATTTTACTCTTGAAAAGTGTAACTGCAAATAATATCTTAAATTTTGGCATGGAATTTAAAAACAAAGAAAATTATCTTTGCTTTTGTTCATAATAAAATCATTGTTGTCTTGTATGTAAACATTCTCATTTATCTGTTTTCAGCCTTTTTTCTGAAGAATTACTTTCTCTTATTTTTTTTTATATAGTCAGTCATGAGTTTTTATCTGTCTTAATTTTATTTGTTCTTCTATCAGAAATCTAAAGAACCAAGCCCATCAAAATAGAAGAATAGAAAGAAACTATTACCAACTTTTACAGGAAAGTTAGTGCATTTGCCTACTCCTCCATTTTTGCAACATGTCCGAGCAAAGATTGCATTAAAAACAGGCCCAGCTTTAAGCAGTAATACTGAAAACGATGGTAGGAAAGGAAGTATGTTTGCCATGAAGAAGACAATAGCATGGACTAGTCTTCTGTTGATAACTGATCTGGCTGGTATGTAGTTGGTGTTCATTTCTGTTTATTTTCTAATTTACTGATTAGCTATCATTTTGAACATAACTTCTTTTGTTATATAGTAATAACATAGAATTATTATTGGATAAACCTGAAAGTCATTACTTTACCTTTTCTATTTAACCTGTTTTTCCCTGTCAGGAAATATATAAAGGTAAAGATAGGAAAAGGAGAAATTATTTTTAATAACATCCCATACACCAGAGATCAAATTACCAAGATCTGTTGGATCATAGTAAAGCAAGAAGATTCCAGAAAAACATCTACTGCTTCATTGATATACTAAAACGTTTGACTGTGTGGATCCACATTTGACTGTGTGGATCACTGGATCAACTGTGGAAAATTCTGAAACAGATGGGAATACCAGACTACCTTACCTGCCTTCTGAAAACCTGTATACAGGTCAAAAAGCAACAGTTAGAACAGGATATGGAACAAATGACTGGTTCAAAATTGGAAAAGGAGTACATCAAAGCTATATGTTGTCACCCTGCTTATATAACTTATACCCAGAGTACATCATGAGAAATGCTGGGCTGGATAAATTCAAGCTGACATCAAGAAAGCCAGGAGAAATATCAATAACCTCACACGTGCAGATGATACCACCCTAATGGCAGAAAGCAAAGAGGAACTGAAGTTGAAAGAGGAAAGTGAAAAAGCTGGCTTAAAACTTAACACCCAAAAAACTAAGATCATGGCCTCAGGGCCCATCATTTCATGGCAAATAGATGGGGAAGCAATGGAAATAGTAACAAACTTTATGTTCTTGGGTTCCAATATAACTGCAGATGGTAACTGTAGCCATGATATTGAAAGACGCTTTTTCACTGGAAGAAAAGCTATGACAAACCTAGACAGCATATTAAAAAGCAGACACATCACTTTGCTGACAATGGTCCATATAGTCAAAGCTGTGATTCTTTTAGTAGTCATGTATGGATGTGAGAGTTGGACCATAAAGAAGGCTGAACGCCAAAGAATTGATTCTTTTTAACTGTGGAGTTGGAGAAGACTCTCTCAAGAGTCCCTTGGAAAGCAAGGAGATCAATCCAGTCAATCCTCAAGGAAATGAGCTTTAAATATTCCTTGGAAGAACAGATGGTGAAGCTGAAGTTCCCATCCTTTGGCCAGCTGGTACAAAGACTTGACTCATTAGAAAATACCCTGATGCTGGGAAAGACTGAAGGCAGGAGGAAAAGGGGGAGAAGAGGATGAGATGGTTGGAAGGCATCACCAATTCAATGGGCATGAGTTTGTGCAACTCCAAGAGAGAGTGAAGTACAGGGAAGCCTGGCATGCTGCAGTCCATGGGGTCGAAGAGAGTCAGACATGACTGAGTGACTGAACAACAATAATAAACAAAAGGGACCCTTGCACTTACCTATGATTGTAAGATTTCTCCACTGTAACACAGCCCAAAGCAAGAGAGGAAAAAGAGGGAAGGAAAAAAAAAAAAAAAAAAGAGTCAGTATTGGTTGGCCAAGGTTTGTTTGGGTTTTCCATTCAATTTTATGGAAAACATGAACGAACTTTTTGGCCAACCCAATGCTTTGCTTTTGGGTAAAAAAAAGATAAACATTATGTACTTCCATGCAGCTGTCAAATAACTGACTTAATTAGGATAAACTCAAGGTCAGTTTACAGGGCCAGGCATTGATTACTGAAATGTCACCTATTGACCTCCTCAAATAATTAGAATCTCTATTTAAATATTCACTGAGAATGCATTTTAAAAGGCAGAATAACTGCTGTTAAACAATTCTGTTTTATTCAGGGTCTTAGTTGCTGCTTTGTCACCTCCATAGTGTGCTGTTAGCAATTTAAATAATTAAGCTTTGGAAGATTGGTATGTTAATTTAATTAAAACTTCTCTGCCAATTGTTCTTCTTGTTATTTTGCCATGTCTTATTGCCAGTACTTTCATAACCTGTGGAAGCTGTGAGGAAAGAGCTTATAATTTGCAATGAATTTCTCTTTCTGTTGAAAAAGAGAACCATTATAAAATTTTATTTAGCCATTTATCCAAGATGGCAATACACTACACCCAGGATTATAGGCCTGTCAATTGGAAATCTTTCAGTGATTTAATGCTGACTGCCCTCTTCTTTCAGCTCCATGGTAACCTGATTACACTGCCTTGAAGTAGAAAACATGCTGCCTGATATTTAAATACATGCAGAACTTTTGCCAAAGGCATAGCATCTCCTTGTGAATTTCAGTGGTGTAGGTCAGGAGAGTGTCAGTAGAGGCCAAGTACAAGGCTCTAACTTGAGTCTTGATATTGACCATCTAAAGAACTAGGTTGGAGACAATGTCTTTAAGCCATAGATTTTGCTGGTGAATTAGCAAATTAAAAGAGAATATATGAATTTTTTAAAAATCTGCATAAAGGCAATGTATAGGCAATAACTGAGCCTAGGAATCAGAAGACCCACTACCAGGCCAAGTTCTATACTGTGAAACTTTATGGAGAAATATATTTGCCTATCAGAATTTATTTACTGAAATTTTCATTTAAAATATGAAATTAGAAAGAGTAGGGCCTATCATAAAATGCAAATATAGTTAGATATTGTTTACAGATGGGAAACAGACTGAAATATTACAGTATTCAGTACAAGTTGGTAATTGGGAGGATGAGGATTTAATACCAAGCCACTGGATGTTGTACACAGCCCATTGCAAACTTAACTTTTCACATAACTATATATTTGCTCCAAACCTGTAATGTAGTGGTCAAGTAATGGAGGAAAAGAAAATGCAAAATAAATAAGTAATCTCAAACATTCCATATTCTTCCTTTCCTTGAAGTGACCTAACCCTCTTTATCTTCTCAATGACCAGGGTCTTTCACTCTGGTCCCCACAATAGAGATCACGAGATTACTCCCTGCTCCATCCACAACTGTCAAAGCCATCTTAATTATCTTTTTCCCTTGACTAAAAAAAAAAAAAAAATCTAAAAAATTGCATGGTGAATTAAAATATTATGAATTATTTGACACTTTTACAGTGAAGAGACCTATCCCCTTGAATATGGGCAAATTGTGTGACTCCTTTCACCCACTCACTGAATATGAAGACAATGATGTAGTTCCACCTTCTGGGCCCAGGCTGTTCTCATGTTCTGTCTCTTAAAACACACATTAGACCCAACCATCATGCAGTGGGAAGCCAAAGATACATGAGGATCCATGCAGGGGCGGTGCATTCTACAGCTCTACCTGAGCTCCCAGGCAACAACCAGAGGTTGTTCGCAGCAGCGTGAAAGAAACAGCTTGGATATCCTACTGTGAAAAACTTAAAATGACTCAGGGGACTTCCCTGGTGGTCCAGGGGTTGAGAATCGACCTTCTTATGCAGGGGAGGAGGATTCAATCCCTGGTCAGGGAACAAAGAAACTAAGATCCCACATGCTGCAGGGTAACTAAGCCCACATGCCAATTACTGAGCCTGTGTGCCACACATAGTTCTTTGGGTTATTTTTCCAAAAGCAAAATATAATAATTTCTTTACTGCACTTCATTAATTCATTGTAGAAAATATTTTTTTTCCCCCTCAATCTCTAAGATGCTGAGTAGAAGATGCATGGACTGATCCCTGAAGGTTCAGACTTCAGGATTAATTAAGACTCAGAGAACTAGTACATGTTTTTACAGGAATAAAACCACATTAAAAAAAAAAAAAAAACTAAGAATAATAATAGGAAATTCTTAGATAGTACTAACAACGAAAAGCATTGTTTTAAACATCCTACATATTTTAACTCATAATCATCATAAGAATTTTTATTAGGTAAGTACTACTATTATCCCAGAGTAGTTGGATAATCTGGACCTATTGTGAACCTATATCCCTTTAGAATATGAATGCTTGATAAACATTTGTACTCTTTAAGAGTTTTCATAGATGTCATGAGATTTATGAAAGACATTAAGTAGAAGCAAAGCATATGAATCAAGAAATCTAGGTCTGTTTCAAAACCGTCATAGTATACACATATCAAATTACTTCAACAAAGCATGAGCTAAGTACTATGGCCAAAGTAAAAAGTGGAGCAGACAAAAGGATCTGGAACTGTCTGTAGGAAAGGTAGGATACAATTTAAATAGGGAGCCAGGCAGTGAAAGTGACATTTGAGCAAGGAAGAAATGGAATAAAAGGATCAGACAGGCAAATACATTGGTCACATCATTCTAGGCAGAAAAATGGTGAGCATAAGATCCATTTTGCTTGAACATGTCTAGATTAAGTACAGGGATTTAGCAAAAAGGTTAGTAGTGAATGTGATGAGGGAACAACTAAATGGCTAGCTCATGCATGGTTTTGTGAATTATTGTCAAAACTTTGGATTTTCCTATGAGCAGAATGGGAAATCATTGCAAGATTAAAAGCAGGAAAATGATCAGATTTAAAAAAATATCAACCCTGCTGCTCTGTTGAAAACATGATGTTGGGTAACAGGTGAAGGAGCAGAAACAACAGTTATAAGATCATGGCAAAGAAGAGTTGATGGTTGAACAAACTCGGAGGTAGTAACAGATGGTGGGAGGTGCTCAGATCTAGATGCATTTTAAATGTGAGGAAAGAGGATTTTCCAATTTATTGGACATAAAAAAAAAAGTTCAAACATTTCATCAGTTTTGGGGTTAAACATCTTGAAAGATGAAGTTACCATAAAATGAGTAAAGTGTGACCTCAAGAGGACAGCTGGAGGTGAAAATTATATTAGGAGTTCATTTTTATACATTTTGATTTGAGATGCTGAATAGATAAACTTGAAAGCTGAGGCTAAGACAAAGACCAGTATGACAAATGTAATTTTGGAAGTTAGAATATAGATTAAATGTATGAGAGTTGGACAGAACACCAAGGAAATGAGAATAGAAAGAAAAGTTCTGAGTTTTAAGCCCTAAGAAACTTCAGCATTAAAAACAAAATGAAGAGAGACAGAAGAATCAGCATATTTGAGAAATATTCAACAGTGAAAGATGAAAGCATTTCTTTTGAGATAAAGAACAAGACAAGGATGTACACTCTCACCTTTTATTTTATTCAACAAAGTTTTGAAAGTCTTAGCCACAGAAGTAAGAGAAGAAATAAAAGGAATCCAAATTGGAAAATAAGAAGTAAAACTGGCAGTGTTTTCAGATGATGCTATACATAGAAAATCCTAAGGATGACAATAAAAACTACTAGAGCTCACCAATTAATGGTAAAGTTGAAGGATACAAAATTCACACACAGAAATCTGTTTCACTTTTATATGCTAACAATGAAAGATTAAAAGGAGAAATTAAAGAAATAATTCTATTTACCATTGCATCAAAAAGAATAAAATAACTAGGGATAAACTTATCTAAGGAAACAAAATGCCTGTACTCCCACAACTAGAAGATACTGATAAAAGAAATGGAAGATGACACAAAAAGATGGAAAGGTATACCATGTTCTTGGATGAAGAATAAGTTCTGTCAAACTATATTACCCATGGCTATCTATACATTCAAAGCAATCACTATCAAATTATCAATGGTATTTTTCACAGAACTAGAAAAAAAATCTTAAAATTTGTATGGAGATACAAAAGACCCCCAAAAGCCAAAGCAATCTTGAGAAAGAACAACAGAGCTTTAGGAATCAGGATCCCAGACTTCAGACTATACTACAAAGCTACAGTAATCAAAACAGTATGGTACTGGCACAAAAGTGGAAATACAGATCAATGGAATAGGATAGAAAGCCCAGAAATAAACCCATATACTTATGCTCAATTAATCTGTGACAAAGGAGGCAAGACTATACAGTAGAGGAAAAACAGTCTGGTTAAAAAATGATGTTGAGAAAACTGGACAGCTACATATAAAAAAATGAGATTAGAACACTCTCTAACACAATACACAAAGATAAACTCAAAATGGATTAAACTTGAAATGGATCTAAATGTAAGGCTGGATATTATAAAACTGTTAGAGGAAAAGACAGGAAGAACACTCTTTGACATAAATTGCAGGAATATCTTTTTGGATCCATCTCCCAGAATAAAGGAAATAAAATAAAAAATAAACAAATGGGACCTAATTAAACTCAAAAACTTTTTGCACAGCAAACAAACCATAAGCAAAACAAAAAGATAACTCAATGTGGGAGAAAATATTTGCAAAAGATGTGACTGACAAGGGATTAGTCTCCAAAATATATAAACAACTCATGTGCCTCAATATCAAAACAAAAAACCCAATCAAAAAATGAGCAGAAGATCTACATAGAGATTTCTCCAAAGAAGACATTCAGATGTTCAAGAGGCATATTAAAAGATGCTCAACATCACTAATTATTAGAGAAGTGCAAATCAAAACTACAATTACATATTATCTCACACCAGTCAGAATGGCCATTATCAAAAAAATCTACAAACAATAAATAGTGGATAGGGTATGGATAAAAGGTGAACCCTCCTATACTGCTGGTGGGAATGTAAATCAGTGCAAACACTATGGATAACTGTATGGAGATTCCTTAAAAGAGTAAAAATAGAGCTACTGTATGATTCAGCAATTGGACTCCCAGGCATATATTCAGAGAACACCATGGTTCAAAAAGATACATGCACTCCAGTGTTCATGGGACAACAGTTTATACCTAAATGCCCATCAACAGAGGAATGGCTAAATAAATGTGGTACATATATAAATGGAATATTCAGTTCAGTTTAGTCACTCAGCTGTGTCCAACTCTTTGCAACCCCATGAATCTCAGCATGCCAGACCTCCCTGTCCATCACCAACTCCCGGAGTTCACTCAGACTCATGTCCATCAAGTCGGTGGTACCATCCAGCCATCTCATCCTTGTCGTCCCCTTCTCCTCCTGCCCCCAATTCCTCCCAGCATCAGAGTCTTTTCCAATGAGTCAACTCTTCGCATCAGGTGGCCAAAGTACTGAAGTTTAAGCTTTAGTATCATTCCTTCCAAAGAAATCCCAGGGCTGATCTCCTTCAGAATGGACTGGTTGGATCTCCTTGCTCCAACACCACAGTTCAAAGCATCAATTCTTCGGTGCTCAGCTTTTTTCACAGTCCAACTCTCACATCCATACATGACCACTGGAAAAACCATAGCCTTGACTAGATGGACCTTTGTTGACAAGGTAATGTTTCTGCTTTTCAGTATGCTATCTAGGTTGGTCATAACTTTGCTTTCAAGGAGTAAGCGTCTTTTAATTTCATGGCTGCAGTCACCATCTGTAGTGATTTTGGAGCCCAAAAAATAAAGTCTGACACTGTTTCCACTGTTTCCCCATCTATTTCTTATGAAGTGATGGGACCAGATGTCATGATCTTC
The DNA here is from genome assembly GCF_002263795.3 of Bos taurus. Classification (NCBI taxonomy): domain Eukaryota; kingdom Metazoa; phylum Chordata; class Mammalia; order Artiodactyla; family Bovidae; genus Bos; species Bos taurus. The sequence goes on from NC_037347.1 coordinate 44,148,285, forward strand.
GTTTTCGGAATGCTGAGCTTTAAGCCAACTTTTTCACTCTCTTCTTTCACTTTAATCAAGAGGCTTTTTAGTTCCTCTTCACTTTCTGCCACATGGGTGGTGTCAAATGGAATATTACTCAGTCATTAAAAAGAATGAATTAATGCCATTTGCTGCAACGTGTATGGAATTGGTGATTGTCATACTAAATAATTGTTAGACAGAGAAAGGCAAATATCATATGATATCATGTATATGAAGAGAGTAAAAAAATGATATAAATGAAATTATTTACAAAACAGAAACAGACTCACAGATATAGAGAACAAATGTATGGTTACCTGGAGGGATGAGTGTGAGAGAGGGCTACACGGGAGTTTGGTATTGACATGTAACAAATTGCTATATTTAAAACAGGTAACCAACAAAGATCTACTGTATAACACTGGGAAATCTGCTTCAACATTTTGTAATGAACTAAATGGGAGAAGATTTTGAAAAACAGTAGATTCAAAAATATGTGTAAATGAATCACTTAGGTGTATATCTGAATCTTAAATAACATTGTTAATCAACCAAGCTCCAATATAAAATAAAAATTTTAAAAAGAGAGCCTAAGAATGAGTTTCCAGAGAGAAAGAAAAATTCAAGGAGAGTGAGCTGTCCTGGAAGGAGAAGAGGGAACTGCATGGATGAAGAGAGTGATAAAGTATCAAATTATGCTCCTAATTTTTCTGAAATATGATGTTGATATGTTTTGCTATAGGTCTCTATTGATTCATTTGTTGGTACTCTAGGCCTTTTGCTCTTCATTTGACTCTGAACTCTTCTCAATGTTCTTTCTTCTAAGACTTCTTTTATTTCTGTGTATACTTTACAGATACATTGTCTCATGTTTTATTTCTACTTTATTGGGGATTTCTTATTCTTTCATTTAACATTTGTTAGGTTATTTTTGTTTTTCTTGTTGGTTTTTAAAGCAATGTAGTAATATCTGGTTATTTTCTTATCTTTAAAAGCAGCATAATAAAAATACTGTTTGAAAATTCTGTACTTACAGATAGGGCTTCTTTTCTTTGGTTATTATTGATGTATCATCTGGCTGAGTCATTTCAGTAGGGAATCCTCAGTGTCAGAATTTTTACTCATTCTTTTCCGTTAGTAAGGTTTTCCATCTTGCAAGAATATATGCCTCGATAACTGCTCTCAAAAATTGTAGAATTCTCGCAGGAAGACATTGGTGGGTCCCAAAATTTGTAGTGTTGGTACATACACTTTCCTTTAAACCATACATGTTATATGTTGGTCCAGGGTCTTTAATTACCCTCTACCAGGAATAATGTGTAGTCTTCTGCTCTGTAGAAGTGGAATCATCCATCATCCGCAGGTTGCATGAAACGAGGCAAGTGGACCTTGGGTATAACTTCCTTTTAGATATACTTTCAGTCAATCTACCTGTTTCATACCAAGTTCATCTCCACTTCCAGAAATTTGGGGGAGTTAAAACCCACAAATCAGGTTGCTCCTCAGCACACAATTTATACAGTTTTAAAAACATTGCCACTGATTTTTCCAGCCCTATTTACTTTTTGGTTTAGTCCTTAACTAACTCAATTGCTGTATTAGGAGGGTTTTGTGAGGTTACGGAGGTTGATGGTGCTGTCCTTCATGATACTGTTAAATGTCTCATGTAACATTTTAAACTTCAATATATTTGTCTATTTCCTTTCATTTCTGCCTTATCTTCCATGTTACTCAAATTTGCAACATTCTTAACACTTATATCAGTGTACTGAAAATATAATACTTCTCACTTTTCTAAAGTATATCTCCTAAAAATATTAAAAATCCACGAAATTGATATTGTCAGTCTCTCAGTCGTATCCAACTCTTTGAGACATTATGGACTGTAGCCCATCAGGCTCTTCTGCCCACGGAATTCTCCAGGCAAGAATACTGGAGTAGGTAGCCATTCCCTTCTCCAGGAGATTGTCTTGACCCAGGAATTGAATCCAGGTCTCCTGCATTGCAGGCAGCTTCTTTACCATCTGAGCCACCAGAGCCCTTAAAACCATAAACCTAGCTTAATTAGATTTATAGTAATGTCATATCTTATTGTTTTCTTTCTTTCCTTATGCGTATTTTAAGAGTCCTAGGATACTCAAAGATAATATTTTTAGTATCAACAACAAGTGGATTTTATTTTTTTATATCCAAAATTAAACTAATTTCTTTAAACCATTACTTTGCCAACAAAGGTCTGGCTAGTCAAGGCTATGGCTTTTCCAGTGGTCATGTATGGATGTGAGAGTTGGACTATAAAGAATGGCGAGCACCAAAGAATTGATGCTTTTGAACTGTGGTGTTGGAGAAGACTCTTGAAAGTCTCTTGGACAGAAAGGAGATCCAACCAGCCAATCCTAAAGGAAATCAGTCCTGAATATTCATTGAAAGGACTGATGCTGAAGCTGAAACTCCAATACTTTGGCCACCTGATGCAAAGAACTGATTAAATGGGAAAGACCCTAATGCTGGGAAAGATTGAAAGCAGGAGGAAAAGGGAATGATAAGGATGAGATGGTTGGATGGCATCGCCGACTCAATGGACATGAGTTTGAGCAGGCTCCAGGAGTTGGTGATGGACAGGGAAGCCTGGCGTGCTGTAGTACATGGGGTTGCAAAGAGTCAGACATGACTGAGTGACTGAACTGAACTGAAGTTATAATGCAGTGATTTTTTGTTCATTTTTTTTCAGGTTGATTGTTTTTGCGGTTTATGGGGGTTTATCTGCTGCCTTCTCCAGTGGAACTATGAATAGTATGCATTTAACACATTCTCATTTCTATAACAGTTCTATCATTATACTTATCACATAGAATTTATTTCTGGAACTTATCCTTTTCATTATTAAGTATGCATTTCTCTGGGGTTTCCCAGGTGGCACCAGTGGTAAAGATCCTGCCTGCCAGTGCAGGAGACATAAGAAAAATGGGTTCGATCTCTAGGTCGGGAAGATCCCCTGGAGGAGGGCATGACAATGCACTCCAGTATCCTTGCCTGGAGAATCACATGGACAGAGGAGCCTGGCAGGCTGTGGTCCATAGCGTTGCAAAGAGTCAGATACGACTGAAGAAACAGCTCAGATGCACTCATGCATATCTTTGAACAGAACTCCTTGGTCTATTCATATTATATATTAGACATTTTTTGTTTTACTTTTGGAATTTTATGTCATTTTTTTCTAACCCTGGTGGTCTTTCTGCCCTGACTGTTAGTCCGTGATTTTTGTGATCCTACTAAGTAATCCAGTAGTTTGGTTCAGTTCAGTTGCTCAGTCATGTCTGACTCTTTGTAACCCCATGAACTGCAGCACACCAGGCTTCCCTGGTCATTACCAACTCCCAGAGCTTGCTCAAAGTCATGTCTATCGATTCAGTGATGGCATCCAATCATCTCATCCTCTGTCATCTTTTTCTCCTCTTGCCTTCAGTCTTTCCAGAATCCAGTAGAGTTTATTCAATTTTACTAACTGGAAATCATTTACCCTTAACTTCTTCAAAAGACTGAAGGGACAGAGATTAGACAATAGATTCTTTCCAAAAATAATCCCATGTTCTGACATTTATTGCTAGGACAGCTGATATGGTCTAGTTCCTTATGTCAGGAATAATTTAGTATTTATGTGGCACTTCACATTTTCACAATGATCTCCAATCATTAATAAAACATTTTCCATGACATTCCTGTCAGAGAGGTCAGTATAACTACCAGTAACTAGGACCACTTAATAACAAAACAGTAAAAGAGTACCATAATCTTCTTTGTTTCTTGGTGTTAATTTTTAAGCATGTAAAATTTGAGCATTTATTAAATCTATTGACTGCATTGCATTAGATTCATAAATTTTCAATAAGGATGAGTTACTATAAGTGATATTGTGAAAAGCTTAAGAAGTTATAACTCTGTTTTCAAAAGCAGGCTGCATTCAATAAAATCTGCTAATAAACATATAATAAATCCTCTCTGGACAAAGGGCTATTTTATTAAGTCAGAGAGGAGAGAATTCTAGAATATTTAGTGTTAGCAATGCCTACCCGGAATTGAATAATATAACAGAGAATGATTAGAGGTTAAAATCACATTTGAGAAAGATTGTAGTTTTTTAAGTCAGTTAATGAAAATCTAAGTCATAATTTTGCAAATAAATATTGAAAAATAGTAGGCAGTATACCCAGATATTGATGAACTAAGACTTCTGGCAAACATATGTTCTTGTGCTCAGTTACTACACAACAAAACTACTACAAAATTATTCTTTTTAATCTTGCCTTCCTAAAGACCTTGGGAGTAAACCCTTTGTTCTTACATTCCAAAGCTATCTGGACCTGATTTTTTTTTAAGGGAGGTTAATCAATAATAACATTTATTTTAAATAGCAATATAAATATTCAAAGATATTTTCCTTCCATAGGAGGTTTCTTTTCTTTTTTTTTTTTTTTTTTGACAGATTTGTTCATCTCAGATGTCAATCTTCTTCTCCAAAGGTAATTACCAACATATTATTTCTTAATATTTGTATTTTATAGGTAAGTCCACTTTTTCATTCCTACTATTTTTAGTTTATATTTTATCTGTTGTCAGTCTTTCTAGGATGTAGTTAATGTATTCATTCTTTCAAATAACCAAATTTTGGCTTTAATTTTGTTTTTTTCTGTATCAAGAGTTGACTTTTGTTTTCCTATAAATGGTCAGAGAGAAATGTTTGAAGATTTGTTGAACATACAATCTCTATTGCGAATACTCAAATCTGTCATTGTAGTATGAAAAGCATCATGCAACACATAAATGAGTCAGTATGACTGTGTTCCAATAAAACTCTGTTTTTAAAGAAATTCCATTGTTATCATGAATTGAGTAAACATTTGATAACAGAAATACTGATGCTTCTTTGAAACATCTCTGTGCAATCTGTTATATTATCTACCTGAGTCTTAGAAATAAAGACTGACAGGACTTGACTTAGAGGATGATTGCAAAGTTTCTGACATAGTGAAAATCAGAGCCTGTTTAACTTTCTTTCTTAAAAATCTCAAACCTTTACTTGCTTCTCATTTTTATAGAAAACCTACAAGCTCACTATTGTCTTCAAAGATCTTCAAAGATCTACATCTTCAAAGATCTAATTTCTTTTGACCTTGAATCAGTCACCCTCAGTGACCACTTTCCAACCACATGGACATGCTCTTTATGCCTTGATACAGTTTATATTAACTTTGATCCTTTTGTCCTCCTGAGTGAAATTTTATTCCTTCAAATCTCTATTTATCTAACTTGGGTAAAGGCTAGGGTCACTGCTCTAGCCAGACCATTCTTATATCTGATAAATTTGACACCTAGAGGAGGTCATTTGTAATGTTCTCCTCCATTTGGCATTTTTAGTTTAATTTTTGGTAATAATCATGGGATGGAATAAAAAATTATAGTGACCAGAAAACAAAAGCAGACACTGAATACTTTATTTACTGAAATCCATATCAATAATTATGTAATAAATTAGAAATTAACATAAAAATAATAATTTCAGTATAAAAAGGAAAATAAATGGATTAGTATTTTTAAGTTGTAAACATGCAGTTCCTTAAAAAAGGAGAAAAAAATGAAGGCATCAGCCATGCTCATGGAAGGCTGCATCATGACCAATTGCCCTTGAACTGAAACACTAGGCCTGGCTACTTGTCCATAGATCCTGAGCACCTGTACACCCATGTCTTTGACAACTGACCCACCCAGAATCCCTTGCCTGGGCTGACCATGACAGGCTTTCTCTGTCAAAGCCAATCTGCAAAGATGTGCATTGGTGACTATCCCTTCACATGTACAAGCATCAGTAAAAGAATACAAAAATTAATCATAATCCAGGAAACATGATTCCACTAAAGGAGCAAATTATGTAAAGCACCAAAGGAATTTTATTGAACTACTTGCCTAAAAAAGAACAAAATAGCAGAACAACCATCTTAAAGAAGTTCAGTCACCCATTTGATAGACAACTAAATTAAATAAGAAAAATAATATATAAATAAATGAAAAGTTCAAAGATATAGAAACCATTAAAAAACAACCAAACTGAAATTATGTAACTGAAGAATAAAGTGGTAGAAATAAAAAATTCCTCAACAGAAAATTTAAAGAGCAGACTTGACAAGCTGAAGAAAGAATCTGTGAATTTGATGACAGATTATTAAAAATTATCCAATTAGAGGAAGAAAGGGAAAAAGGAATTAAAAAAGAAGGAAGACTGTGGAACTTATTAGACATAATCAAGTGAGCCAGTATATGCATCAGATGAGTTCCAGGAGAAGGGAAAAGAAAGGAGCAGAGGAATTACACAAAGAGATATTGGCTGAAATTTTCCCAAATCTGTAGAGAAATGAGAAACTAGATTCTGAAGCCCAAAGGACAAACTGAAAGTGATGGAACTGGTCACTGGAACTGAATTACAAGAACTGATAAAGGGACTTCTTGAACTGAAACAAAAGAATACTAAACAGCAACAAAAAAGCATTTGAAAACTCCCTGGTAAAGGTAAAATTCAGAATGCTCTCATACTATAATAATGGTGAGTGAATCCCCTTTATCCCTAGTATAAAAGTTAAAAGACAAAAGTATTAAGTATCCAAAAACATTTTAATTAATATACAATATAAAAAGAAGTAAACTGTGACATCAATAATAAAGTGGAAGAGGGGAGTAAAATTGTTGATTTTTGCATATGACTATAGTTACTATTAGCTTAAAATGATAACTATTTCTATAAGAAGTTTCATACAAACTTTATGGTAACCACAGATAAAAAACTTACAGTAGTTTAAATATATGTGTGTGTATATATATATAATTACAAAAAAAGCCACAAAGGAAGATAATAAGAGAAGAAGAAAGGAACAACAGAATTACAAATCAGATGGATAAGAACAAAGTGATTATAGTCAGTGTTTTTAATTGTATTTTAATAATTACTTAAAGCATAACAGGATTAAACTCACCAAATAAAAAATAAAGAATGGCTTAAAGAATTAAAAATAAATAAGACCCAACTGTATACTATTTACCAGATACTCAATTTAGACTTAATGACACAAATGAACAGAAAATAAATAGATGGTAAAAGATATTCCATATAAATGGTAATAAAAAGTGAGTAGTGGTGACTATAATAATGTAAAACAAAGTAAACTCTAAAATGCTTACCAAGAGACAAAAAAAAAAGATTCATTATATAATGATAAAAGGTCAAATCAGCAGGAAGATAAAAAACAGAAAAATACACACACACACACAATTGGCCTTTGAACAACACAAGCTTGAACTGCATGGGTCCACTTGTATGCAGTTTTTTCCAGTAAACACAGTACTTGCATTTTTATTTTACAGATTTTTAACTGTGTCAGAGTTGTTTGTGTTTGATTGGAAATCACAATAAGCCAAATCAAAAGAAACTAGGATTTAAGTCCTGATTATATCCAGAGTGTTTCAGTTTCTAGGCCTTGGGTGGATCATTATTAACCTTTGTTTCTGAGGCAGAGATAGCAGTATGCAGATTTTCAACTGTGTCGGGCCTTGGTTCCCCTAACCCCCACATTGTTCAAAAGTTAACTATATAACCAACATCAGAGCCCCTAAATATACAAAGTAAATATTGGAAGATCTGAAGTGAGAAATACAGAGTAAGACACTAAGAATAGACTTCAGTGCTCCACTTTCAATAATAGATAGATCATCCAGAGAGAAAAGCCAATAAGGAACCTCCAGTCTTGAACAAAATGATAAGTCAAATTGACCTAATAGACATGTGCAGAATACTTCACTCAACAACATCAGAATTTGTGTTCTCAAGAGCACACAAAACATTTGCCAGGGTAAATCACATGCTAGGTCACAAAATGAGTCTTAAATCTGATAAGACTGAAAACATTTCAATATCTTTTTCTAACCACAATGGAATGAAGCTAGAAATCAAATGGGAGGAAACAGAAAAACTCAACAATATATAGAAGTCAAACTATATACACTTGAACAACCATTGGATCAAAGAAGAAATCAAAAGTGAAGTAAATTTTGAGACAAATGGGCTACAACAAAAAAGGGATGTTACAGCAATAAATACCTACATTTAAAAAGAATAATTTCAAATAAACAATCTAACTGCATCTAAGTGTGTAAAGAAACTAGAAAAAGAACAAATAAGTAATTCAGAGTTAGTAAAAGGGAGAAAATACTAAAGAATAGAACTTAAACAAATGAAATAGAAAATAGAAAAACAAAGAAAAAAACAAAACAGAGTTGAAGTTTTTGAAAGATAAAAATAATAACCTTAGCTATACTAACCATGGAAAAAAGAGAAAAGACTCAAATAGAATCAGAAGTGAAAGAGGGACATTACAACAGATTTCAGAGAAATCTTTAAAAATTCAAGGCAAATTTCTTTCTTTTAGTCACTCAGTCATGTCTGACTCTTTGTGACTCCATGGGCTATACAGTCCATGAAATTCTCCAGGCCAGAATACTGGAGTGGGTAAACTTTCCCTTCCCCAGGGGATCTTCCCAACCCAGGGATCGAACCCAGGTCTCCCACACTGCAGGTGGATTCTTTACTGGCTGAGCCACAAGGGAAACCCAGTTATTTTTATTGTAAATAATTATATGCCAACAAATAGAACAGCCTACCAAGACTAAATGCATCAGAAATAAAAAGCTTAGAAAGACCAATAGCTATAAAGGAGATATAATTAGTAATCAGAAGCTTTCCAACAAAGAAATTCCCAGGACAAGATGACTTCCCAGGGGAATTCTACCAAACATTAAGAGTAAACACCAATTCTTCTTAAACTCTTCCAAAATGTAGGAAAGGGGACACTCCTAAACTCATTTCATGAGGCCAGTATCACCCTGATACTAATACACACCATAAGAAGATAAAAGTATAGACAAGTATCCCAGAAAAAGAATGCAGGCAAAAATTCTCAAACCGAATTCAACACCACATAAAAATACAGGATTATACACTATGACCAAGCAGAATTTTTCCCTAGGTTGCAAAGATGATTCAGTATATAGAAAACAATGTGTTGGTTTTGCCATAAAATTCACGTAAAGAACTCAAAAAAAAAAAACCAATGTGATATACCACATTAATGGAATGAGGGACCATTACTTTGCGTTTATTATGCCACTGAATAGGAGGCTGGCTCAAGTTTAGGCTCTGTAATTTACAACAGTATGACTGTGGGAGAGATATTCTGTAAATGGGGATTTTTTTTTCTCATATAACGAGTGTGAGAATTATATTAGTATATGCCATGCCTGCGAAGTCGCTTCAGTCATGTCTGACTCTGCAACACTATGAACTGCAGCCTGCCAGGATTTTCTGTCCATAGGATTCTCGAGGCAAGAATACTAGAGTGGATTGCCATGCCCTCCTCCAGGGAATCTTCCCAATCCAGGGATAGAACCCACATTTCTTATGTCTCCTGAATTGGCAGGAAGGTTCTTTACCACTAGTGCCACCATCTATTTGTATATATACATACACATACATATATATGCATATGTGTTCATTTGAGTATATACATAAGAAGATATGTCTATTCACACATAAATATTTATATACAAACATACTGTATGTTATCTGCAATACACATACACACACATACACACAGTTAATTTGGACTCTTTGACCAAACCATACATTGTAATTCTAATTTCATAATATTTCTCATAGTGATATCCTGGTTTATTTTTCTATATGAAATTATATATTTACAATATTATGTCTGTATTATGATGATATATTGATTATTGTATCATGTATGTAATTATTTTCTCTCTTGCTCTTTATAGCATATGCACATGAAATCAGTCCTTAACAGTCCTTATCTGTATTTTTTACTGTTTAGAATGATGTTTGGCAAATAGTACAAAAGTACAAACTCAAATATTTCTTGAATCAAACAGTGCAAATATATTTAGAGAGAGACAGAGAGACAGCAAGAGAACCAGCCAGGCAGCCAGAGACAGATACAATTTTATAAACACCTGGACCAATAACTATGCCATTTGTTACCCTGGGAGACAGTGGAAGAAGGCCAGGTTTTAGGGAAGAGTAAGAGCTTTGTATTGTTTGTTTGTTTAACTGGTTTGTTAACTCAGGATTAAGAAGGTATCAATGATGGAGGAATAAAACTAGGCATGAGTGCTGGCATATTATTTAAAGAGAAAGAAGTTATAAGGACATAAGACATCAATTATGCCAACAAGGTGGTGATAATTCTACTTAGAAAAATTTCCATTTGGTTTAACAACATGGTGATATGAGCAACAGTAGTGATGACGGATTTGCAAGGGGGAAAGCCAGCGGAGACAGGGTAAAGAGTAATTGATAGATTAGGAAGTAGAAGCTGTTTGTAGAAAAAGATTTTTGAGAACAGTAATAGAGAGCCAATTAATATGGCCCTGGCTGGAGGAAGCTCTTTTATAATGATGTTTTTAATAGGAGAGAACGACTAGTCAATAAGGTAGGAAGTATCCACATGTGCCTGTTGAGAACTGGAAAACCTCCAAATTAAGATGTGCTGTAAATATAAAATGCACATGAGATTTTTCAGACTTGCTAGGAAGAAAATGGTGCAAATTGTTTGTTACACATATTTTGAGTACCTATCAAGGTCATAATATTTTAATATATTTAATTAAATATATTATGAAAATTAGTTTTACTTTTTAATGTTGGTTTATGTTAATGTTTGTTTTTACTTTTTCATGTAATTACATATGTGGCTTCCATGATTGTTCTGTTGCACAGGGCTGATGTAGAATATATTTGAACACCTAACTCACTTGAAGAAAGAAGAAAGGAAGGGGAAAATAGTTTTTCTTATATTCTCAAGACAAAGAGAAGATGAGATTATAAACAAAGTTGACTGGATTTGATCTTTGAGTGAAGATAAAGAATACATATAGATGCATGAAAGCTTCTTGAATTATTGGGGGAAAGTCAAATGTTTATGTATATATGTGACATAAGCACCAGTGTTTCAGTAGATTCCTTTTGTGTGATTTGGATTTAAGAAGCAAGCTGTGGTGGACGTCCTAGTGTTCACACCTTTTGTAACTTCCTTTAGGTGTGGGTCAGTTAGTCAGTTCAGTTGCTCAGCCATGTCTGACTCTTTGTGACCCCATGGACTGCAGCACACTAGACCTCACTGTCTATCACCAACTCCCAGAGTTTACTCAAACTCATGTCCATTGAGTCGGTGATGCCATCCAATCATCTCATCCTCTGTCATCCCCTTCTCCTCCCACCTTCAATCTTTCCCAGCAGCAGAATCTTTTCAAATGAGTCAAATTAGGTGGGTAGGATCTGTAATTTGCTTCTATCTAACCAAGTATGACAAAGGTAAAGAGATTTTGCCAATGTAATTAAATCTCCCAATAAATTATATTAGAATTAATCAGAGGAAAGCCTTTAAAAGACTATTCATTAAAAGCCTAATATTCCTTGAAAGGACTGATGCTGAAGCCTAAGCTCCAATACTTTGGCCACCTGATGTAAAGAGCCAACTCATTGGAAAAAACCCTGATGCTGGAAAAGATTGAAGGCTAAAGGAGAAGGGGTGGGGCATGGCAGAGGATGAGATGGTTGGATGGTATCACTGACTCAATGGACTCAATGAATCTGAGCAAACTCTGGGAGAAAGCAGAGGACGAGGAGCCTGAGGTCCAAGGGGTCACAAAAGCCAGACTTGACTTAGCAACTGAACAACAACAATTAAATCTCCCCCAAAATATTAGAATTAATTAGATGAAAGCCTTTAAAAGGTCTAGAACCTCCTTGAGGTGAGATACTGCCCTTTCTGGCTTGATGAAGTAGACTGTCACACCGAGAAAGCCCACTTGCCAAAGAAATTTGGGTGACTCTAGGAACATTTAGCTTCTTTGAAGAGTCTCCAGCGTAGGACCAAAAGAAAGCCAATGCCCTCAGTTACACAATTACAAGTAAATGACTTATCAACAACCCGAATGATCTTGGAAATGGAGTCTTCCCTACGTGAGCCTCCAGATGAGAATGTTATCTGACCAACAACCTGATTGTAACCTTTCGAAACCCTGAGTGGAGTAGCCGGTGAAGCCATGTTTGGATGCCAGATCCGCTCATTATTACTGAGCGATAATAAACTGAGGAAATCACCAAGTTGTTGCTCATCTTCACATAATCATAATTAAAGTTGCTCAGTCTTGTCCGATGGACTGCAGCCTACCAGGCTTCTCTGTCCATGGGGTTTTCCAGGCAAGAATACTGGAGTGGGTTGGTATTTCCTTCTCCAGGGGATCTTCCCAATCCAGGGATTGAACCCAGGTCTCCCGCTTTGTAGGCAGAGACTTTACTGTCTAAGCCACCAGGGAATTACATCTTCACATAGCAACAGAAAAACAACAAATAGGCATTTCTACTTAAACAATTTGAATGGTGCACATCAGTATTCTACAGAGCTGAGTCTCTAGTCTGAGATATACTGTAAATCTATGCACTTCACTGTTGTAGATCAGTTTCTCTTCTGCAAAACAAAAACATTTTGGCCTAAAAAAAAAAAGTCACTTTGGCCTAAATTAAATCCTTATGATTATTTCCAATCTAGCCTTCTCTTACTGTTTGATTAGTCAGTATTCAGAGAATGATTCTCAATGGTCATTTTTGACAACTTACAGATCCACATTAAAACTTGGCACTTACCTCTTTTCTGCAACTTAATACCATCCACAGAGATTGGCAAGAGACAAAAGAGTGTCCACCATAAAAACAATAAATATATAATTGATATGATAAAAGTGTCATACAAATCCATTACTTAATTTGTATTTGGAAGTTTGCCAACAATGACTTCTGAAGATATTTGGGGAAAGAAAAATCTACTGGTTTTATATTTATTCTTAGATTATTTTTAGTGTCTAAAAGCTTTCATGTTTTCTTTAAAGAAACATAAAATAGTTTCTAAGTTTACAAACTCACTAAATATTCTATGAAAATAGAATATTATAATATGCATACAAACACATTCAACACAAGATACAACTATTCGTGCCTTTCTAAAATTACCTGGTGAAACCTTTATCACTTAGTAAAGAAAACTGCTGCTCAGCCCAAGAGGTTGAATTTGATTATGAAAAAGACTCAGCTACTTTCTTCCCTTCTTATAAATGTCTCAACTTACAGATGAGCTTGAATTTTAATAGTAAACTTAATGGGGAAGTCTTAAGAGTAAAACATACACACATTTCATAAAAGCAACTGAAAGATTTTGAAAATGAATGATGGGTAATAATAAACACAAGATAACATATCTGGTAGGGTGGTGTAGAGCCCTGTATTTATTCCTGTCAGAGTTAATATTTCCACTGGTGATCTAGAAAAATAAGTAAAACAGCCCACTAACCATATTTTCACATGAAGTTACATTCAAGGACTGTGTGGAAGGAAAAAAGAAACAGTGTAAAACAAATAGACTGTGACAAGATCATAGCCAGCCCCTCTAGTTGTTGACCGTGTAAAACTTCAATCTAAGAGTTCTTCACACAAATCAGAATAGAAATGAAGGCCAATGGGGTCAGTGATGATTTCATTATTTGGAGCTGAAAAAAAGAAAGGCATGTGAGAAAAAAATATTGGAATGTGTCAAAAAATGATTCATTATCTCACAGAAAGATAACACAAATATATTCAGGAAGAAATAGAAAGGGAACACATCAGTATGTTTTCTAACTTGAAAATGAACTGTGAAATTTGAAACATTAGATTTGTAAAAATTAAATGGCCAAATGTATGACTTTGTTTGGGTGGGAAAAACAACCTGAGGCCTAAATTAGTCACAAAATCACTCCTTATGTCATATGTTATATATAAACTAAAATAATAACATCATTTTTACATTATGAATGAGGAACTATTTCTAATAAGTGTAAAAGCACATTTGGCACAAAATAGAGTTCTTTTGGAAATAGACTGTTTCTTGTGTTTACTCTTATATTTGAGGAATATTGTACTTTTTTTCCCTTGGGAAGTTAATATTTGTAACGCGTAATATCTTCTATTCACAGATCTTAAAGTTATACAACAGCATTTTCCCTCTTCCAACAAAATTCTTCTACAAAACAGTAGCTTTTTAGGTACACATGCATGAACAGTTGAACAGACAATGATATGTTTGAAAGCCTTCAAAATTAGGAAAAAAGATAACTAGAATGAGGTAAGCTCTACATTTTCCCAGCTATGGTTTCTCAGGTAAATAGCTGAATTTCTCTGAACTTTTGTTTTCACAGCAAGAAAATAGAAATACTGACCTATCAATCAGTGTGTGAGGAGATCGAAATTAATTTTATCTGCATAAGTATTAAATGCATATAAGTGATATGTATATAAAATGCTATGGCAACTACATTTCACCCTATCCAGGAAAAAAATACATAAAATGCTAGCCATCTCTGGCTGGGCTGATGATTAATATCTCTATATCCAATGCATTTACATTTTTCATAACCTGCTTCCATCTGCCTTCTATGGATCATGTGAACAAGTTGCTTGTTTCTTCATCCTATCCCCTGCTCTTCCTTCATGCATCTAAAATGTGTATAAAAACATGAGAGCCACGACAGCAGTTCTGGAATTTCTCCCTTGGGCAAAGGGTTTAAAGTTAAAATCTTAAAAATTAAAAGCAAATTAAAATAATAAAAGCACAAACATAAAACCTTAAGGACATGACATTCTTCCTCTAGACTTCTTGTAGAATCATACAATCCAAACTTTCCTATTTTACAATAATCATCAAAAAACCCTCTTCTTTAGAATTCAAAAAATAGGACATTTGAAGCAAGTTTTATTAAACTATTAGGTATTATTTAAAGTTTCTGATTATAGATAAAAGAAGAGATGGGGGAAAAGGGAAATAAATGTACTTCTTTTCTTCTGCCCTTTAGAATTTAAACTTAGAATTTAAATAACTTTAAGGTAAAGTAATAGAAATCTAAATTGGCTTAACCAC
Source organism: Bos taurus (assembly GCF_002263795.3). NCBI lineage: Eukaryota > Metazoa > Chordata > Mammalia > Artiodactyla > Bovidae > Bos > Bos taurus. The sequence continues at coordinate 44,163,356 of NC_037347.1, forward strand.
AGTGAAGACACCATACTAATTCTAAGATATCCATGCATTTGAATCCTTTGCAGATTCATTAACCTTATATCTCTCATCTTTCCTTCTTGCAGTAGTTTCTCTTGATTAATATCTATGAATGATTTACTTACAACTGAATAAAAACAATGTTATTTTTGAGACAGATAATCCTAGGCTGGGTTTATTTAGTAACTTATTTGGCAGTCACTTAATGTTCCTAAACAGTTGTTTGCTTATTAACAAAATGAAGATATTAATAGCTTTTGGTTCTAGATAAACCTAAGGCAGGTAAATGTACAGAGTCTGATGAAGGGCATTGCAAAAAAAAAAAAAAAAGCTTGTCATAGCCTTTTCTATTTAACTCATCAAATAAACCTTTAAAACCTAAACTTGCAAAACAATGACTTCTTTATTACGAAGTAGTAGTCAATGGGGGAGTACTGAGCCCCAGTCTTAGCACTGAATGGAATAGCCTCCTGGTTGAGTGATAATGTGACACCAAACTTCATTCCTTACCTTCCAGCAAGAAGACATTAGAAATAAGTGGTCCCAAGGTAACCAAGCCATTGACCAAGTAAAAGAACTGAACTTACCACGAGACACATAACTTATGAAGAAATTCATCTACTCTAAGAGAATATGTCCACAGTTTGATATTGTCTATGAAGAGAAAATCGGAACTTGGGAGATACTGGAAACTCATATGTATTTTTTGTCTTGTCCACTGTTTTTCCTTCCTTGATAAAATCCAATGTTATTCTGAATACCCATTAAATAATTAGATATTTTTAGAAGGGTTAGGGTTGAGCAACAACAACAAAAACTCACTTGAAAATGAGAATAAAATTAAAATGTTATCATATAAAGATAGCCATCCTAGTAACATAGAGAGTAGGAAGCAATAATAAACTATTTATAAGGCAGTGCAACCTTGAATATTGGCACTTTGACTTTTCATTATTTTACTAAGGTGACCCACTCGGACTAACCTTAATTAAGAACTGTACTCTCATAAAAATAGATATTATCTTGATTACTATGCATGGAATGTCAATACTCATACTCCCACTTGCTATTTGTAAAGGAATAATAGTCAAAACATATTTATTCTATAGCCATAAAGAAGCATAAAGCTGGAGTGCATGGTAAGGTCATTTTGTCTATATTCTTTTTTTTATGTGATTGCAATTAAAATATCTTTACTGACTAAAAATCTCCATTTAAAAAATTTCAGAGAATATTTTCCACCCTTTTGAAACAATGTCAAAACAATACCACAGGAAAAAATATGAACTTAAAAATATTTTTTATGGTGTGTTCTAATTTGACTCATTTATCCAATTGTTCTTAAAAAGAAGTTTTAATAATCTTCCAAAATTATTCTCCATTTTTTAAATCCCCCAAATCCTACATATGCTCTGTGAAAGAATTTCAGTCTAAAATGGAAGCAGATAATAGAAAATAGAAAATCTTATACATATGCCCTCAGGGAAACAAAACTTGAGGACTGAGAGATGGATTTCCCATAAATACCTAATTTACAGAAAACTGATAGTATTGGGATGCTCTTAAATGATGGGAAATTGATCAAGGAATCTTGGGAAATTTTGCTTATGTTTTCCAGAGGCATGAATAAGTCACTCTGGATAAGTTGGTCTTGTAAAAAAACTGAATTGAGCTTTGTTTATGGGACTGGTCTGGTTTTGTCTCCTCGGAAATTTCAAAGTTAATCTTCCTTTGTTTTTTTAATCGACTCTAAGCTCTCACTTCTTTACCTTCCCTGTCCATAAATACAGCCTATCCCAAATTGTCAACAGACTTCTCTGAAACTTGCTACAGTTTGTGTATCTTGAATTGCAATTCTTCTGCTACTCCCAAAAGAGACAATTTTTGACAATATTGAGTTTGCTTCATTTTATCTTTTTATTTAGGTAGATATTTTTTGCATTGGAAGTGGGATTCAAAGGAGATGACCCCCAAGAGATATGACCCTTGAAATTGTGTGCAGTACCCCTATGAAAGCCCTGGAGCTTACTGCATCTGTGCCATTGTCTAGTTTTGGTTTGGTGATTCTCCTCTCAGACTCTGGTCTGCCCCCATTTGGGTGGGTTTTCTGACTGCGTTAAGGATCTGTTTAAAAGTTTTATCCTTTTCAGTGAGCACTTTGTTTTCTTATTGGAAACATGCTAGAATTTTGGTGTAATTTCTTTGGAACGAATGAGAGCAAAAATTAAAAATTCTATAGGTGGGCGTGGGTTGAACAAATAAATGGTGTTAGAGTACTTGCCACCTCCCTTTAGAGACTTTAGTCTCTAAAGCAAAGACTTATGTGAGAGGACAAATTGATCACAAACAAACCAGACTGACATTAGGTCATCTGTCAACGGCAAGACAGTTTACATGAAACAAGGGACAACTGGTCATGGGTCAGACGATAGGGCAAAGGCTGTCTTCCAGGAGAAAAGAGAGGGAATCCCATCAAAGACATACTGTGAAACAAAACTCCCAACCCTGAAAGCACATCCATCAGGCTATTTAGGGATTTAGGAATTTTGCTTTTGCTGTCAGAAAAACCTCTAAGATATGAGATGCCAGTCATCTCAATGCCATAATAGTGACCTTTATTCAGGGATCCTGGCTAATTTTATGTTAAAAAAATTATGGTCCATCCTTATGCGCACTTTTGACTAGATGATCCAGTCCTATTGAAATAACGTAGAACTCCAATGGCCATTATGAGAAACTTTCAATCTGCTGAAACATATTTTTCTTCAGACTAAATTAGAAGACTCAGGCAATAAAAACTAAACAATCTAAGTGGGATAACTATTTTAATTGGTACCTAGTTCAGCATTTTAACACATTATTGACCAGAAGATTTTTGCAGAAACTAATGCCTGTGGTTAGCAATTTTTTATGTGAGTGAATATTAAAATGTTTCCAGTAGATAATGTTCAGGTAACAAAAGGCATATTAATATGTCTCTGGTCAGTAATGTGTTAACATTTTCTCTTTGTAAAATAGCATTTCTAAGATAGCTTATGGAAATAAAGGAGATAAACCAGGCAGCTGAGGCCTCTTCTTTGGTGACAGGAGCCAGGGTTTCCTGTAACCTGGTTACTTGACCTCCTCTATATTCAACTTTGCCCTCTTCAAATCCTCTTTCTTTATCTAAACTCTCTTTCTTCTCTAGTTCCTAAACTTTACCAACTGAGCCTATTAAAACTTTCCCTTTTAAATTTAGGTATTCTGAGGACCCTGCTAAACCATTAATTAATTTTGTTCCATGGACCAAAGTTGAACTTGGGTCTATAGTAAACTATTTTCTCAAGGTAATTGAGGATCCTCAGTTCAGTTGCTCAGTAGTGTCCAACTCTTTGCGACCCCATGGACTGTAGCACACCAGGTTTCCCTGTCCATCACCAACTCCCAGAGCTTGCTCAAACTCATGTCCACCCAGTTGGTGATGTCATCCAACCATCTCATTCTCTGTTGTCTCCTTCTCCTCCTGCCTTCAATCTTTCCCAGCATCAGGGTCTTTTCCAGTGAGACAGTTCTTCACATTGTGTGGTCAAAGTATTGGAGTTTCAGCTTCAGCATCAGTCCTTCCAGTGAATATTCAGGACTGATTTCCTTTGGGATTTATTGGTTGGATCTTCTTGCAGTCCAAGGGATTCTCAAGAGTCTTCTCCAACACCACAGTTCAAAAGCATCAGTTCTTCAGTGCTCAGCTTGCTTTATAGTCCAACTCTCACATCCATACATGACTACTGGAAAAATCATAACTTTGACCAGACAGACCTTTATTGGCAAAGTAATGTCTGTTTTTTAATATGCTGTCTAGGTTGGTCATAGATTTTCTTTCAAAGGATCTTTTTCCTTTTTAAAAGGATCCTCAAAGATTTGCCAAATAATTCAATATTGTAATTCAAACTGAACCTTTGATCTTTATCAGTTAATGCACATGCTTATTGGAGAAAGTTAGGCTCAGCATTGGATGAAAACTGCTCATTGGGAAAGTCTCAAAAAAACCTTTGGATTTTCAAGTCAGCCAACAAATAGCTCTTTTATATGACCAAGCTCCTGTCATGTCCCAAAGGCTACCTCTTGCCATCCTGAGGAATTTCTGTAAGCTAGCACATGGGAACAAAATTAATGCATGTACCCATTGAATTTTGTGCCCACAATTAAAAAGCCTATTGAATCTATTCATGATTATTACAGCAGACTCAAAATTGTTTTTAAAGAAAATATAGACTTTATACACATTGACTCTATCAATGCGGCCTTTACTTCAATGTTTATAGTTAAAACAGAAATTTTTCTCTGTTAGTCAAGATAACTGAAAGAGAATGAAGAATAATATTCACCTTGACCTTGTCAACATAGCTAATCAGTTAGCACGCGCCATGGAAGATGATTCCAAAAAAGAGGGCATGGCTAAAAGTTTTCAACAGAGGGAATCTCCCAAGGAAACTGTTCCTAACCTATTTTGTCTTACTGTTAAAAAAAAAAAAAAAAGAAAAGAAAAACTGACCTTTGAAAGAGAGATTGCAGTTGATTTTTTTAAAAAAGCTAGACAATTATAGTTTCCAAACAAACTCTTCCTAAACTATTTTGTCATTATTGTTAAAAATAAAATAAAAATAAAAACTAGCCACTGGAAGAGAGTTTTTTCAAAGTCTAGATAGTTACAGCTTTCCAAAAGCCAAGGGTCAAGGTCATTCTAGTGATGGGACTCCAAAGGAGCAAAGGGACTATTTCCCATTGTACCATATAACAGGCTGGAGGAAGCTATTCCCCAGATCTGATATAAATCCCTTACATACCAATTGACACAGGAGCTACTCTATCAGTTCACAACCCCAATACAAATAAATAGTCCCTTCAAATAGTGAGGAGTTCAAATTAATCACAATATGTCTCTTTCTCAACCTATATCCATTTTCTTTGGGACCTTTACAAGATAAACACTTATTTCTCCTCAGTATGGTAGCCCCTCTTCACTTATTAGGATGAGATTTCCTAGAAAAATATCATGCTGACATTTCTTTCTCTTGAATGAAAAATAAATTCAAGAGATTGTAACTCAAGTTTTAAGTCCCTTAAGTCTAATGCCCAAGAGAATCCAAAGTTTTACTCTTTCATATGATCAATACTTTATGAACCATGTTGTTCAGTCTCTAAGCTGTGTCTGACTCTTTGCAACCCATGGACTGAAGCACGCCAGGCCTCCCTGTCTCTCACCATCTCCTGGAGTTCGCCCAAGTTCATGTCCATTGAATCGGTGGTGCCATTCAACTATCTCATCCTCTGTTATCCACTTCTTCTATACTGACATTTCTTTCTCTTGAATGAAAAATAAATTCAAGAGATTGTAACTCAAGTTTTAAGTCCCTTAAGTCTAATGCCCAAGAGAATCCAAAGTTTTACTCTTTCATATGATCAATACTTTATGAACCATGTTGTTCAGTCTCTAAGCTGTGCCTGACTCTTTGCAACCCATGGACTGAAGCACGCCAGGCCTCCCTGTCTCTCACCATCTCCTGGAGTTCGCCCAAGTTCATGTCCATTGAATCGGTGGTGCCATTCAACTATCTCATCCTCTGTTATCCACTTCTTCTATAGCTCTTACAAACCATAGAAGGACAAATTTCAGACACATCTTCATTATTTAGTGTCCCTTAGTCTATGATGAATATCTTCCACAGACATAGACAGAATTCATATTGTCCCTCTCTTGGTTCAGATCCAAATGGATCCCTCCAAATCTCTCTCAAGAATTAATCAATACCCTATAAACAGAGAGTTTAACTTTACAGAGCATAAGACTTATCATGTGTGTGTGTGCGTGCTCAGTTGTGTCCTACTCTTTGTGACTCAATGGACTCAACCTGCCAGGCTCCTCTAACTATGGAATTGTTCAGACAAGAATACTGGAGTGGGTTGCCATTTCCTTCTCCAGAGGATCTTCCCAACCCAGGGGATTGAACCTGCATCTCTTGCATCTCCTGCATTGGCAGGCAGGTTCTTTACCACTGTGCATCTGGGAAGTCCAAGATGTACCAGAAAAGACTATAAAGCACAGGAACTTATTATTTCTTGCAGTAGTCTTTGTTCTGTTCAGTTCAATTCAGTCGCTAAGTCGTGTCCTTGTAATACCCCCTATTTTACCTATAAGGAAACCTAATGATTGAGGATAAAGATTTATTCAGGATCTCTAAGCAATGAATAACATTGTCATTCCTCATTATATTGTTGTTCCTAATCCCCATACATTATTAGCATTAATCCCTACTGAAAGGAAGTTTTTCATCATGATCAATTTATTCAATACATTGTTTAGTATTCTGGTTGATAAGGCTGGCCAATATATTCTTGCTTTTGCCTTAGAAGGACAACAATATACCTGAACAGAAATGGCCCATAGTTCTTCCAAAAGTCCTTCTTCTCACAAAATTTAAAAGCTGATTTTGATGATACAAAATCTTCTGGAGGCTCTACTATTCGACAATATATAGACGGTTTACTTCTGTGCTCACCTTGTCAAACCTAATCCTCACAAGAAGGCAGATTTCATCTGTTACAACTCTTAGCCACTAAGGGAAACAAGTTCTCAAAGGAAAAATTGCATATTGTTCAAAACCAAGTCCAATATTTAAGATATTTTATCTCAGAACAAGGGTTACACCTAGATAGATCCCCAAAGCCTTCCTGGCATCTTGTATTTCCCCAAACCTAAAACTAAACATCAATTATTAGGTATTCTTGTAGTAGCTGCTTAGTATCACAATTGATTCCAAACTTATCTTTCATGGTCCAGGCTTTGCTTGTCTTAATAAAAACCACTAAACTCCCATTATCTCAAAAAACCAAGATGATCTAGCCTTTAAAATCTTGAAGGAAACCTTCATAAATCATTTTGCCCTCAGATATATGAACTATGGAGAAGGAAATGGCAACCCACTCCAGTATTCTTGCCTAGAGAATCCCGTGGAAAGAGGAGTCTGGTGGGCTGCTGTCCATGGGGTCACAGAGAGTTGGACATGACTGAATTGACTTAGCATGTATGCATGCATGCATGCATTGGAGAAGGAAATGGCAACCCACTCCAGTCTTCTTGCCTGGAGAACCTCAGGGACAGAAGAGCCTGGTGGGCTGCCATCTATGGGGTCTCACAGAGTCAGACATGACTGAAATGACTTAGCAGCAGCAGCAGCTTATGAACTATAAACTTCCCTGTTTGCTTTTTGTTTAGGAAAAAGAGGATAATACCTTCAGAGTACTTACTCAAAAACATGGGGGCTACCACAACTTCTAGGTTATAACAGCCAACAACTAGATCCCATAACCCAGTGTCACCCCTCATGCCTTGGGGCTATCCTTGTCACTGCCTTCTGGTAAAGGCCACTGAAGAAATGGTCACAGGATCCTCTGACCATTTTTGTACCTCATGCTGTCAAAGTTCTCTTGAACTCATATCATTCCCAACATTTTTCAGCAAGCTCTCTTACTTTATAAAATTCTTTCACTAACCAACCTACATATCACTCTCATTCATTGTAACAATCCAGTTACTCTTTTTCCTTCTTCCATGAACAAACCCTCCTATATCTATCTAACTTGAATGAATCACCTATCAACCCCATGTAATAACTTAAAAGAAACCTCCTTGACAAATGTTGACTGTTCATGGTTTACTAATGGCTCTTACTTGAAAAATGAAAATGGCAAATATTGCACTGGATATTCAATAACAACTCCTTTTGAGGTCCTTGAGGCTGTACCCCTACTTTTGGCCACTTCAGCCCGACAAGTTGAATTATATTCTAAATGATATTCAAGCATGTAATCTACCAGAAGGTAAAACTGCAAACACAAATACTGATAGCTATCATGCCTTTAGAGTACCCCATGATTTTGGAATGTTATAGAAACCAGATTTTTTGACTTCCAGTAGAGACAAAATTTAAAATGGTAGTTATGTTCAAAACTTAAGATGCTATACTCTGGCCAGCAGCTTTGGCTATTATTAAAGTCCCTGGGCATTCTAAGTTCAACTCTCTGGAAGACAAAGGAAATCACCTCATTGATTATTTCTTCAAAAAATGCCGCTCTTATGGGATCCACGGACAAAATATCTGTCACAGTCCAGAAGATTACTTTTGCTGGTGACAACCTAAAGTGCATTTTCCAGGAAAATACAAATAAATGGCCCCTGAAGAAGAAAAAGAAAATTGAAGATCTAAAGGCTACTGGTATCAGAAGAAAAGAAACTCTAGTTGTGACCCAATAATAAGCCAGTCCTTTTAGGAAATTTAAAATTTTTATTACTACTATACCTAAATTAAATTAGTTGGTACTTGATAAAATGATAATATTCATGAATCAATATTAGTAGAGAAACAAGACTGCAAAAAGTGCTTACCTTGTCACTTTGGTATTGTTGCTTAGTCACTAAACCATGTCTGACTCTCTTGTGATCTCAGGGACCTCAGGCTCCTCTTTCCATGGGATTTCCCAGGCAAAAATACTGGAGTGGGTTGCTATTTCCTTCTCCAGGGCATCTTCTCAATCCAGGGATTGAACCTGCATCTCTTGTGTCTCCTGCTTGGCAGGCCGATTCTTTACTGACTGAGCTACCAGCGAAGCCCACTACCTTGTCACTTGGCTGCTGATAAAATACTGTTCATGAATCAGTATTGGTAGGGAACCTTTGACAAGGCTGCAGAAAGCATTTACCCTGCTTGTTCCATCTGTTCTAAATGCTGGAAAAACTATCCAAACTATCTCTGTATATTTTCATTTATCCAATGAACCACCTGAACGGATTTCATACAATCACTCCCACTCATGAACGCTTTTATAATGGTTTGCATATTTTCACATTGGACTGAAGTTTTTCATGAAAACATGTGACTGCTTCTTCTGTAGCTCAGATATCATTAGAAAAGATTATTTTCACTTGGGGAGCTCCCTTGACCTTCATAGTGACTGGGGAATCCACTTTACTGGTCCGATGTTTTGATGAGTCTGTGTGGTCTGGCCATTTCTGCAGCACCTTGATTGTACTTATCATGTTTGGTCTTCAGCATTGCTCAAACATACAAATCTAATTATTAAGACTCAGCTGAATGAGTTGAAACCCTCTGAACACCATGGCCAAGAGTATTATTCTTGGTTCTTCCAAATTTTAGATCTATTCCCTCCAGGATGCAAAAACTTATATCTTTTAAAATAATTACAGGACAATTGATGCACTTAGCCCCAATTTCTTTTGACCCATGGCTAATAAAGAAAGATATCCTTCAACTTTGGAAAGGCATAATCAAGCCCATAAACATTTTGATAGAGCAGGCTTTCCACAGTGCTCTTTCAGGAAACAGATGTCAAACATCACACCTTACAGCCCAGAGATCTCATCTATCAGAAGAGACATTTCCAAAAAGATATCTTTAATCTTGCTGGAAAGAACCCTACTTCACAGGATATTAAACAACCATGATGCAGCCAAACTTCAAGGATTCGTGTGTCACATCTAAAGAAATCCCCCAAATCTGTAGAGATATATGTATTAACTGGTGACCTAAGGCTAAAAAATTTTAAGGACTAAAGTAGATGGCATCTAAAGAGGATAGCTTACCTAAGATATATGAACCAGACTTTTATAAATTTTTTTAATTTTTTTTATCCTCACTGTGTATCATGTTAAATCATGTCATTCATGCCTTTGCTTGTTCTTTCCCTGATTTTCCTATTGCCCTTTTCTTCAGATTTAGCTTGTATACCCACCTTACAAAAATTCTCTGATTCTGCTAAACTTACTGATTGTTATATTTATGTCATGGTTTGATGGCATCATCAACTCAATGGACATGAGTTTGAGCAGACTCTGAGAGACAGTGAAAGACAGGGAAGTCTGGCATGCTGCAGTCCATGGGGTCACAAAGTCAGACATGGCTGAGCAACAAAACAGCAACAACATATTTATGCCAGAGCTAACAATAATCATGACTGATCAGGACTGGTGGCCTAGATACTATATTTAGAAAGATGGCAAAATATAAGTAGGAAAGATGTAAGATTTTCCTTTGGTAGCTTTGAAATCACTAGTCTCCTCTCTTCTAGAAGATTGGCACCAGATATTACTGGTTTCCATTGGGTATCGTCAACTCAGGCCTGAACTCTTATCTCACATTTTTCTTGGTTTCATAAACAATGATGAGCATGACAAAACCATAGTGTATCTCCCAGTGAATATTTGTAACTTTGCTATTCCATATAACCTTGTGAACATGAATTCACTCCCTATTGGAATATACACAAGCTTATATCATCTTTTCCCTTAATGTATCTCTATAATGGAAATGAAAACAGTAACAGTACTGTTAAAAGAGAAGCTGATGTGCTCCCACTCAATAGCATGTTGTTGGAAATTGGCCAAAAATCTGGTGGATGGTTAAAACTTAATTCAACTTTCTTCTCACCTCAAGACGTTCCAGACCTCCATGAAAATCTTATTTATACTAGATCAGTTCACTTGTTACTTCAGATCTGTAGAAATTTAAGGTGCTCGAACAAACATTCCCATAATGTGAATGGACCAGATTACCATGTGTTCTATATAGTAAGTGTGTGTGTGTGTGTATGTGTGTGTACATTCATATAACCACAAGATATCACCTTTCATTCAAAGAAAGGAAATCTAAGCAAAAGGACAGAATTATGTCTATCCTTAAGAAAAATCGGGTATTTCTTTTCATGTGGAAAAATGTATATTCTATTCTTGCCTTAATTGGAAAGTATATTATAGGATCACTGTCCTTACTCCTGAGGCCAAAATGAGAAAAACTCGTCCTTCCACTGCTTATATACCTAATTTTGTTTTTTTCTCATACCAGCTTTACAAATGACATTAGAGTGGGGAAGCTTATAGTTTGGAGAAGTGACTACAAAAAACACTATAGTGGATAGAAAGGGCTCAGGGTTGCAATCACCAAAAACTTTTTCTTTGGGTTGGAATAGCAGAATTTGAAAAACTGATTCACAATCTTTTCATAGTTATGTCTACCACTTTCAGTGCTTCTGTCCAAGCTTTGAAATATCAAGAAACCCAAATAAAATAAGTATCCAAAAGTAGTGCTGAAAAAAATTCAAAACTCTAAACCTCCTCACTTCTCAGCAAGGGGAACTTGTGTCCTAGTGAAGAAAGTTATTTTTATGTCAATAGGTCAGGGAAAATAACTTAACACAAGAACTAAAAATAACATAGGACATTACCAAGCAGAAGTTGTCCAAGCTCCTGAACCTTGGGACGTACGGTACCACTGATTCAACAGATGTGAGTTTGACCAAGCTCTGGGAGATGACGAAGGACAGGGAAGCCTGGCATGCTGCAGTCCATGGGGTCTCAAAGAGTTGGACACGACTGAGCGACTTAACAACAAACATAAACAGTTGGGGAAACTGGTTGAGAAGCATATTTCAATCAATAACTGTCACTGAGCTTCTGGTCTCCAGTTTATTTCTACTGTTTTGTAATAGTATACATATATCTTCCTCAAAAATACATGTACAAAACAAACTTCTTTTCCTTTCAAAGTCTTTTATTGAAATTCAACTGACTGTGAAAACTAAATCATCCACCACAGAGGGACATAACTGAGATTCTTTCACCAATCCTCTCACTCAAATGAAGCAGTAGCACTCCCTATCATTTTCCTCATCTGTGGGACAAGACACCTTAGCATGAGCCTCCTCAGCTTCATGGGAAAGAGACCTGAGGACAACCCTCTTCAGATCCAAGGGACATAACAATGCAATCCATCTATAAAAAAGTGTATAGCAGAAAAAATTAACAACACCTGAATGATAATTTCTCAGCAATGATTTTTGTGAAAGATCTTGAACAAAAGGGGAAAATGTGAAGGAATGGAACCAGAGAATGTAAAACGGAAGGTCTCACATATGTACCCTCAAGGGGCGGTGAACAACAATGACAAAGAGAATGATTTCTCATAAATGCTTGCTTCATAGAAATTTGATAACATTGGAACTTTCTTGAATGACAGGAATTTGGTCAGGGATTACCTTCTATCAGTCTTGAGAAACTTTGTATATGGTTACCAGAGGCATGAACTAGAAACTACCCAATCAGGTTGGTCTCAGAAAATAAGCTGAATTGAGTTTTGTTTATGAAACAAGACTGGTTTTGTCTACTTGGGGAATTTTCAAAGCTGTTCTCCATTTGATTTTTATTTCATCCAACTCTCATTTAACTCTTCCTCTCTTTACATTTTCTGCACATAATTACAGCCAAATCCACAACAGACACACCTGTAGCTTGCTATTTGCATGTCCTGAATAAAAATTCCTCTGCTAGTCCCAAATAAACACATTTTCTTTGACAAATGACATTCTGTGTATAAAAGTATGTGTTTTTGACCTTCTAACAGGTGAATAGTTACATTTCATATTTTTATTTGCTTTTCCTCAAGAGTAATGATGTACATAACTTTCCATGTGTTTTCATTATTAAAGCTTAAGGTAAATGGATTTATTTTAAAATTATTTATTTGGAAATAAAAGCAAAAATAAACAAATGGGACCTAATTAAAATTAAAAGCTTCTGCACAACCAAAGAAACTATAAGCAAAGTAAAAAGACAGCCTTCAGAATGGGAGAAAATAATAGCAAATGAAGCAACTGACAAACAACTAATCTCAAAAATATACAAGCAACTCCTGCAGCTCAATTCCAGAAAAATAAACAACCCAATCAAAAAATGGGCCAAAGAACTAAATAGACATTTCTCCAAAGAAGACATACAGATGGCTAACAAACACATGAAAAGATGCTCAACATCACTCATTATCAGAGAAATGCAAATCAAAACCACAATGAGGTACCATTTCACACCAGTCAGGAATGGCTGCGATCCAAAAGTCTACAAGCAATAAATGCTGGAGAGGATGTGGAGAAAAGGGAACCCTCTTTCACTGTTGGTGGGAATGCAAACTAGTACAGCCACTATGGAGAACAGTGTGGAGATTCCTTAAAAAACTGGAAATAGAACTGCCATACAACCCAGCGATCCCACTGCTGGGCATACACACAGAGGAAACCAGAATTGAAAGAGACATGTGTACCCCAATGTTCATCGCAGCACTGTTTATAATAGCCAGGACATGGAAGCAACCTAGATGTCCATCAGCAGATGAATGGATAAGAAATGCGTACATATACACAATGGAGTATTACTCAGCCATTAAAAAGAATACATTTGAATCAGTTCTAATGAGTTGGATGAAACTGGAGCCAATTATGCAGAGTGAATTAAGCCAGAAAGAAAAATACCAATACAGTATACTAACACATATATATGGAATTTAGAAAGATGGTAATGATAACCCTGTAAGCGAGACAGCAGAAGAGACACAGATGTATAGAACAGTCTTCTGGACTCTGTGGGAGAGGTGGGGGGGATGATTTGGGAGAATGGCATTGAAACTTGTATAATATCATATATGAAATGAATCGCCAGTCCAGGTTCGATGCAGGATAGAGGATGCTTGGGGCTGGTGCACTGGGATGACCCAGAGGGAGGGTATGGGGAGGGAGGTGGGAGGGGTGTTCAGGATTGGGAACACATGTACACCCGTGGTGGATTCATGTTGATGTATGGCAAAACCAATACAATAAAGTAATTAGCCTCTAATTAAAATACATAAATTTAAATAAAAAAATAAATTAATTTAAAAAAAGAAAAAAATTATTTGGGGTTACAAATTTTTTTGAAATAAGTTTCAACAAAGTATATTTTATGCTCAGTAATTCTTTCAGTTTGACAAATGGCCACTGAAATCTTTGACAAAAGACTGACATAGAATGCTTCTCTACTTTGTAGACCATCTCTACCATACCCTATGCCTAAAATAATCATTGATCTGCTTTTGAAGAAGAGATTCATTTGTATTTCCTAGAATTTTATATAAATTGAATTATGCAATATGGATAATTCAAAAACAATGACAAAGAGATCAACTTCCAATGCCCAGTTGTGGTAAAAGTAAAGTCCAATGCTGTAAAGAACACTATTTCATAGGAACCTAGAATGTTAGGTCCATGAATCAAGGTAAATTGGAAGTGATCAAACAGGAGATGGCAAAAGTAAACATCAACATTTTAGGAATCAGTAAACTAAAATGGATGGGAATGGGTGAATTAAATTCAGATGACCATTATGTCTACTTCTATAGGCAAGAATCCTTTAGAAGAAATGGAGTAGCCCTCATAGTCAACATAAGAGTTGGAAATGTGGTTCTTGTGTGCAACCTGTAAAATGACAATGTTTTCAGTTTGTTTCCAAGGCAAACTATTCAGTTTCACAGTAATCCAAGTCTGTGCCCCAATCACTAATGCAGAAGAAGCTGAAGTTCAACGGTTCTGTGAACACCTACAAGAACTTCTAGAACTAATACCCCCCAAAAGGGTATGATGAAAATGTCCTTTTCATCATAGAGAACTGGAATGCAAAAGTAGGAAGTCAAGAGATACCTGTAGTAACAGGCAAATTTGGTCTTTGACTATAAAATTAAGCAGGGCAAAGGCTAACAGAGTTTTGCCAAGAGAACACATTGGTCATAGGAAACACCCTCTTCCAACGACACAAGAGACGACTCTACACATGGACATCACCAGATAGTCAACACCAAATTTCAGATTGATTATATTTTTTGCAAGCAAAAATGGAGAAGCTCTTTATAGTCAGCAAAAACAAGACTGGGAGTTGACTTTGGCTCAGATCATGAACTCCTTATTGCTAAAATCAGACTTAAACTAAGTCTGATTAAAACCTAAAGGGAAAAAAAAAAAACATGAGGCCATTCAGGTATGATCTAAAAGAATCCTCTAACGATTGTAAAGTGGAAGTGACAAATATATTCATGGGATTAGTCTGGTGGAGTTACCTGAATTACTATGTAAAAAGGGTTCAAAACACTGTACTGGAGGCAGTGATCAAGATAATCCCCAAGAAAAAGAAAGGCAAAAAGGCAAAACTGTTGTCTGAGGAGGCCTTACAAACAAATGGAAAAGAAGAGAAAGCAAAAGGCAAAGCAGAAAAGGAAAGACATACACATCTGAATACAAAATTCCAAAGAATAGCAAGGAGAGATAAGAAAGCCTTCCTAAGTGAACAATGTAAAGAAATAGAGGAAAACAATAGAATGGGAAAGACAAGAGATCTCTTTGAGAAAATTAGAGACACCAAGGGAAAATTTCATGCAAAGATTGGCACAGTAAAGAACAGAAATGGTATGGACCTAACAGAAGCAGAAGATATTAAGAAGAGGTGGCAAGAATACTCAGAAGAACTATACAAAAAAGATCTTCATGACCCAGGTAATCACAATGGTGTGATCACTCACCTAAAGCCTGATATAGGAAACATCACTACAAACAAAGCTAGTGGAGGTTATAGAATTCCAGTTGAGCTATTTCAAATCCTAAAAGATGATGCTGTGAAAGTGCTGCACTCAACATGCCAGCAAATTTGGAAAACTCAGCAGTGGCCACAGGACTCAAAAAGGTCAGTTTTCATTCCAATCTCAAAGCAGAGCAATGCCGAAGAATGATCACACTACTGCACAATTGCACTTTTTTAACTTGCTAGCAAAGTAATGCTCCAAATCCTACAAGCTAGGCTCTAACAGTATGTGAACTATGAAATTCCAGATGTACAGTCTGGATTAAAAAAGACAGAGGGACAGAGATCAAAGTGCCAACATCCGTTGAATCATAGAAAAATCAAGGGAATTCCAGAAAAACATCTTCTGTTTCATTGACTATGCAAAAGCCTTTGTGGATCACAACAAATGGTGAAAAACTCTTAGAGAGATGGGCGTATCAGACCTGTATAATATTCCCATACCTGCCTCCTGAGAAACCTGTATTCAGATCAAGAAGCAGTAGTAAGAACTGAACATGGAACAACAGACTAGTTCAAAATTGGGAAAGGAGTATATAAAAGCTGTATATTATCATCCTGCTTATTAACTTATATGCAGAGTACATCATGCGAAATGCCAGGATGGATGAAACATAAGCTGGAATCAAGATTGCCAAGAGAAATATCAATAAGCTCAGATATGCAGATAACACCATCCTTATGACAGAAAGCAAAGAGAAACTAAGTGGCCTCTTGATGAAAGTGAAAGAAGAGAGTTAAAAAGCTGACTTAAAGCTCAACATTTAAAAAACTAAGATAATGCCAACTGGTCTCATCACTTCATGGCAAATAGATGGGGAAACAATGGAAACAGTGACAGACTTTATTTTCTTGCACTCCAGAATCACTGCGGACAGTGACTGCAGTGATACAATTACCTAAATTCTATAGAGTAAGTAAATAAGCAAATGTTAGGAAACAAAACCCTATTTGAGATTAAGTAGGATGTTGCTTATCAATAGTCTCTCATAGCTTGTTTCCTTGTACAAATAATAGGAAAATAAGACCAAGTTACTCTGCAACTATTATTTTTCTTGTGAAAAACACTTGCTTTTCTAGAAATTTCTGAATTTATTCATAAATTGAGACCTTACATTAATTGTGGTTTTGGTCTCTTTCTGCCCATTTAAGGGTCAAATATAAGGATGTTTTTATGTTTAAAATACTTTATTTCAAGTTTTATTGGCCAGAAAATGAAATTTCTTTCACCAAGTATAATTTCGCATTGGTCAAACAGTCTTAAAATGTTAAGTTCATGTTCTTAACACATCTTTGTATACTTACAAAGGTCATTTTCGAGTCAGATGTTGTTAAATTCACAGTATAAACAAATATTTACAAGTAAAGTTAATAGTAAAGTAAAATTCATAGATAACAGTAAGGCATACTTTCTTCTATAGTATTCTTTTACTTATTCTATAGAATTTAAACTTTGCCTTTCTTTAAAGTGCTTCACATACCAGAACCAACTCACAGCAGCATACACTGATGAACAAGTTAAAAAACTTCTGACATGCCAAAGAACATCCACGGAGCACTTTAAAACTGTAAAACATTGGAGTAGTTCAACCTGAAGCAAAGTGGATGTATTCCAGGCTCATTTTTCTTTCCAGGAAAATAATTATATCCATTTGAATCTGGCAGAGTTATGTTTTTGGATGGACTTTGATGGCACACATAGTAATGAAGCTCAATTACCTGTGATGGATTCATTTTGATATTTGGCAAAACTAATACAATTATGTAAAGTTTAAAAATAAAATTAAAAAAAAAGAATGATAAAAAAAAAAACATTAAAAAAAATCATAGTAAAAAATCAAGTAAAAAACATGCAGTTAAATTACTATGGGTGAAAAATATTGTATTTTAACAGCGCTGAAAGTAGATAAAAAGCATAATCTATAGTCTATACTATATATATACATATATATATATGCATATGGTATATAATAATTAGCAGTCTCAAAAAGTATATTGTGGAATACGGAATATATTAAGACAACTGGGCTATCATTTTCTGTTTATTAAAGGTTTTAAAAATTGGAATTCTTGATCTATGGGGTCCATTTATGTTTTATGGAAAGTCCAAATTTTTTTGTTGTTGTTGTTAGAAATGGGTATGTAACTTTTATTTTTAAAAGAATTAGAGTCACTAAAATGAGTAAAGGTAATATGAAAATCCAAAACAGGAACCAGTGAAACATGATTTGGAAGATAGGAAAGACAAGAATGTTCAAGAAACTATGCAAAAATAATTATAAACATAGTCCTAAATTAGACAAGCACAAATTACTCTAAAAATATTTTGTACCTATTTTTGTAAAATTAATTATATTTCGTACCATTTAATTAGCACCAATTTCATTTGTGTTTTAAAACTTAAATTCAGATACAGCTTTCCAAGAGTATAGTTACATGTGCATGTTCCTAAAGTCATATGATAAAGGGGCTTCCTGTGATCGCTAAGCTACAGTCAGTCTGCTTAAAGACAGCTTGGGAGCCTCATATAAAAGTGTTAGGTTTCTGCATGTTTTTACTCTTTTTTCTAAATACTTTTAAATGAATAGCATAATTCCAGTTATTATCACATTAACTCATCAAGTACCAGTGGTGTATCTTTCCTTTTTTAATGTGTCAATGATGTTGATATCACTTTCCAGAGGAGACTGAGGAAAGCTCAGTGATCACAGCATAATTTTATATAGGATGACTACGAGAGCCACAATTTATTTAATACCATTTATCTTAAATTAAAAATTTCAAATATTTTCATTGTGTCCTTTTTAGGAATTTTCATAATCTTATACTGAACCATTGCTTTAGTTTACAGATTTGTCACAATTGGTTAAAACTCTCTATTAACAGTGACCTTTCCCTCCGATTCCTAAACAAAAATATATTAAAAAGCATTTCAAAGTAAGACTTATTTTTCTTATAGATTAAATCAATTGACGAGGGTTTTATTGCTGAATATGTTCTTTATGATTCCCAGTACCTAAACAAAACTAAGATTTCAAGCGATGAACATAAGCCTTTTTTAACCCATCAGAGTCTATGCCAAAACTCACTAAAATAATGAAACTAACTGCCGGAAGGAACTTAAAATTGGACCTGCTTCTCTAAATGTAAAGTGGCAGAAGCCTTTGCATGTTTAAAACAGTCTCTTATTTCTATGGAATATCAAAACTCACAAAAGAAAATCTAGTCCTAGAGTAATAGAATCAGAAGAGCAGGATACTTTAAGCACACACAAACAAATGCACACATATACACATACACTCACACACACACACACACACATAGTGCAAGAATAAAAAAAAATGTTTCTTAGGCATAACGTGAGGAAGAAAGAAAAAGCTAAAACAACACATTATTCTCTTTAGTGAATTTATACAATACCTCACAAATAAACATTATATCTGAACCTTATTAGAATGAAACAGTTGGAAATCAATTAGAATTATATCACCAGATCAGATACTGTGTTTAATTCTGGTGAATAACATTGATTTTTTTTGTTTATTTCTTACAAAGTTTATATATTTCCTAAGAGAAATTCACAATGGTTAGAAGCCAGACCCTCAAAAAACAAGCAGCTTGATCTGGAACCCAAGATGCTTTGAAAGTAATTCTGACTTGGATCCTTACATAATTTTTATTTGATTAAACCTAATATTATTAATTTTAATATAAAAATAAAGGTATAATCAATTATCACTTGCCCACCATGTATTCATTATGATCTCTGGCTTTAAGTCGAGTCTCAAAATCAAAATTAATAATGAAGGTTTATACATAAGGAAACAGGTCTGCATGGTTCAAATAATTTTCCCAAAATAATAAAACTATCGCCCAGCAAAACCAGGCTGTAAACTAAGAAATGTCTTTGTTCCAAATTTTGCAATCTTTCCTATTAACTCATAATAACAGGTTAAATTATTATTTGGTTTTCTAAAGTGTATGCATATATTAGATAACCATTAGATACAAATGACTACTAAATAATGGCACTATTTCAAAGCTTTTTTTAATTGTCAGTGTCAGAAAGGAAATTACATACTATTTTCAGTCAATATGGTTTTCACTCTAGGTGATTATGGGCCATTTCTGCCTGGTTCAAAATTTTAGCTCCAGTGTTAAACACAATGCTTAGTATCTAATAATTGCTGAGTCTTTTTGAAAAAATGAATGAATGGCCAAATGAAGGAATTCTGGTGGATTTTAACACTAAAGTTAATTTTGTTTTATTAGAAATTAATTCCTCTAGTTCCTATCTTTGGAGAAGGCAATGGCAACCCACTCCAGTACTCTCGCCTGGAAAATCCCATGGACGGAGGGGCCTGGTAGGCTGCAGTCCATGGGGTCACTAAGAGTCGGACACGACTGAGCGACTTCACTTTCACTTTTCACTTTCCTGCATTGGAGAAGGAAATGGCAACCCTCTCCAGTGTTCTTGCCTGGAGAATCCCAGGGACCGGGGAGCCTGGTGGGCTGCCGTCTATGGGGTCGCACAGAGTCGGACACGACTGAAGTGACTTAGCAGCAGTTCCTATCTTATTGTGATATTTTAAAGAGTTAGTAAACAAAACAGAAAACAAATTGTTCAAATGAGGAAACAAACTCTTTTTATGTGTAGGGGCAGGGTTGTTGTTTGCTATGCAATTATTAAAATAAAACTATGTATATATATAGAGAGAGATAGAGAGAAAGAGAGATTTTTTAAATAATTCTTTTTTTTTTTTTACTGATTGATATATTCAAATTTTGAAATATAAATTCAGGATGTACAAAAGGAATAAACTAGCGATACCACTAATCATGTTGCAAATGCACATTTTTATAATATTTAACTGGAGGAAACTCAAGGTACATGATCAAATGTGAACCGTGTACTGGTCCTTTGTCTCCGTGTCACTGGACCTTGAGGTATCAATAATATTTAATTACTGTGACTCTTGTGAAAACAGTAATTTCTTATGGTATCCTCAGAAGACAAATGAGCTATGTGATTGAAAAACTACTTTTCATGTGAGCATTGACAAGTAAAATACTTAAAGTATTAGCCAGCATTGCAAAATGTTTAGGTTAATGTTCACTATTTGTATTCGTTTGCAAGGGCTGCCATAACAACATACCACTGACTAGGTGGCTTAAACAAGAAAAAAAAAAAAAAATTATGTTTTCACAGTCCTGGAAGGTAGATGTCCATGATCAGTATATAGGCAGGTCTTATTTTATTCTGAGTTCTCTCCCTGTCCTCACCTGATCTTCCCTTCGTGCATATGTGCCCCTGGTGTGTCTCTCTGTGTTATAATCTCCTCTTCTTATAAAGACACCAGTCAGGATAGGCTAGGGCCCACCAAAACAGCCTCATTTTAACTTGCCTATCTCTTTAAAGACCTTATCTCTAAATACAGTCATGTTCTGAGGTACTGGAGGTCAGGACTTGAAAATATAAATTCAGGGGAAGAGAATTCAGCTTATAACACTAATACAAGTTTTTCAATTGAATAATTAAGTATAATTTGTTTAGATGATCAATACTGGTTCATTTAGGAGAGATGACAGTGGAATCCAAGGTGAAAAAATGTCAGAAGTAGGCAAGACGCATAAAGCAGTAAAGACTTAAAATCCAAAGTTTTTTGAAAAAACAAAAAATAAAGCTTTTTTATTCTAAATAATGTGTTATATTCTAACCCATTCTATCAGTAAAATCTTACTTTTCTGCATTGCCTGGATCATGAAACAGCATTTTCAACCATCATTATTCTCTTTTAGAGAAAATCATTTAAGAAAACTAAGTTGTCTGATGATGGCATTCAAAAATAATATATGTACTTTTTTTTACTCCAATCCTATTTCAATCTTAGATTTATTTTTAAAGCCCATAATTGTACATATTAGATATAATGTAATATATAATGGTCAACACTGAAATCAGATTGATTATATTATTTGCAGCCAAAGATGGAGAAGCTCTATACAGTCAGCAAAAACAAGACCGGGAGCTGACTGTGGCTCAGATCATGAACTCCTTATTGCCAAATTCAGACTGAAATTGAAGAAAGTAGGAAAGCCACTAGACCATTCAGGTATGACCTAAATCAAATCCCTTATGATTATACGGTGGAAGTGAGAAATAGATTTAAGGGACTAGATCTGATAGAGTGCCTGATGAACTATGGATGGTGGTTCATGACACTGTAGAGGAGACAGGGATCAAGACCATCCCCATGGAAAAGAAATGCAAAAAAGCAAAATGGCTGTCTGGGGAGGCCTTACAAATAGCTGTGAAAAGAAGAGAAGACAGAAGCAAAGGAGAAAAGGAAAAATATAAGCATCTGAATACAGAGTTCCAAAGAATAGCAAGAAGAGATAAGAAAGCCTTCCTCAGCGATCATTGCAAAGAAACAGAGGAAAGCAACAGAATGGGAAAGACTAGAGATCTCTTTAAGAAAATCAGAGATACCAAAGGAACATTTCATGCACAGATGGGCTCGATAAAGGACAGAAATGGTATGGACCTAACAGAAGCAGAAGATAGTAAGAAGAGGTGTCAAGAATACACAGAAGAACTGTACAAAAAGATCTTCACAACCAAGATAATCATGATGGCATGATCACTGACCTAGAGCCAGACATCCTGGAATG
Source organism: Bos taurus (assembly GCF_002263795.3). Lineage (NCBI taxonomy): Eukaryota > Metazoa > Chordata > Mammalia > Artiodactyla > Bovidae > Bos > Bos taurus. Next base: position 44,185,515 of record NC_037347.1, read on the forward strand.
TGAAGTCAAGTGGGCCTTAGAAAGCATCACTACGAACAAAGCTAGTGGAGGTGATAGAATTCCAGTTGAGCTATTCCAAATCCTGAAAGATGATGCTGTGAAAGGGCTGCACTCAATATGCCAGCAAATTTGGAAAACCCAGCAGTGGCCACAGGAGTGGAAAAGGTTAGTTTTTATTCCAATCCCAAAGAAAGGCAATGCCAAAGAATGCTCAAACTACCGCACAATTGCACTCATTTTACACGCTAGTAAAGTAATGCTCAAAATTCTCCAAGGCAGGCTTCAGCAATACGTGAACTGTGAACTTCCAGATGTTCAAGCTGGTTTTAGAAAAGGCAGAGGAACCAGAAATCAAATTGCCAACATCTGCTGGATCATCAAAAAAGCAAGAGAGTCCCAGAAAAACATCGATTTCTTCTTTATTGACTATGCCAAAGCCTTTGATTGTGTGGATCACAATAGACTGTGGAAAATTCTGAAAAAGATGGGAATACCAGACCCCCGGACCTGCCTCTTGAGATATTTGTATGCAGGTCAGGAAGCAACAGTTAGAACTGGACATGGGACAACAGACTGGTTCCAAACAAGAAAAGGAGTACATCAAGGCAGTATATTGACACCCTGCTTATTTAACTTCTATGCAGAGTACATCATGAGAAACCCTGGACTGGAAGAAGAAGAAGCTGGAATCAAGATTGCTGGGAGAAATATTAATAACCTCAGATATGCACATGACACCACCCTTATGGCAGAAAGTGAAGAGGAACTAAAGAGCCTCTTGATGAAAGAGGAGAGTGAAAATGCTGGCTTAAAGCTCAACATTCAGAAAACTAAGATCATGGCATCTGTTCTCATCACTTCATGGGAAATAGATGGGGAAACAGTGGAAACAGTGTCAGACTTTATTTTGGGGGGCTCCAAAATCACTGCAGATGGTGATTGCAGCCATGAAATTAAAAGATGCTTACTCCTTGGAAGGAAAGTTATGACCAACCTAGATAGCATTTTGAAAAGCAGAGACATTACTTTGCCAACAAAAGTCCATCTAGTCAAGGCTATAGTTTTATCAGTGGTCATGTATGGATGTGAGAGTTGTACTGTGAAGAAGGCTGAGTGCCAAAAAATTGATTCTTTTGAACTGTGGTTTGCGGAAGACTCTTGAGAGTCCCTTGGACTGCAAGGAGATCCATTGCAGTCCATTCTAAAGGAGATCAGCCCTGGGTGTTCTTTGGAAGGAATGATGCTAAAGCTGAAACTCCAGTACTTTGGCCACCTCATGCGAAGAGTTGACTCACTGGAAAAGACTCTGATGCTGGGAGGGATTGGGGGCAGGAGGAGAAGGGGACGACAGAGGATGAGATGGCTGGATGGCATCACCGACTCGATGGACATGCGTTTGAGTGAACTCCTGAGATGATGATGGACAGGGAGGCCTGGCGTGCTGTGATTCATGGGGTCGCAAAGAGTTGAACACAACAGAGCGACTGAACTGAACTGAATATATAATGATCTTAAGATTCCTGAATACTGGATTGTTACTAGATAAGACAACACTTCTGAAATTCTCAACACAGAAAAATATCAAATATGAACAAAAACAAAAATAAAATCTTTTAGTTATTAACTAGTCTTACTCTCTTACTTCTCTGTTTAGCAGGTTTGGTTAATAGGAAGCTGCTGCTGCTAAGTTGCTTCAGTCGTGTCCGACTCTGTGTGACCCCATGGACTGCAACCCACTAGGCTCCTCCATCCATGGAATTTTCCAGGGAAGAGTACTGGAGTGGGGTGCCATTGCCTTCTCCTAATAGGATGCAACTAGTGCATTATAGCTTCCCTGGTGGATCAGAGGTTAAAGCGTCTGCCTGCAATGCAGGAGACCTGGGTTCGATCCCTGGGTCGGGAAGATCCCCTGGAGAAGGAAATGGCAACCCACTCCAGTATGCTTGCCTGGAGAACCCCATGGACTGAGGAGCCTCGTGGGCTACAGTCCATGGGGTTGCAAAGAGTCAGTGGCTTATAGGGCTTCCCAGGTGGCTAGTGGTAAAGAACTGCCTGCTAATGCAGGAGACATGAGAGACACTGATTTGATCCCTGGGTCAGGAAGATCCCCTGGAGGAGGGCATGGCAACCCACTCCAGTACTCTTGCCTGGAGAATGCCATGGACAGAGAAGCCTAGCGGGCACAAAGTCAGACACGACTGAAGGGACTTAGCACGCGCACGCGCCAGCACACGTGCAGGCACACACACACACACATGCACACACACAGTGGCTTAAAAGTGATACCCAAATCCTTTCTGCAAGGCCGTAAATATAAAGCCAATTGAAGAATAAGAGTGACAACAGAGTGGGTAAAAAAATTGGTGACAATGTTCAGGAAATGCTTTGCCCACGTGTTTGATGTAGAATATTGCTGTTAGGTTTGTCCCTTAGAAATTCACACCTTTGTAAAAAAGAAGAACTGACTTACTATTATTTTTAGTTAACCTTCAGGATGCTGATTGTAACTTAGAAACTAATGGAACTAATTTGTGTGTGTGTGTGTATATATATGCACAGGAAATCCTATTAGAGTTATTTTTTAATCACTATATGCTTCTGCCTTGTCATAGCTATTAGGGGGAAGTTAGTTCATGGTCATACATATTTTTATTTCTTTACAAAATAGTTTTTTCATGTTTAATCAAAATTTCCAATTATTTGCATTTGTCTAATAATCTTCTGATATGTGATACATTACCAGGAGAACAATGCTGAAGTTAAGATGGATGAAAAGCTGTGAAATATTCTGTACTTTTTAGGATATCCTTCTTTTGACACTGAAACCTGAAATTATGGCAAAGATAATAACTGCAGTAAGAAAAACCTTCTGTGAATTGGCACATATTAAATATTATGACCCAATATTTTTCATTAGTCGAAGAAAGAAATAAACTTGTAAAAATAAAAAGTAACATATATAAAATAAAAAATAAACATAGATTAATTGCTCCATACATCTCACCCTCTCCACCCCTCTCCCCATGACACGGAAACTTACATTCAGTCCAATTCAGTTCAGTCAATAAGTCATGTCTGACTCTTTGCAACCCATCGAACTGCAGCACATTAGGCCTCCCTATCCATCACCAACTCCTGGAGCCTAACCAAACTCATGTCCATTAAGTCAGTGGTGCCAACCAACCATCCCATGCTCTGTCATCCCCTTCTCCTCTTGCCCTCAATCTTTCCCAGCATGAGGGTCTTTTCAAATGAGTCAGCTCTTCGCATCAGGTGGCCAAAGTATTGGAGTTTCAGCTTCAACATGAGTCGTTCCAATGAACACCCGGGGCTGATCTCCTTTAGGGTGGACTGGTTGGATCTCCTTGTAGTCCAAGGGACTCTCAAGAGTCTTCTCCAACACCACAGTTCAAAAGCATCAATTCTTCGGCGCTCAGCTTTCTTTATAGTCCAAGTCTCACATCTGTACATGACCACTGGAAAAATCATAGCCTTGACTAGATGGACCTTTGTTGACAAAGTAATGTCTCTGCTTTTGAATATACTATCTAGGTTGGTCATAACTTTCCTTCCAAGGAGTAAGCATCTTTTAATTTCATGGCTGCAGTCACCATCTGCAGTGATTTTGTAGCCCAGAAAAATAAAGTCTGACACTGTTTCCACTGTTTCCCCATCTATTTTCCATGAAGTGATGGGACCAGATGCCATGATCTTAGTTTTCTGAATGTTGAGCTTTAAGCCAACTTTTTCACTCTCCTCTTTCACTTTCATCAAGAGGCTTTTGAGTTCCTCTTCACTTTCTGCCTTAAGGTTGGTGTCATCTGCATATCTGAGGTTATTAATATTGCCCCTGGCAATCTTGATTCCAGCTTCTGCTTCATCCAGCCCAGCATTACCTTATATAAAATAGATAGCCAAGGGGAATTTGCTGTATGGCTCAGGAAACTCAAACAGGGGCTCTGTATCAACCTAGAGGGGTGGGAAAGGGAGGGGAGTGGGAAGGAGCTTCAAAAGGGAAGGGATATATGTATACCTATGGCTGATTCATGTTGAGGTTTGACAGAAAACAGCAAAACAATTATCCTTCAATAAAAAATTAATTAATTAAAAAGAAACATATACCTATATAGTTAGCAAAGTGCATTGCCAAAAATAGAAACATATTGTTGATAGTTTGGTATTTGACTATATAAATTCTTACAAAAAATGTTGCAAATATAAGGATCATAACAGAAATGTACTCTGCTAAAGCATTTTTATTATCAGAGCCATTTTTGTGACAGATTATGTTCCATGTATTTACAATTAAATTTTTATTCAATAAGAGAAAAATAATAGTTAATGTAGTACATACAGACTGTTGTTGCTATAGTTTCTGAAGACCTAAATGGGGTCATAATCTATGGATTCTAGAGTAAAATTACATCTTTATGTGCTATATCGCCATCTAGCTCACTGCCTGGGTATTAACTCATTTATATATTTTGAGGGGCTGTGTACATTAGACTGTTTTATATCTGCATGTGTGGCATATGCATGATGTTGTATATGTACAAAATATATCATGAATATGCTCCATGTATTTAAAAATATCAAATCAATACATATGCATATACTCAAGTATACTATACTTACTGCTGATGGTATTAAATTTGTTTTTAAATAATTACCACTTAATATCAGAAAAATTTGTCAGAAATAGCAATAGTCATAAAAAGAGAAAGCTCTAATATATGAGCCCATTCCAACGTTAATAATTCATTGGATTATACCATTTTACAAATGGTATGACCATCAAACTGGACGGGTCTACATTACAAAATCATGGGGGAAAACATAATTGTGATGGATTAAAATTATTTCCTAAATAATAGATTATAAGCAAAGTATGTCAGTTACATGTGGTTTTACTGACTTCCTAAATACTAGTTAAAATAGTATTACAGTTAGCTGGCAATTTCCCAATAGTTAGTTAGTTAGTTAGTTCAGTCACTCAGTCGTGTCCAACTCTTTGCGACCCCATGAATCGCAGCACGAAAGGCCTCCCTGTCCATCACCAACTCCCGGAGTTCACTGAGACTCATGTCCATCGAGTCAGTGATGCCATCCAGACATCTCATCCTCTGTCGTCTCATCTCATCCTCTGGACTGGTTGGATCTCCTTGCAGTCCAAGGGACTCTCAAGAGTCTTCTCCAACACCACAGTTCAAAAGCATCAATTCTTCGGCACTCAGCTTCCTTCACAGTCCAACTCTCACATCCATACATGACCACAGGAAAAACCATAGCCTTGACTAGACGGACCTTTGTTGGCAAAGTAATGTCTCTGCTTTTGAATATACTATCTAGGTTGGTCATAACTTTCCTTCCAAGGAGTAAGTATCTTTTAATTTCATGGCTGCAGTCACCATCTGCAGTGATTTGGGAGCCCAAAAAAATAAAGTCTGACACTATTTCCACTGTTTCCCCATCTATTTCCCATGAAGTGATGGGACCAGATGCCATGATCTTCGTTTTCTGAATGTTGAGCTTTAAGCCAACTTTTTCACTCTCCTCTTTCACTTTAAACAAGAGGCTTTTGAATTCCTCTTCACTTTCTGCCATAAGGGTGGTGTCATCTGCATATCTGAGGTTATTAATATTTCTCCCAGCAATCTTGATTCCAGCTTGTGTTTCTTCCAGTCCAGCGTTTCTATAGAACTATTTTTTTTTTAAATAAATTTGAGTTATGGGCATATTGAATACACACACACACACAATTAATAAGTAGGGATGGGCATACTTTACAGCAAAGAGCAATGGTCATCTACATGAAGATTTGAGTGACACACTAAATTTTTCTGCTACTGTTGCAATAAACAAATCATCAAAAAATTCAGTGATCTTTCTAGCAAACGTTTATTTTTCTCACTTGTGGTCTGTTTAACAACTTGGTGACCTTACATTATATTTCATGGAGCTCAACCTGACTCTGGACTTTAAGGAGAGTTCAGATATATTGCACATGTATCATATTCAGCAAGGGCAAGCAGTACCCAGGGCACATTACTTTCATGGTTGACCCAGGAGTAAGAGAGTACAAGCCAAACCACACAAGAACCAAAACTACTCAGAGTTCATCGAACAAACTAAGTCAAAGTTATAGCCACAATCTGTGCAGAAGAAATGTGTACTATATCCCAAGGGATATGGAGAAATGGATGAATGAAAAAAATATTATCAACTAATACAAATACCTGAAGACAAAAAGATGCTCTAAGGATTTATTATATATATATTTCATGACACAATGACACAATATGTAAATTGTGTCATTTGTGTTAGTAAACTTAATTTAGAACAATTTTAGATTAATAGAATTATTGTGAAGACATACAATAATTCTACATACACACTAATTTAGAGTCTTATCTAGGACAGTTTCTCAGATTGCTTGTTTTTGATGTTCTTAACAGCTTTGGTTACTGGTCACCATTTTATAGAATGTTTCTCAATTAGAATTTGTCTGATTTTTGTCCTATGATTAGAGTAGTGTTATGTGTTTTTCTGTGGAAGACCTCAGTGGTAAAATGCCATTCTTAGCACACTGCGTCATGGATATACACTGTCAATATGACATCATGCAGGATGCTAACCTTGGTCATGCAACTTGAGGTAGTGTTTGTCAGGTTTCTCCACTGTCAAATAATTATCTTCCCTTTCTACACCATACTCCTGAAGAAAGTCACTCTGCACAGGTCATACATAAGATGTGGGCATTAATCTTTACCTACTGAAGGGTTGAATATTTATGTGTATGTGTGTGCTAAGTTGCTTCAGTCATGTCTGACTCCATGCAATCCTATGGACTGTAGTCTGACAGGCTCCTTTGTCCATAGGATTCCCCAGGCAAGAATACTAGAGTGGGTTGCCATGCCCTCCTCCAGGGGATCTTCCTGACCCAGGAATAGAACCCGTATCTCTTCAGTCTCCTATTTTCGCAGGCGGGTTCTTTACCACTAGCACCACCTGGGAAGTCCTAGCGTATCTATATAAATGGTTTTAAATTCTTCTGCACAGGAAATCAGCCTACTATTCCTCATGCATTTGATCACTTCTTTATATCAATAAATGAACATGTATTTTATACTTATAATCTAACACTGTCCTATCTTGTTTCTCAAATTATGCCAGCTCTTTCAGCTAGCTCCTGAATCAATCTTTTGTTTCTTCATGTGCGGGTGGAGTGGCGTGTGAGACATCCTTAGTTTCTGGCACTACAAAATACTTAAGGCTCAGGACACACATTTTCTGTCCCAGTCCGAGAATCAACCATTTCTCCAAAAAGCCCTGCTTCCATTTTGGAGAATGGTATTACAAACCAAGACTGGCTACCATGTATGATTGTCACTACTGGGGTTTGTTGAAGTGTTTTTAATTATAAAAACACGAGTATCCATAGGAAATTAGATAAAACCAAAAATTAATATTAAAGCAATATCTTCTCCTTCAACAGACTATACTCTTCTCAGAGTGAAAGAAAATTAACTGGGGTGCTCCACACTTAGGAAAAGCATGAGAATTGAAAATTTGGGCTATTTTCTAGAAAACATGTATATTTTGCATGTGTGCACTTGCACTATAGATATATTTCATATATGTATCAGTTCAGTTCAGTCGCTCAGTCGTGTCCAACTCTTTGCGACCCCATGAATCGCAGCACGCCAGGCCTCCCTGTCCATCACCAACTCCCGGAGTTCATTCAAACTCAGATACATCGAGTCGGTGGTGCCATCCAGCCATCTCTTCCTCTGTCTTCCCCTTCTCCTCCTGCCCCCAATCCCTCCCAGCATTAGAGTCTTTTCCAATGAGTCAACTCTTCACATGAGGTGGCCAGAGTACTGGAGTTTCAGCTTTAGCATCCGTCCTTCCAAAGAAATCCCAGAGCTGAACTCCTTCAGAATGGACTGGTTGGATCTCCTTGCAGTCCAAGGGACTCTCAGGAGTCTTCTCCAACACCGTAGTTAAAGCATCAATTCTTCGGCGCTCAGCCTTCTTCACAGTCCAACTCTCACATCCATACATGACCACTGGAAAAACCATAGCCTTGACTAGACGGACCTTTGTTGGCAAAGTAATGTCTCTGCTTTTGAATATGCTATCTAGGTTGGTCATAACTTTCCTTCCAAGGAGTAAGCGTCTTTTAATTTCATGGCTGCAGTCACCATCTGCAGTGATTTGGGAGCCCCAAAAAATAAAGTCTGCCACTGTTTCCACTGTTTCTCCATCTATTTCCCATGAAGTAATGGGACTGCATGCCATGATCTTCGTTTTCTGAATGTTGAGATTTAAGCCAACTTTTTCACTCTCCTCTTTCACCTTCATCAAGAGGCTTTTGAGTTCCTCTTCACTTTCTGCCATAAGGGTGGTGTCATCTGCATATCTGAGGTTATTGATATTTCTCCCAGCAATCTTGATTCCAGCTTGTGCTTCTTCCAGCCCAGCATTTCTCATGATGTACTCTGTGTATAAGTTAAATAAGCAGGGTGACAATATACAGCCTTGATGTACTCCTTTTCCTATTTGGAACCAGTCTGTTGTTCCATGTCCAGTTCTAACTGTTGATTCCTGACCTGCATATAGGTTTCTCAGGAGGCAGGTCAGGTGGTCTGGTATTCCCATCCCTTTCAGAATTTTCCACAGTTTATTGTGATCCACACAGTCAAAGGCTTTGGCATAGTCAATAAAGCAGAAATAGATGTTTTTCTGGAACTCTCTTGCTTTTTTGATGATCCAGCGAATGTTGGCAATTTGATCTCTGGTTCCTCTGCCTTTTCTAAAACCAGCTTGAACATCTGGAAGTTCACATATGTATGCTGCTGCTACTGCTAAGTCTCTTCAGTCATGTCCAACTCTGTGCAACCCCAGACATGGCAGCCCACCAGGCTCCACCATCCCTGGGATTCTTCAGGCAAGAACACTGGAGTGGGTTTGCCATTTCCTTCTCCAATGCATGAAAGTGAAAATGAAAGTGAAGTCTCTCAGTCAAGTCCGACTGTTAGTGACCCCATGGACTGCAGCCTACCAGGCTCCTCCATCCATGGGATTTGCCAGGCAAGAGTACTGGAGAGGGGTGCCACTGCCTTCTCTCACATGTGTATAAATGTATATAAATATATATACATCAAAATGAATTGATATACATACATGTATATTAATATATAGGAGAATGCTAAAGATAAAAGTTAAAAATCTTTCTAAATGCAACACTAGTCCTGCACATAAAAAAAAATGTTTGATCATTTTAATATGTAAATAACTGTTATAGGAGAGGGGGTAATCATAAACATAAATTTAAATATTTATTCTGATTTCATTATTTGGAATTTTTTAATAATTTCCAACAGACAGTAATATAAACAATTCTGATGATTATATGTGACCTTGTATTTCAGCAAACCACTTTCTGGTTTCTCTTTGTCTTCCTTAGCTAACCTCTGATTCTCAGCAGGTCTGAGAGTAAAAGCACACTAGTTACTGTGAATTTACTTCTGAACAATGCTTTCCAATCTGGAAATTTATTCTGATAAATGTTCTTTATTCCTTTAGCTCTCTGTTCCTATTAAACATGATTTTTGTAACTCCCTATGATTCTCCCTTTCTGTCAGTATAAGCAGTAGCCTGTTGAATTTAGTACTAGCAGAAACTGTAAAACTCATAGTACTATTGAACCACTGCCAGAGTATGTCACACCCTAATTCACCAAGTAAATTCAATATGCCAACATGTAAGATTTACATTAGGGATATCTAAAATGGCACCCAATGTGATTGTCAGTGCTATCAAATGGATTTGATATGGGTGTTGTATTCTTTTCTTTCTTGAAGAAATATATGGATATCATCTGTATATAGTCACAACCTTATTAGAAAAGAAAGTGAGGCTGGAGTACAAAATTATTTTCTATTCCTGATTCCACCATTAACTTGCCAGTCTACCTTGAGAAAATCAACCACATTTCTATGAACTTCAGTTTTATTATTTCCAAAAACTAGGATAATGCTTATTTGGCATGAGGTTTGATAGTGTTCAGGATGACTGCATAGGGAATACCTTGAAAAAGGAGCAAGCCTCATGGTATTCATTATGTGGATCACCTCCACACCATACTGGAGCAAACAATCCAAGAGCTTCTAAGGCCTGGATTTTCTAGTATTTTAAAGTATGTCTCTTATTAATATTTGAAACTACTTATGAGCAGAACTAATAATGTCTCAATTAACATTCATTACTTTACCACCAGGGACAAATAGTTAAGAGAATAAGAAAATGGTTTAATAAGTGAAGGAAATTGTTTTATTTTTATTTCTAATAATTTATCTTATAAAACTCAGAGAAAACATGACAACTTTATAGGCAATAAAATTATTTAAAACCAATATCCTGTGGTTTAATTTCTAACATAGAGCTAGTAACTTTGTAGTCAAATCAATGCCAAGAGTTTTACTCAGGCCTTCTAAAATTACATAAATTGCTATACTTAATAATGCCTTTCATACTGTGAGTTTGCACTAAATGAATAATGTAATAACTATAAATACAATGTGGAGACAGAAGTTTTTTAAAAAATTACAATGGGTAGAAAAGTTCTGAGGATAAGTTTCTGATATTTTCTGATTTGAAGACAAAAATACACAAAACAATTATATATTGTGTTAGAGGAAATACTATTAAGAATTCATTAGCTAAAGCTTTATCAAATGTGATAATATGAGAGTATTTCTAGATGATTTTTCTGGGTGCAGTATAGATATAGTATAACTAGTCAAATTTCCAACACCTGCTGGATCATCAAAAAAGCAAGAGAGCTCCAGAAAAATATCTATTTCTGCTTTATTGACTTTGCCAAAGCCTTTGACTGTGTGGATCACAATAAACTGTGGAAAATTCTTAAAGAGATGGGAATAACAGACCCCCTGACCTGCCTCTTGAGAAATCTGTATCCAGGTTAGGAAGCAATAGTTAGAAATGGACATGGAACAACAGATTGGTTCCAAATAGGAAAAGGAGTACATCAAGGCTGTATATTGTTACCCTGCTTATTTAACTTATACACAGAATACATCATGAGAAACACTGGGCTGGATGAAGCACAAGCTGGAGTCAAGATTGCCAAGGAAAAAATCAATAACCTCAGATATGCAGATGACACCAACCTTATGGCAGAAAGTGAAGAACTAAAGATCCTCTTGATGAAGGTGAAAGAGGAGAGTGAAAAATTTGGCTTAAAGCTCAACATTTAGAAAACTAAGATCATGGCATCTGGTCCCATCACTTCATGGCAAATAGATGAGGAAACAGTGGCAACAGTGGCAGACTTTATTTTTCTGGGCTCCAAAATCACTGCAAATGGTGACTGCATCCATGAAATTAAAAGATGCTTACCCCTTGGAAGAAAAGTTATGACCAACCTAGATAGCATATTAAAAAGCAGAGACATTACTTTGCCAACCAAGGTCCATCTAGTCAAGGCTATGGTTTTTCCATTAGTCATATATGGATGTGAGAGTTCGACTGTCAAGAAAGAGCGCCAAAGAATTGATGCTTTAGAACTGTGGTGTTCAAAAAGACTCTTGAGAGTTCCTTGGACTGTAAGGAGATCCAACCAGTCCATCCTACAGGAAATCAGTCCTCAGTGCTCATTGGAAGGATTGATGTTGAAGCTGAAACTCCAGTACTTGGCCACTTGATGTGAAGAGCTGACTCATTTGAAAATTCCCTGATGCTGAGGAAGATTGAAGGTGGGAGGAGAAGGGAACAACAGAGGATGGGATGGTTGGATGGCATCACTGACTCAATGAACATGAGTTTGAGTAATCTCTGGGAGTTGGTGATGGACAGGGAATCCTGGTGTGCTGCAGTCCATGGGGTCGCAAGGAATCGGACATGACTGAATGACTGAACTGAAATGAACTGATAATATATAGATACTAGACTATATACTATCGGAGAAGGCAATGGCAACCCACTCCAGTACTCTTGCCTGGAAAATCCCATGGATGGAGGGGCCTGGTAGGCTAAAGTCCATGGGGTCGCTAGGAGTCGGATACGACTGAGCGACTTCACGTTCACTTTTCACTTTCGTGCATTGGAGAAGGAAATGGCAACCCAGTCCAGTGTTCTTGCCTGGAGAATCCCAGGGATGGGGAGCCTCGTGGGCTGCCTTCTATGGGGCCGCACAGAATCGGACACGACTGAAGCGACTTAGCAGCAGCAGCAGCAGCAGCAGACTATATACTATAGTATAATATAGTCTACAGTACAAAAGCATATAGCTTAGATTGATGATGATCAGTCAGATTTGTTTGTTCTAAGTATTTGTATGTGGTTATGACAAACCTAGACAGTATATTAAAAAGCACAGACATCACTTTGTCAAAGTCTTCATAATCAAAGCTATGCTTTTTCCAGTAATGCACAGATGTGAGAGTTGACCTATAAATAAGGCTGAGCACTGAAGAATCAATGGTTTCAAACTGTGGTGTTGGAAAAGACTCTTGAGAGTCTCTCAGACAGCAAGGAGATCAAAGCAGCCAATCCTAAAGGAAATCAACCCTGAATATTCATTGGAAGGACTAATGCTGAAGCTCCAACACTTCAAAAGCATCAATTCTTCAGCTCTCAGCTTTCTTTATAGTCCAACTCTCACATTCATACATGATTACTGGGAAAACCATAGCTTTGACTAGACAGACCTTTGTAGGCAAAGTGATTTCTCTGTTTTTTTAATATGTTGTCTAGGTTGGTCCATCCATCATAAAAAAGTCTACAGTCAATAAATGTTGACAAGAGTGTGAAGAAAAGGGAACCCTCCTACACTGTTCATTAGAATGTAAACTGGTACAACCACTATGGAGAAAAGTGTGGAGGTGCCTTAAAATCTAAAAGTAGAACTGTCATATGATCAGCAGTCTTGCTTCTGGGCACATATCTGGAGAAAACTATACTTTGAAAAGAAACGTACACCCACCCCATTGTTCACTGCCACACTATTTACAGTAGCCAAGACATGAAAATGACCTAAATGTCCACGGACAGAAGAATGAGAAAGCATATATGGTACACACATTCAATGGATTATTACTTAGCCATAAAAATAAATGAAATAATTCCATTTGCAGCAACACAGATGAACAACAAATTATCATACTAACTGAAGACAGACAAAAGACAAATGTATCACTTAAATGATACAAATGAACTTATTTACAATACATAAACAGATTCACAGAATTCTACTATATATAAAATATATAACCAGCAGGTACCTACTGTATAACACAGGGAACTCTACTCAATATTCTGTAATAACTTCTATGTGAAAATAATCTAGAAAAGAATAGATACATGTATATGTGTAACTGAATTATTTTGCTGTACACCTTTAACTAACATAACATTGTACATCAGCTATACCTCAACATTAAAAAATTAAATTAAAAAGGAGAGGTGGTGAGAAATAGTTGGGGCTAGTGTCTAACAACATTCAGTAGGAAATACTCAATTCTTCAGCATCTATTATACTGTAGTTATATTTGAGGTAAGCAGATAAAAAGATGAGCTTATTTTAGAGACATAGATATTTATTCCTCAATAACATGGTCACTGCTTTACTGAATAGTAAAAGCATACCCCCAGACTGGGGGCAGCCTCGCATTCAGTAACAGCAGAGTGAGCCATCACTAGGAAAGTCTGAGGCCAATGAAAGTAGCATCAGTGAATTTTATCTACTAAGTTTCAGGTTATTTGGGGGAGAGGAAATAAGTGTTAGAATATTATGTTTCATATTTTAATAAATAATAAGTACCTAGAGATGGTAGATTAAGGAAAACATGATTTTCCACAGAAAAATGTCTAACCCCACATACATAGCATTTAAATATGATCCATGCCTTTTATATGTATTATGCTCCCCTGTGTGTTACATTTGGTGCTATACTATAAATTGTTAGTGAGAATTTTTCCTAAGTTCATGGACAAATTAGAAAAAATACTGATTTTCCACTTGTCACCTCATTCAGGTATTATTTATTAAACCTATATTATGTAAAGGAATAGTTATTTATAAAGCAATCTGAGGGGGATACAAAGGAAAATAAGATATGGCTCCTCTTTGGTGAATTTGAAGCCTATAATTTTAATACTCAAGTTCCATTTTGGGGATACTTATAAATCACAAATCTACAATCATAACATATCAAAAAGTGAAATCTTGACATACAAAAATAAGAGAGAAACCTAAATATGACGTTGCTAACCTAAAAATCCTTAAAATCTAAAATCAGAACTTAGCAAAGAAAGATTTGATACAATAATTCTGTTTGCCAATAATTCTTTACTACCTTGCCTTTAACTTTACATTCTTTTTACAATATTAAATATATTTTTTTCCTATGTATTGATTGGCTTCTGCTAGAGACAAAGGATTTTTTTTATGGTATAATATAAAAACATGACAACTTCATGGGAAAAGGAATTGAAACTTAATATCCCACACAGCACATGATTTATCCAAGACTGCCTACATTTTTTAACAGACTTGGCCATCAAGGCTGAGAAGTAACACCCATCAGATTGTTAATCTGGTCCCTTCATCTCAGTGCAGGTCTGTGTTGATAATCATTACTATTCTCAAGAGAGTCTAGTGTTCCCACCTAGTGTCACTGTACTTAGGCTTTACATTTATTTAGTGTTTTGTCGCCAAGCTGTCTACAATACGAAACCTATAGCTGTCATCCATATGAAAGTACTTGTCACAAGTTTAGTATTCAGGATTCAATGGATATGTACTTTCTTAATGGCACCAGGCAAACTTGGGGGAAAAAAAAAAAAAAAGACTGAAATTCTTCCTGGAGTTGATATCTAATACACACACCAAAATTTCTACCCTTATGTGTTCTGTTTTCATAATTCTGTGGGTAATGAGGTACTACATATTGCAGCCCTCCTCTGTATTCAGCTGTAGAGCTCCATCACCTAGTAGGCATCTAGTTACTTCCTTTACCATAGTAACTGCACCTCATTTATCTTTATTTGCCAACATCTAGCATGGAGCATGACAGGAAGTGATTCCTCACAAATATTTCAAAGAATGGAACTGAATTCATAAACTTCAAAATAATGACCCAGATGCCCACAAAAAGAATTGTTTCAAGTGGCCTGAGTTAACAGAAATACAGAAAAATCATAAAATCTTAAAACAACAGTAACAGCACAAAAAGTGTGGATACATGATTTATGAAACTCTTAGCCATCATTGACACTTAAAAAAAAATTTCTTATTTACAAGAGACAGTAGTCCAGGAAAAAAAATAGAATTTATATATTTAATATTTATAGAGGCTTCCCTGGTGGCTCAGATGGTAAAGAATCTGCCTGCAATGCAGGAGACCCAGGTTCAATCCCTGAGTCACGAAGATCCCTTGGAGAAGGGAATGGCAACCCCTCCAGTATTCTTGCCTGGAAAATTCCATGGATAGAGGAACCTGGTGGGTTATAGTCCATGGAGTTGCAAAGAGTCTGATATGACTGAGTGACTAACACACATTGAATATTTACCTTTGTGTTTATTTCTGTGATACCTACAAGATACCCTCACAATTCATGATACAAAGTAACTTCTTAAATAAGGCACAGATATGAATCATTTATGAATTATTTATCTACGTGTTGCACTTAATGAATGAGAAGAACCAATCGTCTATCACCTGCATTTCAACTGAGCTTTGTAACCTGTGTAAGCAGGATGAATGGTGACTTCAGGAAATGGACCGATTTCATCCTGTCACATACTGTATTTTATTGTTATTCTTATTTACCCACCACCTGAAGTTAAGGCATTGATACACTGTATACATTACTCTAGCTTTTGTAAGTACAAATATACCAATAGTTTTGGTCATTGATGATAAGATGAGAAGCAATTGTTTTACAGATTCAGTCATTTTTTTTTTAATCTATTTCATTTCATGGTGAAAATGCTCTGGCTATATTTGGGAAATTGGGCCTTCTCAGAAATCTTAAAACTTGTCTATGAATGTGAATGTATAAACAAATTAATTTTGAATTGAAGTTTCTTCTTTAAAAGGTTTCTGAATTTTTTTTTCAAAAATAACTATGAAATATGAGTGTCTTCAATTTTAAAAGCATATCTACCTCAATGTTCATTGCAGCACTGTTTATAATAGCCAGGACATGGAAGCAGCCTAGATGTCCATCAGCAGATGAATGGATAAGAAAGCTGTGATACATATACACAATGGAGTATTACTCAGCCATTAAAGAGAATACATTTGAATTAGTTCTAATGAGATGGTTGAAACTGGAGCCTATTATACAGAGTGAAGTAAGCCAGAAAGAAAAATACCAATACAGTATACTAATGCATATATATGGAATTTAGAAAGATGGTAACGACAACCCTGTATGCGAGACAGCAAAAGAGACACAGATGTATAAAACAGTCTTCTGGACTCTGTGGGAGAGGGAGGGGGGTGATGATTTGGGAGAATGGCATTAAAACATGTATAATATCATATAAGAAACGAATCACCAGTCCAGGTTCAATGCAGGATACAGGAAGCTTGGGGCTGTTGTACTGGGATGACCCAGAAGGATGGTATGGGGAGGGAGGTGGGAGAGGGGTTCAGGATGGGGAACACGTGTACACCTGTGGTAGATGCATGTTGATGTATGGCAAAAACAATACAATATGGTAAAGTAAAAAAAAAAATAATAATAAAAAAAAAGTAAAATAAATATGACACCAAAAGAATAAGTAAAATGAATATATTTAAACTGGAAAAAAAATAAAAAGCATATCTAAAAGCAACAAAACACAGATTTAAAGAACAGACTTTTGGATTCTGTGGGAGAAAGTGAGGGTGGGATGATTTGAGAGAATAGCATGGAAACGTGTATATTACCATATGTAAAATAGATGACCAGTGCAAGTTTGATATATGAAACAGTGCTCAAAGCTGGTGCTCTGGGACAACCCAGAGGGATGTGTTGGGGAGGGAGGTGAGTGAGGGGTTCAGGATGGGGGGACACATATGTACCCATGGCTAATTCATGACAATGTATGCAAAAACCATAACAATATTGTAAAGTAATTATCCTCCAATTAAAATAAGTTAAATAAATAACAATAGTAACCGATTATAACTCATTAAATAACTTAAAAATTTATTTGACTATACTGATATAAATAAATGAATGGAAAGAAAAAAAATAAAAGCAACAAAACAAAAAGAAAAAAAACAAATCTAAAGATAACTTTAAAATATATAAATTTTACTGAACATATTCTTAGAATAGTGCTTTAAATTCTGTAGGTGACAGGTTGCTTATTTTATTTCAAAGGCAGTGCAACTAGTTTGGTTGGCTTTCAGAGGTTTTCAAATCCAGCTCATGAATTTGAAGAATTTTGTGTGTGTCTGTACATGTATATGTGACAGAAAGGGAAAAGGAGGCATTTTATCACAAAGAAAAATAAAATAATTAGGAAGCACAGTCACACAATTTAAAATGGTAGAATCAATTAACTGAGATCACAATTCAACTGCAATTATAACATGCTCACAAGTTTTCTTGAATGTGGCTTTTATCTCTGCTAAGAAGACACCCTTTCTTCACATGTTGAACTGCTTTGGATAAAAGATTCAAGTTTATCTCTTAAATGATCTGTTCTGAAATCCTTTATTGTTACTTTGGCTAAGTGAATAGATATTGTGTCACAGTGACCTATAATCCCATCTGACTAAGTGTTCTAAAACTTTTTGATATTTGTTGACCCAAATTTCCTAAATTATTCTAATGATGCACTTTTGACTTTTAGCTAACTTTGGGATGCTTCGGAGGGCCCCTGAAACATCCCAAAGAGAGATATCACACTAACTAACTAGGTTCATTTTGAATGCAGAATTACATGGGAATTATTGGCAAGTCAGTAATAAGTCTCAGGTTATATTGCAATGCAGGAGACCCACCTGGATTTGATCCCTGGGTTGGGAAGATCCCCTGGAGAAGGAAATGGCAGCCCGCTCCAGTATTCTTGCCTGGAGAATCCTATGGACAGAGGAGCCTGGTGAGTCTATGGGTTGGCAAAGAATTGAACACGACTGAATGACTAACACTACTACTGTACAAGTTTTCTGGGAGGAAGCTAAGCTAGCCCTTCTTAAAAAGTCCTTAGTTTGTTCTTACTAGTGTTAGATACAAAAATGTTTAAATGTTTTTGATTCATTTTCCTGATAAGTTAATTTTTCTTTTATAAAGCAGTATATTCTACAATGTATATAAGCAAGAATATAATTTCCCATGGATCTAAGAATCTGAAAAGTAAACAGACTTGTAATACAGTGGTTTTATACATAATTTTGTAAAAGTTAAAATTAAATGGTGTTTGCTTCAGTTGAGGCTTCACTTGATCTCTAAAATATGGGACATATCAAATTTTGGACATGGTTTAAAAATTGTAAGAGTAGATTGAATATGTGTTTTAATAGATATAGTCTGAAAAATAAGAAGATGCAAATTTCATAAGATTGATAAGTGAAGTGGGTCAAATAATTTGAGGGATAATGTTGAAAAGAGTACGAAAAAATATGAGAGTAAATGTCTACATTGTTCAAGTTTAAAATCATTTGTAACATTTCCTTGCCTTCAACTCACTTCAAGAATCATAAACTTGCAAGTGCCCTAAAGGCTTCTGATTTTTGTGGATTTCAAGAACAATAACCAAAAAAAAAAAAACCAAAAAAAAAAACAGCTCCAGTCAGCAGCCCCTGGAGGTTCTGGATGAGGAATTAATGTTACAAACAAGATCAGTACCTTGTGGTTTCACTTGAAGTATAACTTCTGTCTTTCATTTGAGTCAAGCAAGGGACCCAAAGTTCTTTAAAAAGAAAAAATAAGTGGCTACAGTTAGGGATAGAGACATAGACAATGGAGAAAGAGATAACATGGCAGAGGAGAGAGAATGAGAAAACATAAGGGGCATAATGCTGTACTGTCCTGAATGGGAACCACCAGCCATGTGAAGTTATTCAAATTTCAATTAATGAAAATTAAATAAAATGCAAAACTCACTTTGCAGAACTGCTAGCCTCATTTCAAGTGCTTGGTAGTTACACATGGATAGTCATTACCATATGGAACAGTATACATGGAGGATGTTTCCATTGTGTCAGAAAGTTCTGGTACAAAGGGTTAATATGGAAAGACAGGGAGAAAGAAAAAGAGCGGACATAAAGAGGCTTCAATTAAGTGATGATAGAGAGAGAGTGTTTTGGAGGGTCAGTGGTAGACATGGGAAGGAGAATACAAAAAAAAAAAAAAAAGATACAAAGAAATCCTGTTATAGCTTGAGGGAAAAAATTAAGATAGAATATAGGATTAATAGGTACAGAAAAAGTAGAGAAGCCAATGATCATCTTGAGTAGTTTATAATTAAAAAAACAACAACAACAACAACAACAAAACAAAACATGACTACCAACTCAGCATACATGATATGTAGACTTTAAGAAACTTACCACCAAAAAGACCAAAAATAAGATTGCAGAATTTATAATCTAAATACCAAGATCATTTAACAGTTTTTGTTTGACTTTTTAGAGCACATAAAATTAGAATGTCAGATTTGCTCATCCTTCCTCTCTTCATTTGTATATGAAATGGAATACCTGTGTTAATGGATCAGGAAATGAGTGGGGGCATGTAAAGAAAAAAAATAGAATATGAAAAAAAAATCAGAGGAAAGATAGAGGTTTTAAAATAAAAATGCAAATTTTTACAATTTGAAGTCCCTAATACTCTTCAACTTTTTCTTTATTCTGAAAAATTGAATATGAATTTTACATAGAGGATAGGTTTTTAATTTTAAATGAAAAACTTTTCAAAGATGATATTAATACAAGAATGAAAGATAATTATCTGAATTTTATATAGGAAAAAGGCAAAACTTGAAAGAAAAATTCAGTTAAAACTGAACTGGAGAGTTTATCAAATAGAGTTTGAGCAAGAACCTAAACTGAAGGGAATATCTTCATTTTTCAGAAAATATTTAATTAAACTATTTGATAACAATTTTTAAATTTACTTTTACAATCCATATTTATACATTTCTATATTTAGAAAAATTATATATAATCATAGAAATAAGCTCTTAAATTACATAAAGTCAATATTTAGTAGATGGAAAAATTTACCTATATGTTCTCCAAGGATTACAATGGAAGCATATTTGTTTTCTATATTTTAAAGTCTCCGTAAAAGGGATTACACAAGGAAAAACACACATTCCATGATGATAAACATAAAAGCATCAAATTTCTTTGGAAAAAAAAAAAGAAATGTAGAGACTGTGAATGGCCTGTGTAGTGGAAACTACAAATCAATACAGGCCAGTGCAAGATATGGCATTTAGAAAAATTTGATATAATTATAGAAGGATGGGGGTATTATTGCCAAGTAAAGGACCTACAGGTATCAATTATCATTTTATCTTTTGTTTCAAGAGAGTAGTTTACATTTGTGTGTCAGTCACTCAGTCACGTCTGAGTCTTTGTGACCCCATGCACTGTAGCCCACCAGTCTCTTTTGTCCATGGAATTCTCCAGGCAAGAATACTGGAGTGGGTTGGCATTCTCTTCTCCAAGGGCCTGAAACTCAGGTCTTCCTCACTGCAGGCAGATTCTTTACCATCTGAGCCACCAAGGAATCTACTGAAATAACCTATAAAGTAATCTTATTGAAATCATATACTGAAAGTTTCTATTTTGAAAGTTTCTGGGGTATTTCTAATTCTAAATCCAAAAAGGCTTTTCAGTCCTTCTATAAATGGACTGAGGTTGCAATATTTTTCATTCCTCAGTTCTTATGTATCTGGAAACTTTTTACACTTTATAGTTTTGAGACAGCTCTGGCTGCTGCTTCTCGCTTTTCAAGTGCTCCTCTCCACTCCTTAAAGGCTAGGGCGAGGCTTCCCTAGCAGTCCCTCTCTGTAGCTGCTAACTGGTTATTTCAATCTATTTGCCCTCCTCCCCTGATGCTATTACTGTACATTTTGATTGTATTTCCAAGTGTATATCATGGTTAGAACAATCCTCTAGATCCTGATATGTATCTCAACTGCCTAGATTTGTCTACCTACATCAGTGATTTTAGTGGTCACCACATTTTCACTCTCCACAACTGCTTTTCTTGTCCCTTCCTGCCAATCCCAATTCCTCTCCCTCCTTTGCCTCAAGTTCTCTTTCTAACTGGAATCTATGATTTATCTACAAATACATCTTCTGTATCTGTTCATATACATGGAGCTTGTGGAATTATCTGCAATCCCATTCTGACATTCAACATATTGTATCGTACCATCATCTTAAACGCCTGTGATACCTAGGAAGCACCCTGAAGTAGAGAATCTTTATCAAATCATTTTCATTTTTTAAATTTCCAATCATTATGCAGTTCTTAGCATGAAAATTATCTTTTTGATTTCAAGAATGAATGGATGAAATCACAATATGAAAATAAAACTATATTTAATAAGTACTGAACTGCATGTAAAACATGATACTACATACACTTAACTGTTTAATATTATGACTAATTTTCCATAACATTTTGGGGCAAGTACTATAATATTATCTCTATATTAGAGGTGGTAGTAGGGGATAAGCCACTAAAATATTAAGCAAAAGGCCTCAAATTAAGTACATGAGTAAAGGTAAGTCTTACAAACACACTAGAAATCATGCAGAAAAAATTAAAAAGAAAGAAAATACAAGATAACACAGAAACTATATCAACTCTAAGTAAATTTAGACAGATAATTTGGCTTGTAGTATGTAGCACTCTATTGCTATAGAACATAAAATGACAAAGCATATAAAAATTAAAATAAAGCATCTTTTTAAAATGTTTTTTATAAATAAATTAGCAAATGTTCACATATATACTAGTGATGCTAAATGTAATAAAAGCTGAACTTATCTATTCAGAGATGATAAGTATTTCCTTTGGTAAATACATATATTTTAAAAATAGTGGATGGTTTTTGTGATGAGTTGAATCACACAAATGTACTGAGGAGGTAATACCATAATATTTCAATGAATCAGTTGGCTCCCTTCTGAGAGGTAAATTTACTTCTATAAAAAAACTATAAGATTGACCAGGATGATTTCTGATTCCTTACCTTCAAATAGGTTTGTGCAGAAGAAGAGTTTTTTTTTAAAACTATCTTAGTCTATGATTGACTTGAAATAGTCAGAGACTAGGTGCTTATACAGAGTGGAAACAGACTATAGACCAAAATATATGAACAGAATATAAAAGACCAATAAAATAGATTAGCAGAGGACCCTTATTTAATGCGGGATAAAAAAAAGAAAAAAGAAATACACAAATGACTGTACTTAAAGCCTAGTTAAACTGTTTGGATAAAGACTTATTGTGGGATCATTTTGACAAGTTCAGTTCAAAGTGTTAGACTTTGTAAAAAAATTAAATGGACTGATATTTGCATCATTTGAAAATAGTAAATATTGTCTACTTCAACCTCAGTCACTAGGAAACAATTAATTTGAAAAAAGATTTAGTCTTTCAGGATCATATGAAAGTGTTTAAGACCTTTGGAACAATTATAATCTCCATGGCAACATAATATTTTGCTAGTTTTTTGTTTAATGCTGCTTTCATGGTTTCTCGATCATGCCCAGCACATAGCAGATGTTCAATAAAATTTGATAATGTGTTCATCCTATCATTTATTATTCAACCATAGTTTATTGAGTAGTAATTTTTACCTAAGCATGTGTTTGGGCTGCACAGTGTAAATAAGACCAAGGAATTCAGCATGGTGCAGCCAGGCAACAGGAAACACAACACATGTTTATGTAAGTTAGAAGAAATTGCTGAGTTTTGAGGGGGCATCGAGGAATCCCATTTCAACCAGCTTTAAAGACAAGTTGGAGAGCAGCAGATTTTGGAGCTGGTTGTGGAAGTGCAGGTGAATGTGAAGGTTGAGAGGAAAGGAATAGGGGCCAGATTGCCTAGGTTTGATTCTAGCCTTGTCCTTCCTAGCTAGATGACCTTGAACAGATTATTTCCTTTCCTCCCAACTCTGATTCCTTATCTCTAGAGGATGGATACCAATCAACAACACCTTTCTACTTTTCTCTTTTTATTTTAGTATTAGATCATTTAATGTTTATAAAACAAAATAAATATTCTGGCACATAGTAGGCATTCAATAAAACATTGCCATTGATACTTTGCCATGACATTATTCTCATGATAACAATCAGTATATATTATATTGGCTTCATGTTTTATGTTTTGTTTATGCTGATTATACACATAATATTAGGGCTAAGTGTTGAGAAATGGCCTGTTTCTCTTTGATTAAATAAGATCATACTCTGGAAGAAAAGAATTCTGTGGAAAATAATTGCAAAGTAAGAATACATGAAAACAGTCTCACATATATTCAACTGTAGCCTACAGAAAGAAAATTAAATGACAATACCAATATATGAAATTAGAAGTATAGACTTTACAAACTGTACACATATTTCATACAAATTCAGAAAAAAAGGTGTTCTCATTTTATTCCTAAGACAGAGAGGCAGCAGTAGAAAGTTACCTGGAAATGACTACAGCTTCTGCTGCTGCTAAGTCACCTCAGTCGTGTCCGGCTCTGTGTGACCCCATAGATGGCAGCCCACCAGGCTTCCCCGTCCCTGGGATTCTCCAGGCAAGAACACTGGAGTGGGTTGCCATTTCCTTCTCCAGTGCATGAAAGTGAAAAGTGAAAGTGAAGTCGCTCAGCCGTGTCCGACTCTTAGTGGCCCCATGGACTGCAGCCTTCCAGGCTCCTCCATCCGTGCAATTTTCCAGGCAAGAGTACTGGAGTGGGGTGCCATTGCCTTCTTCCTATTTTCTTTCTTTCATGAGGACAAGCTATTAAAACCTCTCTAGTTTCTGGTTTCTTTATATTTAAAACATGGCTAGTAATATCAACTCACAGTTTACCTCAGAGCATTGAGTAAGAATCAGATGAGATAAAGGACATTTTTTTTTTAGAGTTTATATTTATTTGATGGGTATTTTTAGGACTTCAAGCCTGGGAGACAGTTTTTCAAGCGACCCTGAGAGAAGGCTTCTGAGGAGGCAGGGGAAGCTGTCAGGTTATACAGAAATTTGCAGGAAGGGGCAAGTAGTCTTAATATCAAAAAATTATTGTCACTTAAGGAAAACCACATATCTCAAGTTAAGGAATTTAGGGTTTTTCTATGCATGGGAAAATGCAAGAGGCTGGGCTTACTGAAATCATTCCTTTCTTATGCATCTCAGCTATCTAGAGCCAGGGCTCACTGGGTAATGGATGATAGCTACCACCTGCCTTAAAAGCATGTTTTAAATACACTAGAAAATGATAAATCAGGACATACAAAGGCACAGATATAATACAAACTGAATCAGTTGTATGGAGTACTTTAAAGTCAAATATGATGTTCTAAAAATAATTTCCTGAAGAAATTTTATTATGCACTTTATCTCCTGAAGAATTCTTTGAAACTTCTGGGTTTTGTACACATATAGTATTTCCACATCTAGAATCAAACTTTTCCAGGTGTGTAACTACTCCATAAAACACTAACTGTAAAGGTTACTGCAGCGGCTTCAGAAAATACAACTTAAACTAATCAACCTGAAAATGTACACATACATCAGACAAGTCCATTGGCAGAAGGAGTTAAGAGGATTATGTACCATATTTACATGTACCTGAATGCTGGCAATTGTGCGATCTTGCCACCAGCTTTTATATCATACTGTAATGTTTGCTCCCTGAGGAGACACAGGGGAGAGCTGATGCCACCCACTGTCTAAGGTACTTTGCTTTATGCAATCAACTTCACTTTGATGATACAAGATATACAACTCCACATTATCTTGTAAAAGATTCAAGCCTGAAGGAGTGTGATGAAAACAAATATGCTTTTGTTCTAAAAAGTAACCTATGCTTTCTATTCACTTTTCATCTTTTTTTGTTTTCTAATGTGGGCGTAAATATTTGAACATGCCTGACACAAAATTATTTTTCTGAGATTTATACTAGTTCCAGGATCAACACTTTGGCATTTTAGTAAAGACCAAATAAATTGTGTTACTATGACATATTTCAAAACTATCAAAATAAATAACATTTAAAAAGCAAATATAAAGCTTTTTTTTTTTTTTCCATCATAGGAAATTGGAATGCAAAAGTAGGAAGTCAAGAGATATCTGAAGTAACAGGCAAGTTTGGCCTTGGGAGTACAAAATGAAGCAGGGCAAAGGCCAAAAGAGTTTTATCAAGAGAACACACTAGTCATAGCAAATACCCTTCCCCAACAACACAAGAGATGACTCTACACATGGACGTCACCAAATACAAAAATCAGATTATGTTCTTAACAGCCCATAGCGAAGCTCTACACAGTCAATAAAAACAAGACCTGGAGCTGACTGTGGAATCAGATCATGGGGTCCTTATTGCAAAATTCAGGCTTAAATTTAACAAAGTAGGTAAAGCCATTCAGATACATGTACTAAGCCGCTTCAGTTATGTCTGACTGTTTGTGGCCCCATGGACTGTGGCCCACCAGGTTCCTCTGTTTATGGGATTCTCCACGCAAGAATACTGGAGTGAGTTGCCATGCCCTTTTTCAGTGAATCTTCCCAATGCAAGGATTGAACCTTTGTTTCTTATGTCTCCTGCATTGGCAGACAGGTTCTTTACCACTAGCACTACCTGAACCAAATCCTTTCTGATTATACAGTGGAGGTGACCCATAGATTCAAGGGATTTGATCTGGTAGACAGTGCCTGAAGAACTATGGAGTGAGATTTATAAAACTGTACAGGAGGCAGTGACCAAAACTATCCCTGAGAAAGAGAAATGAAGAAGGCAAAGTGGTTGTCTGGGGAGGTGTTACCAATAGCTGAGGAAAGAAGTGAAAGGCAAAGGAGAAAAGAAAAGATTCCCAACTGAATGCAGAGTTCCAGAGAATAGCAGGAGAGAGAAGAATGTCTACTTAAATGAACAATGCAAAGAAATAGAGAAAAACAACAGAAAGGAAAAAACTACAGAGCTCTTCAAGAAAAATGGAGATATAAAGGCAACATTTCATGTAAGGATGAGCACGATAAAGTACAGAAATGGTAAGGACCTAAGAGAAGCAGGCGAGATTAAGAAGAGGTTGCAAGAATACATAGAAGAACTATATGAAAAGGTCTTAATGATTTGGATAAGCAGGATAGTGTAGTCACTCACCTAAATTCAGACATCCTGGAGTGTGAAGTCAAGTGGGTCTGAGGAAGCCTTATAAACAAAGCTAGTGGACGTGATGGAATTCCAGCTGAGCTATTTCAAATCCTAAAAGATGATGTTGTGGAAATGCTGCACTCAATATTTCAGCTAATTTGGAAAACTCAGTAGTAGGCACAGGACAGGGAAAGGTCAATTTTCATTTCAATCCCAAAGAAGGGCAATGACAGAATGTTCAAACTATTGCACAGTTACATTCATTCCACATGCTAGCAAGGTAATGCTTACAATCCTTCAAGCTAGTCTTTAGCAGTATGTGAACTGAGAACTTCCAGATGTGAAAATGGATTTAGGAAAGGCAGAGGGACCAGAGATCAAACTGCCAACATTGACTGGATCATAGAGAAAGCAAGGCAATTCTAGACAAAAATCTAGTTTTGCTTCATTGACTATGCTAAAACCTTTAACTGTGTGAGTCATAACAAACTGTGGAAAATTCTTAAAGAGATAGGAATACCAGATCACCTTACCTGTCTCCTGAGAAACCTGTATTTGTATCAAAAAACAATAATTAGAACCAGACATGAAACAACAGATTTGTTCAAAATTGGGAAAGGAGTATGACAAAGTTGGATATTATAACCCTGCTTATTAACTTTATGAAGAGTACATCATGCTAAATGCCAAGCTGGATGAATCCAAGACTACCTGGAGAAATATCAATGACCTCAGATATGCAGATGATACCACCCTTATGGCAGAAAGTGAAGAGAAACTAAAGAGTCTCGGATGAAAGTAATAGAAGAGAGTGGAAAAGCTCGCTTAAAACTCAACATTCAGAAACTGAGATCATGGAATCCAGCCCCATTACCTCATGACAGGGATAGCTCATAGTGAATGATGTCAGATTCATGATCTCTGAAGAAGATTTAGCTTTGGGACCAGGGACCAGGCTTGATCACTCAAGAGCTTTTGTGTAGCAGAGTTTTATTAAAGTGAAAAAGGGACAGAGAAAGCTTCTGACATAGACATCAGCAGGGTGATGGAGAGTGCCCCCCCACTCACTAGTATTATCAAGGCCTTTTACCAGACTCACTCCCACAAGATACATTTTAAATTAACAAGATTAGAACTAACAATAGAAAGGTCTTACTAGACCCACTCCTACAACATACATCTTAAGATAACAAGATTAGTCAGAAAACTTTCTTATTAAGGAGAAACATGTACTGGAGCAAGATACATTGCGATTATATTGACTAAAACAAAACAACTTGTTCTTTTCTCCTTGAGAGCCCCAGATCCATTTCTCCTTCTCCAAGGCTCCAGACCCCTTTCTCCTCCTCAGGAACCCTGGACTTCTTAACAACCTACCTAGGAATTGACTCAGAGAAGGCAATGGCACCCCACTCCAGTACTTTGTCTAGGAAATCCCATGGACGGAAAGCCTGGAAGGCTGCAGTCCATGGGGTCACTAGAGTTGGACACCACTGAGCGATTTCCCTTTCACTTCTCACTTTCATGCATTGGAGAAGGAAATGGCAACCCACTCCAGTGTTCTTGCCTGGAGAATCCCAGGGACAGGGAAGCCTGGTGGGCTGCCGGCTATGGGGTCGCACAGAGTCAGACGACTGAAGCGACTTAGCAGCAGCAGCAGCAGAAATTGACTCTCTCAATAGATAAAAGGGGGAAAAGTAGAAGCAATGACATATTTCCTTTGCTTCAGTTCAGTTGCTCAGTCGTGTCTGACTCTTTGTGACCCCATGAATCGCAGCACGCCAGGCCTCCCTGTCCACCACCAACTACCGGAGTTAAACCAGACTCACATCCATCAAGTCAGTGATGCCATTCAGCCATCTCATCCTCTGTCGTCCCCTTCTCCTGCCCCCAATCCCTTCCAGCATCAGAGTCTTTTTCAATGAGTAAACACTTCGCATGAGGTGGCCAAAGAACTCTAGTTTCAGCTTTAGCATCATTCCTTCCAAAGAAATCCCAGTGCTGATCTCCTTCAGAATGGACTGACTGGATCTCCTTGCAGTCCAAGGGACTCTCAAGAGTCTTCTCCAACACCACACTTCAAAAGCATCAATTCTTCGGTGCTCAGCCTTCTTCACAGTCCAACTCTCACATCCATACGTGACCACAGGAAAAATCATAGCCTTGACTAGACGAACCTTTGTTGGCAAAGTAATGTCTCTGCTTTTGAATATGCTATCTAGGTTGGTCATAACTTTCCTTAGAAGGAGGAAGCGTCTTTTAATTTCATGGCTGCAGTCACCATCTGCAGTGATTTTGGAGCCCCAAAAATAAAGTCTGACACTGTTTCCACTGTTTCCCCATCTATCTCCCATGAAGTGATGGGACCGGATGCCATGATCTTCGTTTTCTGAACGTTGAGCTTTAAGCCAACTTTTTCACTCTCCACTTTCACTTTTATCAAGAGACTTTTGAGTTCCTCTTCACTTTCTGCCATAAGGGTGGTGTCATCTGCATATCTGAGGTTATTGATATTTCTCCTGACAATCTTGATTCCAGCTTGTGTTTCTTCCAGTCCAGCGTTTCTCATGATGTACTCTGCATATAAGTTAAATAAGCAGGGTGACAATATACAGCTGTGAGGTACTCCTTTTCCTATTTGGAACCTGTTTGTTGTTCCATGTCCAGTTCTAACTGTTGCTTCCTGACCTGCATACAAATTTCTCAAGAGGCAGGTCAGGTGGTCTGGTATTCCCATCTCTTTCAGAATTTTCCACAGTTCATTGTGATCCACACAGTCAAAGGCTTTGGCATAGTCAATAGAGCAGAAATAGATGTTTTTCTGGAACTCTCTTGCTTTTTCCATGATCCAGTGGATGTTGGAAATTTGATCTCTGGTTCCTCTGCCTTTTCTAAAACCAGCTTGAACATCAGGAAGTTCACGGTTCACATATTGCTGAAGCCTGGCTTGGGGAATTTTAGCATTACTTTGCTAGCGTGCGAGATGAGTGCAATTGTGTGGTAGTTTGAGCATTCTTTGGCATTGCCTTTCTTTGGGATTGGAAAGAAAACTGACTTTTTCCAGTCCTGTGATCACTGCTGCGTTTTCCACATTTGCTGGCATATTGAGTGCAGCACTTTCACAGCATCGTCTTTCAGGATCTGGAATAGCTCAACTGGAAGTCCATTACCTCCGCTAGCTTTGTTCATAGTGATGCTTTCTAAGGCCCATTTGACTTCACATTCCAGGATGTCTGGCTCTAGGTCAGTGATCACACCATCCTGATTATGTGGGTCATGAAGATCTTTTTTGTACAGTTCTTCTGTGTATTCTTGCCACCTCTTCTTAATATCTTCTGCTTCTGTTAGGTCCATACCATTTCCGTCCTTTATCGAGCCCATCTGTGCATGAAATGTTCCCTTGGTATCTCTAATTTTCTTGAGGAGATCTAGTCTTTCCCATTCTGTTGTTTTCCTGTATTTCTTTGCATTGATCGCTGAAGAAGGCTTTCTTATCTCTTCTTGCTATTCTTTGGAACTCTGCATTCAGATGCTTATATCTTTCCTTTTCTCCTTTGCTTTTCGCTTCTCTTCTTTTCACAGCTATTTGTAAGGCCTCCCCAGACAGCCATTTTGATCTTTTGCATTTCTTTTCCATAGGGATGGTCTTAATCCCTGTCTCCTGTACAATGTCACAAACCTCATTCCATAGTTCATCAGGCACTCTGTCTATCAGATCTAGGCCCTTAAATCTATTTCTCACTTCCACTGTATAATCAGAAGGGATTTGATTTAGGTCATACCTGAATGGTCTAGTGTTTTTCCCTACTTTCTTCAATTTCAGTCTGAAACTGGCAATAAGGAGTTCATGATCTGAGCCACAGTCAGCTCCTGGTCTTGTTTTTGCTGACTGTATAGAGCTTCTCCATCTTTGGCTGCAAAGAATATAATCAATCTGATTTCAGTGTTGACCATCTGGTGATGTCCATGTATAGAGTCTTCTCTTGTGTTGTTGGAAGAGGGTGTTTGTTATGACCAGTGCATTTTCTTGGCAAAACTCTATTAGTCTTTGCCCTGCTTCATTCTGTATTCCAAGGCCAAATTTGCCTGTTACTCCAGGTGTTTCTTGACTTCCAACTTTTGCATTCCAGTCCCCTATAATGAAAAGGACATCTTTTTTGGGCGTTAGTTCTAAAAGGTCTTGTAGGTCTTCATAGAACCTTTCAATTTCAGCTTCTTCGGCGTTATTGGTTGGGGCATAGACTTGGATTACTGTGATATTGAATGGTTTGCCTTAGAAGTGAACAGAGATCATTCTGTCGTTTTTGAGATTGCATCCAAGTACTGCATTTTGGACTCTTTTGTTGACCTTGATGGCTACTCCATTCCTTTTCTTAGGCTCAAAAATCACTGCCAACGGTGACTGAAATCATGAATTAAAAGATACTTTGTCCTTAGGACTTCCCTGGCGGCTCAGATGGTAAATCGTCTGTCTACAGTGTGAGAGATCTGGGTTTGATCCCTGGGTTGGGAAGATTCCCTGGAGAAGGAAATGGCAACCCACTCCAGTACTCTTGCCTTGAAAATCCCATGGACGGAGGAGCTTGGTGCAGGCTTCTATCCATGGGGTTGCAAAGAGTCAGGCATGACAGTGACTTCACTTTACTTGGTCCTTGGAAGGGAAGTTATGATACATCTAGGCAACATATTAAAAAGCAGAGATATCACTTTGCCGACCAAAGTCCTTATGGCAAAGTTATGATTTTTCCAGTAATCATGTATAGTTGTGAGAGTTGGACTATAGAGAAGGCTAAGAGCTGAAGAATTGATGCTTTTGAATTGTGGTGCTGGAGAAGACTTGAGAGTCCCTTTGACAGCAAAGATTATCAACCCAGTCAATCCTAAAGGAAATCAACCCTGAGTGTCCATTGGAAGGACTGATACTGTAACTTAAGCTCCAATATTTTGACCACCTGATGTGAAGAGCTCAATGGAAAAGACCCTGATCTTGGGAAAAATCGAAGGGAAAAGGAGAAGGGAAAGACAGAAGATGAGATGGTTAGATAGCATTACCAACTCAATTGGCATGAATTTGAGCAAACTCTGAGAGATAGTGAAGGACAGGGGGGCCTGCTGTGCTGTAGCCTATGGAGTCACAGCGTCAGACAGAACTTAGTGACTGAACAGAAACAGAGTTTGATGGAGAAGGATGAAGGAATAATATATATATATATATATATATATATATATATATATATATAAATAATGCATCTCCATGCTATAGGTACATTACTAGAATTACTATATACTTTTAGATATGTTCGCTTTTACTTTCATATGAAAATGATGTAACTTATTTAAACAAAGAAAAATTTTCAAGCTTTTTATAAACAAGCTTTTTTTCTCACTTATTTCTTTCCATCATATGTTTAGTATTCTTCTAAGGAAAATAGAAAACAATTTAATTCTACTAGTGTATCTAATTTGTAAAATTCAAATTGCTAGTCAGCCATTATTCTAACTTTTTATTCAAAAGGTCTAAGGAAACATGGGGGAAAAAATCTCATAATGAGAATAAAAATGATAAATATGGAAGAATCAACATTATCTCTAGCTCTTTAAATTTTTACTTTCCTATGAATTCCCTTTTCCCAGGCTATTCTAATTTCATGTTTAAGGTGAGACTCTCCAGGTTAGAATGGGGTGAAACTAGCTTCAATTCCTAAATTATTGATCCAGAATTGCCTGTCAAGATAGTGTATATGCATAGCATATGAGTATTTCAGGAAAACTGGATGAACACTATGATCCCACTCTGCTTTCTAGTTCCATGTTCCCTAGTACAGTGGAGATGTCAGTTTAGGAGCCATTTGTGCTGGTTGTTTTTTCCATATATGAACTTGAAAGTGGTGGAGACTAATATCAGGTGGGTGAGATGAAGTTATGTGAAAAAAAAAACAGAGGCACACAGAAAGATATTGAAAGGATTTATATCTCTGGTTTTAGTTAAACAGCACTTTGAGTTTTCTGAGTTATTTCAGAAGGCTTATTATATCTGTCTTACTTTTTTCTTACTGGCTTGAGTTGGCATTTTACTATGTAAAATAAGAACAGTTCCTAATAAAAAAAATATTAAATGTTTTTTTCAAGCTTTCATAGATAAATTACATTGTATAGGCAATATAGTACACAATAGATTAATCAATCTGTATAGAAATTTTTCTATTATGGACAAAGAAAAATTTTCCCACTGATTTCAAGCTGGTTACAAACCCAAATAGCCACAGCTTTCTTGCAGTTGCTGCTGTGTGGCTGTCACTTTTGTTCAGAAATGGATTTTGTACAAAAATGAACTTCCCTTCATTAGTAGATATGTCCCTGGGTGGTAGCACTTTAAGAAACAAAACAGGATGTAAGTGACAGGGATTAATAATCTAACACTGCATTCTGGGAGGTTGATCCTCCTGAGAAATACAGAATGTAGAATTGAGATAAATGCAGTCAAATCTATCATAAGAATAATGATGATTTTATATTGTCAAGTAGATCAGCTGGTAGTTATGGAGAGTATAATTAAGGAGGGGTAGACAATAGTAGTGTCACATTTCAACAGAATCCAATAAAAAGACACCAATGGACATGAGAAAGCAAACTTGAAATTTTGAGACCTATATCTCATTTTGGATATGAGTATATCAGAAAGTACCAAACCAGACATATTTTGAAGTAAATTTGCAGAACACTATGATAGTTCTGTTTTTATTTTGCTGTTGTGCTTCCCTTTCCCTTGTTTCATTGGCAACTATGTAAAATATAATTTAATTAAAGAACCAAAAAAGTAAGATTGGTTTCAACCTGCTTCACTTTTTATTAAGTTTCCCTGGAACAAAATCCTGACAGGTTGGACACTGATACTCAACCTTTCACTATCCTGAAAATTAATGGTCCCTTTCAATTCACATAATCTCATCACTTTTAAAGTCCGGATATTTAAAAATATAACATGGTAGTATAATTGTTTCCATTCCCTTCATAGGGCTGTCTTCTTTGTATTATATATTAGTTCTCTGTTAATTTATTTTTGTCTAATTTAAATTCATTTTATCAACCCATTCATCTACTTGGCATTTTAATTTAAAAATTTCAAATTTGTCTATCCTGACATTCAATTCCTTGTCAAGTATACTTTTTTCCTTAATCCCTTTATGTGACTTGGATCATTTTTCCTTCACTATACAGAACTGCCTTGTCATATGCCAATGCTGGTGAAACATTACTTTTGTTTTTGTTTGCTTTAAGATATTAATAAAATATCTTAATTTTGAAGATTACTATTTATATGTTTTTATATTTATTGTACTGCTTTAATGATATAATTCCATTGTCTTCTGGATTCCATTGCTTTTGCTGAGAAGTCAGATGTCAGTTTTGTTTCTTCTTAATTTAAAATAAGTCTTTGTAAAATTGATTTTTAAAAATAATTTCCATTTTTCCCCAAATATTTTATTATGATGTTTATGAATGTCATTTAATTTTCATTTATACTGCATGGTAGTTTATGTACTTTATGAATCTGTTTTTGGTATCTGCAATTTTAGAGAATTCAGGATGTGTATCTTCAGATGTTATCAATAATTCTACTCCATCTTCATCTCTCCTTTTCCTCTATAAATCAAATTGCAAAAAAAAAAAAAAAAATCAAATTGCATGCATGCTAAATTTTTCATCTGTATTATCTATAATGTTCTTTTTTATTGTCTTACTCTTTCTTCTCTGTGTTCCAATTGAAATACTTTCCACTAGATAGGCTTAAAGTCAAACTGGATTCAAAATAGGAAGCTCAATAAACTTGAAGGCAGGTTGAAAATAACTAGTCAAAATGGAACATAAAAAGAAAAAAGACTTAAGAAACAAAAAAACAGAGCATGGTTGATGTTTACTACATTAGCAAATGAAAAATTTGTAACTAGCATCCAAGAAGGAAAGAAAAGATAGAATAAATCAGAAGAACTATTTGAAGAAATAAAGAATTTTGAATTTCTAAATTGATGATAGATATTATTATATATATGCAAGAAATTCCACAAAACTCTAATCAAAAAATACACACATAAAACCACTTATCATGCTATAAATTAATTATTTAAAACTAAAAAAGGATAGGGCTTCCTTGGTGGCTCAGTGGTAAAGAATTCACCCTCCAATGCAGGAGACACAGGTTCAATCCTTAGTCTGGGAATATCCCACATGCCATGAAACAACTAAGCCTGTGTGCCATAACTATTGAACCTGTGTTTTAGGACCCTGGAACCACAATTACTGAGCCCTTGCACAGCAATTACCGAAGGCTAAATGCCCTAGATCCCATGCTCAACATCAAGAGAAGCCACTGCAATGAGAAGCCCAAGCACCACAACCAGAAAATAGTCCCCACTCACCACTAGAGAAAAGACCACCTAGCAATGAAGACCCAGCACAGCCAAAAAATAAATTTAAAAGAATATTAAAAAAATAAAAAGTATAAATCTTATGAGATATGGTGAAAATATAAATGAATGATTAACTTCCCATCAGAGAAAACAGAATGTCAAATGACAGAAATTACTTATTTTTAGCTACAATTTTTTATTCAGTAAAAAGATTGCTTAAATTTTAATAGACTTTAAAGGACACTTTCAGACAATCCCTTCAAGTATTTGTATCTAGTACATACACTACAATAAATGGTTAAAAGAAATTCAAGGGGAAGGGAAAAACAAAAAAAAGGCCAGATTTATAATACACAATGAAAACACCAGGAAAACACTCTCTAGGGAAATGCATAACATTATTGTGTTAGTAATTATATTGCTGTAATTATAGTTTAAAATTTTTCAAAACTTTTTCTTTAAAATGAAATAAAATATGCTGTTGTTTAGTCCTATGTCATGGCTGATTCTTTTCTGATCCCATGAACTGAAGCCTGCCAGGCTCCTCTGTTCATGAGATTTCCCAGGCAAGAATACTGCAGTAGGTTGTCATTTCCTTCTCCAGGGGATCTTCCCGATTCAGGGTTCAAACCCATGTCTTCTGCACTGGCAGGCAGATTCTTTACTGCTGAACCACGGGAAGCCCTACAATATGTCAGAGGGCTTATAATACAGAAGGATGTAAAATGTAAGTACACAAGTGTTTGAAGGGAATAAATATATTTTATGGTGAGATGATTTGATCGGTCCTAAAGTGATTATGCAGAGAAGGCAATGGCACTCCACTCCAGTACTCTTGCCTGGAAAATCCCATGGACGGGGGAGCCTGGTGGGCTGCAGTCCATGGGGTCGCTAAGAGTCAGGCACGACTGAGCGACTTCCCTTTCACTTTTCACTTTCATGCATTGGAGAAGGAAATGGCAACCCACTCCAGTGTTCTTGCCTGGAGAATCCCAGAGATGGGGGAGCCTGGTGGGCTTGTGTCTATGGGGTCGCACAGAGTCAGACACGACTGAAGCGACTTAGCAGCAGCAGCAGCAAAGTGATTATGAAATATACTAATTGCATATGAATATCTCTAGCATGGAAAACTCAAAGATATATGTAGATAGTAAGTTAATATAGGGTACAGTTCAGTTCAGTTCACTAGCTCAGTCGTGTCCGACTCTTTTCGACCCCATGAATTGCAGCACGTCAGGCCTCCCTGTCCATTACCAACTCCCAGAGTTCACTCAAACTCATGTCCATCGAGTCGGTGATGCCATCCAGCCATCTCATCCTCTGTCGTCCCCTTCTCCTCCTGCCCTCAATCCCTCCCAGCATCAGAGTCTTTTCCAATGAGTCAACTGTTCGCATGAGGTGGCCAAAGTATTGGAGTTTCAGCTTTAGCATCAGTCCTTCCAGTGAACACTCAGGACTGATCTCCTTTACGATGGACTGGTTGGACATGATTTCAATTCAAAGGACTCTCAAGAGTCTTCTCTAACACCACAGTTCAAAAGCATCAATTATTCAGAGCTCAGCTTTCTTTACAGTCCAACTCTCACATCCATACATGACCACTGGAAAAACCATAGCCTTGACTAGACGGACGTTTGTTGGCAAAGGGATGTCTCTGCTTTTCAATATGCTATCTAGGTTGGTCATAACTTTCCTTCCAAGGAGTAAGTGTCTTTTAATTTCATGGCTGCAATCACCATCTGCAGTGATTTGGGAGCCCCCAAAAATAGTCTGACACTGTTTCCCCATCTATTTCCCATGATGTGATGGGACCAGATGCCATGATCTCAGTTTTCTGAATGTTGAGCTTTAGGCCAACTTTTTCACTCTCCACTTTCACTTTCATCAAGAGGCTTTTTAGTTCCTCTTCACTTTCTGCCATAAGGATGCTGTGATCTGCATATCTGAGGTTATTGATATTTCTTCCAGGAATCTTGATTCCAGCTTGTGCTTCTTCCAGCCCAGCGTTTCTCATGATGTACTCTGCATATAAGTTAAATAAGCAGGGTGACAATATACAGCCTTAATGTACTCCTTTTCCTATTTGGAACCAGTCTGTTGTTCCATGTCCAGTTCTAACTGTTGATTCCTGACCTGCATACAAATATCTCAAGAGGCAGGTCAGGGGGTCTGGTATTCCCATCTCTTTCAGAATTTTCCACAGTTTATTGTGGTCCACACAGTCAAAGGCTTTGGCATAGTCAATAAAGCAGATAGATGTTTTTCTGGAACTCTCTTGCTTTTTCCTTGATCCAGCGTACACTCACCAGCAAAAGGCAGGGCAAAAACCAAGGAAATAAAAAGAGGAATGCTAATTTGAAAAGACATATATATCTCAATATTCATAGCAGCCCTATTTACAATTGCTAAGATACAGAAGTAACCTAAGTGTCCATTAACAGATGAAGAAGATGTGATATATATAAGCACACATACATACACAATGGAATAGTGAAAAGCCATGAAAATAGCCGTTTTTTCTTTGTAGCACCACAGATGGACTTTAGAGGGCAAGTTAAAGACAGAGAAAGACAAATACTGTATGATATGACTTATATGTGAAAATGAAAAAAATATAACAAGCAAGTGAATATAACAAAAAAGAAGGAGATCCACACAGAGAACAAGCTAGGAGTTACCAGTGGGGGAGAAAAAGGGCAATGTAGGAGTGAGGGATGGAGAAGGCAATGGCACCCCACTCCAGTACTCTTGCCTGGAAAATCCCATGGATGGAGGAGCCTGGTGGGCTGCAGTCCGTGGGGTCGCTGGAGTCGGACACGACTGAACGACTTCACTTTCACTTCTCACTTTCAAGCATTGGAGAAGGAAATGGCAACCCACTCCAGTGTTATTGCCTGGAGAAACCCAGGGACGGTGGAGCCTGGTGGGCTTGCGTCTATGGGGTCGCACAGAGTCGGACACGACTGAAGCAACTTAGCAGCAGCAGCAGGAGTGAGGGAGTGAGATGTACAAACTATCTAGAGTAAGATAGGCTCAAATGTGTATTGCACAAATGAGGAATATAGCCAATATTTTGTAATAACTGCAAATGGAAAGTAACGTCTTAAATTTTTAGAAAATTAAAAAAAAGAAGGTATTGCTGAGAAAATAAGAGAAAGGATTACTGATGAAAAAAGACACTTGAATGAAATTTCAATAGGATGAACATTTTTGTTTTCAAAAGCAAATAGGATAAATCAAAACTAAATATCAAGATAGGAGTCTTAACCCAGACATATCAATTATTAATTTGTATGTTTAAATTAAAATTCTCATTGAAAAGGCACAGATTGTCAGACCAGATGATTAATAAGACCACATTATATGCTGCTTCTAAGATACACATTAAAAAAATGTAGGCTGAAACTAAAATGTTAAAAATTACTTACTGTGCAAACACTAAGCTAAAGTAGGCTGTAGTGGCTATAATAATATCTGACAAGATATAGTTCAAATCAAATGTATTATCAGAGTTAAAGAGGGTATTTTATAATGGAAAAAGGATCAATTATTGAAGACCTAAGAATCCTAAATGTTTTCCCACTAACAGAGCTACAAGACATTTGAACGAAAAATTGATGGTGCTAAAGACAGTAGACAAATCCATGATAGATGTTTAATATTTCAAAAATTTCTTTCAGTAATTGATAAAATATATAAAATCAGTAAACATGGAGATGTTTGATTAATACTATCAACCAACTTAAGCTCTGTGATCTAACTGACATTTAAAGGACAAACACAACTCACCACTGAAGCTTAAATATTCCTCTCAAGTGTCCATGGAATGGATGTTCACTAAGGTTAAGTCATAAAGAGGGCCATTAAAACAACTCTAAATGAGTATAATTTAAGAAGAATCTATTTTCTCACCAATATTTATTCCAAGTAGACTTCATTCTTTTGTGAGATACCTATTTCCATCTGTTTCATATTTTTTAACTGCATGTAATATTTTGTTTAGTACAGATCTTCTGGAAATAATTATCTCATATTTCATGTTATAAATATATTTTGTTTTCATTTTAAATGATATTTAACTCAGTATAGAATTCTACACTGGGGAGCAGAGAAATAGGGAACAGTAGTGAGGAGAATGCTCAAACCACAGTGAATTGGAAGAATTGGATAGAAAGAGCCTCAGCCTGCAATGCAGCTGTGACATCTGCCAGGATAATGGGAACCTCATAACAAAGATACCACAATTTTAAAAGCCACATATTAGGCAGGAATATGAATCATCACTCAAGTACCCAAACCATGTTCAGTCATTAACTGGGAGTAGTCTGGGAAGAGCGGAGTTTGATAAAATGTTCTGGTGGATCCGGAAGTTGTGGCGAATGGAGGATCTCAACTTAATTTTATTCTTTCCAACACAGTTTCTCTCCTGAAAAGAGTTCTGAGTGGGGTACTCCCATGGCTGGCTCAGAGACTTCCCCATCCTGATAGAATCTTTGAAAAGGCTGCAACTAGTATCTTACTCTTGACAGAAGATTGAATACTTTCCCCTTGAGCTCAGAAGACTCTCTGCTTTCACCTTTTCTATTCAACATTGTACAAGAGGTATGTGTATATATGTGTGTAAATATGAAAGTGAAAGTGAAGTCGCTAAGTCATGTCCGACTCTGTGTGACCCCATGGACTGTAGCTCTCCAGGCTCCTTCGTCTATGGGATTTTCCAGGCAAGAGTACTGGAGTGGGTTGCCATTTCCTTCTCCAGAGGATCTTCCCAACCCAGGCTCTCCCACATTATAGGCAGATGCTTTACCTGAGCCACAAGGGAAGTCTGTGTGTGTAT
The DNA here is from genome assembly GCF_002263795.3 of Bos taurus. Classification (NCBI taxonomy): domain Eukaryota; kingdom Metazoa; phylum Chordata; class Mammalia; order Artiodactyla; family Bovidae; genus Bos; species Bos taurus. The sequence goes on from NC_037347.1 coordinate 44,225,116, forward strand.
ATATATACACATACATATACATATATATACACAAACATATATATATATATTTATGCCATATATGTATTGTATATTAATATAAAGGATAGTGCATCTGACTTTTGCTGGATGCAGTGTTCTCTCATATCTTTAAGGATAATTCTAGTAGTATAACAGAATCTCTCAAGTTGCTTCGGTTTGTTTTCATGTTACTTTCTTTCCTAGTGATCTTAATCTATCATCTTACATATAAAATTGTTGTTTAGTTACTAAGTTGTGTCCGACTTTTTTGCAATTCCATGGACTATAGCCTACTAGGCTCCTCTGTCCATGGTATTTCCCAGGCAAGAATACTGGAGTGGGTAGCCATTTCCTTCTCCAGGGGATTTTTCCAACCCAGGGATTGAACCCATATTTCCTCCACTTGCAGGAAGATTCTTTACCACTGAGCCACCAGGGAAGCCTAAGTGTAATATAGTGATACTAAAAAGCAAGTTCAACTAACAGGGTTGTGGGAATACTTGTCCTTCACTATAGACAGATCTTGCTGGCATTATTTGTGGAAATCACTGGTGATAATATTTTTTTAGTTATTTTTTCTTTCTTTTGCTTGGACTTCCTTCCCATACATTGTATAATAGATAATTCTCATCTCCTGCCTTACACATGAACACCTTTCTCCAAGTTAGAATACCAAATAGCAGAAGAAGCCCTTGAGTATTCCTTAATCCTCATGAGATCAATCTCCCAAATCTTCAATTTTTCCTCCCAGGAAAGATCATTTGTATTTTACATGCTAGAGCATAATTTGGAATCTTCTCTTAAGTAGGGACGCTACTATCTCCTACATATTTGGAGTGGGGAGAGGACCCTTGGGTATAATTTCTTCTCAATTAGACTTTCAACCAGTCAATCTGCTGTAAAGGTTGCCTTCTTTTCCCTTTCAGAGTTCACTGCCACCAATTATTATGGTTTCCAGAAACTCTATGGGAATAGTTTAACTTCTTCTTAACTTTTTCAACTGCTAAATTAAGAGTCTGTCTTCTCAAGCTTACTGCATGTAACAGGAAGGCACTGCTATCTCTTTAATCCTTTTAAACTTTTAAACACTTAAGCAGTATCTATGCATGCATGTGTGTGTAGTTTCTCTGTAATTCCAGGATCTCATGCTCTTAGGTTTTACTTTGAGGTTTTAAATTCAATGGCTTAAGTTCTCCTGGTGCTTGTGACTGCTGACTTTCACTTACCATGAACTTTGTAATTTCTGATTTTCAATTTGTGAGCTCATTTTAATCTGGCCTCTTTTGATTTTCCCCTTTATAAACCTTACATGAAACAATGTTTCCCTCCAGAACAATTTTGCATTTGATTTCTAGACTCCCTAGAGTTTTCACTGCACCAGGATCATTTTTTAATTGCTACTTTCTCAGCCTGGAATATCCACATATTACTAGCATAGTGTAAATTCATGTTCAAATACATCAAAGTTGCAGGGCAATTCTTTTGATTTCCCGTGAGAATTTTTGCCCCACGTGCAGAGTCATGAAAATGGCAAACAATTCTCTCTGGCGACGGATTTAGTTAGTTCCCTTATAACTAATACTAAAGGTCTTTGATAGTATCTACTCTATGGGAATTTTTTAGGCCTGAAAGCATAGTACCAAATCATGACTACTTTAATAACATCACAGAAGTGTTGTTGTATCATCTTATTTACCTCTGTCTAGTTCTCAATGCATTAGTCACTTCTGTCATCTACAATGGCTTCTTCATTTTTTATCTGTAAACTACTGCATTATTTTTTAATTGTCTTATTTTATCTAAAATCTAGTTTTTCAAGAGAAAATAAACAATAGCAATTGCATTAACTCAAGTCCACTACACAATTTAATGTTATAAAGAAACCATAATTTTTGTTTCTTAACGGTGATCCATGTTCAAGATAAAGGACTAACTAAATAGGAATTAGTGTGTGTAATTTCCTTTTTCGGTATCCTTTATGAAAATCTCAAAGCTTTTAGAGCTATTGTACATGATCATGTCTGTCAATCCTTTAGACCTATATTTACATTGGTTATTGGTTTGCTGCACTAGGCAATAATTTTCTCAGTTCTCAAAATAAATGCTTTCTGCTTTTTTCTGCCCACTCATCTGTCGACTGAGTGGAAATATTCCAATGTGGCTCAGGTTATATCTTTTTGCTTGGCATTGGGCTCCTGGCTTATTCTTAAGCGGATTCTCTGTAATAAAACAAGAAGCAATTGCTAGCACTTCCTACATTCATGCATCTTCTTAGGAATTCAGAATTAGAGATCTGGTGGATTTGTGAGGCTGTCTTTTTCTGCTGATGGTGAGGATGCCTCACAGTGACACTCTGAAGCTACTTGAGAAGCTGAATGTGACATCCATGGCATGTCTGTGTTCCCAGCAGGAGAGACCCTGCACTCAGCTCTGCTCTGTTGACCCCTTGCTCAATTTGTCCTTTCATGCCATCAGCCATGATTCAAAAATAGATGCTGGCTTTCTCTGGTTTTCAAGTATCTACAACTTGTCAAATAATATACATATGACAAGGTTGCCCAAGAAGAAACTTGTGTAATTTCATAACATTTCTGCTTCTTAACAGAAATCACTATATTGTGAATGGCTTTCTTCCAGATGTATACTATAAAATATATCAGTTCATCAATTATGTTCAAGTATTGATAACTGTGTACTTTTGTTTATACATGTTTCCTTGGGGGGAATATATATATATATATATATATATATATATATATATATATAAAATGTATGAGTGTGTGTGTCTATTTATCTATATATATATATATGTGTATATATATATATATATGTGTGTGTGTGTGTATATTTATATATATATCTGGGAGATGGTGAGAACAGGGAAGGCTGGCATGCTGCAGTCCAAGGGGTCTCAAAGAGTTGAACAGAGCTTGGCGACTGAACAACAAGAAATATATATATATATATATTTTTTTTTTTGTTGTTGTTGTTGTTTTTTACTTCTCTTATGTCTAAGACAGAAAAGAATCTGCCTGCAATCCAGGGGACCTGAGTTAGATCCCTTGGTCAAGAAGATCCTGGAGAATGGATGGAATGGCTACAACTCCAGTATTCTTGCCTAGAGAATTCCATGGACAGAGAAGCCTAGTGGGCTACAGTCCATGGGGTCGCAAAGAGTCAGACATGACTGAGTGACTAAAGCTTGCTTATTTATGTGTGTGTGTGTGTGTGTGTGCGCGTGCACGTGTGTGTGTGTGCGTATGTTAAAGTTAACTTACTTCTTTGGTGAATTCATCTGGTTTCATGGGTTAAACAGCATCTATATTCAGACATTTAAAATTTAAACTTCAAGCCTTATTACCTTTTCACTCATAAATCCAACTGTCTATTCAATATTTATATCTAACTTTCCAATCAGTATGTGATAGGAAGGTCAAATTTTCCACTTGTAAAATGTATTGGCTTTATTTCTCATTTTTTGTTCTATAAGGGACGGGGGAGCGTTGTGGGCTGCCATCTCTGGGGTCGCACAGAGTCAGATACAACTGAAACGACTTAGCAGCAGCAGCAGCATACCAGTATTTCCCATTCTAAGAGACTCCATCCTTTTGGTTACTCGGGTGAAAAATACTGAATTATTCCTTGAATCTTTTCTACTATAGTCCCATACCCTATCAGTCATTACCTCCTGTTTATATTTTTTTCAAAATATGTCTAAAATCTAAAGCTTCTTGATGCACCCACTATCAGCATATTTAATTGTCTCTTACCTGAATTACTGTAATAGCTCCCAAGGCATTCTTAGTTTTCCTTTTCTCATGCTTTCCTCCAACTGCATATTATCAATACTCTAACCAAAGAAAAATTTCAATATGTTGGATTATATTGCTGTTCTGCTCAAAAATCCATTGTTCTCTATGTTGCCAGTATCAAATGATACCTAAGAACAGGCTTCTACCATTGGCAGTTTTATCATCACAGTTTTACAAATGGAGTAACAAGGCAGGCAAGGATCGTTTCTTGACCTATGCTATCTGGGTAAGAGTGGTAATATACAAGGAGGCCAGGGAGTCTTTTTGGAGAATCAATGCTTTCAACCTCTCGCAATAGGTATTGCAAGAGGGCATCAGAGGGCAGATACACTGAAACCATACTCACAGAAAACTAGTCAATCTAATCACACGGACCACAGCCTTGTCTAACTCAATGAATCTAAGCCATGCCATATGGGGCCACCCAAGATGGGCGGGTCATGGAGGAAGGGTCTGAGAGAATGTGGTCCACTGGAGAAGGGAATGGCAAACCACTTCAGTATTCTTGCCTTGAGACCTCCATGAAAAGTATGAAAAGGCAACATGATAGGATACTGAAAGAGGAACTCCCCAGGTCAGGAGGTGCCCAATATGTTACTGGAGATCAGTGGAGAAATAACTCCAGAAAGAATGAAGGGATGGAGCCAAAGCAAACACAATACCCAGCAGTGGATGTGACTGGTGATAGAAGCAAGGTCCGATGCTATAAAGAGCAATATTGAATAGGAACCTGGAATGTTAGGTCCATAAATCAAGGCAAATTGGAAGTGGTCAAACAGGAGATGGCAAGAGTGAACATCGACATTCTAGGAATCAATGAACTCAAATGGACTGGAATGGGTGAATTTCACTCAGATAGCCATTATATCTACTATTGTGGGAAGGAATCCCTTAGAAGAAATGGAGCAGCCATCATGGATAACAAAAGAGTCCGAAATGCAGTACTTGGATGCAATCTCAAAAATGACAGAATGATCTCTGTTCATTTCCAAGGCAAACCATTCAATATCACAGTAATCCAAGTCTAAGTTCCAACCAGTAATGCTGAAGAAGCTGAAGTTGAAAGCTTCTATGAAGACCTACAAGACCTTCTAGAACTAACAGCCAAAAAAGAAGTCCTTTTCATTATAGGGGACTGGAAAGCAAAAGTAGGAAGTCAAGAAACACTTGGGGTAATAGGCAAATTTGGCCTTGGAATACAGAATGAAGCAGGGCAAACGCTAATAGAGTTTTGCCAAGAGAATGCACTGGTAGCAAACACCCTCTTCCAACAACACAAGAGAAGACTCTACACATGGATATCACCAGAGGGTCAACACCAAAATCAGACTGATTATATTCTTTACAGCCAAAGATGGAGAAGCTCTATACAGACAGCAAAAACAAGACCAGGAGCTGACTGTGGCTCAGATCATGAACACCTTAGTGGCAAATGCAGACTTAAACTGAAGAAAGTAGGGAAAACCACTAGACCATTCAGGTATGACCTAAATCAAATCCCTTATGATTACACAGTGGAAGTGAGAAATAGATTTAAGGGACTAGATCTGATAAAGTGTCTGATGAACTATGGATGGAGGTTCGTGACACTGTACAGGAGGCAGGGATCAAGACCATCCCCATGGGAAAAAAAAAATGCAAAAAAGCAAAATGGCTGTCTGAGGAGGCCTTACAAATAGCTGTGAAAAGAAGAGAAGAGAAAAACAAAGGAGAAAAGGAAAGATACAAGCATCTGAATGCAGAGTTCCAAAGAATAGCAAGGAGAGATAAGAAAGCCTTCCTTAGCAATCAATGCAAAAAAAGAGGGAAACAATAGAATAGGAAAGACTAGGTATCTCTTCAAGGAAATTAGATTTACCAAGGGAATATTTCATTCAAAGATGGGCTCTGTAAAGGACACAAATGGTATGGACCTAACAGAAGCAGAAGATATTAAGAAGAGGTGGCAAGAATACACAGAAGAACTGTACAAAAAAGAGCTTCACGACCAAGATAATTATGACCATGTGATCACTCACCTAGAGCCAGACATCCTGGAATGTGAAGTTAAGTGGGCCTTAGAAAGCATCACCACAAACAAAGCTAGGGGAGATGATGGAATTCCAGTTGAGCTATTTCAAATCCTGAAAGATGATGCTGTGAAAGTGCTGCACTCAATATGCCAACAAATTTGGAAAACTCAGCAGTGGCCACAGGACTGGAAAAGGTCAGTTTTCATTCCAATCCCAAAGAAAGGCAATGCCAAAGAATGCTCAAACTACCTCACAATTGCACTCATCTCACATGCTAGTAAAGTAATGCTCAAAATTCTCCAAGCCAGGGTACAGCAATACGTGAACCGTGAACTTCCATGAACCAGATGTTCAAGCTGGTTTAAGAAAAGACAGAGGAACCAGAGACCAAATTGCCAACATCTGCTGGATCATCGAAAAAGCAGGAGAGCCAGAAAAACACCTACTCCTGCTTTATTGACTATGCCAAAGCCTTTGACTGTGTAGATCACAATTAACTGTGGAAAATTCTGAAAGAGATGGAATACCAGACCAACTGACCTGCCTCTTGAGAAACCTGTATGCAGGTCAGGAATCAACAGTTAGAACTGGACATGGAACAACAGACTGGTTCTCAAAAGGAAAAGGAGTGTGTCAAGGCTGTGTATTGTCACCCTGCTTATTTAACTTCTATGCAGAGTACATCATGAAAAATGCTGGACTGGAAGAAGCACAAGCTGGAATCAAGATTGCTGGGAGAAATATCAATAACCTCAGATATGCAGATGACACCACCCTTATGGCAGAAAGTGAAGAGGAACTCAAAAGCCTCTTCATGAAAGTGAAAGTGGAGAGTGAAAAAGTTGGCTTAAATCTCAACATTCAGACAACTAAGATCATGGCATCTGGTCCCATCACTTCATGGGAAATAGATGGCAAAACAGTTGAAACAGTGTCAGACTTTATTTTTGGAGGCTCCAAAATCACTGCAAATGGTGACTGCAGCCATGAAATTAAAAGATGTTTCCTCCTTGGAAGGAAAGTTATGACCAACCTAGATAGCATATTGAAAAGCAGAGACTTGACTTTACTAACAAAGGTCCGTCTAGTCAAGGCTATTGTTTTTCCAGTAGTCATGTATGGATGTGAGAGCTGGACTCTGAAGAAAACTGATTGCCGAAGAATTGATGCTTTTGAAGTGTGGTGTTGGAGGAGACTCTTGAGAGTCCCTTGGACTGCAAGGAGATCCAACCAGTCCATTCTAAAGGACATCAGTCCTGGGTGTTCTTTGGAAGGACTGATGCTAAAGCTGAAACTCCAATACTTTGGCCACCACATCCAAAGAGTTGACTCATTGGAAAAGACCCTGATGGTGGGAGGGATTGAGGGCAGGAGGAGAAGGGGATGACAGAGGATGAGATGGCTGGATGGCATCACTGACTCGATGGATGTGAGCTTGGGTGAACTCAGGGAGTTGGTGATATACAGGGAGGCCTGACGTGCTGCAATTCATGGGGTTGCAAAGAGTCTCGACCCAACTGAGCGACTGAACTGAACTGAAGCTACTATTACATTTATTTCCTTATAAATTACATTTAGTTTATTTTGGCATTATCTAGAAAAAGCAGAGAGGAAAACAAAATTACCAGTTTAGTAAAAAATAAAAGTTACTTTTTATAATCATAATCAATCTTTAATTTATGTGTAGCTTTTTCTCTGAGTTTATTTTGAGATATTTACTAACAATTCTCAACTGTGATAAGTAAAAACACAATTGAATTTGTAGTGCAGGGTTAAGGATAGAATGAGGTAGAAATTTTATGGCTGACTTTAAAAACAAACTAAACTAAATATAAGAAACATTAACAACTGACACTTTTATTACTATTATCAGGCTCACTGTCATTTCTCCTCCAAGTAATTTTCACCATATATAACTCCTTTTATAAAAGGTAAAAGCACTTTGAAAATATGATTAACACATTTTACCAAGCACTTCCTAAATTTTAATATTTATGTTAAATAAGATCTTAGTCATCACAAATGCTTATGAGGTTTTTATAATCTATATTTTTACAAATAATTCAGTGTACAGAATTCAAATGTTTCATTGATATTTATTCAGTAGGCAATTTATCCAAGGTTTAGTTTCAGTATTCTCTTTCACTAGAGAATAGGTTCATTCCTTAGTGACATCCCCAAGTTTCTTCTCACTATTGTCATTACTGAAGGATAAAACCTCTTGTGAACATTATCAGTTAACCTAAGAATATTTATTACTGTAGCTAATGTCATTTTACAGTGCCCCTTTTCTTAAATGGTTTAAAATATTAGCATAAGTCTAATATAATTTTTACCTTTTCTATTAATTTTATCTGGGAATTCAAATACATTTTTATATACACTGACATAAATTATAAAGAGGAGATCAAATGCAGGGCAGTCTGCAATGGCAGTCATACATATAATTACAAAAATGTAATTAATTCCTGCTCATTCTTACATGGTTCTTATTCTCTGAAATTCTTTTGATGTTGATTTCTCCCCAGATATATATTTCATGGTCTGTGATTATCAAGGATATTCTTTGTTAAACTCCTAATATAAGTTTATTTATGGTGGATTAAAATTTGTAAGGTAGAACAACTTTCAGTTTCTACAACATCTCTTGAACACTATCATAAGTTAATTTGGAATAGGACTATTTCTTGAACAGACTAATATCTAGACATTCATTATTAGCATAAAAGATTCTTCATTGTTCCCTTGTATATTCAATTGATATTTTGCATTTGAATTTATATCATCTGTGTAAGAGTTTTTAAATAAAATTTGAGGAAAACATAGAGAATTGAGTTTTAAGATGAACATGTTTCAGCTACTTTTTAAAGTAGTTAAATAAGAAAGAAGCTGTAATATCTTCTTAAAAATAATACTGAGAAAAATAACTGCACTAAAAGATGTCAGGTATTATAGGAAACTATATTCAGAACCAAATAAATATAAGACAGTTGTAATGCCTCAAAATATGTTTTTGCAAATTTTTTCCAAAAATTGTAAAAAAAAAAAAAAAAGAAAGAAATTATAAATCTCAAATATTAAATTAGGAGCTATAACTGTCTGACTTCAACTGATCTGTAATTTGCCTATTTATAACTCTTTGAATTGTGTTACTGGAGAAAACTCTCGAGAGTACCTTGGACAGCAAGAATATCCAACCAGTCAATCCTAAAGGAAATCAACCCTGAATATTCACTGGAAGGACTGATGCTGAAGCTGAAGCTCCAATACTTTGGCCATCTGATGTGGAAAACTGACTCATTGCAAAAGACCCTGATGATGAGAAAGAATGAAGGCAGGAGGGAGAAGGGGATGACAGAGGATGAGATGGTTGGGTGGCATCACTGACTCAATGGACATGAGTTTGAGCAAACTCCTGGAGATGGTGAAGAACAGAGAAACCTGGCATGCTACAGTTCATGGGGTCACAAAGTGTCAGACACAACTGAGCAACTGAACAGCAGCAACATGGAAATAATAATGCCTGCCTTTCCTTCCTCACAATAAACCTCTTGAAGAAATTAAACCTCCTTAATCTATTTGTGCTACCCTTTTTTATCTTGCCTACACCTCTGTTAGGGGCTTCCCAGGTGGCGCTAGTGCTAAAGAACCAGCCTTCCAGTGCAGGAGACAAGAGATGAGGATTCAATCCCTGGATTGGGAAGATCCCCTGAAAGAGGGCATGGCAACCCACTCCAATATTCTTGCCTGGAGAATTCCACAGACAGGAGTCTGGTGGGCTATAGTTTATAGGGTTGCAAGGAGTCAGACACGATTTAATGACTTAGCACACACACATACCTCTATTATAGTCCTCATCTCCAAACACATTCTATTCAACAAAATAGGCTATTGCAATTATATTATGTAGTGTTACCACAACCAATTGAAAACTTTCACACCTCTTAGCCTGTATTCCCATATCCCCCTTGAAGATGTTTCTTCATCTTAATTTGTCTCTATTTTACTCATTTTGGGACCTATTCTGCTTCAGGAGGAGAAGGCAGGAGTGTAAGGGGACGTCAGAAGATGAGAATGTTGAATGATATCACCAACTCAATGGACATGAGTTTGAGCAAACTCTGGGAGATGGTAAAGGACAGGAAAGCCTGATATGCTACAGTACATGGAGTTACACTATAAAGCCTTAATCAACAGAAATTTAGTATCTTACCATTCTGGAGATCTAAAGTTCAAAACCAAGATGTCAGCAGGGTTAGTTCCATCTGAAGGCCGAGGGAAAAGGTTATGCACTAGAGCTCTCTTGTTGACTTCAAGATGGCTGTCTTCTCCCTCTGTCTCTTTATATTATCTTCCCTGTGTGTGTGTGTTTGTATCCGAGGTTTCCCTTCTATACTGGATTGCGGCTCATCCTAATGACCTCATGTTAATTTTATTATGTCTATAAAGATACTATCTCCAAATAAAGTCACTTTCTGAGATACTGGAGATTAGGATTTCAACATACGAATTTTAGGGAAGCACAATTCAAGTCATAAGAGTGTCCTTAAAGTGCCAAGTCCCAAGGAAGCAAAAGGTAGAGGAAAAAAGGAAAGATACACCATCTGAATGCACAGTTCCAAAGAATAGCAAGTAGAAAGAAGAAAGCCTTCCTAGGTGATCAGTGCAAAGAAACAGACAGAAACAATAGAATAGGAAAGACTAGAGATCTCTTCAAGAAAATTAGAGATATCAAGGGAAAATTTCATGCAAAAATGGGCACGTAAAGGACAGAGACAGTATCGACCTAACAAAAGCAGAAGATATTAAGAGGTAACAAGAATACACAGAAGAACTGTACAAAAAAGATCTTCACAACTCAGATAATCACAATGGTGTGACCACATACCTACTGCCAGACATCCTGGAATGTAAAGTCAAGTAGGCCTTAGGAAGCATCACTATGAACAAAGCTAGTGGAAGTGATGGAATTCCAGTTGAGCTATTCCAAATCCTGAAAGATGATGCTGTGAAAGTGCTGCACTCAATATTTCAGCTAATTTGTAAAACTCAGCAGCAGCCACAGCACTGGAAAAGGTCAGTTTTCTTTCCAATCCCAAAGAAAGGCAATGCCAAAGAATGTTCAAACTACTGCAAAATTTCACTCACCTCACACGCTAGCAAAGTAATGTTCAAAATTCTACGAGCAAGGCTTCAAAAGTACATGAACTGAGAACTTCCAGATGTTCAAGCTGGATTTAGAAAAGGCAGAGAAACCAAAGATCAAATTGCCAACATGCATTGAATCATAGAAAGAGCAAGAGACTTCCAGAAAAAACTTTTATTTTTGCTTCATTGACTACACTAAAGCCTTTTTCTATGTGGATTAGACCAAATTGTGGAAAATTCTTCAAGAGATGGGAATACCAGACCACCTGACCTGCCTTCTGAGAAATCTGTATGCAGGTCAAGAAGCAACATTTAGCACTGGACATGGAACAACAGACTTGTTACAAATTGAGAAAGGAATACAAGGCTGTATATTGTCACCCTGCTTATTTAACTTATATGCAGAGTACATCATTTGATATGCTGGGCTGGATGAAGCACAAGCTGGAATCAATATTGCTGGGAGAAATATCAATAACCTCAGATAAGCAGATGACACCACCCTTATGGCATAAAGCGAAGAAAAACTAAAGATCCTCTTGATGAAAGTGAAAGAGGAGAGTGAAAAAGCTGGCTTACAACTCAACATTCAAAAAATGAAGATCATGGCATCTGGCCCCATCATTTCATGGCAAATAGATAGGGAAACAATGGAAATAGTGAGAGACTTTATTTTTGGGGTCTCCAAAATCACTGCAAATGGTGACTGTAGCCATGAAATTAAAAAATGCTTGCTCCTTGGAAGAAAGCTATGACCAATCTAGACAGCATGTTAAAAAGCAGAGACATTACCTTGTTGACAAAAGTCTATCTAGTTAAAGCTATGTTTTTTCTAGTAGTCATGTATGGATGTGAGAGTTGAATCATGAAGAAAGCTGAGCACCGAAGAACTGATGCTTTTGAACTGTGGTGTTGGAGAAGACTCTTGTGAGTCCCTTGGACTGCAAGGAGATCAAACCAGTCAATCCTAAAGGAAATCAGTCCTGAATATTCATTGGAAGGGATTATGCTGAAGTTCCAATAACTTGGCCATCTGATGTGAACAACTGACTCATTGGAAAAGACCCTGATGGTGGGAAAGATTGAAAACAAGAGAAGGGGATGACAGAGGAAGAGCTGGTTGGATGGCATCACCGACTCAAAGGACATTAATTTGAGTAAGCTCCGGGAATTGGTGATTAATTTTTTAAGGTATTAATGTCAATTTTAAAATTCTATGATATATATATCCATTAAATTAAATTAAATTGTATTGTTCTGAAATACACCTTTTGTAAATATTTGAGAAAAAAAAAAAAAAAAGATTTCTGGTCACAAGTCTTTCCTTCCAGCTGCTGCTGCTGCTAAGTCGCTTCAGTAGTGTAAACTATCTAAAATACACAGGGCTCATATTATTCTGTTTTTGTTTAGTCACTAATCTATGTCTAACTCGTTTTTGACCCCATGGATTGTAGCTTGCCAAGCTCCTCTCTCCATGGGATTTCCAAGGCAAAAATATTGGAGTGGGTTGCCCTTTCCTTCCCCAAAGCAAATTTCTGACCCAGGGATTGAACCTATGTTTCCTGCTTGGCTGACAGATTCTTTACCACTGAGCCACCAAAGAAACCCTTTAAGATGCTATTATTTTTATATATGCATGCTCAATAGATCTGAAAACAATCAAAGTATGGATAAATTGAGAAAAATTATGTTTGTTAAGATGACTGGCATTCATAAGTGCTGTCATCTCCATCTGAATGTCCTCTCCAACTATATCACTGTTGTAGTTATTCAGACAGAATCCACCTAAGATTTGAAAATATACAAGACAGAGAAGATATCATAGATCCCAATACCAACACTGAAATGGGTAACCAGATATTATAAAGCATTCCCTTTAATTTACACCAATGGGAACAAAAATATTCTAATATAGACAACTTTTGAAAATGTGAGATACTGAAAGACATAAAATAACACACAAAATCATAGCAAAGGAAACTACAAATAAGGTGAAAAGACAACCCTCAGAATGGGAGAAAATAAAAGCAAAGGAAACAACTGACAAAGAATTAATTTTCAAAATATACGAGCAGCTCATACAACTCAATACTAGAAAAACAAACAACCCAATCAAAAAGTGGGGAAAAGAACTAAAAAGACATTTCTCCAATGAAGACATACATATGGCTAACAAGCACATGAAAAGATGCTCAACATCACTTATTAGTGAAAGTGAAGTCATTCAGTTGTGTCAGACTCTTTGTGACCCCAGGGACTGTAGCCTGCCAGTCTCCTCCATCCATGGGATTTTCCAGGCAAGAGTACTGGAGTGGGTTGCCATCTGAGAAATGCAAATCAAAACTACAATGAGGTACCACCTCACACCCCTCAGAATGGCCATCATGAAAAAGTCTACAAACAATAAATGCTGGAAAGAGTGTGGATAAAAGGGAACAGTCTAGCATTGCTGTTGGGAATGTAAACTGATACAACCACTATGGAAGATGGTATGGAGATTCCTTAACAAGCTAGGAATAAAACCACCATATGACCCAGCAATTCCATTCCTAGACATATACCCTGAAGAAACTAAAATTGAAAAATACGTGTACACCAATGTTCATTGCAGCACTGTTTACAATAGCTAGAACATGGAAGCAACCTAGAGGTCCATAGACAGATGAATGGATAAAGAAGCTGTAGTATATATATACAATGCAATACTAAGCCATAAAAAGGAATGCATTTGTCTGTTCTAATGAGGTGGATGAACCTAGAGTGAAGTAAGTCAGAAAGAGAAATATAAATATCGTACACTGACACATATATATGGAATCTAAAAAGACGGTACCAGTGAATTTATTTTCAGGGCAGCAGTGGAGAAATAGACATAGAGAACAAACCTATGGACACAGGAGGAGGGGAGGAGGGAGAAAGTGAGATACATGGAGAGAGCAATATGGAAATTTACAATACCATAAGTAAAATAGATAGCCAATGGGAATTTGCTGTGTGACTCAGGGAACTCAAACAGGGCCTCTGTGACAGGTTGGAAAGGTGAAATGGAGTGGGAGATTGGAGGGAACTTCTGGAGGGAGGGGATATGGGTGTACCTATGGCTGATTCTTGTTGATGTATGACAGAAAAATCACAAAATTCTATAAAGCAATTAGCTTTCTATTAAAAAAAAAAGATGAACAAAAAATTCCATTAAAACATAAAGATAGCAATATGTTGTCTTTCAGATATATAGATGGCTATAGATGACTAATACCAAGGCTAAATGTAAATGCATATGATCTTTTGAATATAATGCAATACTGAAAAATGGAGAAGGAAATGGCAGCCTATCCCAGTATTCTTGCTTCGGAAATCCCATGGATAGAGGAGCTTGGCAAGCTACTGTCCATGGGATTGCAAGAGTCTGACATGACTGAGTGACTAAACAACAAGAACAATATTAAAAATAATAATATTATTTAAATAATATAACTTTGAACTCGATATGAAGAAATATTTAAATAAATTATTGTGAAATTTGGAATGCCAATTGCTGAATTGTTTTCTTGTACCATGTGTTTATACTGCCTATGAGAGGGCTTTTAATTTAGATAATGAAAAAAATGATTTGAAAAATTCCCATTAAGATTTTACAAAAAATATATTGTACTTAGGTCCCTGTGCACGATTCTGTGTATAGGTCTGTGTACGTGTGTGCATGCACCCAAACACTTACACACTTGTCTGGCACTTCCTTTTAGCTCAGAATTAATAGTAACCCAAATATCTAATAGAATAGAACACTTTGTCTTAGTAGAAAATCAAAAGGTTAATGCTCATTTTTAGCTTTTTGATTTGTTTTACTGATTATTCTGAATATTTTAACTTTTATAGAATTTTTCCACTCTTTAAATGGCTAAAATATATACCAATTGATACTTTTCACAGAATGAAAAATTTATATTTAGTACAGTCTAGTATTGTTTCCCTGTGTTTTTATTTTATAGACATCTGTTATTTTCTTTTGTCAAATCTTATTTTGATTCATATTTGTTCCTAAAATTTGAAAGCAATATTCAATTATATTTGTTAAAACATACACTTTTCAAAATGTTTAAAATTTTGACTAATTTTGAGTTATTTCAAAGCTAAGAAAGATTTTTCAATATGCAGTCCTGGGACTCTAGTTTCTGTTCAGTAATTAGAATTCTCTAGATTTAAAATCAATTCAATACATAACAAAGATGTTCTGTTGGTAAAATACATTTTTGCTTGTTGCCTACTGATCATTCCTCTCTTTTCTTTGGCATCCAAAGGAGTTATACTTCCGTATCCTCTAACTATTTCTCCTCAAAGATTTTACACACATGGGTGCCACTGACATAAAATTTATCATAAATTCTACATCATGGTAGAATTTTGTAAATTTCAGTACTCAAATATTTTGATAATGAAAAATCACTGTTAGATATGCGATACATACAATACATAAACTAGCCTATCTTTTTCTTAAAAGAAGTGCTTGTAATATCTAATTATGCTATAAAGTGAGACGAATCAATCTGCCCCAGGTAGTGCAGCTGCAAGGCTTAGTAATTTTTTATAGTACTGACTTCTTAAAAACATTAATGTAAAATAACATAATTCTTTCAAACTGAGCTTTTCTTACTTTTACCAGCATGCTACACAGAATGACTTCTTAATTTTACCAGCATGTTAGGCAAATTTAACAAATGAATGACACTTTAAAGCAAAAAGAAGAAATGTATTGGTTTAAATATTTTAAATTATGTTTATAAAACCACCAGAACAAATAAATTATACTCTCACTTGAAATTATTTGAGAGATTAAGAACTTAAATATGTTATTAAGAAATAAACTCATATTTTAACTATAAAGAATAATGTGGTTTGCTTCTCTGTGCACTGTTCTGAGTTATTCTGATATGTATGAAACGAGATGCCAGTCCAGGTTCAATGCACGATACTGGATGCTTGGGGCTGGTGTACTGGGAAGACCCAGAGGGATGGTATGGGGAGGGAGGAGGGAGGAGGGTTCAGGATGGGGAACACATGTATACCTGTGGTGGATTCATTTTGATATTTGGCAAAACTAATACAATTATGTAAAGTTTAAAAATAAAATAAAATTAATTAAAAAATATATACATATGTTTTATATATATATATATGACTTCTATTAAATCTATGAACTTACATGTAGATTTTTGAAACAAATAACTAATTAATGTTATGCTTATCTTTTCTTTTCTTTACTAAAATATACTACACAATAGGAAATGATATAGTTTCTCTTCACAGGAAGGTCACATAAAAATATAATGAGTATTTCATTAAAAAAAATTTACCACCACATAGGTTTGTTGTTAGTTACAATAAAAGCCATAAAAACATTAATATGCATCAGGTGTTATTTATTAAGGTGATGTGTCAATTGCCAAATTCCACATGTTGACTTTTAGAAGAACGTTTATGTTGAGAACAATGACTACATTACCCTTACAAAGTATAAAATATTGTGAAACCATACTTTTAATTCTCACTTTGTCTACATTTTGAGATAATTTATTTATCCAATTCTAATTATGATTAAGTAACAAGAACAAGACATACTTATGTACTAAAATTAACTATAACATAAACAAACAGAAAAAAACAAAAAATGCTTGACAAAAGTGAACAAATGTTTCAGACATTAGACACTGAAAGGTATGACTTTGAAGAAAACAAATGAGTTATTCTTGATGTTAGCTCAGATCTCCTATTATAAATTTTTAATTCTAAAATAATGTATGGAAAATCAAACAGAGTTAAAAAGCCTTACTGAAATGAGAAGGTAGAGACTGGAATCTGGAAAGGCTGAGATGGCTGAAACTTATAAAGCTAAATCCTAGAAGAGAACTACAAAGAAAAAAACCCAGAAATGTGCTTATGGTCCAACTGATATGCTCAACATGAAACTATTCAAGTGTGAAGGATAATTATAAAAGCCCAGGAAAAGAAAAACTGAAAAACTCTAAACTTAAAACTTTTCATTAATCATACAGGACAAGAAGCTATTTGAGATACATACAAGCAAAATGACTAGTTTTCAGTGACTACCTGTGCCATTTAAAGGAGATACTGGAAGTCTCATGTTTTAATAATGGGGCTGAACCATCTTGGAGTAAATGTTACAGTTTATATTCTCTAAAAAAGCTATCTGGTTGACTTGCAAACAATTTATCAGTCAGCTCAAACAATCTTTAAGAAAGAAATCAAAATGCAGTCATTCAACAAGAAAATACAATGAAGAGCATCTTACTAAAACATGACAAGCAGCAGAAAATTTCCAATAAATGTATCAATAAACTTGTAAGGAAAGTTAGATCATTTAATGAAATAAAAAGCACCAGAGGCTTAGTAATCTATGAGGACATTTCATTTTGTTTAACATACGTGTGATCACAGACCTTCATTTTCTATATTAAGTTTTATGTTATTTGCTTACTAGATATTTGACACAATTCACCCTTAAATAATTTTAAAAATTTTGGTCTGAAATTATATATGTGTGTGTGTGAGTGTGCATACATGCACATGTGTGGGTCAAATTTATTTGTTGGTTTTATCTCTGAATTTTTAATTTTAAATAAGTTGATTGACTTACAGTTATTTATTATTCCTTATTGTTTTAGTCTCAGTAGAGTCTGGAGGAATAAAATATGCATTCCTGAGGCTGACATTTTGATAATCCTTTTTAGTTTAATTTTTAATTACAATTTCAAATTTGTTGATTTTTTTAAACAATTTCTAATGTTTTTGAACTGACTCATTGGAAAAGACATTGATGCTGGGAAAGATTGAAGGCAGGAGAAGGGGACAACAGAGGATGAGATGGTTGGATGGCATGACTGACTCAATTGACATGTTTGAGCAAGCTCTGGGAGTTGGTGATGGACAGGGAAGCCTGGCATGCTGCAGTTCATTGGGTCGCAAATAGTTGGACAGGACTGAGCAACTGAACTGAACACTTTTGATTGTTTTCTCTATTCTTTTTTCAAATTTTTTAAATTTTTAGTTGTATAATTATTTTCTTTTTATTTTCTCCTTCCTTGGGATTTAAATTTGCTTGTCATTTATCTAAATTCATAAACTTTAATTAACAACTGATTTCAATTGCTACCTTGTTTTGAGTATGTTTTTAATACTAAGCCTGTGGAAAATTACAGAAATAGGATCTAAGGAATGCAGTGTTGGATCAGCTTGATTTATGTACAACAAGGAGAGATTCTGCTTTCATTGTGTTAACTCAAGCACCTGGGAATGACTAAGACTTTGCCTGGTTGGTTGATGTGATCACCAATCCAAAGGTGATTTAACAGAATAGAGTTGAATTGCCTGAACTTATTTCTTGTTCTGTAGAAAAAGGTATTGAGAGGGAGGGAGAAAGATCAGAAATTTAGATAGCATCTATTATATAAAACTTGTTTACTCATTCTCTACCAATGTTCTCTGGGAGGAAAAAAGTTCTTCATAAAGACTGTGATTGAGATGGTCTTAGTATTTTCAAATATGGAGGCTACTATATGCAAGCAGAGCATGCTAGTGGAAGTGATGTCATGAAGTGAGCTCAGGCTCACTGAAATAGCTGGAGATGACAGGATCTGTGATGGCTGTGGTCAAGTGGCAAGACTCAAATGCCATTTATGAGATGTGTATGGTTATCATAATGGGCAGCAGAGTCAAACAATTAGAATTGCTTAGGTCATAGATATTTTTGATGTGGCTGGTTGACTAAACTCCCAACAATGGAAACAGATAAGCAACCTACTGAAGTTATATTTGTTTTGCATAGGCAGGAAATATCCATATTTGTTGAATAGAAATGACTAGAATCACCATAATGGTTAAAAATACAGGCCTTATCAATTCCAGGCTTGATCCAGTTTACACAAAGAACTTCAAATATAGGTAAAATTATATCCTCTTATGGAAGTACCTTTCTGCTTAACCAAATTATGTTCTGTAATTTTCCCTTTAACAAATCTTAAAAGAAAATCTAGCCATAGATAACAACACAGATGAACCCTGAGAATAATATGCTGAGTGAAATTAGCCAATTGCAGAATAAAAAATACTACATAATTCATTTCTATGATGTATCTAAAGTAATCAAAATCATAGAAGTGGAGAGTAGAATGGTTGTCGTCAAGGGCTAAGGGGAATAAAAATCAAGAGCTAGTCAACATGTAAAAAATTCCAGTTAAGCAAGATGAGTGTTATAGAGATCTGTGTAAATCTGTGCCTATAGTTAAAAATACTGCATCAAACACTTAATTTTTTTTTCAATAGGATAGATATAATGCCCAATATTCTTACCACAATAACAAGAGTGGGACATGGGACTATTTACCAGGGTAGTTGTTCATTAGCAAAGGCAAAATAAACCAAATTCATCAAATAATGGCTGTAAACTGAAACTGGTATCTGGAGACCAAAAATGTCATTGTATTCAACCAATCAGAGAATAGCTTTATGACTATCTGGTAATCAATAGCATTTCAACTTAGGTTCATTGTGTAGGCCTACATCTTCATCAAACCTCTCTGTGGTTATTTCCCCAGTTTCAGACTGTGTAGTTTCAACAAACATACTCAACAACTGGCACTCAACAATTTCTCATGGGTTTTTATAATCCATGGAATGATGATTTATACTCTAGAGAAAGCTAAATGCCTTTATCTACAAAAGTAGTAAGTTAAAGGCCATACCATATAGAGGGACACCAAAGATTAATGCCGCCATCAAGAATAAAAGAGGCTGCCATCAAGGACTTGAAAGATGCAAGAGTAGTGATTTCTACCATAGCCATACTCAATTTGACTATTGTCTTATACACAAACTGTGCTTTGAAAAATAATGGCTTTACATTAACTTAAAAAAAAAAAAAAAACTTCATTATCTAATGCTACATAATGAAACAGCCCAAAACTTTGGTATAAACCAATTTTGTAGATTTTTATCCCCAGTGGTCATTTTTAAGCATCTAGACATCTAAGAGTGTCTATCATTGAATATTTATTTAATATTCATTTTGAGTGATTATAAATTATCATCAAATTAAACCACTTTGAAATTTTAAACTGGGGAAGCATCTTGACAAATCTTATATTCTTGGTGATATTTTCTCTTGGAATGTTTGCATTTATTTAATGAAGTACTAAATCCTTACTACAACTTAAAATATTCTATCAGAGCCCAGAGTACTGGAAAACAAAGGCACTTTTTGTAAGTGGGTCATTAGATGTAATCTTAAGAGATTCCACCTCTCCATTTTGCTTCTTTGTTCCATATCTAAATATTCTGAAAATGGAAGAGAAGAAATCTTATATTATTTGTTAGTTCAGAGCATAGCATACATTTGTATATCTGAACTTCACGAAACACTATCTTCAATTTTTCAATTAATGGATTTTTTTAATTGGACACTTTACATATCTTTGTCAGGAAAATGTATTCTGTATTAGTGATGTTTAGTATGTTCACAGATGGTAGAATTAATGGACAGATGGAAAACATACATTCATTCAGAGTAGGTGTCTATTTCAATGAGAGCAAATAATACCCCATTGTACAATGGGAACAGTTTGATATTGTCAATTTGCTAGTAGGTAAATGGCTCAGATTTCTAAGGTATGATTAAATATAGAAATCAACGAATGGTCCTTCTGCTGGCAAATGAAGTATTTAGAAGTAAAATTTAGTATAAGTTAAATGTACTTACTCCATGTATAGTATTCAGTTTTCATTTTTACCAAGACAATTTGATCATGAGCTCACTCGAAAGACTATCTAGAATTGGCATAATAACTTACAAGCATTCAGACAGTAAGTCATTTTTTCCAACCTTTCTACTCAAGCTATCTTCACTATCAAAGCTGAGAGTTAAAATCTTTTTCTGAAATGTTGCCCAAGCCCCATTATCTTGTGAATTAGTTCTTATACATAAATTCACATTCTAAGCAAAGTAGAGATGTACTGTTTAAACATAACCCTTGTATTTGACATCTTGGTGGTGCTTCAGAGATTCTAATGAGCTGGGAAATAAATCTGTAACAGGTAGCTCCAGCTGATGGAAATAAATTAATTAAACTCTATTCACCAAGGTTCAATTATTTTTTACCCTCAGCAGTCAACTAGGTAAAAATAACCCCCACTGCAGCCCACGTGTAGGATATTTCAGCAGGAGAGGTCACTGTGGGAAGGTGAACAATCTGCTTATGCAGCATACAGATGACTTCAGTTTATGCTTGGGCTCAGTCTCTTTTGTACACTTGGTTGGTACTGTAATTACATTTATCTAAATGGCTAGGTGGGTCAGACTAAGTTTGGAATAGATAGCTTGGACTTCATGTTCACTTGGTTTTTTTGTTTGTTTGTTTGTTTGTTTTTAATTTAATATATTCCTTACAAATTTAAGAACCCATCCTGAACCCTCCTCCCTCCTCCCTCCCCATGTTCACTTGGGCTTCATGTTATATTAGGGCCAGTGGAAAGCTAGGTACTAAAAATAAATGTGAAGATTTATTGACCAAAAACAATAAAGCACAATTTTATGGGCTTCCATGGATTCCATCCTGCAACAGAATTTGCCCCACAACTAGTCCATATAGCATACATAGTCAAATGTTTTATCACTGTGGGAATGCAATCAGAATCTAAAGAACTGGAAGCTTCTTTAGCTATTACTGAATTGGTAAAAAAAAAAAAAAAAATAGCATACCAAAATAGAGTATCTTTCCTCACAAGTCAGTCCCAGTAAAATTTAGTCCTCTTAATGACAGAAAAGACGGAGTATGCCTTTTCCCTTCAGTTGTAAGAAAACATTTTACCCTGTTTACATCACTGGTTGAACAACAAATTTTGAAGAAATGTCAGACCTCTGAACTATCCCTAAAACATTAAAGAAAAAAAAAAATCTATCTCTTTCATAACAATGACTTAACCATACCTCTCTTAGAAGGTCCAGGTACTTGCTCTTCGGGTTGTAAGAGGCATGATGCCAACACATGTTAAACAGAATATATGAGAAAAGCAATTAGAGACTCAATTTTGGTACAAAAATGAAAGGATAATTCATTCCCTAAAAGTAAAATGAAATATGTGCTTTTGTCACTGTCTTTTGAAAACATTTCCTTCTCTTATTAATTCTTATCCCAAGGGAGGAA
This sequence comes from Bos taurus, assembly GCF_002263795.3. Lineage (NCBI taxonomy): Eukaryota > Metazoa > Chordata > Mammalia > Artiodactyla > Bovidae > Bos > Bos taurus. Next base: position 44,247,301 of record NC_037347.1, read on the forward strand.
AATAACTAATGTCATTGGTAGATATACAAGTAGCTTTATTAATTTGCTCAAGTAGGGAGACTACATCTGGACAGCATCTGTAACCAGATTCATCACCCAATTAAACTGATGATTATCTGTCATTCTCTAATTCCCATCTGTCTATTGAACCAATTGAAGTGGATAATTTAATGAGAATGTGTTAGTAATCACTTTCGTGTATTTAAAAGCTTTAATGTGGACAAATCTCTGCATTTCTACCAAGAGCAATACATTTGTAGAGGGTTGTGTGTTATTTGCTTTGATTTGTTATTTTTAAAAATGGATTGTAAACTCCAGGGATTTCTATCTGAATCTTCTTCTAAAATTCAGATTCCAACATAAGCTGTATATTTATATGTTTACACTTATAAAGCCCCAGAAGTCACAGTAGGGATATACGTGGAGAGCTACCTGGACATACTGAACTATCTCTTTATTAGAAAAAAAAAAGAATAAAAAATTAGTTAATTTTTAGTAAGTGATTTATTGTATATAAGTAAAATAAAGAGCTGATACTTTCCACTTGAATCAGATGAAATACTATCATAAAAATGAAAAATCTGAATAGTTTTATATGGGTAAGGATACAGTTCTTTCTTTTAAAAAAATTCTTATTGGAGTAAGTTGATTTACAATATATTGAGGACTTTCTATCAAAACTGTAGTTATCACCTAACTGCCTTATGCTCTCAAACTCAGTTATGAACTATAAATTTTCTTTAGTTCACAAGAATTTATAATAGCTCAAATTCAAATCTAATATTTCTTTAAAGTGTTGATTTTTTTCATATCCAATGATTTGATAGTTGTCTAGAGTCCCTTGGTAATGATTAAGAGAACTAAATTTAGTATCTATTAATGGTGTTATTGTGTGGTCTCCTTCAGATGTGTCTAAACTTCCATTTCTCAGATGATTTTAGGCCTATTAACTTATATAGATCTAGGAATTAGCATAGGGGTCAACTGTATATTGTGGTAGCTCAGGATATATCTAGCAAACATGGAAATTTGAGGTTATATAAATCAAGTTGAAAATTAATTGGTCATTCATAATTCCACAATTAATTAATACTAAAAATATTTCTAGCTCAGACTATTGTGACCCTACTGGCTCTTTGGTATCTACTTTCACTTAATCTCTAGAAGTTAGTTTTTACTAATGGATGTCTGCGTGTTGTAGTCCATGGGGTTGCAAAGAGCTGGACATGACTTAGTGATTGAACAACTGTAACAACAGAATAGTCCATCCAAAAGCAGCAAAATACTGAACAGACATTGTACAGGAGACGGGGATCAAGACCATCCCCAAGAAAAAGAAATGCAAAAAGGCAAAATGGCTGTCAAAGGAGGCCTTACAAATAGCTGTGAAAAGAAGGGAAGCAAAAAGCAAAGGAGAAAAGGAAAGATATAAACATCTGAATGCAGAGTTCCAAAGAATAGCAAGGAGAGATAAGAAAGCCTTCCTCAGCAATCAGTGCAAAGATATAGAGGAAAACAATAGAATGGGAAAGACTAGAGATCTCTTCAAGAAAATTAGAGATAACAAGGGAACATTTCATGCAAAGATGGGTTCAAAAAAGGACAGAAATGGTAGGCACCTAACAGAAGCAGAAGAAAGTGAAAGGGGAGAGTGAAAAAGTTGCCTTAAAGCTCAACATTCAGAAAACTAAGATCATGACATCTGGTCCCATACTTCATGGGAAATAGATGGGCAAACAGTGGAAACAGTGGCTAACTTTATTTTTTTGGGCTTTAAAATCACTGCAGATGGTGACTGCAGCCGTGAAATTAAAAGACACTTACTCCTTGGAAGCAAAGTTACGACCAACATAGACAGCATATTAAAAAACAGAAACATTACTTTGCCAACAAAGGTCCGTCTAGTCAAGGCTATGGTTTTTCCAGTAGTCATGTATGGATGTGAGAGTTTGACTAAAAAGAAAGCTGAACACTGAAGAATTGATGCTTTTGAACTGTGGTGTTGGAGAAGACTCTTGAGAGTTCCTTGGACTGCAAGGAGATCCAACCTAATGGAAATCAGTCTTGAATATTCATCGGAAGGACTGATGTTTAAGCTGAAACTCCAATACTTTGGCCACCTGATACGAAGAGCTGACTCATTTGAAAAGACCCTGATGCTGGGAAAGATTGAAGGCAAGAGAAGAAGGGGACGACAGAGGATGAGATGGTTGGATGGCATCACTGACTCAATGGACATGGGTTTGAATAAATTCTCGGGAGTTGGTGTTGAATAGGGAGTGCTGGCATGCTACAGTCCATAGGGTTGCAAAGATTCAGACACAACTGAGTGACTGAACCTAACTGAACTGAAGGGAATATTTCAGCAAAAATGAAAGCAAACACCAAGAGCTAAAAAGGGGGGAAAAAGTGTAATTCCAAATCTCAAATAAAAACATATCTTAAAAAGGAATGATTATTTCTGAAAAAATAAATTTATTTTTAAGTATATAAAGTGCATAAAATATTTCATAATTTAGAATTATGTCAGAAGAATGAGAAATCATTTGTAAAAAATCATAGAAATCAAAGAAACATGGTATGCAGCAAAATCAGTACTTAATGGGAAATTTAAAGCACTGAATGCACATACTAGAAAAGAACAACTGAAATTAATAACCTAAACTTCTACCTATGGAAACTGGAAAATGAAGTTCAAATTAGCTCCAAAGTAAGCAGAAGAAATAAAATTAGAACATAAATGAACAAAATTAAAAATAGGAAACCAGTTGAGAAAGATAAATCAATGAAACCAAAACCTGATTCTCAGAAAAGATGAATAAAATCAACAAGCCTCCAGCCAGGTAACTATGAAAAAAAAGGGAGAGGAAACTTACTTATATCAGAAATGAAAGAGGGGGCATCACTATAGATTCTATGGATGTTAAAAGATAATAAAGTAATATTATGAACAATTCAATTCAAAAAATTTAATAACTTAAAGTGAATTAATTTCTTGAAAGAAAATCTGACAAACTCACATAAAAATAGACACTATGAAGAGGCCTATAATGTTTAAAAAGAAATGAGTAAATAATAAACTTCCAAAACAGAAAGCACCATGAGTTCACTGATGAATTCCACCAAAATTTAATGAAGAAATTATACCAATTATCTTACCTCTTTAACAAGAGAAAAGCAAAGAAAATATTTTGTCCTAATTAAATCATTTTCATTGAGAAAAAAAAAAAAAAGAAAATATTTTGACTTATTTGATGAGCATTACCCTAATCCCCAAGCAGACAAAGATATAATAAAATTAACATAGATACAAAAATCATCAACAAAATTTTAGCAAACTAAATCCAACGACAGAAAGGATTATACACTACACACAATTAGGGTTTATTCCAGGTATGCAAGGCTGGTTTAATATTTGAAAATGAATTAATGTAATATGCAGAGTACATCATGAGAAATGCTGGACTGGAAGAAACACAAGCTGGAATCAAGATTGCTGGGAGAAATATCAATAACCTCAGATATGCAGATGACACCACCCTTATGGCAGAAAGTGAAGAGGAACTCAAAAGCCTCTTGATGAAAGTGAAAGAGGAGAGTGAAAAAGTTGGCTTAAAGCTCAACATTCAGAAAACGAAGATCATGGCATCCGGTCCCACCACTTCATGACAAATAGATGGGGAAACAGTGGAAACAGTGTCAGACTTTATTTTTCTGGGCTCCCAAATCACTGCAGATGGTGACTGCAGCCATGAAATTAAAAGACACTTACTCCTTGGAAGAAAAGTTATGACCAACCTAGATAGCATATTCAAAAGCAGAGACATTACTTTGCCAACAAAGGTCCACCTAGTCAAGGCTATGGTTTTTCCTGTGGTCATGTATGGATGTGAGAGTTGGACTGTGAAGAAGGCTGAGCGCCGAAGAATTGATGCTTTTGAACTGTGGTGTTGGAGAAGACTCTTGAGAGTCCCTTGGACTGCAAGGAGATCCAACCAGTCCATTCTGAAGGAAATCAGCCCTGGGATTTCTTTGGAAGAAATGATGCTAAAGCTGAAACTCCAGTACTTTGGCCACCTCATGCGAAGAGTTGACTCATTGGAAAAGACTCTGATGCTGGGAGGGATTGGGGGCAGGAGGAGAAGGGGACGACAGAGGATGAGATGGCTGGATGGCATCACTGACTCGATGGATGTGAGTCTGAGTGAACTCCGGGAGTTGGTGATGGACAGGGAGGCCTGGCGTGCTGTGATTCATGGGGTCACAAAGAGTCGGACACGACTGAGCGACTGGTCTGATCTGATCATATCAACACACTAATGATGATAAATCACATGATCAATAAAAGGAGAAACGGAATTTGACAAAATTCAACATTCAATCATAAAAATAAATTCTAAGTAAACCTCTTTAACTTGACAAAACATCTGCCAAAATCTCACAGCTGAAATCATACTTCATGAAAAATTTCAAGCTTCCTCACTAAAATTGAGGCTCCAACCCAGGTGGTACAGTGGTAAAGAATCTTCCTGCAATGCAGAAGACCCAGGTTCTATCCTTAGGTCAGGAAGATTCCCTAGAGAAGGAAATGGCAACCCACCTCACTATTCTTGCCTGGAGAATTCTGTGGACAGAGGAGCCTGGTGGGCTATAGTCCATGGCATCACAAAGACTCGGACATGACTGAGCAACTGAGCACAGACTAATACTGGGAACAGGACAAGAGTATCCCCTGTCAGGGAAAAAGTGAAAGTGTTAGTCCCCCAAGTCATGTCCAGCTCTTTGTGACCTCGTGGACTGTAGTCTGCCAGGCCCCTCTGTCAAAGGAATTCTCCAGGCAAGAATCTTGGAGTGGGTAACCATAATATTCTCCAGGGGATATTCCCCCCCAGGGATGGAACCTGGGTTTTCTGCATTGCAGACTAATTCTTTACCACATGAGACACCAGGGAAGTCCAGTACCCTCCCATCACTTCCCTTCAACCTTGTACTGGAATAACAAGTTAATGCAGAAAGACAAGAAAAGGGGTGGGGGGGGGAAGTTATACATATTGGGAAGGAAAAAATTGTCTTCATTTACAAATGACTTGATTATCTATGTAGAAAATTTGAAAGAATCAACAAACAATTTCTGGACAAATGCCAATTATAGCAAGGCTGCAAAACATAAGGTTCATTTATAAAACTCAATCACATACCTATATATGAGACATGAACAAATAGAGTTTGAAGTTAAAAATATACTATTTGTACTACTCCTCTCTCAAATGAAATACATAAAAATCTAACAAAATGGATATAAGATACATTTGAGGAAAACCACAAAACTATTGAAATAAATGAAAATAATTAAATGAATGAAGAGATAGTCCATGCTTATGAACACAAAGACTCAATAGTGTTAGGATGTCAGTTCTTCTGAGTTTGGTCTAGAGCTTCAATGCATCTCTATCAAAATACCATCAAGCTATTTTGTGAATACTGATAAATTGGTTCTGAAGTTTATATGGAGAAGAAAGAACCTGAATAGACAAAGAAAAACAAAAATTTTAAATTCTTTTAAAATTTTACTTTACATTGTTTTGTGGCGTTTTAGAGATCGAGAAGATTTTTCTCACTTTTCCTTTTTTCATCCTCATTTTCAGCAAGTCTAACACACTTGCACCACAAAGCAGTTCTCTTGTATTGTCCTATCTAAGCTAGTAGATAATGGTTGCTTGTTATTAATGGAAGTCTCATGGTGAGACAGGAGTTGTTTCTTGGTTTTATTTTTCCAGCCTTAGGCAGGCTCATTATCCAACAAAGTGAAACAGCTTATGTGACTTATCATTGAAGGGGGTCTCAACACCTTCCGGAATTTATTTTAATTGTTTGCCTTCCAATATCAGTTCTCTTATAGTTTCAAGGACACATGATTCTACAGATTTACTGGTTTCCCTCACTGTTTGGGGACAAGGTGGTGTGTTTGAAGAATTTTTCTTCTGGATTCTTTCACCTTCAATAGGATGAGATTCTCATTGTTAACTAAGAACGCTTAATAACTGGTAAATTCAAAGCATGCATCACTAAATCATGGATGCATGTTGGCAAATTCAAATACTTTTGTGGCAAAATAGTAAATGTATATTGATTTTTGTTTTATAACAATATATATTCTTCCTTGCTGGACTCTGAGGCTGCGATAATAAAGAAGGCATTAGCCAGGCTATAAAGAGTAGATTACCAGTTCCTCCTCAGTTGTTGCATTTCCTGAGACAGCTTTTTACATAAAAGGTTAACTGAAGCAATCAAGTAATCTATATTAATTTTTCAGGTCATTTTGCCAGGAACACTGACCATACAGTGTGCTTGAAATGTCTATTATTGGAAATCAAAACTTTTTTCCAATATTTACTTAAATTGTACATGTTGCTCTGCAATTCTTTGTTGAGTTGTGTTTCAAAGTAGAAATGCAAGGTGGTAGTGTAAACCTTGACAGGTTGTTTGGGGTTTTTTGGTTTGGGTAATTCAAGTGTCTGACATGCTTTGATTGCTAAGGCATCCACTTCAAAGAGGCATCTACTTCAAGGATGTCTATCTCAAATAAACACATTGCCAATCACATGACTAGATAAAATGTTAGGATGCAATAGCTTAAAGGCTGTCTGATAGGAAAAGACATTTATAAAGCATTTAAAGAGTTTAAAGAAGGGAAAAGAATTCAAAGGGGTCACAGATTATATGTCAAGATTGACAATCCATTCTAGTTTGTAGATGTACTGAAGGGTGATACCTGAGCTATGTCTTGAAAGATAAGTAAGATTTCATAAAGTATAAGGTCGGGTCAGCTTGGAAAAAAAGTTTGTATAGGGCTTTACAGGGCAGGGAATCCATATAATAGACATGACAACTTACATGGATTCAAATAATTTTAATACCTTCAAGAAGAATTATAAAATGCATATATTCATATTCACTGAAGTGTTTCTTTATGTAAATATTTTCTCTCAGTGACATTGTAACAGAAAAATCCTAATATAAACTCTCTTGTACACTATGATCCAATAGTTCTGATTCTTCAAACTAGTGGATCAAACATCTATTATCTTTTTGATGTATGCTTATATGGTGATTGCTAAAACAGTCTTTCAGTAAAATTAGGTATTTTGTTTTACTGCCTTGACCTACTCATTCACTAAATTGAAATGAGGCCAACCTGGGAACCTGAAATAGAATAAATTCAAGTTGCTTTCATTTTGTTTACTTGTTTCATTAGTAGAGAAATGTATAAAGTGAAAATAAAAGACAAAGAAGCAAATAACTGCAGATGTGGAATATACAATCATTGCCTAAATCTTACAAGAGAGGAATGTGAATTGACATTGAAAAATTAGCTTCTGGAAAGTTCTTACTTACAGGTTTCCTATACTGTATTACCTACCTAACTCTAAGAATAGTCAACCCATAGGAAAAGTAGGAAAAGACAATTGGGTGAATCAAGTCAACTTGACAAATCACTGGCTTTCCTTTCTTCCTCACCAGAGCAGGGAATACACAGGCTGCAAACAAACATAAATCACTAGGTGTGTGGTTTCCCAAAGTATAGCCAGTATCCAAACCCTGCATATTCTAACAGAGAGAAAGTGAGAAAGAAAAGTTCCAAAATTGTTGAAGAAATAAACGATGCAGGACCCTATGGGGCCATCCTGGGTACAAATTCTTTCCATGTCCCCTATTTCTTGTCTGTAGGAGAAAGGCTTCACCCTCCTTGAACTTCCCTGAGTTCCAAATGGTAGATTCAAGGAGCTGCTTATCAGGGAAGGGAAAGAATACAGAAACAAAGGAGCAGCCATCAACAAACAAACGATAGTGCAGTGATTGGCAGGGTCTAGTATTTCCTCAAAAAATACATATATACACCAATATCTTGGAATTCTTCTGTGGGAAATGAGGCTCCCATCCAGGTTGTTGTTGTTCAGTTGCTAAGTTGTGTCTGACTCTTTCCAACTCCATGGGCTTTCCCTGGTGTCTCAGATGGTAAAGAATCCACTTGCAATGTGGGAGACCTTGGTTTGATCCCTGGATTGGGAAGATACCCTGGAGGAGGAAATTGCAACTCCACTCCAGTATACTTGCCTGGAGAATCCTCATGAACAAAAGAGCCTGGGGGACTACAGTCCATGGGGTGACAAAGAGTCAGACATGACTGAATGACTTAAGCACAAACAAGCATGTTTTGCAACTCCATGAACTGCAGCCTATCTGGCTCCTGTGTCCTCCACTATCTCCTGAAACTGAAGTCGCTCAGCTGTGTCTGACTCTTTGCGATACCATGGACTGTAGCCTACCAGGCTCCTCAATCCATGGAATTTTCCATGCAAGAGTACTGGAGTGGGTTGCCATTTCCTCTCCAGGGGATCTTCCCAAACCAGGGATCGAATCCTGGTCTCCTGCACTGCAGGCAGACACTTTACCGTCTGAGCCACCAGGGAAGCCCTTTGCTCAAATTCATGTCTATTGAGTCAGTGGTGTTGTCTAACGGTAATATTCTCTGCTGCCCGATTCTCCTTTGGCCTTCTTCAATCTTTCCCAGTATCAGCGTCTTTTCCTATGAGTCACCTCAAGTGTATATATTTAGAATTATTGGCAAATATTACACTTAAGCTATATGCAAAAAGTAGTGTTTGTTCTTACATCAACTGAAAAATATGTATTAACTGCTGCTGCTGCTAAGTCGCTTCAGTCGTGTCTCTGTGTGATCCCACAGATGGCAGCCCACCAGGCTCCCCCGTTCCTGGGATTCTCCAGGCAAGAACACTGGAGTGGGTTGTCATTTCCTTCTCCAATACATGAAAGTGAAAAGTGAAAGTGAAGTCATTCAGTCACGTCCAACTCTTAGCAACCCCATGGACTGTAGCGTACCAGGTTCCTCTGTCCATGGGATTTTCCAGACAAGAGAACTGGAGTGGGTTGCCACTGCCTTCTCCCATGTATTAACTAATTGGGATTAAATATGAAATGATAATGAAATAAAAAATATAAAATATTAGCTAAAATGACAAAATAAAATAAAAAGAAGTTCTACCTGAACTAAGTCATTTCAGACAAGTCTGACTCTATGCAACCCCATAGATGGCAGTCCACCAGGCTCCCCCATCCATGGGATTCTCCAGGCAAGAACACTGGAATGGGTTGCCATTTCCTTCCCCAATGCATGAAAAGTGAAAAATGAAAGTGAAGTCTCTCAGTCATGTCCAAATCTTAGCGACCCCATGGGCTGCTGCCTACAAGGCTCCTCCATCCATGGGATTTTCCAGGCAAGTACTGGAGTGGGGTGCCATTGCCTTCTCTGACCTGAAGACATGCACATACATATATAATTATTTCATGATTCAAGTATCATTATATCAGAATTATATCTATAAATTATATCCAGTTTGTTCTATTATTATAAAAATTATATTAATACATAAATTGTATTGCAATAATATTATTTGCTGATTCTGAGACTCAGATGTATTAATTTCTTAAAACATTTGCAAACATTTTAATAAAACAGCAGGTTATTGAGAAAATTAGCTGTAATTAAACTTCAGGTAGTGTAACAGTTATTGAGATTTTTAACAGGTAGTCTCCTAATGTCCTTAAAAAATGGATAATTGATGAAAGTAAACATAACAATATAGCTAGTAAAAGGAATGTTCATACCCATATTAAAACATAACTATTTAAAATACAACATAAAATGATGTCCATTTCAAACCTCACAACTTTAGGTTAAAAATTGGAGACATTTACTGCAGGATAACAGTTTTCTGATTCGTCTTGTGGACAGGGATTTTTGCTTGACATTCTAGTAAAGAATGTTGCCCACTATGCTCTTCTACAAGGATCAAGCCGTTAGTCACTATAGCCAGCCTCCTTCACCATGGTATGCTGAGGGGAATTCAGGATGGAGACAAATAGGAAGCATTCCATGCTTTGGATACAGGTCCTAATAGTTAAGCTGCATATCTAAAAAGTAATTTCAATGAGTCTAGATCCTTGCATCTACATCTACATAGAAAAGTACTAAAATTATTAACTTGAGAGGTCTTTTCTTTTTGGTTAGCAGGAATCTTTTGCTTTTTTCCCCACAAAAAACTCCTGGCTCCTCCCTTAACTCTAAGGAACTGCTCCAAAGAGGTATCTGAAAGGTGTTATGAACTGACTTAGGAAACTGGCAGATTAGACAATGTAGTCATTGCATATTTGTGGTAATGTGGCCACTCACAAAGCCATATTACCTAACGCTATCACCAAGACCTCTGATCATACCACTGAGGGGGAGTTATGATTTCATTAATATTGTACTTGGTTTTAAGGACTGACCTCCAAAGGGAGGATTTTAATGCTGCAAAATAGCTTTGATGTATAATTCTCTTTTCCCATAGTGTAGCTAATGATATCTAAATTCTTTGGAAAAATTAAAAAGAATATTCTGTTATTCAATCCTAATTGTGAAATATTTTATGATGAGGAATCCCAGAGATGCGGGAGCCTGGTGGGCTGCCGTCTATGGGGTTGCACAGAGTTGGACACAACTGAAGTGACTTAGCTTCAGCAGCAGCAGCAGATTCATTCATTGGAGAAGGCAATGGCACCCCACTCCAGTACTCTTGCCTGGAAAATCCCATGGATGGAGGAGCCTGGTAGGCAGCAGCCCATGGGGTCGCAAAGAGTTGGACAGGACTGAGTGACTTCCCTTTCACTTTTTCCACTTTCCACTTTCATGCACTGGAGAAGGAAATGGCAACCCACTCCAGTGTTCTTTCCTGGAGAATCCCAGGGATGGGGGAGCCTGGTGGGCTGCTGTCTATGGGGTCACACAGAGTCAGACACGACTGAAGTGATTTAGCAGCAGCAGCAGCAAATGTATCAAAACAGGTTAAAATTATAGCTGTTCTGCCTACTGTTAAAAAAGGCTTTTTATACACAAAAAAAGTTTCACTCCTGTCATCTCATGATGAAGTCACTTTTTCACTGCCCACACCATTGTTTTCTATTGTGCTCAACTCACACTCAGCAATTGAAGAATCTACACTGAAGAATTTTTTGTCAGTTATGGAGATGGAAAATACATTGGGGCCTGTGTGTATTTGTGTGGTGGCCATGGGAAAGGAAGACACAATTGGAAAGTGTCCCCTCTGTCCAGCCTGAACCTCATTTTACAGGTAATGAATTTTGCAAGTAAATACAAACCAAATAGCAAATTATTGTTTAGTTTTAAAATCAAATATCAGTAATTCTAGTTAAAAAGAATCTGTTGTTCCATTGTTAAAAAGTTTCATATCTGTTAAAGTGCAACATACAGATATATGTAATTATGTATGTACACATATATTTTCTTTTTTCTGTTGTGATATGGCATTAGTTCTACGAAGGAGATCAGAGCTTTTATGTAAGATGTTTTATTGCTAAAGCCAGTGGTTTCTCAAACCTGACTTCTGCTCACCTGGGAAAAATTATCATCAACCCTGGGAAAAAATATCTTCGGTTTTATCCAAGAGTATTTATTATTATTCTCTGAATTCATAGATTTCCTAGAACACCTTTTAATTCTCAATATAATATTGTATTTATAAAACTCTTAAAAGGTTGCATGGGCTTCCCTGGTGGCTCAGCTGGTACAGAATCTGCCTGCAATGTAGGAGACCTGGGTTTAATCCCTGGATTGGGAAGATCCCCTGGAGAAGGAAATGGCAACCCACTCCAGTATACTTGCCTGGAAATTCCCATGAAAGAGGAGACTGGCAGGGTACCAGGGCAGCCCACGGGGTCACAAAGAGTCAGGCATGACTGAGCGACTTCATTTAGAAGGTCGCATGAGGTCAGATTTAATGGTTTGCTCTATTATATAGGAGGAAACTAAATGAGTACAATATGGACACATTGGCTTCTAAGTTTAATTTTATCTCTTAAAATTCCATGAGATCTGTGCTCATTACTCAACATTCTGATTGCTCTAAAGAAGCTGTCATTTCAAGAGGAAACCTGTTATACAAAGATGTCCTAACATTTCCACATAATTTGTCTCTGCACCTGAAGCAATATATCACATTTCTTGATTAGTGTCCACCAGAATAATAACCTGAGATGGTCTCTTGCAGTTTGCATTAATATTATCTGGCCTACATACCTAGAGGTTACTGATCTATTGACTAGCAGTTAATAGCGAGCTGTAGAATGCTTATTTAATTTCTCAATTTAAATGCCTGGATAATGCTGAGGGCACTGCAGATATATAAACAACATGTTCTTGGCCTTAAGAGGTGTGATGATTGCTTAGGATGAGCAATTATTCAAGATATCCTCAGGGGATGTGAGATGTGACAGATGACACTGACACTCTTTAGACGGAGTCTGCCAGATGGTCAGAACCTGCAGTGGTGGAATGAGGACAGTATGAAGGGACCTGGGGCAAAACAGTTTTTCTTTAGCAATCTGGTAGCAGCAACATTTGGAATCTGAGAGACCAGGTCCCAAGGTATAGGAAAAGAACACTGCAAAAGTACATGAGTTAAATATGAACTGAAATTAGACTAATTTCACAATTCAGACTCTTTCTGATTAAATCATCATCTATGGCCTGAGAGGTTGTCTGTTTTTACTTCATCCTGATATATTAATAGCAATCAAGTTACAGTTAAATTTTACTTTAAAAAGTGAATTGTTTTTCTATGGCCACAGGCAAAAAAAAAAAAGAGAGAGAGAGAGAGGGAGATGGCTATTGCTCTGGCCACAGTTTCAGCAATTCTTTAAGGTGTCCTGTATCAAAATATTTTGCTCTCTTCACCATCTCCATATGCTGTTTGCAGCTTGTAGTGCTCAGGACCATTAATTTTTGGTCCAACCAGTATATCATTGGTGGATGAGTATACAAGGGAAGGTAAATTACTAATGAGTCTTGGGAGGATAGGAAAGCAAGATTCCCTGCTGGGCTCATTTTTAGTATTTTGTTGGAGAAGTGCAACATAATGGTGGGAAAACAGTTATTCAATGGAACTATCAAAAGTTTCCTATCCCAGAAAGATTATGCATCTCAGGTGAAACATAAAATTTCTGAAATATTTTAATAGTCAAAAATGTTAATGCTAGATTATAGGAGAGAGAAGCTGTCACTGTAATTATGCATCACTATTCTTGAAATTTTTAATTAAATATTTTAATATAACTCAAATATAATGAAATCCTCTCATGGCCAATGCCATGATTACTACAGTTTCACAGTAGTCTTGGAATAGGTAAGCGTCTGACCACCTTTAAATTATTTTTCAAATTGTGTTTCACTGTTCTAAGTAAATGACATTTCCAATAAATTTTAAAATTTGCCTGTCAAGTTTATAAAATTTCTTATTGGAGTTCTGATTTGAGTTGAAATGAAGATATAAAGTCTCCCAGTCTATGTAGTTGGTTCAATGATCTGTTCAAATTTTAACTTTTAAAGCAATATTATAATTTATAGTTTGTTTTGTCAAATTCATTCCTTAGTATTTTGGTTTTGATACTACTATAAGTGATATCTTTATTTTAATTCTATATTGAAATATTTTGTCCCATGGTGTCTAAAGTGTAACTTAAATCTATTATTCTTGTATTTTGAATCTTTCCATGATTGCTTTATTTTATCATATATTTAGATTTCTTTCCATTTTTATTTTAATAAAAATTATTATCATGGTTTGGAGACTGTTTTAGAGTGAGACATGTTTGTCCTGTTTCAAAACTTAGAGTGAAAGTGTTCAGTCCTTCAACATTTAGTATTTACTAATTCTGGGTTTTTCCACAAGTGACTTACTAAATTGAAAAGTAGTGGCTCCACTCCAGATAGTGGAGTAGTAGGACATGGAACATGCCTCCTCCCACAAATATATAAAAAAATACACCAACAAATGAAACAGCTCTCACAGAACAACTACTGAACACCAGGAGAAGACATCAAACATGTGAAAGGACAAGAAAGATCACCATAATTAGGTAGGATGACAGGAAAACAAAAAAGAGGAAACCAGACTGGATGTGCATCCCTGGAGGGAGCCTAAAAAAAGTGGGAAAGTTCCCACACTCTGAGAATCTCCCTCACTGGCAGGGAGATCAGCTGGGACAGAAAAGAAGCTTCAGAGGCTCAGAGAAAGCAACATACCATCTGTGTCAGGCAGAACAGAGACCTACACAGATGCACATGCCACTGCCCTGCGTACTCCAGCTGCCTCCCGGGGAGGGCTCCCGTGCCAACTGCCACCTCAGCAGGCCCTAGGAATAGGCATCACTGGGCTGCCCACTCACAGAGATGGGGCTGAAACCACAGCTGAAACCCAGGGGCTGTGTGACTTAGGAAGCAGGGCTGAAATCTCTCAATGTGGTTACGTGAGCCATGGATTTATTTACACCTCTCCATCTGGCTTTGTAAATCCAGTACTTACGGGGCATCCGAATGGACAAAGGATGCTCCTCCTGCAGCTTGGATACATCTGACCTTAGCTACTATGGGCTTTGTGGGTGCATGTCCATGGGGACTAGCCCAGGCCAGGATCTGAGCTGCCTTCATACCTGCCAGAGTGGGTCTAAGTTCATAAATACTGCAGTCTTGGGGCCTGATTTCAGTGGATTTGCACTGGTATCCTTGTGAAAACAAGCCCTGAGAGGCACCAGGGCCAACTGGCAGCATTCCCATGATTGAGATGGTGCTGAGGGCTATGCCAACAAAAATGTCCCTTGTGAGTTTGCAAAATGGGTGAAAGGTAACACAACAGAGCACACTCAGTGGTGAAATTTCCGGTGAAGAAATATTCATTTGCTCCTCACCCAGTGAGAGTGCCTCCATTTCCACCTACTTTGCACCACAGCTCAGAAATGCAGCTCAGACAGATCTGGGGGCTTAAGCTCCAACAACTAGGGAGAAACCCTGTCCCTGAGATGACAGTGACAACCACAGAGCTCAGAGAAGACCCACTCAACATTCAGTGCAAGATCTGGTCACCACAACACCAAGGGAATAACAACCAACTTACACAAAGGAAAGAGGTGGCAGGCATTCATATTAAAACAACTCTTGCACCAAAAAAATATTAAACTCACACAGGTTACAGAGTGAAATTTGAACATAAAAATAGCCTTCCAAGACCACTCTAATAATTTTCTCTCCTAAACTAACAGAACAAGAGGAACAGTATACAGAAGAATTAGAGGAACCACTCTCAATTAAAACATCAAGATAATTCCCCTAAAGTAATAAACAATGAAAGAGATCTCTTCAGTCTAATAGACACTGAGTTCAAAAAGGAGATAATGAAAATACTAAAATAATTTTCTTGGGCTCCAAAATCACTGTGAATGGTGACTGCAGCCATGGAATTCAAAGACGCTTCCTCCTTGGAAGAAAAGCTATGACAAACCTAGACAGCATATTTAAAATCAGAGACACCACTTTGCTGATAAAGGTCCATATAGTCAAAGCTGTGGTTTTTCCAATAGTATGTATAGATGTGAAAGTTGGACCACAAAGAAGGCTGAGGGCCAAAGAATTGATGCTTTTGAACTGCGGTGCTGGAAAGACTCTGGAGAGTCCCTTGGACAGCAAGGAGATCAAACCAATCAATCCTAAAGGAAACTGACAGGAATACAATAATAATAGAATACTTTAACATTCCACTCACATCAATGGACAGATCTTCAAGACAGAAAATCAATAAGGCAACAGAGATCCTAAATGATACAGTAGAAGATTTAGACTTAGTTGATATTTTCAAGATATTACATCCAAAAAAAGTAGAATACATGTCAAGTGCACATGGAATATTATCTGAGATTAACAACATGCTGCTGCTGCTGCTAAGTTGCTTCAGTCATCTCTGACTCTGTGCGACCCCAAAGACGGCAGCCCACCAGGCTCCCCCATCCCTGGGATTCTCCAGGCAAGAACACTGGTGTGGGTTGCCATTTCCTTCTCCAACGCATGAAAGTGAAGTCGCTCAGTCGTGTCTGACTCTTAGCGACCCCATGGACTGCAGCCCACCAGGCTCCTCCATCCATGGGACTCTCCAGGCAAGAGTACTGGAGTGGGGTGCCATTGCTTTCTCCAGATTAACAAAATACTAGTGCACAAAAACCAGCCTCTACAAATTTAAGAGTATAGAAATTATTTCAAGTATCTTTTCTGACCACAATGGTGTGAAACTATAAATCAACCATGGGGTGGGGGGATGAGGAAAAAAACAATTGCATGGAGATTAAACAACAGGATGGTAAAAAAAAAAAAAAGTTTAATGATTATATAAAAGAGAACAAAAAAACACCTTATTGCAAGTGACAACAAAAATACAACAATACAAAAATCTATGGGATGCAACAAAAGCAATTCTAAGAAGAAAGCTTTAGTGACACATGTCTTCTTTAAGAAGCAAGAAAAATCTCAAATAATCTAACCTACCACCTAAAATAATTACAAAAAGAAGAGCAAAAAAAACCCAAAAAACCTATAGTTATCAGAAGGAAGGAAATAACAAATATCAATGAGGAAATAAAAAGAGATAAAAAATAGGGAAAAAAAACCAATAAAAGCAAGAAGTGATTCTCTGAAAGGGTAAACAAAATTGACAAACCTCTGTTCATGATCACCAAAAAGAGAGAAGGACCAAATAAATAAAGTAAAAAAATTAAACAGAAACGTCACAACTGGTATTACAGAAATACCAAAAATTATAAAAGTATATATGAACAATTATATGCCAACAAATTTGACAAGGTAGAAGAAATGGACAATGTTTGAGAAACAAAGAGCCCACCAAACTGAATCAAGAATATATGACTTGAACAGACAGATCATAAAAGTAAGTCTAGGGTCAGATGGCTTCACAGGCAAATTCTACAACATACATACAAAGGACTTACTCTGGTCCTTTTCAAGAGGAAGAAATACTCCCAAAGACATTCTATAAATCCCCCCATTACCCTGATACCAAAATTAGACAAAGATACTACCAAGAAATAAAATTAGAGGCCAATGTGTTTGATAAATATAGATGCAAATATTCTAGAAAATGTTAGCAAACCAAATCTGCTGCTAAGTTGCTTCTGTCGTGTCCAACTCCGTGTGACCCATAGACGGCAGCCCACCAGGCTCCCCCGTCCCTGGGATTCTCCAGGCAAGAACACTGGAGTGGGTTGCCATTTCCTTCTCCAATGCATGAAAGTGGAAAGTGAAAGTGAAGTCGCTCATTCGTGTCCAACTCTTCTCGACTCCATGGACTGCAGCCTACCAGGCTCCATGGGATTTTCCAGGAAAGAGTACTGGAGTGGGTTGCCATTGCCTTCTCCAACTAATTCACTAGTTTAGTATGCAATAAATAACAGAGGCTTTGAATAAGTTAAACTGGCTAGTAACAACTAATCAGTTTTCTTCAGTGATTACTGTTCTTCTGCATAGGCACAATAATTAATTCACGGATGGTCTTTCTGGTCTATTTTCAACTATTCTTACACGACATAATCAATTAGGGACATTTTTTTACAGATATATGAGAACACAGGTTGCTTTACGTACGTTGTGTTTGTTAAATCTATTTGTTACGATGGGATTTCTGACACAAAAATTGTTCACTAGAACTGATAAATAAATTCAGCAAGGTAGTAGATATAACACTAACATATAGAAATAAATTGCATTTCTTTATACTAACAATGAAATATCAAAATGGAATGTAAAATCATATAAAAATACTTAGAAATAAACCTCATCAAGGAGGTGAAAGGCTTATATTCTTAGAAATACCTAATATTAATAAAGGAAACTGAATATAACTCAAATGGAAAGATAGCACAAGCTCTTGGATTGGAAGAATTAATATTGTTAAAACTGTCAATGTACCCAAAGCAATCTACAGTTTTAATGTAATACCTATCAAAATGCTCATGGAAATTTTCACAGAAATAGAAAACTCAATCTTAAAATTTATATAGAATCAAAAAGACACAGAATTGTCAAAACAATACTGAGAAAAAGAACAAAGCAGGAGACATAATGCTCCCAGACTTCAGACAATACTACAGAGCCACAGTAATCAAAACAGATTGTTACTGGCACAAAAACAGACACACATCAACAGAACAGAATACAGAGTTCAAAAGTAAACCCAACAGCTGTGAACAATTAATCTTTGACAGAGGAGGCCAGAATACACCATGGTGAAAAGATAGTCTCTTCAGCAAATGCTATTGGAAATGATGGACAGCAGCATGTAAATCAATGAAGCTAGAAAACACTCTTACACCAATACACAAAAGTTCACTCAAAATGGCTTAAAGACTCAACTATAGGACATGACATCATAAATCTCTTAGAACAGATCATAGGCAAACCTCCTCTGATGTAAATTGTACCAGTGTTTCTTTGGTCAGTCACCCAAAGCAATAGAAATAAAAGCAAAAATAAACAAATGTGACTTAAACTTATAAACTTTTTCACAGCAAAGAAAAGTACAGACAAAATGAAAAGAACCTGTGAGAAAATATTTGCAAATGATGTGATCAACTAGGACTTAATTTCCAAAGTATGTATACAAACAATTCCTACAATTCAGAACATAAAACAGCAAACAACCTAATCAAAAAATGGGCAGAAGACTTAGATATTTCTCCAAAGAATATATTCATATGGATAATAAATGCATGAAAAAATTCTCACCATTGCTTATTATTCAGATCAGATCAGATCAGTTGCTCAGTTGTGTCCAACTCTTTACGACCCCATGAATCGCAGCACGCCAGGCCTCCCTGTCCATCACCAACTCCTGGAGTTCACTCAGACTCACGTCCATCGAGTCAGTGATGCTATCCAGCCATCTCATCCTCTGTCGTCCCCTTCTCCTCCTGCCCCCAATCCCTCCCAGCATCAGAGTCTTTTCCAATGAGTCAATTCTTCGCACGAGGTGGCCAAAATACTGGAGTTTCAGCTTCCCAATCATTCCTTTCAAAGAAATCCCAGGGCTGATCTCCTTCAGAATGGACTGGTTGGATCTCCTTGCAGTCCAAGGCACTCTCAAGAGTCTTCTCCAACACTACACTTCAAAAGCATCAATTCTTCGGCACTAAGCCTTCTTCATAGTCCAACTCTCACATCCACATATGACCACAGGAAAAAACATAGCCTTGACTAGACGAACTTTTGTTGGCAAAGTAATGTCTCTGCTTTTGAATATGCTATCTAGGTTGGTCATAACTTTCCTTCCAAGGAGCAAGCGTCTTTTAATTTCATGGCTGCAATCACCATCTGTAGTGATTTTGGAGCCCAGAAAAATAAAGTCTGACACTGTTTCCACTGTTTCCCCATCTATTTCCCATGAAGTGGTGGGCCGGATGCCATGATCTTCATTTTCTGAATGTTGAGCTTTAAGCCAACTTTTTCACTCTCCACTTTCACTTTCATCAAGAGGCTTTTGAGTTCCTCTTCACTTTTTGCCATAAGGATGGTGCCATCTGCGTATCTGAGGTTATTGATATTTCTCCCAGCAATCTTGATTCCAGTTTGTGTTTCTTCCAGTCCAGCGTTTCTCATGATCTACTCTGCATATAAGTTAAATAAACAGGGTGACAATATACAGCTTTGACGAACTCCTTTTCCTATTTGGAACCAGTCTGTTGTTCCATGTCCAGTTCTAACTGTTGCTTCCTGACCTGATTACAAATTTCTCAAGAGGCAGATCAGGTGGTCTGGTATTCCCATCTCTTTCAGAATTTTCCACAGTTTATTGTGATCCACACAGTCAAAGGCTTTGGCATAGTCAGTAGAGCAGAAATAGATGATTTTCTGGAACTCTCTTGCTTTCTCCATGATCCAGCGGATGTTGGCAATTTGATCTCTGGTTCCTCTGCCTTTCCTAAATCCAGCTTGAACATCAGGAAGTTCATGGTTCACATATTGCTGAAGCCTGGCTTGGAGAATTTTGAGCATTACTTTGCTAGCGTGTGAGATGAGTGCAATTGTGCGGTAGTTTGAGCATTCTTTGGCATTGCCTTCCTTTGGGATTGGAATGAAAACTGACCTTTTCCAGTCCTGTGGCCACTGCTGAGTTTTCCAAATTTGCTGGCCTATTGAGTGCAGCACTTTCACAGCATCATCTTTCAGGATTTGGAATAGCTCAACTGGAATTCCATTACCTCCACTAGCTTTGTTCGTAGTGATGCTTTCTAAGGCCCACTTGACTTCACATTTCAGGGTGTCTGGCTCTAGGTGTGTAATCACACCATCGTGATTATCTGGGCCGTGAAGATCTTTTTTGTACAGTTCTTCTGTGTATTCTTGCCATCTCTTCTTAATATCTTCTGCTTCTGTTAGGTCCATACCATTTCTGTCCTTTATCGAGCCCATCTGTGCATGAAATGTTCCTTTGGTATCTCTGATTTTCTTGAAGAGATCCCTAGTCTTTCCCATTCTGTTGTTTTCCTCTATTTCTTTGCATTGATTGCTGAAGAAGGCTTTCTTTTCTCTTCTTGCTATTCTTTGGAACTCTGCATTCAGATGTTTATATCTTTCCTTTTCTCCTTTGCTTTTCGCTTCTCTTCTTCTCACAGCTATTTGTAAGGCCTCCCCAGACAGCCATTTTGCTTTTTTGCGTTTCTTTTCCATGGGGATGGTCTTGATCCCTGTCTCCTGTACAATGTCACGAACCTCATTCCATAGTTCATCAGGCACTCTATCTATCAGATCTAGGCCCTTAAATCTATTTTTCATTTCCACTGTATAATCATAAGGGAGTTGATTTAGGTCATACCTGAATGGTCTAGTGGTTTTCTCTACCTTCAATTTAAGTCTGAATTTGGCAATAAGGAGTTCATGGTCTGAGCCACAGTCGGCTCCTGGTCTTGTTTTTGCTGACTGTATAGAGCTTCTCCATCTTTGGCTGCAAAGAATATAATCAATCGGATTTCGGTGTTGACCATCTGGTGATGTTCATGTATAGTCTTCTCTTGTGTTGTTGGAAGAGGTTGTTTGTTATGACCAGTGCATTTTCTTGGCAAAACTCTATTAGTCTTTGCCCTGCTTCATTCTGTATTCCAAGGCCAAATTTGCCTGTCACTCCAGGTGTTTCTTGACTTCCTACTTTTGCATTCCAGTCCCCTATAATGAAATGGACATCTTTTTTGGGGTGTTAGTTCTAAAAGGTCTTGTAGGTCTTCACAGAACCATTCAACTTCAGCGTCTTCAGCATTACTGGTTGGGGCATAGACTTGGATTACTGTGATATTGAATGATTTGCCTTGGAAACGAACAAAGACCATTATGTCATTTTTGAGATTGCATCCAAGTACTGCATTTTGGATTCTTTTGTTGACCATGATGGCCACTCCATTTCTTCTGAGGGATTCCTGCCCGCAGTAGTAGATATAATGGTCATCTGAGTTAAATTCACCCATTCCAGTCCATTTCAGTTCGCTGATTCCTAGAATGTTGACATTCACTCTTGCCATCTCTTGTTTGACCACTTCCAATTTGCCTTGATTCATGGACCTGACATTCCAGGTTCCTATGCAAATTGGTCTTTACAGCATCGGACCTTACTTTTATCACCAGTCACATCCACAGCTGGGTATTCTTTTTGCTTTGGCTCCATCCCTTCATTCTTTTTGGAGTTATTTCTCCACTGATCTCCAGTAGCATATTGGGCACCTACTGACCTGGGGAGTTTCTCTTTCAGTATCCTATCATGTTGCCTTTCCATACTGTTCATGGGGTTCTCAAGGCAAGAATACTTAAGCGGTTTGCCATTCCCTTCTCCAGTGGACCACATTCTGTCAAATCTCTCCACCATGACCTGCCCATTTGGGTTGCCCCATGGGCATGGCTTAGTTTCATTGAGTTAGACAAGGTTTATTATTAGAGAAATGTAAATCAAAACTACAATGAAGTAAACTTCACATAAGTCAGAATGGCCATCATCATTAAAAAAAAAAAAAAAAAAAGTTCTACAAACAACAAATGCTGGAGATGATGTGGAGAAATTGAACCCGCTTACAGTGTTGGTGAGAATGTAAATTGATACAGCCACTATGGAGAACAGTACAGAGATTTCTTGAAAAACTAGGGATAAAACTACCATATGACCTAGCAATCTCACTGCTGAGCATGTACCCTGAGAAAACCATAATTGAAAAACACACATGTACCCCAGTGTTCATTCCAACACTATTTACAATAGCCAGAACATGGAAGCAAGCTAGATGTCCATTGACAGATGAGTGAATAAAGAATTTGTGGTACATATATACAATGGAATATTAATTACTCAGCCATAAAAAGGAACACATTTGAGTCAGTTCTAGTGATGTGGATGAAACTAGAGCTTGCCATACAGAATGAAATAAGTCAAAAAGAGAAAAACAAATATCGTATATTAAGGCATATATATATGGAATCTAGAAAGATGGTGCTGATGAACCTATTTGCAGGGCAGGAATAGAGACTCAGACATAGAGAGCAGACTGGTGGATACGCAGGAGAAGGAGAGGGTGGGATGAAGTGAGAGAGTAGCATTGAAACCTATACATTCCTATGTTTAAAATATGTAACTAATGGGAATTTGCTGTATAACATAGGGAGCTCTGCCTGGTGGTCTGTGACAATCTAGAAGGGAGGGATGGGATGGGATATGGGAGGGAAGTTCAAGAGGGAGGGGACATTTGTACTCCTATAGCTGATTCATTGTTGATGTATGGCAGAAACAAACATAACATTGTAAAGCAACTATCATCCAATTAAAATAAATTTTAAAAATGGGCAGATGATACTGGATGCTTGAGGCTGGTGCACTGGGACGACCCAGAGGGATGGTATGGGGAGGGAGGAGGGAGGAGGGTTCAGGATGGGGAACACATGTATACCTGTGGCGGATTCATTTCGATATTTGGCAAAACTAATACAATTTTGTAAAGTTTAAAAATAAAATAAAATTAAAAAAAATAAAGAACAAATACCATTCTACAGGAAAAATGCAAAAAATAAATAAATAAATAAATAAAAATGGGCAGAAGACCTAAATGGACATTTCTCCAAAGAAGACATGCAGATGACCAAAAAGCACATGAAAATATGTTCATCATCACTAGTTAATATAGAAATGCAAATAAAAACTACCACACAGCAGCTAGAATAGCCATTTTTAAAAAGTCTATAAAATGGTGGCGATGGTGTGGAGAAAAGGGAAAGCTCGTAGTGTTGTTGGGAATGTAAATTGGTGTAGCCACTATGGGAAACAGTATAGAGGTTCCTCAAAAAGTAAAAATAAAGCACCATATGATCCAGCAATCCTACTCCTGGACAAATGCCCAGAAAAAACTATACTTTGAAAAGATACATGTACCCTTATGTTCACAGCAGCACTATTTACAATAGCCAAGACATGAAAGCAAGCTAAATGTCTATCAATAGATGGCTGGATGATGATTATGTGGTATACACTTACAATCTTCAGCCATTAAAAATAATGAAATAATTGCTATTTGCAGTAATATGGATGGAGATATAATAATATAGTAATAGCATATATAGTAATATATATATAATCTCTAGAATAATAATATAGAGATTATTATACTTAGCAAAGTAAGTCAGAAAGAGAAAGATAAATACCATATCTTATCAAATAAAAGTGGAAACTAAAATCTGACACGAATGAACATATCTACAAACAAACACAGATTCATAGATACCGACAAGAGACTTGTGGTTGCCAAGGTAGGGTTAGGAGATGGAAGGACTGGGAGTTTGGATTTAGCAGATGCAAACTATTGTATATAGGATGGATAAATGACAAGGTCCTATTGTGTAGCACAGGAAACTATTGTTAATATCCTGTGATAAACCATAATGGAAAAGTGTGTGTGTGTGTGTATACAGCTGAGTCATTTTTATATACAGCAGAAATAAAATACAACATTGTAAATCAACTATATTTCAATATTTTGTTAAATGGCTATCCTATTCCTAGTTGACTGATTTTTTTTAAACCATGAATAGGTTTTTAGGATTGTGAATGCTTTCTTTGCACTTATTGAGATGATTTCGTGAGTTACTTTTATTCTGTTAATATAGCGAATCATATTGCTTCTCAAATATTGAAAAAAATATTGCATTCCTGTGTAAAAATTCAGCTTAATGATATATTGTCATATATACTGCTCTTTTGTGGAGGATCTTCAGACTTAAAATGTCTGAAGTTTCTTATGACATCTATATAGTTTTGGATGTCAGAGATATGCTGGTCTCAAAAAATGAGTAAGTATTCTCTGATTTAGGATTAAATCTATGAAGTCATCTTAATATACACTTTATAGAAAGCTTTATGGTTAAAAATTAAATGCTTAAAAGGTATAAGGTTAATCAAACATTCTAACTTTTTTTTGAATCAGTTTTGGAATATTGTTCTCTGAAGTTTTTGAAATTTATTTTAGAATTTCATCCATTAAATATGTTATCTATTTTGTTGACTTGATGTTGCTCAGAGATCACCATTATTATTTTAATGTTTGAATTATCTATAATGATTTTCTCTCATTTGTTCCTCCTAATTAATAACTTGTGCTTGTGTGATTACCTGTTGATCTAGTCAAGATTTTACCAGATTTATTTTCATTTCCAAATAGCTACCATTTGCCTTTCTTTTCACTTAAAATATTTTCTCTTCTATTCCACTTATAGGTGCTTTTATTATTACCATTTCTTTCCTTGCATTTACTATGTGTAAATTGCTCTTTTAAAAACTTACTTAATGTAGAAACCTCTATCATTGCTCTTAAACATTTCTTTTTTTTCAATATGGGAATTTTGTGGTAAAAATTTTCTTCTAATCAATGCCTAATCTGGTCTCACAAATTCAGATGGGCTGTATTTAATTACTCGACTTGAAATGCTTTATAATTTCTTGGGTATTATATTTTTTGATACACTGTTGCTATATGTGTGTTAATTCAAAAATTTATTGATATACTAGATATATTTATCATCATTGGTAGGCAATTTTACTAAGCAATATACTGTTATATTTTGATCTTTTAAATTTTATGGATTGATTTACTCATTTATTATTTGATTGACTTTTTATTTGGTCCAATAGCTGGTCTATCTTGGTAAACGTAGGTCTGTTGAAAAACAAATGTACTCTTTAACAGTTCTTGTTTTTTGGGGGAGGATGTAATTTTCTCTCTTTATTAAGAGGACAGTCCCTTTGTTTCTTTTTTTAAAATTAGTTTGTTTATTATAATTGGAGGCTAGTTGCTTTACAATATTGTGGTGGTTTTAGCTATACATTGACATGAATCAGCCATGTGTCTCCCCATGGCGAAACACCCTCTCACATCTCACCCCATCCATCCCTCTGTGTTGTCCCAGTGCACGGGCTTTGAGTGCCCTGTTTCATGCATTGAATTTGGACTGGCCATTTATTTCACATGTGGTAATATACATGTTGCAATGCTATTCTCTCAAATCATCCCACCCTCGCCTTCTCCCACAGAGTCCAAAAGTCTGTTCTTTACACCTGGGTCTTTTTTGCTGTCTTGCATATAGGGTCGTCAATACCATCTTTGTAAACTCCATATACGTGTGTTAATATACTGTATTGGTGTTTTTCTTTCTGACTTACTTCACCGTGTATAATAGGCTCCAGTTTCATTCACCTCATTAGAACTGACTCAAATGTGTTCTTTTCAATACTTGAGTAACATTCCATTGTACCACAACTTTCTTATCCATTCGTCTGCTGATGGGCATCTAGGTTGCTTCCATGTACTAGCTATTGTAAACAGTGCTGCAATGAACATTGGGGTACACATGTCTCTTTCAATTCTGGTTTCCTCATTGTGTATGCTCAGCAGTAGGACTGCTGGATCATATGGCAGTTCTATTTCCAGTTCTTAAAGAAATTTCCACACTGTTCTCCATAGTGGCTGTACTAGTTTGCATTCCCATGAACAGTGTAAGAGGGTTTCCTTTTCTCCACACTCTCTCCAGCATTTATTGTTTGTAGACTTTTTGATGGCAGTCATTCTGACTGGCGTAAGGTGGTACCTCATTGTTTTGATTTGCATTTCTCTGATAATGAGTGATGTTGAGCATCTTTTCATGTGTTTGTTAGTCATCTGTATGTCTTCTTTGGAGAAATGTCTGTTTACTTCTTTGGCCCATTTTTTGATTGGGTCATTTATTTTTCTGGTATTGAGCTGCATGAGCTGCTTATATATTTTTGAGATTAATTCTTCGTCAGTTGCTTCATTTGCTATTACTTCCTCCCATTCTGAAGGCTGTCTTTTCACCTTGCATATAGTTTCCTTCATTGTGCAAAAGCTTTTAAGTTTAATTAGGGCCCATTTGTTTATTTTTGCTTTTATTTCCATTACTCTGGAAGGTGGGTTATAGAGGATACTGCTGTGATTTATGTCTGAGTGTTCTGCCTATGTTTTCCTCTAGAAGTTTTATATTTTCTGGTCTTACATTTAGATCTTTAATCCATTTTAAGTTTTTCTCTGTGTTTGGTGTTAGAAAATGTTCTAGTTTTAATTCTTTTACAGGTGGTTGACCAGTTTTCCCAGCACCACTTGTTTAAGAGATTGTCTTTTCTCCAGTGTATATTTTTGCCTCTTTTGCCAAAGATAAGGTGTCCATAGGTGCATGGATTTATCTCTGGGCTTTCTATTTTGTTCCATTGATCTACATTTCTGTCTTTGTGCCAGTATCATACTGTCTTGATGACTGTAGCTTTGTAGCACAGTCTGAATTCAGGCAGGTTGATTCCTCCAGTTCTGTTCTTATTTCTTAAGATTGCTTTGGCTATTCAAGTTTTTTTTGTATTTCCATACAAATCACAAAATTATTTTTTACAGTTCTGTGAAAAATATTGTTAGTAGCTTGATAGGGATGGCATTGAATCTATAGATTGCATTGTACAGTATACTCATTTTCACTATATTAATTCTTCCAGTCCATGAACATGGTATATTTTCCACCAATTTGTGTCCTCTTTGATTTCTTTCATCAGTGTTTTATAGTTTGCTGTATATAGGTCTTTTTTTTTTTTTAGGTAAATTTATTCCTAAGTATTTTATTCTTTTCATTGCAATGGTGAATGGGATTTTTTCCTTAATTTCTCTTTCAGTTTTCTCATCGTTAGTGTATAGGAATGCAAGGGATTGCTGTGCATTAATTTTGTATCCAGCAACTTTACTATATTCATTGATTAGCTCTAGTAATTTTATGGTGGTGTCTTTAGGCTTTTCTATGTAAAGGATCATGTCATTTGCAAACAGTGAGAGTTTACTTCTTCTTTTCCTATCTGGATTCCTTTTATTTCTTTTTCTTCTCTGATTGCTGTGGGTAAAACTTCCAAAACTATGTTGAATAGTAGTGAGAGTGGGCACCCTTGTCTTGTTCTTGACTTTAGGGGAGATGCTTTCAATTTTTCGCTGTTGAGGATAATGTTTGCTGTGGGTTTATCATACGTGAACGTGAAGTCGCTCAGTCATGTCTGACTCTTTGCAACCCCATGGACTGCAGCCTACCAGGCTCCTCTGTCCATGGGATTTTCCAGGCAATAGTACTGGAGTGGATTGCCATTTCCTTATCCAAGGGATCTTCTCAACCCAGGGATCGAACCCAGGTCTCCCACATTATAGACAGATGCTTTACTGTCTGAGCCACCATACATGGCTTTAATTATGTTGAGGTATGTTCCTTCTATGCCTGCTTTCTGGAAAGTTTTTAACATGAGGGTTTTGAATTTTGTCAAAGGGTTTCTCTGCATTTATTGAGTTAATCATATGGTTTTTATCTTTTAATTTGTTAATGTGGTGTATCACATTGATTGATTTGCAAATATTGAAGAATCCTTGCATCCCTAGGATAAAGCCCACTTGGTCATGATATACGATCTTTTCAATATATTGTTGGATTCTGTTTGCTTTCTGCCCTGACAAGGGGGTAAAAGTGGTCACTTATTTAGGCTCACTTGTTCAGTTGTGTTGTGGGGAGGGAGGGACACTGCAACCAAATATCGCTGGTGTGTGTGGGGAGTGTTCACAGTGTATAGACCACACTGGGTTTGCCACAGCTCAAGGCTGTGTGTGCTTCCTGGGTCTACACTGCTCAGGCTCCAGGGTACTCTGCAAGGGCAGTGTCCAAAGCAGGCCCTGCATTGTGTGCACTTCCCAGATCTAAGTGGCTCAGGTTCTCAGGTACTCCACAAGGGCACAGACTTGGCTGGGCGTGTGTTTTGTGCCCTTCCCAGGTCCAAGAAGCTCAGGCAACCAGATGTTTGGTGAGCGCACTGTCCCAGATGGGCTGTGCATCTTAAGCACCTCCCCAGTCCTGGTTGCTCGGTTTCCTGGGTGTTCCACAACCATCTCAGGTGTACCATGTGTCTCCTCTGGGGAGCTGATCTCAGGGTGTGACCCTCCTGGTGGATGTCGACCATCCAGGATCCCAGGAAGACATGGTTAGCAACTGGGAGCCTGCTCACAGTTTGCTAGAAGATGCTGTCTCTGGAGCTGAGACTGCAGCAGCCCCTTGCCCTCTGGCTCTGGCTGTCACATGTCTGCCTCTCTCTTTTGGTATCCACTCAATCTTTTGTTCTGTGAGTGGGCCAGGCTATGCATTAGAGCCTTTCATGGGAAAGTTCTCTTTTTTCTTTCTCTGTCTCTCTGGTGATCCCACAGTTTGAATTGCTATCTCACGTTAGCTTCCCTCAGATTGTCCTCAGGGCATTCAGGCCCTGTCCGTACTATAAGAACCGATTATGCAGTCCATGCCTCCCTGTCCAGCCACTGCTTACTGGTGACAGACGCAAGCGCCTGGGCACTTGTCTGCTGAAGTTGTGGTTGGGTGCATACTCTGTGGGATTTTTTTTTTCCTTCCAGTTATGTTGCCCTCTGAGATTCCAAAACTCCCCACAGACCCGCCTGTGAGAGGCTTCCTACTGTGTGGAAACTTTTCCTCCTTCACGACTCGTCCCCAGGACAGGTCTCCATCCCTAACTCTTTTGTCTCTGTTTTTGTCTTTTATATTTGTCCTACCTCCTTTTGAAGAGAATGGGTTGACTTTCTGGGTGCCTGGTATCCTCCACCAGCGTTCAGAAATTGTTTTGTGGAAGTTGCTCAGCATTCAAATGATGTTTTGATGAACTTGTGGGGGAGAAAGTGGTCTCCCATCCTATTTCTCCACCATCTTTGGATTGCCCTCCTCTTTAGCAGTTCGTATAGTGTTCCATGAATGTCAATTTGTCTAGCTTGGTTGATAGCTTTGCTCACATTGTCCATATTGTTATTGATATTCATTTATCAGTTTTTTCAGGTACTGTAAGAAGTATTTTTTAAAATTTCAATCATGTTGATCTGTTTTATTTCTTAATTCTGCCGATTTTTCTTTCAAAAATGTTGAAACACTACGCACATACATATTTTGTATTTTCATGTTAAAACTGAGGGAAAAAAAAGATGCACACGTTGTTCCATAAAATGTTGCCTTATAATGTGTGTAAAGCACTTCAGATTTGTTGAACCTATTTGCCTATATCAGATGTCTTGTGCATGCTCACTAAATAAAACTTGGATCATACATATTTTGAAAATACTACAGTAAAAACATTTTCATATTCAACTTTTTGTTGATTAATTAAGACTTTCTTGATAGTAGTAAACTGTTAACTAAAGTATTTTAATGAATAAAAATGGTTTATCCTTCTTGGGTTCTCTAAATTAATAGCAACAATTCTGCCTTGGAAAGTAACTTGTTGGGATTAATCAGTTCCAACTCTATCACTTTATGTGTGTATGACCTCATTTATTTGTGGTTAGATTACTGATTTATAAATTTGGCTTGTGATAATCGAATGAGTTCATACATGTAAATATGTATATCTACATATATATGTAGATATATACACACACACATATAATACATATGTTAAATGCCAGCTACACATTAAGATCCCAAGTGTTATCTGATGGAATGATCAGTAACTTTATAAATGTAATGATTATTATCTCACACATTTATTTCAAGTCATATAGATACAGTTAAATAGATGCAAGTGGTTTTTAAAGATATTAAGAAAAAACTTTCCATGCCAAATATGAATAATCTAACTAATACATATTTATAAGAAAGTACATATTATTTGATAATAAAGATAATAATAAGGCTAATATTTTCTATGGTAAATGATGCTTTTAAATCAGATCCAATTACTAAAAATAAAAAATATATCTAGTAATACTATATACATAAAACAGCAGTAGGTGGAGATTTTTAAATATACTTTGATATTTTAGCAACAAATTTCTCTTTGGATACTATGGATATATAAGAATTTATAGGCTCTTAATTATTGATAGTATGTTTAAAAATAGTATGTTTGCAAATAGGATCTATATAATTTTATCTCATTTATCCATTAATGACAATACCACTAATGACAGTACTATTTATATCTACCTACATATATAAGTAGATCAATATATCCATACATTGATGTATATACAGAGATCAAGATACCAAGATTATCTATATGGACGAATATAGAGATATTTATAGGTCTCTATTTCTAGAGAAGGATAGCTATCTATTTGCTGGGGTGGAGGACATAGTAAAAGAGACAATTCATTATAGTTCCTAAACTTTCTTTTCTCAGTATCTTGATCAGATGGGGAAAATAAATTGTTATATCTACTCTGTAGAATAAACACTATTCATCTGGTTGCAGTGACCCAACTTACAATCCAAATGTCATGACAAATATAATCTCTCTTGAACTTTGTAGGAAATCTCATCTTTGTCAGTTAGAGCAAATAAAAGAAAATATAACCTTTAATATATTATTTGAGAGCACTATTTAATTCTGTTACTGGCAAATTATTTCCAGTAACAATTATAAATAAGTCAAAATAAATAAAATTAGCTATCTTAGAGCTTTGAGAGTCATTTCCTCCTCTACCCATTTTTTGTGATCATGGTAATAATCAAAAAGAGATAAAAGAAAAAGATAAAAAAGTTGAATTTGGAAGATATTACAAAAACTTTTAAATCAAACTTTAAGAAAACTAAAGTTCCCTTTATTTAAGCATATCCCGTAAAGAAACTATGGAAAGAACTTTAAGAAAACAGAATTTTAAAATCTTAGCTGTGTAGAAGGTCATGTAGACTGAATTCAATATGCCAGCATTTGTGGAAAACTCAACATGGGACTGGAAAAGATCAGTTTTCATTCCGGTCCCAAAGAAGGGCAATGCCAAGGAATGCTCAAACTACCACTCAATTGCACTCATTTCACATGCTAGCAGAATAAAGCTTACAATTCTCCAAGTGAGGCTTCAACAGAACATGAACCAAGAACTCCCATATGTTCAAGGAAGACTTAGAAAAGACAGAGGAACCAGAGATCAAATTTCCAACATCCACTGGATTATAGAAAAAGCAAGAGAATTCCAGAAATACATCTTTTTCTGCATCATTTACAATGCTAAAGCCTCTGAGTGTGTGGATCACACAAAAAAATTTTGTGGAGAATTCTTCAAGAGACGGGAATACCAGACCACCTGACCTGCCTCCTGAAAAATCTGTGTGCAGGTCAAGGACCAACAGTTAGAACTGGACACGGAACAACAGACTGGTTCCAAATAGGAAAAAGAGTATGTCAAGGCTGTATATTGTCACCCGGCTTATTTAATGCAGAGTACAGAAAGTGAAGAAGAACTAAAAGTCTCTTGATGAAGGTGAAAGAAGAGAGTGAAAAGGTTGGCTGAAAACTCAGCTTTCAAAAAACTAAGATCATGGCATCTGGTCCCATCAACTCATGGCAAATAGATGGGGAAACAGTGGAAACAGTGACAGATTTTATTTTCTTGGCCTCCAAAATCACTGCAGATGGTGACTGCAGCCATGAAGTTAAATGGCTCTTGTGCCTTGGAAGAAAAGCTGTGACAATCCTAGACAACATATTAAAAAGCAGACATTACTTTACCGACAAAGGTCCTTATAGTCAAAGCTATGGCTTTTCCAGTAGTCATGTATGAATCTGAGAGCTGGACCATAAAGAATACTGAGCGGCAAAGAATTGAATTTTTTTGAAATGTGTTGTTGGCAAAGACTCTTGAGAGTCCCTTGGACTATAAGAAGATCCAACCAGTCAATCCTAAAGGAAATCAACTCTGAATATTCACTGGAAGAACTGAAGCTGAAACTCCAATACTTTGGCCACCCGATGCAAAGAGACAATTCATTAGAAAAGACCCTGATACTGGGAAAGACTGAAGGCAGGAAGAGAAGGGGATGACAGAGGATGAGACGGTTGGATGGCATCACCAACTCAATGGACATGAGTTTGAGCAAGCTCTGGGAGATGGTCAAGGACAGGGAAGACTGGAGTGCTACAGTCCATGGGGCTGCAAATAGTTGGACACAACTGAGCAACTGAAGAACAACAGACTGAATTCAAGATTCATTTAAGTAGTATGACTGTAATAAGGCAAATATGCCTTATTTTAAAGTCTGGTCTAAAAATAATCTCCCCATGTG
Organism: Bos taurus; assembly: GCF_002263795.3. Lineage (NCBI taxonomy): Eukaryota > Metazoa > Chordata > Mammalia > Artiodactyla > Bovidae > Bos > Bos taurus. The sequence continues at coordinate 44,279,873 of NC_037347.1, forward strand.
ATTTTAAGATTGACCACATTTTTCTGGGCAACATAAGATTTGCTGAATTATAACAATGTTAATACCATCCATGTCCCTAATTAGAATGCTTCAGTTTTGTTAATCCTTAAATATCACAGTCATGCTCATCACCAGGGCTAAGTTAATTACATAATAATGAGTGATATCAAGATGTCAAAAATCACTAGAACTCCTAAGGATACTTGCACATAAAACAGATCAAATATGTTCATAATGGTCCTCTATGGCACAACTGGGGGCTTTCCTGGTGGCTCAGATGGTAAAGAATCCACCTGCAATGCAAGAGATAGAGGTTCAACCCCTGGGTTGGGAAGATCCCTTGGAAAAGGGAAGAGCAACCCACTCCAGTATTCTTGCCTGCAGAATTCCAGGGACAGATGAGCCTGGAGAGCTACAGTCCATGTGTTTGCAAAGAGTCAAACATGACTGAGCAACTAACACATACACAAGGCAGTTAGGTTCATATTTCTGTTTTTTTCCCATAGTATATTGCTAATTCCAGACCCAAAGCCTAGGACCCTGGTCAAATAGTAAGCACCTAAGTATTAGTGCATATACTAATGACTGAATGTAGGACTGTAGCCTACTGGGCTCCTCCATCCATGGGATTTTCCAGGCATGAATATTGGAGTGGGTTGCCATTTCCTTCTCCAGGGGAACTTCCTGACCCAGGGATTGAACCTGGGTCTCCTGCATTGTAGGCAAACGCTTTACTGAGCCACAAGGGAAGCCCAATAGTAGGAAGTTTCACCTATACAAAAAAGGGGAAAAGTCAGAGGATCAGTGAATAAGACAGATGAGAGATTACAGAGTACTGAGATGAAACAATTGACATTTCAGAATCATTTTACCCCCGCTCTTAAGTTTTCTGTGATTTGTTGGAAAAAGCAGATCCACTGAATCTAGTATACAGACTGAAAGCAGTGAGTGACCCTTATGCATCTAAGTGATGCCTAAATCTGCTACAGTTTAGTTACACTGCTGCTGCTGCTACTACTGCTTAGTCGCTTCAGTCGTGTCCAACTCTATGCAACCCCATAGACGGCAGCCCACCAGGCTCTCCTGTCCCTGGGATTCTCCAGGCAAGAACACTGGAGTGGGTTGCCATTTCCTTCTCCAATGCATGAAACTGAAAAGTGTGGGGGGGGGGGAAGTGAAAGTGAAGTCGCTCAGTCGTGTCCGACTCCTAGCGACCCCTTGGACTGCACCCTACCAGGATCCTCCATCCATGGGACTTTCAAAGCAAGAGTACTGGAGTGGGGTGCCATTGCCTTCTCCATTACACTAGTACTTCCCAATCCTGTGCTTATGAGAATCACCTACAGAGAAGTAGAAATGAAAACACCAATACCAGTGCTTCATCTCTAAACAATTTCATCCCAAGAATGAGTATTTTTAGAAGTACCTCACCTCAGATACTTGGTTAGAAATAAAAATTATCCAGATAAAGGAATTGAGAATTTCTCACCAGATTCATGAAATAGTATGAAAAAGATTCAAACATGATACTTTGTGATGTAAGTACTATAGTATCTGGTGGGGGAGGAAAGTGGAGAGTTCCCAGAGATGAAACTGAGAAAGAAAAGCACAGAGGAATTTATATGAAATATTTAGAGGCTAGGCTTTTACCACAGACAATAGAAAGGAATGTAAGAATTTCCAGTAAAAGAAGGGCAGAGTTCTTAGGTTGAAATTTCTCATAGACATTGTGGCTGCATTTGGAGAGTCAGTACCTCATTTGAGATTTTTATACTACTGTAAAGAAGAGACAATATATCCTGAATTAAGAATAAATATGAGGACAACGATGAAGGGATAAAACTACACATGCATATGTATATATATTTTATGTTAAATTAGTAAATTCAGTTTATTTGGAGAAGCTAGTTTCTAACTTGATTAATGAGCATATAATGTCAAAATTAATTGATGGTACTACTACTAATATTAATGCTAATTTACTGATGCCAAGTCTCAGAAGCTATAGATGTTCAAGTTTCAGGCTTTGTAAATCTGAAGTGTATGTGGCTAGCCATTATCTTATTTACTTTAAAAAATTATCTTCTTTTGTTAGAGACAGTAAGAGGGAATACTATAGATGAGCACAGGAATGGCATATGTATTAGTTTTTTATTGCTGCACAGAAATTTAAACAGTGGCTTAAAACAATTCTATTAACTTACAACTAACCTGTGGAATAACAGGGGTTTCAACTGAGCTGGTCCACGCTTAAATGCTATTGTTTTGCAATAGTAAATACTGCATGTCTACATAATTCCTAGTCAATTAAATCTACAAATACAGAACTGTAGCTAGGAAGGGACTACATATCAACATTTAACTTAAGAGTAGACCCTGTCTGCACCTTGCTAATCCCTGCATTGTTCTAAGGTCAACATTAAGTAGTTCAGAAGTCTAGGCTTCAAGTGGCTGGATTGGGTCTTACACGCCTCCAAATTAAGGTAAATGTATCTGGGCTCTTTACTGAAAGATCTGAGAAAAACTCTGAGTACAAGCTCATTCCTCCTGTTGATTTAATTCTGTTTCTTGTGGCTGTAGGTCTTAGGCCCCTGTTTCCTTGCTAGCAGCTGGGAGCTTCTCTTTGCTCAGATGCTGCCTGCATTCCTTTCCATGTTTCATCCCCATAGTCAAAGAAAGCAATACGTACCAAGTCCTTCTCATATTTCAGATATATTTAAGTTCTGCAGCAGCTGCTGCATCTGCCTTCCTTTTCTGCTCCAAAGCAAAGCAAAGTCTCTGCTTTTATAGGCTCATGTGATTAGACCAGACCAACTCAGTTAATTTATAATTTAAGGTTGACTTTAGAATTTAGTTATATCTGTTAAATCCCTTCACAATGGTACCTAGATTAGTGTTTAACTGAATAACCAAGGGATAGGAATATTGGAAAGGGTAGGGACCATTTAGTGAATTGTTTCTACAAGACACAATTATATATGCAGTGTATTAAAAAGCAGAGATATACCCTTGACTACAAAGGTCCATAAAGGAAAAGCTATGGTTCTTCCAGTAGTCATGTATGGATTTGAGAGTTGGACCACAGAGAAGGCTGAGTGCCACAGAATTGATGCATTCTCATTGTGGTGCTGGAGAAGACTCTTGAGACCCCCTTGGACAGCAAGGCAATCAAACTAGTCAATCCTAAAGGAAATCAACCTTCAATATTCAATGGAAGGACTGATGCTGCAGCTGTAAAACTTGGGCTACCCAATATTAGGAACTTACTCATTGGAAAAGACCCAGCTTCTGGGAAAGACTGAGGGCAGAAGGAGAAGGGGGTGACAGAAGATGAGATGGTTGGATGGCATCATCGACTCAATGGACGTGAATTTGGGCAAACTGCAGGAGATAGTAAAGGACAGAGGAGCCCGGCATTCCATGGCATCACAAAAAGTCAGACATGACTTAGCAACTGAGCAACAACAATACAGAGAGTTAAGAGTCATCATATTCTGGTAAGTGATATAAATTTTGGGAGTATATAAATTTGTACAAGGTGACTATTCAGAAGGTCAAAGGAAAGAGAACTGTTCCAACCCAAGGAACACTAATTGTAGATATGAGCAACAGAGTTAGGAAAAAGTCCAAATAAAGATAGCTGATCAGGGAGAGCATGTTTATCTTCACTGTAGAAGGTAAGATGGAGAGTATTTTTTAAGAGTTAGATCAATGTACTATGTCAAATACTGAAAAAAGAAATAAGAATTCACAAGCAAATGTTGAATTTGGTCATTAATTATTCCAGTGACAGCTGAGTAAAAGGCATAATGAAATTCAGAAACTGAACATCAGGAGGTCAAGAATATAGATTTTATAAGATCTGAAGTGGACTAACTTTTAAGAAACTTAAATAAGATGGGGAAGTATTAGAGCAGTATCTAGAAAGCATTTAGGACAAATGAAAAATTCTATTTTAAAGTTTTGATATAAAAGGGACTTGAATATATTAGTAGGGTGGATTATTAAAGCCAGAAAGAAAAGAATCAGGATATTAAGAATTACTGACAAAGTTCTTAGATTAAATAAGAGGAAAGCCATTCAAGACCAATACTGAATCTAATTCCAAGTAAGGGTCTGATAATATATCTGATATATCTACCTTTCAAAATAAAAAGTTTATTAAGAAGTATAAAGAATCTGCCCATCTACCTATCTATCCAATCACTTATCCACTCACCCAGTGCCCTTTAGTCCACCCTTTAATCATGCATGCATCGGGCTCTAGGAAATAGATTCCTGTATTGCATTAAATATTTTTTTTTAATATAGTGACTGGTAACAAATTATGAACATTCTTCATAATTTATAATGGTAAATGATGGATATAATCTAAGTAAGATATCTAAGCAATTTTATGCAGACAGACTTTATAAAGCTAAAAACTATACTTTCCAAAAGCACTAGAAAGGGATTGAAGGTGGTTATTTCTCACTAATGGTATAAAGGGTATAAGAGAAAAGTTATCATTCATATTTTGCTTTCATGTCATTCTTTTATTAAATATGTTTAGATTCATTGTTTCTATAAATTTGGAAAACAATCCACAAAGGGTAAAGTTGGGGAGAAAAGCATTAAATGATATTCATCCCACTGAGTTGTCTTAATTTTCTTTGAAATATTATTTTTACTATTTTCTTACATTATAGTTAACAATGCCCAGGTAGTGTAGTGGTAAAAGACCCTGCCTCCAAGGCAGGAGACATAAGAAATAGGGGTTTGATCCTGGGTTGGGAAGATCCCCTGGAGAAGGAAATGGCAACCCACTCCAGTGTTCCTGCCTGGAAAATCCCATGGACAGTGGAGCCTGGTGGGTTACAATCTATAGATTTGCAAAGAGTTGGACATGACTGAGTGACTTAGCATGCATCCATGGTAAATTTGAGTTCCCTTGCTCTTGTTAGGTCACGGTTGCAAATATCCTTTTATGGTATTAATGTTACTAGGCATGAAGTACCATGAGACATCCCAGTAAATATCTGGGTTTTCTTTTAACTTTACTTGCTCTAAAGCAAATTAGCATCGGCACAAATATTTTCTCACAATAAATAATGAGGTTGTATTTTCTAATGATAATTAGAGTGAATAACTATCACATCTACTGCTATGAGTACTCAAATAATGACCAGAATGTAGAGGTAGTTATAAGATTAGAAGTAACCATATCCTGCTAGCAGTATCCATTCTTGATAACCATAATCTCTAGTTCAGTTCAGTTGCTCATTCATGCCTCAATCTTTGCTACCCCATAGACTGCAACACCCTAGTCTTCCCTCTCCATCACCAACTCCTGGAGCTTGCTCAAACTCATGCACATCAAGTCAGTGATGCCATCCAACCATCTCATCCTCTGTTGTCCCCTTCTCCTCCTGCCTTCAATCTTTCCCAGCATCAGGGTCTTTTCAAATGAGTCAGTTCTTTGCATCAGGCAGCCAAAGTATTGAAGTTTCAGCTTGAGCATCAGTCCTTCCAATGAATATTCATGACTGGTTTCCTTTAGGATTGACTGGTTTGATCTCCTTGCAGTTCAAGGGACTCTCAAGAGTCTTTTCCAACAACACAGTTCAAAAGCAACAATTCTTTGGTGCTCAGCTTTCTTTATAGTCCAACTCTCACATCCATACATGACTACTGGAAAAACCATAGCTTTGACTAGATGGATCTTTGTTGGCAAATAATGTCTCTGCTTTTTAATATGCTGTCTGGGTTGGTCATAACTTTTCTTCCAAGGAGCAAGAATCTTTTAATTTCATGGCCGCAGTAACCATCTGCAGTGATTTTGGAGCCCAGAAATTAAAGTCTGTCACTGTTTCCCTTGTTTCCCCATCTATTTGCCAATGAATTGATGTGACCGAATACCATGATCTTAGTTTTCTGAATGTTGAGTTTTAAGCCAACTTTTTAACTCTCTACTTTCACTTTCATCAAGAGGCTCTTCAGTTCTTCTTTACTTTCTGCCATAAGGGTGGTGTCATCTGTGTATCTGAAGGTATTGATATTTCTCCCAGCAATCTTGATGCCGGCAATCTCTAGCCCACTAGCAACTACAGTAACAAAGTTGGAAGCACAAATTTCACATGTTACTCAGAGGAGTGATGGTGCAAAGAGCTACTACTTCAGACTTTACTTCCCTAGCTCATTTTAAAAAAAAAAAAACTATTGTCATCACAGAACTATGTGATGGCCAACAGTTAAAAGTTTATAACTCATTTTCAAGACAGTCATCAAACCTTTCAGGGTGTCTTGATAATATCTTGGTTGTGTTTTAAGGTCATGTTCGATTTATGTGTCAGTTTCTAGACAAGATTGTATACAATAGGACCCGAGTATCTCATGGACATGTGCCATTGTTCTATATCTCATGAACCCTTAGTCTGAGGTAATATTATGCAGAATGTCATGATATTAGTTGGAGGCTTTCTGAGTCCTCAGTTGGAAGTATTGCCTAAGGCTCTGGTGAGTCTCTGATGCTATCAGGGCCAATATACTGCAGTAGAAGCCCCATATATTGCTTCCATGTCTCATCCATTTCAAGTGTTAATTCTGCGTCCATTGGGGTGGCTGTAGACAGCAAATGGCTGACCTCCACTGAAGAAGACAGTCCATATGCTTGTTTTCTTCAGTAGCCCATCTGACTCTAGTTAATGCTCTTTGGAACAATAACTTACTGATACTCCCCAGACCTTTCTCATACTTATCCCAAAAATACTGTTTCCATTTTACAATGAGTTAGTATTGTAGTGACTATTTTTAATGAATCTCATGACTTGCATCTGATTACACAGTTCTTGATGGCATCTCTGGTTGTATAATAATTTTCAGCCATACTGCCAAGTCTTTAGTTTTTACTATGGCTTTGTGGCAGTCTTAAAGCTGCTTCACACATAGTGAATAATCATAGATTGTAGATTGTATGATTGTAGCTAAAACTGTCACTAAAACTCTATTAAGATTATGAGAGACTCTATACCCTCTAACGGAGAAGGCAATGGCACCCCACTCCAGTACTCTTGCCTGGAAAATCCCATGGACAGAGGAGCCTGGTAGGCTGATGTCTAGGTGGTTGCATAGAGTCGGACATGACTGAGTGACTTCACTTTCACTTTTCATTTTTCATGCATTGGAGAAGGAAATGGCAACCCACTCCAGTGTTCTTGCCTGGAGAATCCTAGGAAGGGCGGAGCCTGTTGGGCTGCCATCTGTGGGGTCGCACAGAGTCGGACATGACTGAAGTGACTTAGCAGCAGCAGCAACAGCATACCCTCTAAATGTTTTATGGATAAAATGTTTTAATTTACCTTAGATACCTCCAACACCATGGGATCTAATGACTTAAGTGATCAGATAGGGTCATGTATACTGAGACATTAACATGCTGCACATTCCTTTGTTCTGGCTCCATTTGAAACTGAGAAGTAAACAAATCACTTGCTGAATGAGTTCAATACATATCCCAAAATCTGCTATGAGCTCTCTTCAAAACTTAAAAAGCTTACTAAGTGCTGTTTTTTTGTAGATAATACAAAGCATAATGACTTTACCTTGGATGTTTCAGCATGCCCCAGAGCAATAAACCCTCTCCCCCAAATAATGCAAAATGATAGACCTCTGAATCTTTGTAATATTATTTCCCATCTTCTCATGCACATGTCCTCACATGAGGATGTCCAGATTACTTGTCACTTCTGGCTTACCAGTTCTCATTCTTATCATATTGTCAGTAGAGTGCACTAATGTGCTCATCTGTGGGATGTGTATAATGAAGGTCCACTTCATTATACACTAAACCACTATGGTGGTTTAGTTGCTAAGTTATGTCTGACTCTTGTGGCCCCATGGACTGTAGCCTGCCAGGCTCCTCTGTCCAGGGGATTCTCCAGGCAAGAATACTGGAGTGTGTTGCCATTCCCTTTTCCAGGAGATCCTCCTGACCCAGGAATCGAACCTGGGTCTCCTGCATTGCAGGCAGATTCTTTACCAACTGAGCTACAAGTAAAGCCTATTTGTACTATAGAGAGTAAATATGTCCATGGGGGAACTATCAGAGATAAGCTACTGTCTATGTCAGATGAATGTGAAATACTCCTGCTTCTTCTACTCAATAGGGATTGGAAGGAATGAATTTGCCGATCAATAACAATGTGCCATGTGTGAGAAGTTGTGCTGAACTTTTCTAGTTAATCATACTACCTGCAGCAGAAAGCAAACCTTGTGACTAAGGTTTGACTGCTCTTATGGTAACCAGACAACACCATGATTCATCTAACAGCATTCCCTACATCTCTTATGTACTGATATTTATGAAGCTGGTTGATACCTTTCTAGCAGTATCATGATTCATACGGCTTATAAAGTCTTAGGAACTGAAGTACTTCAGCAAGCCAGGGATTTTCAATACCCTACTTAACTATCAGTAATGCAGTCTCCACTATCATCTGGTCAGCAAGTGATCGGATTTTCTCCAACTCCATCCTCAGGGTTTACTTCCTAAAACCTCTTTTGTTTTCAACTCACTTGATTTGAGTTCTCCTGCAAGGAGACCTGAGTATTGTTTCTTTAGAAAGTACACAGCAAAACATTGGTAGGGGAGTAGGAAACAAAAACAGAAAGAGGAAAAAGTAGAGAAATAAAGTATGCATTGTCAAGCCAGTTACCATTGTGTACTCTAGAAGCTCAGCTGCTCTGGGGGTAGTCTGAGTAAAATCAAATATATGCCTTGGTTCTCCCAACTAGGGAACAAAAATTATGTGGTATTTATATACCAAATCACTAATGTCACTGGATGAGGGTCTCTTCTGGGGCACCTGCACTCTGTCACTCTGGTTTGCCCTAAATTTGGACCAGTGGACTTCTTGGGGCAGGAGAAAAAAAAAAAAAGCATCTTTAAACAAAGATCACAGGTATTTTCAACATATTGCCTTTATTCTGTAAAGCATGGACCTGATACTAATAGCTTATACTAGTACTAGAGACTCTAGAAATTTGTTCCAGGATAGTACACAGATTGATCAGGTTTAGGGCTTGTTAGAAATAAAATAATTGACTAACAACTTCTATAATAAAAGGAAATGAAGGCCAGAAAGAATTTTAAAATCAGGAGAAGAAGACATCATATGACTAGATGCTATGATAAGAATAAAAGGACAGGTGTAATAGGAGGAACAGAATGTATAAAAAGAAGGTTATGTCACCCTCAAAGTCACATAGAAAAAATAAAATTTTTATTTTATTTTATTAATTTTAAATCAACATTACAGAAAGCACAACAATTAAATCCAGAAAGGGCAGTGGTCAGATTTGGATTAATAGATAGAAATCTATCATAGTAATGTGAGAAATTACCTAAGAAGAGCTAAGTGTATCAAATGGCACATGGTTATTCTTTGACTCTAAATATCCTGGTAAGAGACAATGTTATCATCCTTCCTTAGCTGTTCCGTCAAATATCTGTTCTCTTCTTACATATTTCCAGTGAAAGGGAAAAAGTGACCTACACATCACTGTAAGAATTTGATGTGTATCCCCATGGCAAAAACTATATAAAAGTAGACTATATGAAATTGAAGACACTGAATGTTCGGATGATTTTAAAAAGCTCATATAGGCCATTGCAGATGATATGGGCATGGCATAGTAAACAACATGTAATGTTACAGATTTAGTGAATGCAGTGCATGCCATTAGGGAGGGAAAGAGAACCTTGGACCCAGAAAAGCATAGATTGGGTAAAAGAATAGCTATTTGTTTAGTGCTATTGAGGACAAGAGCTTCTAATATGGAATCAACTTTATAGGCAGTCTGGGGTCAGAATGCAAATAGTTTTGAAACTCTGAGTGGTTTAAATTTTATTCTGTAGGAAATGAGTAGCCACTGATGGTTTTTAAACAGAGGAGTGGCATGGATAGAAATATGAGGGAAGTTTAGGTTTAAGAGAAAGGAAAGAGAAGATGCAATGAGGTCATATATCCCCAAGATTATTTAGCAGTAGAATAAACTGAGGAGAAGCAGTCAGAATGAGATAAGGCAGAGTATTTTGGAATAACTGATTTGAACTTCTTTTTGCATTATGATTTTTAAAATTACGGAATAAAGCTAACAAGGAACATTATTATGAATGTTAGCCCATCTCTAGTTTATATGCCATCTCTGGCCTATGAAGATGGGATGATGAATGGTGGGGGTTGGCAGAGTAACTGAAAATTCCTTTCCCTCAAATCCATCCCTGTACTCTACCTCTGAAAATACCCAAGCTTAGTCATCATCTCTGCTTTTTAGTCAGAATAATAAAAGACATATTTTTAGATATGTATGAAAGGAATATTTTAAATAGAATGTTTTTATTTCCCATTAATATGTTCCTCATTCCAAAGCCTATTTCAATGCAGTTACCACAAAAAGAGGGATAAGAAGATTACAAAAAAGAGTAAGTGACTAACTAGAGTTAAACTACTAAAGGAAAGAAAATTTTATTTTAGAAAGTGCTGTTTGTAAGACTCCTTAATAAATCCTTTTTAAAAGCCTTTGACTGTGTGGACCACAATAAACTGTGGAAAATTCTTAAAGAGATGGGAATATCAGAACATCTTACCCATCTCCTGAGAAACCTGTATTCAGGTCAAGAATCAACAGTTAGAACTGGACATGGAACAATGAACTGGTACAAAATTACGAAAGGAGTATGTCAAGGCTGTATAGTGTCACCCTGCTTATTTAACTTATATGCAGAGTACATCATGCAAAATGCCAAACTGGATGACTCACAAGATGGAATAAAAATTTCCGGGAGAAAGATCACCAACCTCAGATATGCAGATGATACCACTCTAGTGGCAGAAAGCGGAAAGGAACCAAAGAGCCTCTTGATGAAGGTTAAAGAGGAAACTGAAAAAGTTAGCTTAAAAAAATTTCAAAAAATTAAGATCATAGCATCAGGCTCACCACTTCATGGCAGTCAGATGGGGAAAGATGGAAACAGTGTCAGATCTCATTTTCTTGAGCTCCAAAAACACTGTGGACAATGACTGCAGCCATGAAATTAAAAGATGCTTGTTCCTTGAAAAGAAATATATGACAAACCAAAATAGCATATTAAAAAGCAGAGACATAACTTTGCTAACAAAGGTCTATATAGTCAAAGCTATGGTTTTTCCAGGAGCCATGTACAGATGTGAGCGGTAGACCATAAAGAAGGCTGAGTGCCAAAGAACAGATGCTTTCGAACTGTGGTGCTAGAGAAGACTCTTGAGAGTTCCTTGGACAGCAAGGCAATCAAACCAGTCAATCCTAAAGGAAACCAACCCAGAATATTCATTGGAAAGACTGGTGCTGAAACTAAAGTTCCAATACTTTGACCACCTAATGCAAAGAGCCAACCCACTGGAAAAGACCCTGATGCTGGGAACTTGGATGGCAGGAGAAGAAGGGGGCAACAGAGGATGAGATGGTTGGATGGCATCACTGAGTTTGAGCAAATTCCAGGAGACAGTGAAGGACAGGGAAGCCTGGCATGCTATAGTCCATGGGTTGCAAAGAGCTGGACACAAATGAACAACAAGAGTAATGTCAGCATCATGACAATGTGAGATGTTCCCTTTGTCTCTTCCCTTCAATCTACCACCAGTAACATTTCTATAACTCAAAGGTGTGTCAGTCTAACATACATGGACAGCAGATAATTCCTCACATCCATACATCTAAATAGTGAGTGGAATAAAAGAGGAGGCACAATGAGAGAAACAACAGATATGATACTTGCAATCCTGGACCCCCAGTTGCAGCAGATCAGCCTACAGCTCCAGAGAACCAGAAAATATGGATGTGAGCATACAAAAATGCAGAGGTGTTTATGGTCACAGGGAACCAGGTGGCAGTAGGACTTGAAATCTTATCTAGGAGTTGTGACCTGACAACCCTGCTCACAGCAGAGACACCCCTATCCCGGCTTTTCCTCTAGGTCCCCTTTTCCTGCAGTGTTGGAGCCTGTGATCCAAGAGACTCTGAATGCAGTGACGGTGTCCAGCATGCTGATGCCCCAGGTGGCAACACGAGCAGTAGCAGGATATTATGATTTCAGAAGTATAAGCACTGACAAGGATTCCAGACAACACCTCTGACAAAGGTGCTGTGCTAGGTGTCAGTCGTGTCTGAGTCTTTGTGACCCCATGGACTGTAGCCCGCCAGGTTCCTCTGTTCATGGGGATATTCTGACAAAGGTAGTGAAGGGTAAAACTATCCATTCTGTAATATGGCCAGAGGCAGCTCAGCTAAGAGAAACTTAAAATTTGTGCTATACTGCTACTTACTGAAAAACAAAAGACAGACCTCTAATTATTCAATGATAGCATGATGGACTTTTAGGATTAAAAAACAAAAACAAAAACAAAAAAACAAAGATTTTATCTCAAGAAGAAAGGCGCTTGTTACTTCAAATGTGCCAGCAGAGGAATAACTCATGCCTGAAAAGCTACAATAACAAGGTACAAATTACAATCCTCCAGTAACCAACAAACTCATGGAATACTATGACCTAACTGACAGAGAATTCAAGACAATTGTCATAAAGAAACTCAAAGAGCTATAAGTAAACTCAGAAAGGCAATTCATTGAGCTCAGAAATAAAATTAATCAGCAGAAGAAACACTTTACTACAGGAATTGAAATTCTAAAAAAATCAAATTCTGAAGCGAAAAACCTCAAAGAGATGAAGAATACATTAAAAGCAATGGAAATAGAACAGACCACATGGAAGAGAGGATTAGTGAGCTAGATGATGGGAATTTTGAAATGATACAGGTAGAGGAGAAGGGAGAATTTCAGTGAAAAAATTATTTGAAAACTATCCAATTCTATTAGAAGAGCAATATTAAAATAAGGAAGATCCAGAGGGAAAAGAGAGGGAGAAGAAAACAGAGAGTACATTCAAAGAAATAGGAGCTGCTGCTGCTATTAAGTCACTTCAGTTGTGTCCGACTCTGTGTGGTCCCATAGATGGCAGCCCACCAGGCTCCCCTATCCCTGGGATTCTCCAGGCAAGAACACTGGAGTGGGTTGCCATTTCCTTCTCCAATGCATGAAATTGAAAAGTGAAAGTGAAGTCGCTCAGTCGTGTCCGACCCTCAGCGACCCCATGGACTCCAGCCTTCCCGGCTCCTCCATCCATGGGATTTTCCAGGCAAGAGTACTGGAGTGGGGTGCCATTGGAGCTGAGAATGTCCCAAACCTGGGGTGGAAACTAGGTATACAAGGCCTGAAGCTAAGAAAACTCCTAACTACCTCCAAAGATACCTTCTCTGAGACACATTATATCTAAATTGTGAAAGTCAGTGACAAAGAACTGTAAAGACATCCAGGGAAAAGAAGGATGGTAATCTATAGATATACCCCGGTTAGGCTAGCAGCAAATTACTTAGCAGAAACTATATATGCAAGGAGAGCTCAGATGACATTCAAAATCCTGGAAGATAAAACCTTTCACCTAAGAATACTCTATTCAGCAAGGCTTTCATTCATATATGAAGGAGAAATAAAGGGTTTTCCAGACAAACAAAAGCTGAGGAATTCCGTCAACACTGGACCTGTCTTACAAGAACTGTTGAAAGGAGTGCTTCTACCTGGGACAAAAAAGGCAAATGTAAGGAAAAACTTTGAGTAAGGTACTAGAATCAGAAAACTGCAACTCTATATCAGACTAGGTTGTTAAATACTTAATTGTATCATAAAGGTCAAGGGAAATAAAAGCAGTAAAAATAAATAACCACTTCAAATCGGTAAAGAACTCACAATGTTAAAAGGCATAATTTGGTAATTTGATAAAACTAAAAGGAAAGAGGAAAAACATGGGACTTGTATAGACAAATGAAGACGATATCATCAGAAAATGACTACTTTATCTATGAGATGTTTTATACAAACCTCATGGTAACCACAAAACATAAATCTAGAGAAGAGATATGAAACATAAGAGGAAACAGAGAAAATCATACAAAACTATCAAACTAAAATTGCAGAAAAACACAAGGAGAAAGGAATAATACAGATATAGAGAAACCAGAAAACAAAAGATAAAATGAAGTACTAAGACCTCATCTATTAATAATCACCCTAAATATAAATGGGTTGAATTAGTCGATCAAGACACAGAGTGACTGAATGAATTAAAAAATAAGACCCAACTATATACTTCTTCCAGGACACCCTAATAAGCTATAAGTACATAAGCAGTACACTAACGCTGACCTTAGAAATATTATTCTGAGTATGTCTTCTCTGGCAAGGGAAACAAAAGCACAAATAAATAAATGGGATACAAGCTGGATTTGCACAGCAAAGAAAACCATCAACCTAATTAAAACATATTTTGGAAAAGATATCTGCAAATCATAACTGAAAGCGGTTAACTCTTAAATATATAACTAACTCATACCAAAAAATAAATAAAATAACAGGGAGAGAAGTTGAATACATATTTTTCCAAAGAAGACATATGGATAGCCAACCATACAGATGGTTGAACATCACTATTAGGGAAATTAAAATCACAATCACAATGAACGATCACTTTACCCCTTTTAGAATGGCTACTAGAAAGCAAGGCAAGAAATGAAAAGTGTTAGAGAGGATGGAGACAAGTGAATCTTCATACACTTCTGGTGGGAATATAAGTTGGTGCAGCAACAGTGGAACACACTGTAGAGGTTCCTCACTAAATTAAGAATAGAACTACCATATTATCCAGCTGTTTCACTTCTGAGTATTTATCCAAAGCAAACAAGAACACAAGTTTGAAAAAATATATGCACTCCTATGTTCACTGCAGCACTATTTACAATAGCCAAGATGTGGAAAAAAATCTAAGTACCCACAGACAGATAAATGGATAAAATAGATATATACAATGTAACACCACTTAGTCATAAAAAGAAAAAGAAAGAAACTTGTCATTTGTGACAACGTGGATGGGGCTCAGGCTGAATGAAATGTCAGATGAAGAAAGGCAACTATCATAGGATTTCACTCACAGGTGAATTTTTTTTTCTTAAAACAAATATGAACAAACCAAAACAAAAACAGATACAGAGAAAAAAGAAGTGATTACTGGAGGGAAAGAGGGTGGGGGAAAGGTGAAAAGGATGAAGGAGGTCAACTGTATGGGGAGGGATGGAGACAAAGTCTTTGGTGGTGAGCACATTGAAATTTATACAGAAGTCAAGATATAACACAGTACACATGAAATGTATAATGTTATAAATTAAAAAATCTGAAAACAAAAATAAATCAATGCTTTTGAAAATGTCAGATTGCCATTAATGAGTATTTAGGCACATGATTAAGTCAATTAGTCAAGTCAACTCATGGACTATGCCTTGAGTATGCAGTAAGCTATTTTATCTGAGAATGATATTTTTACCCATTTATTGCAATAATAATCACACATGCTATTTCAATATTTTAATGATTCTAATTTATGTACCATGTAATATACTATGTGTGTGCTAAGTTGCTTTAGTTGTGTTTGACTGCATGCCATCCTATGGACCATAGCTCACCAGGCTCCTCTGTCCATGGAATTCTTCAGGCAAGAATACTGGAATGAGTTGCTATGCTCTCCTCCAGGGGATCCTCCTGAGACAGGGATTGAAGCTGCATCTCCTTCCTCCCTTGCTTTGGCAGGTGGGTTCTTAACACTAGTGAAATCTGGGAAGCCCCATGATATTATATACATATATATAGAATATACTATTTTTATACTACTATTGTTCAGTTGCTCAGTAGTGTCTGACTCTTTGAGATCCCATCAGTTGAGTTCAGTTCAGTTGCTCAGTCGTGTCTGACTCTTTGGGACCCCATGAATCGCAGCACGCCAGGCATTCCTGTCCATCACCAACTCCCGGAGTTCACTCAAACTCATGTCCATCGAGTTGGTGATGCCATCCAGCCATCTCATCCTCTGTCGTTCCCTTCTCCTCCTGTTCCCAATTCCTCCCAGCATCAGAGTCTTTTCCAATGAGTCAACTCTTTGCATGAGGTGGCCAAAGGACTGGAGTTTCAGCTTTAGCATCATTCCTTCCAAAGATCCCAAGGCTGATCTCCTTCAGAATGGACTGGTTGGATCTCCTTGCAGTCCAAGGGACTCTAAAGAGTCTTCTCCAACACCACAGTTCAAAAGCATCAATTTTTCGGCGCTCAGCTTTCTTCACAGTCCAACTCTCACATCCACACAGAACCACTGAAAAAACCATAGCCTTGACTAGATGGACCTTTGTTGACAAAGTAATGTCTCTGCTTTTCAATATGCTATTTAGGTTGGTCATAACTTTTCTTCCAAGGAGTAAGCGTCTTTTAATTTCATGGCTGCAATCAGCATCTGCAGTGATTTTGGAGCCCCCAAAAATAACGTCTGACACTGTTTCCCCATCTATTTCCCATGAAGTGATGGGACCAGATGCCATGATCTTTGTTTTCTGAATGTTGAGTTTGAAGCCAACTTTTTCACTCTCCTCTTTCACCTTCATCAAGAGGCTTTTCAGTTCCTCTTCACTTTCTGCCATAAGGGTGGTGTCATCTGCATATCTGAGGTTATTGATATTTCTCCTGGCAATCTTGATTCCAGCTTGTGCTTCTTCCAGCCCAGAATTTCTCATGATGTACTCTGCGTTTAAGTTAAATAAGCAGGGTGACAATATACAGCCTTGATGTACTCCTTTTCCTATCCCATGGACTACAGCAAACCAGGCTTCCCTGTTCTTCACCATCTCCTGGAATTTGCTCAAACTCATGTCCATTGAGTCGGTGATGCCATCCAACCATCTCATCCTCTATCGTCCCCTTCTTCTCCTGCCTTCAATCTTTCCCAGCATCAGGATCTTTTCCAACGAGTTGGAGGACTATATATACTATACTAATTGCTTTGATTTGCGATCAAACATAACCCCATGTTTTGAAAATTGTCTGATGGCATAGTATAATGCAAACAAACAAACAAACAAACTTATTCACGTTTTTCCCCAGGAACTAAAATAGGAGTATATGACCAACAATAAAATGCAAATGAAATATAATACAAATTTTCAAGAAATGTAACTTTTACTTGGTAGTATAACCATAAGCTGCTGAAAGATCATAACTTCTATGCTTGTAACAAAGAAGTAACAGTTTATCATTATCACTGTTTAGAAACATTTTACATATGCCAGTAAACACTGCCAACTCTTTCACCAATGCCAAAAGGTTAAAAACAACTGTAGCGTTAAACAGAATTTAAGTGAGCAAACTGTGGGAATCCTCTGGTCAGATCCCTGGTTGATTTGTCCTCCATACAAGATGCAGTCCCAATGCTATTGTTATTCAGTTTCTAAGTCGTATCTCTTTGCAATCCCATGGCCTGTAGCACACCAGGTACCTTTGTTGTCCATTATCTCCAGGAGTGTGCTCAAATTATTGTCCATCAAGTTGGTGGTGCTATCTAACTATCTCATCATCTGCTGCCCCCTTGTCCTACAGCCTTAAGTCTTTCCCAGCATCATGGTCTTTTCTAATAAGTTTGCTCTTTGCATCAGCTGGCCAAAGTACTGGAACTTAAGCTTTAGCATCAGTCCTTCCAATGAATATTCAGGGTTGATTTCCTTTAGGACTGACTGGTTTGATCTCCCTGCTGTCCAAGGGACTCTCAAGAGCCTTCTCCAGCACCACAATTTGAAAGCATCAATTCTTTAGTGCTCATTCTTCTTTATAATCCAATTCTCACATGCAAACATGGCTATTGGAAAAACCATAGCTTTACCTATATGAACCTTTGTCTGCAAAGTGATTCTGGTTTTAGTCACATAATCATTTTCTTTTAGTTCCTCTTCTTGTCCATACTCTTAAGATAAAGATATTGCAAATATGGAAGAGTGAAAACTAGTTGTTACATTTTCCATCTATTAAGCAGGCTAAGGTTATACAGAAGGGTATATTTTTAGGTGAGTTGATAAGGGAAGATTTCTCTGCAAACGTGAGTTTAAGAGACATGTAACTAAAGGTGAGGAACCCTGAAAGTGTCTTGGAAAAGACTATTTTTGGTAGTCTGAAAAATGGATACAAAAACTAGAGACAGAGCCTGTCTTGACTGTTTAATGAGCTGCCAGTTGACCTGCGAGTCTTAGCAAAGCAGCTCCAGTGGGAGAGTTAAGGCATGAGCAGCAAGATTATGTAGGATGCAGTAGTCAATAGGAAGAAACTTAGGTTTTATTCCCAGTGTGCTGAAAGGTCAGGAGACTATGCTATTGAGGAGAATAACATGACCTAACTGGCATTTGAAAAGATGCATTCTGGTTGTTGTGTGGAAAACTGATATAAAGAACCAGGGTATGTGGGAGCATGGAGATCAATTAAAAAGGTTGTTGTTCAAGCAGGCATTAGATGCTCTGAGTGGCTATGGTGGTGGTATATGACATGTGGAGAAAGAATTAAATCTAAAATGTGCTGTAAATTTAAAATGTAATCAAACAAGATTTACTAATAGTCCATGCAAAGATATGAGAACAAAGGGACAAGTATAACTCCAAGTTTTCAGGTAGGAGTAACTTGAAAAGTGCCAGTGCCACTTACTGAGTTAGAAAATACTGGGGAAGAAGTACATACAGGTTAAGTCCATGATGTCTCTTAAACATCCAAGACAGATGTATGATTCTGCAGTACAGGGAGGATACTTGAGGGCCAGCAACACAACTGAGGTAGACTAAGGAAATTTCACAAGGGACTTAAATGGAGAAATGAGAAATGAAGTGAGGACTAAATTCTAGGAGATGCCAAACTTAACAAGTGGAGGGCATCTTAAAAGATTGGAAGGGTATATCAGATAAGGATGAGACTTAAACCTCAATGAGATATGAGAAAAACCAGGAACATTTTGTATCACAGGGAATGAAGTGTTTCAATATTCATTTCACCCTTACAACCACTCTGGATGAGAGAATAGATAGCTATTTTATTTTTACCTACTGGGTCGATGAGGGCTTCCCTGTTTGCTCAGTGGTAAAGAATCTGCCTGCCAATGTAGGAGGCACAGGTTTGATCCCTGGATCAGGGAGATCTCCTGGAGAAGGAAATGGCAACCCACTCCAATATTCTTACCTGGAGAATACCATGGACAAAGGAGCCTAGCAGGCTACAGTCCATGATGTTGCAAAAGAATCAGACTTGACTTAGAGACTGCTGCTACTGCTAAGTCGCTTCAGTTGTGTTCAACTCTTTGCGACCCCATAAATGGCAGTCCATTAGGCTCCTCTGTCCCTGGGATTCTCCAGGCAAGAATAATGGAGTGGGTTGCCATTTCCTTCTCCAATGCATGAAACTGAAAAGTGAAAGTGAAGTTGCTCAGTCGTGTCCGACTCCTAGCGACCTCATGGACTGCAGCCTACCAGGCTCCTCTGTCCATGGGATTTTCCAGGCAAGAGTACTGGAGTGGGGTGCCATTGCCTTCTCCGTTGACTTAGAGACTAAACAACAACAAATGGGTAAACACTTGGGGTTCAGGAAGATTAGTGTGTAATAGTGTGTGTGTGCTCAACTATGTCTGACTTTTTGTGACCCCATGGACTATACAGCCTGCCAGGCTGTCTATGGAAATTTCCAGGCAAGAATACTGGAGGGTTGACACAGAGCCCCTTTTTGAGATTCCTGAGCCATACAGCAAATTCCCATCAGCCATCCATTTTACACATGGTAATGTAAGTTTCCATGTTACTCTCTCCATACATCTCACCCTCTCCTCCCCTTTCCCCATGTCCATAAGTCTATTCTCTCTTTCTCCATTGCTGCCTTGTGAATAAATTCTTCAGTACCATGTTTCTAGATTTCATTTATATGCATTAGAATATGATGTTTATCTCTCTCTGACTTATTTCTCTCTGTTTAATAGGTTCTAGGTTCACCCACCTCATTGGAACTCACTCAAAGATGTTCCTCTTTATGGCTGAGTAATATTCCAGAGGGGTTGGGATGGGGAGGGAGATGGGAGGGGGTTCAGGTGGGAGGGGATATATGTATACCTATGGCTGATTCATGTTGAGGTTTGACAGAAAACAGCAAAATTCTGTAAAGCAATTATCCTTCAATTAAAAAATTAATTAAAAAATACTGGGGGGGGCGGTATTTCCTTCTCCAGGGGATCTTCCCATCCCAGGGATTGAACCCATGTTGCCTATGTCTCCTGCATTGGCAGCTGGATTCTTAGATGTATCTACTATTATAAAGTTAGTAAATAGCAAGAAATACCCAGAACAATGTGTCTTCTGAGGACTAGACCAAAACCTCAACTGAAAGCAAAAATAAAATTGAAAATCATGAGTAGTTTTTTTTTTTAAAACAGAGAAAAATATTGTATCTATGTGTAGACCTCAGTAAAAGCTTAAATTTATAGACTTTGACCAAAGTACTTAAACACTATTGATGATAGATGTCTTTCTCAGAAGTGAGAAGGAAGCCTATAGCTCATTTTTTAAAATTTCAGAGTTAATATGTTTGAAACATTCTAGTATGAAAAGTGACTCTCCTTTGACATACACTAGCATAACAGGAGACAAAAGTCAGGGTTACTTCTTTCATAGAAGAAGTTCCACAGAGGTCTAGAAGATATAGTAATGGTAAATATTTTTAAAGCATGTGTTGGTCGATAGATTTCCCAATATATATGTCCAGATTTCATAAATATCAAAGGAGAATTTAACAACAAACTATAATATAGAGTATAATTAAGTAACCTTTTTCTTGCCATTAGTCTCTTAAAATATCAAAATATGAAAAATAGAGTTCCCTTTTATCATGGTTTTTAATTAAAATTTAACCAGATTCTTAATTCTTTAACATAAAAAATGGGACAATTAGAAATATAATAATTAATTAATTAATTAAAAAAATAAAATAAAAATTACAAGACAAATGGAAAAAAAAAGAAATATAATAATTCACTAGCACTTATCACATCCACAAATCTGTTAGTATTGTTTCATATTTTATGTTATCATGCGTATAATGTAGTTTTTAAATATAATTGTGATTGTTTTCCACAATTAAGTAAATGCAGTAGTTATTCCACTATCATTTCAAAGTTTATTCATTCTTGGGATTTTTTTTGGTCATTTTTTCTTTTTTGGCCCCAGGATTTTAGTTTTCCAGCCAGAGATTGAACCTGAGCCCTCAGAAGTGAGAGCTAACAGTCCTAACCACTGGATTGCCAGGGAATTACCTGAGTTCCTTAGACTGTCTTCATTTTGTTAATGGGAACAAAATAAAGAAGAAAAAAGTGCTGCACGTACTTAGCATATGCAGTTTTAGAATTTGTATTTATTTCCTCTGTATTTGAACAAAAATGACATGTTTTTATTAGGCAACACATTTTATTCTTTCAACAGTTGTAGAACTGGGTTCATTTTCTCTGTGCATTGAACTGTATATATAAGAAGCCCAAATATAGTGCATAAGGTTTTTTTATTTTTCTTCTTCTCTAGGTAAGATGTCTCTACAATTTTTCTTTGAAAATTAAAAAGTTAGCTCTGTATCTTACAGTTTTTAGATCCCAATTTTGTTGCTGTTGTTGCTATGGCAAGTGTCATTTTCCCCTGGAAATGAAAATGTTCCTTCAGAGGCAAATATTTCTAGAAGCATAGGTTTTAATGCTTCCTGGTTCCTAATATATTAATTACTTCTACAATTTGTCAGTACCCCAAAATACTTACATTGTATTGATATTTTCTGTCTTTTCTAACTATCTTATTTAAATTGTGTTCCTTTATTCTAAATTCTATGTAATATTTTTTTATTAAGATGTCCTGGATACAACTAGAAAATTTTTCCAAGTATACAGTTCAGAGTGAATTAGGTTACAGCATACCCTTCTAAAATTAGATATTAAAAAGTCAGTATGATCACCACTGAACAAAGTGTTTCCATGTGTTCTAAGTCACTTCACACCAGTGGTCAATCAATAATGTTAAACCTCAAAGTTAGTGAGCGATGGAAAAATAGGAGTTTTTCCTGGTTATTCATGCACTAGTTTCCAAGAATAACTAATTTTTCCATACGCATGTGAAGTATGTAAATAAGTCAAGAATTGTGAACTTCAAGAAAACAAGGATTCAACTTTTTATCAGTAAGTTTCATGTAAGCTGTAGGTTTAAAATAGGTTTCTTTTTTATTGTGTTTAAGGAGTTTATTGCTAGTCTTCATGTGGTGAGAATGTTCAAATTTAATGGATGTGCATTTTCTCAATTTCTTTTGTTACACTAATTGAAATGATCATGTGGTTTTATCATTTATCCTATTAATGTTAAATCCTATTAATTTTCAGATGTTAAACCAAATTTGCATTCCTGGGATAAACTGCTAATGCTGTTTCACCTTTTATGTCCACTGCTGAATGGTTTGTCCTTACTTTGAGAAGACATGTGTCCATGCTTATGAGAGATATTCATCAATAATTTGTGTAACATCTTTTCATAGTTTTTGGTATTAGATTAATACGGACTTTAAGGAATGAGTTGGATAACATTTTTCTTTTCTATTTTCTGAAGAATTTGTGAAGGATTGTGTTTGTTTTTGTTAGAACAGATAAAAACATCTGCTCTCAGTCTTTTGTAAAAATAATTCTTTGATTAATTTTTTTTTAGTTTCAATACTTCTATTTAAGTTGTTTAGTAAGTTTCACTATTTGCATTGTTCTATATTTCTTTTATCTATTTTTTTGGCAAAGCATTACAGAAATTGGAGGATTTTTGTCAATATCAGTACTGATGCCTGCTCTCCCTCCCTTTAATTCTTGATTTTGGCATTTGTTTCATCTGCCTTATACACTTAGTAAGCAGAGAATTTCTTGAATCTCTCACGACTTCATTAATAAGTCAGCCTAACTTTGTAAAATTCTATCAGTTTTATGATACTGGTATATAGATTCAGTGGAGGAATGTAGGGCAGATGGCCATTTTAATGCTGGTAGTTTATAGAGTAGAGGTAAGGCTTAACAGATGACCATACAGTGTGAGAAATAAAGACCAGAGAAGAGGCCTCTGAAGCAAATTGAGAAAATGTATATAACCTTTGGTGGCATTAGCAGTAAAGAATCTGCCTGCCAAAGCAGGAGACACAAGAGACCTGGGTTTGATCATTGGGTTGGAAAAATCCCCTGGAGAAGGAAATGGCACCCCACTCCAGTATTCTGGCCTGGAAAATTCCACAGTCAGAGGAGTCTGGTGGGCTACAGTCCATGAGGTTGCAAAGAGTCAGACAGGACTGAGCACAAGCATCTCATCTCAATGTGCTTATCTAAAACTAAGCAAAGTATCCCAAAGCTCACTCCCATTACGGATGGCTTACATTTAATAAATAAAATAATACAGTATATCCACTCAATTTAAAATACAATCTCTCTCTAGAAAGACTGTTCATTGTTTCCCTATGGTATTTAGGTTATTTTTTATTCCAAGGATACAAGGATAAAATTACACATTATCAAGGCACTGAACCTGGGTTCCTCTTGCATATACTGCCTTTTTATACTATTTTTTCATTGAAAAATATTCTGAGATTAACTTCAAACATTAACTTATATGCAGAGTACATCATGAGAAATGCTGGGCTGGCAGAAGCACAAGCATCAATCAAGATTGCCGGGAGAAATATCAATAACCTCAGATATGCAGATGACACCACCCTTATGGCAGAAAGTGAAGATGAACTAAAGAGCCTCTTGATGAAAGTGAAAGAGGAGAGTGAAAAAGTTGGCTTAAGGCTCAACATTCAGAAAACTAAGATCATGGCATCTGGTCCCATCACTTCATGGGAAATAGATGGGGAAACAGTGGAAACAGTGTCATACTTTATTTTTTTGGACTCCCAAATCACTGCAGATGGTGATTGCAGCCATGAAATTGAAAGATGCTTACTTCTCAGAAGGAATGTTATGATCAACCTAGATAGCATATTGAAAAGCAGAGACATTACTTTGTCAACAAAGGTCTGTCTAGTCAAGGCTATGGGTTTTTCCAGTGGTCATGTATGGATGTAAAAGTTGGACTATAAAGAAAGCTGAGCACCAAAGAATTGATGCTTTTGAACTGTGGTGTTGGAAAGGACCCTTGAGAGTCCCTTGGACTGCAAGGAGTTCCAACCAGTCCATCCTAAAGGAGATCAGTCCTGAGTGTTCATTGGTAGGACTGATGATGAAGCTGAAACTCCAATACTTTGGCTACCTGCTACCAAGAGCTGACTCATTTGAAAAGACCCTGATGCTGGGAAATATTGAAGGGGACAACAGAAGATGAGATGGTTGGATGGCATCACTGACTCAATGGACATGGGTTTGGGTGAACTCTGGGAGTTATTTATGGACATGGAGGCCTGGAGTGCTACAGTTCATGGGGTTGCAAAGAGTCAGACATGACTGAATGACTGAACTGAACTGAACCTATCTTCAATACACTGATTTCTGAAGTTTTCAGAATTAGGGCACCTCATGGAGAGGTATCTTAGTCTTTATAAAAGAAACCACTAGGATCTGAACTTTCTGACCTTAGATCCCATTCAGTTCATTAGCACCATGAATAATGAGTCTACTCTAGCCCTTGGCTTAGGCTTTTACTTGTAATTTATGCTAGTAGAGTATCTCATTCTTTTCCACATTTATGTAACCAGGTTAGGTGACCTCCAATCCAGACAACTGGATACAAGATACATTGGGTTTATGTGAGTTTTCTGACTTCTTTCTAAACCACACAGCAAAGATTGACTTTCATCATTTCTATTCAACACGGTATTAAGTCCTAGCCAGGGCACTTAGGCAAGTAAAAGACATCCACATTGGAAGAAGTAAAACTCACTATTTGCAGCTGACATTATATATAGAAAACCTCAATGTCTTCATCAAAAAAAAAAAAAAAAAGCTATCATAAAATAATTTAGTAAACACAGGTGGTAGCCAAAA
Source organism: Bos taurus (assembly GCF_002263795.3). NCBI lineage: Eukaryota > Metazoa > Chordata > Mammalia > Artiodactyla > Bovidae > Bos > Bos taurus. Next base: position 44,304,867 of record NC_037347.1, read on the forward strand.
TGGTGGAATAGGAAGATCCTGAACCCATCTCTTCCCATTAGCACATCAAAATTACTATTTAAAAAGAAATTATGATAACAGCCTGAAGATTACTAGAAAAGATTTCCCACAATTAGACATAAAGAATAAACCAGCATGAGATGGGTGAGGAGGCACAGACAATATAGTCAGGATCTATACTCTCAGGTAAGCAACCCACAGACAGGAGGGATACCACCGTTATTGAGATCTTCCCCAAAGAGTGAGGTGTCTGAGTTCCACACCAGGCTCACCAGCCTGGGTGTCCTGTACTGGGAAGACATGCCCCTAGAAAGTCTGGCTTTGAAAACCAGTGGAGCTTATGCTTCAAAGAACAGGCAGATAATAGGAAAGCAGAGACTCTGCCCTTAAAGAATATGTACAAAATCTCAAACTATGTCCTAGAGAGGTAGTAGTTTGAAAAGAGCCTAGGTTAGACACAGTTCATCCTGGACAGCCTCCTGGAGAGGCAGGAGGCAACTGGGAATCCTTCTGGGGATACAGATATTAGTGGCAGCTATTTTTTGGAAGCTCATTTCAGCCATATAACAGCGCTGCTGGCAAACGCCATTTTGGAATCCTCCCACTACTTTGTTAGCTCCGCAGGCTCATTTGTTACCAGTGCTGGCATCAGCTCGCCACATTCTGAGCTGTGTAGAGAGCCACACAAGGACCTGGCATGAGCAGGCTGAGCTATCTGGGCTATGTAGCCAGCTAAGCAGGGATCTGGCTCTTCCTCCAGTGAGACACCAGCTACCCCAGGACCCCTGTAATATACACCCAGTCATGTGGGAAGCCAGCCTACCTTGCAGAGGGCTCTCAGTCACCATCCAAGGCACAGACTTGTGTAGCCACAGGGGCTGGGAACAAGTTCAGACTACTAATACACCCACAGTAGTCAGCTTGTCACAAGCGAGGGGTGCACATGTCCACATGGGGGGAATCCCTGGTGATCAGGGGAGGGTGCCACTGAGCCCTTAGAACATCTCCTACATAAGGCCAATTCTCCAAGACTGGAAATGTAACTGATCTACTTAACACATACAAGGAAACACAGAATTTAGGCAAAATGAGGAGACAAAAGTGTATGTTCCAAGTTAAGAAAAGATAAAACCACAGAAAAAATATTTAACTGGAGAAAAGCAATCTATCTGATAAAGTGTTACTCAAGTTAATCATCTAAAGGTTCTCAGTGAACTCACAAGAATGGAAAAAACAAGTGAGAATTTTAAGAGTAAGAAAATCTAAAGAACCCCACCAAATAGAGCTGAAGAATAAAATACTGAAATTTAAAAATACAGTAGAAGGAAATCAACTATAGATTGTACACAGAAACTGGTTAGTGATCTGGAAGACACAAGCTGTTCACTCAGCTTGCTCAACTCAGTCTGAATAGGAAAAAAAAAAAAAATTTAAGACATGAGGATAGGTTGAGAGACACCCGTGACAACATTAAGCCTATCATCATTTGCATTATAGGAGGAAAGGGAAGAGAGAAAGAGAGAGAAATAATAGCCTAAAACTTCCCAAACCTGAAGTAAAAGATACTCAAGTCCGAGAAGCAGAAGGTCTCAAACAACATGAACCCAAAGTAGGCCATACTAAGACACTGTAACTAAAAGGTCAACAATTAAAAGCATCTTGAAAGCAAGATTAAAATAGTGAGTTACATGTAAGAGAACTCCCATAACGTTACTAGCTGACTTTGTCGCAGAAACTTTGCATGTCAGAAGGCAGTGGCACATTATATTCAAGTGGTAAAAGGGAAAAATCCTACAACCAAGAATAGTCTACTTGGCAAAATTACTATTCAAATTTGAAGTAGAGATAAAGAATTTTATGGACAATCAAAAGCTGATTTAACATCACTAAAATGGCTTTACAGGAAATGAAAAAAATTCTTTAAGTGGGAAAGGCTACAAGTAAAAATAGGCTGCTGATGCTGCTAAGTCACTTCAGTTGTGTCCGACTCTGTGCGGCCCCACAGACAGCAGCCCACCAGGCTCCCCCGTCCCTGGGATTCTCCAGGCAAGAACACTGGAGTGGGTTGCCATTTCCCTCTCCAATGCACGAAAGTGAAAATTGAAAGTGAAATTGCTCAGTCGTGTCCGACCCTCAGCGACCCCATGGACGCAGCCCACCAGGCTCCTCCTTCCATGGGATTTGCCAGGCAAGAGTACTGGACTGGGGTGCCATTGCCTTCTCTGAGAAATAGGCTACACCTATCTTGAAAACGATAAAAGAAAAATCTCACTGGTAATGGTAAACATGCAATAAAGATTTAAAGTAAACTAATAAAATAGAAAACACGATCAAGAACAAAAACATTAAAATATATTTACATTGAGTATATAAAGAATATGCACACAGAAAGATGTAAACTATAACATCAAAAAAAAATAAATGGTGGGAGGAATAAGAATATAGGGTGGTTAGAATGTGTTCAAAATTTAAATAACTTAAAGTAATCATTTTTATATTAAAACCTCATAAACACTATTCAAAACCTATCATAGATATACACAAGCAAAAAGAGAAAGGAATCCAAATGCTAAAGGTAGCCATAAAGTCACAAGAATAAATAAACAAAACTAATCTACAAGAATTCCCCCAGAAACAATGAACAAAATGACAGTAAGTGGACTAAGTCTAATAAAAAGAGTGACTGAATTTTAGAAAGGCCCCATACTTATGCTGTCCATTAGAGAATCACTTCAGATGTAAGGACAAACACAGACTGAAATTGAAGGAATTAAAACAGGCATTCCATGCAACAGAAAATGAAAAGAGACTGGGACTCTTGCCTGGAAAATCCCATGGATGGAGGAGCCTGGTGGGCTGCAGTCCATGGGGTCGCTAAGAGTCGGACACGACTGACCGACTTCCCTTTCACTCTTCACTTTCCTGCATTGGAGAGGGAAATGGCAACCCACTCCAGTGTTCTTGCCTGGAGAATCCCAGGGACAGGGGAGCCTGGTGGGCTTCTATATATGGGGTTGCACAGAGTCAGACACAACTGAAGCGACTTAGCAGCAGCAGCAGCAAAATTTCTATCAGACAATATATTCTTTAAAAAAAAAAAAAGGCTAAAAAATGACAAAAAAGGACATTCAGTTCAGTTAAGTTGCTCAGTCATTTCCAACTCTTTGTGACCCCATGAATCACAGCAAGCAGGCCTCCCTGTCCATCACCAACTCCCAGGGTTTACCCAAACTCATGTCCATTGAGTCAGTGATGCTATCCAATCATCTCATCCCCTGTCACCCACTTCTTCTCCTGCCTTCAATCTTTCCCAGCATCAGGGTCTTTTACAATGAGTCAGTTCTTTGCATCAGGTGGCCCAAGGATTGGAGTTTCAGCTTCAACATCAGTCCTTCCAAAGAACACTCAGGACTGATCTCACTTAGGATGGACTGGTTGGATCTCCTTGCAGTCCAAAGGACTCTCAAGAGTTTTCTCTAACACCACAGTTCAAAAGCATCAATTCTTCAGCACTCAGCTTTCTTTATAGTCAAACTCTGACATGCATACATGACTACTGGATAAACCATAGCCTTGACTAGATGGACCTTGGTTGGCAAAGTAATATCTCTGCTTTTTAATATGCTATCTAGGTTGGTTATAACTTTCCTTTAAAGGATCAACCATCTATTAATTTAATGGTTGCAGTCTCCATCTGCAGTGATTTTGAAGCCCCCCAAAAATAAAGTCAGCCACTGTTTCCAATGTTTCCCCATCTATTTCCCATGAAGTGAAGGGACCAGATGCCATGATCTTCATTTTCTGAATGTTGAGCTTTAAGCCAACTTTTTCACTCTCCTTTTTCACTTTCATCAAGAGGCTTTTTAGTTCCTCTTTACTTTCTGCCATAAGGGTGGTGTCATCTACATATCTGAGGTAACTGATATTTCTCCCAGCAATCTTGACTGCAGCTTGTGCTTCTTCCAGGCCAGCGTTTCTCATGATGTACTCTGCATATAAGTTAAATAAGCAAGGTGACAATATACAGCCTTGATGTACTCCTTTTCCTATTTGGAACCAGTCTGTTGTTCCATGTCCAGTTCTTACTGTTGCTTCCTGGCCCTGCATATAGGTTTCTCAAGAGGGAGGTCAGGTGGTCTGCTATTCCCATCTCTTGAAGAATTTTCCACAGTTCATTGTGATCCACACAGTCAAAAGCTTTGGCATAGCCAATAAAGCAGAAATAGATGTTTTTCTGGAAATCTCTTGCTTTTTCCATGATCTAGTGGATGTTGACAATTTGATCTGTGGTTCTTCTGCCTTTTCTAAAACCAGCTTGAACATCTGGAAGTTCACAGTTCATGTATTGCTGAATCCTGGCTCGGAGAATTTTGAACATTACTTTACTAGCATGTGAGATGAGTGCAATTGTGCAGTAGTTTGAGCATTCTTTGGCATTGCCTTTCTTTCGATTGGAATGAAAACAGACCTTTTCCAGGAAGGTCATTACATAATGACAAAACATAAATATATGAAGATAGGACAATTGTAAATATATATGCGCCCAACATGTGAAGGAAGTGAAGTGTTTGTTGCTCAGTCATGTCCGACTCTTTGTGACCTCATGTGCAGTAGTCCACCAGGCTCCTCTTTCTGTGGAATTTTCCAGGCAAGAATACTTGAGTGGGTAGCCATTCCCTTCTCCAGAGGATCTTTCCAACCTAGGGACTGAACCTTGGTCTCTTGTATTGCCCGTGTATTCTTCACTGTCTGAGCTACTTGAGCATATATAAATACATACAGCAAATAAGATCAAACAAAGGGAGAAATTGGCAATACTATAGTAAGGGACTTTACCATCCCACTTATGTCAATGGACAGATCATACAGATACAAAAGAAATCAATGAGGAAACACTAGCCTTAAATGAAATGTTAGATCAGATATAGTATACAATTAATAGATAAAAAAGTAATAGATGTATTTCAGAGATAGGAAAAAACACATTCTTTTCAAGTACACATGGAACATTATCCAGAATAGATCATATGTTTCAATAAATTAAAATTTAAACATCAAGCATGTCTTCCAACCACCAACAGCATGAGACTAAATATTAACTACATGAAAAGCAAAAGTGAAAGAAATACACATATGGTATCTAAACATGTTACTGAACAACCAATGGGTTACTGATGAAATAAAAGATAATACCTGGAGACATGAAAACACAAATAAAACGATCCAAAATCTATTGCAGACAGCAAAAGCATTTCTAAGATTAAAGTTTATGGTGATGCAAGTATACCTCAGGAAACAAATCTGAAATAACCTATCTTATCTCTAAAGAAACTAGAAAAGGGACAAACAAAACCTACTTGTTAGTACAAGGAAAGAAAGATCAGAGTGGAAATAAAATAGAGAATGGGGTGTGGGGACAAAACTTAAGACCTGTTACTTAGAAAACAACAGTAATAAAGCCTTAACAAAACCCTCAAGGAAAAAAGAGGTTCAGATAAAATAAGAAATAAATTACAACCAACATCACAGAAAAACAAGTGTTCAGAAGAGAGTACTGAACACAATTACATGCTAATTAAACCGATAACCTAGAAGAAATAGATAAATTCCTAGAAATGTAAATTCTCCCTACTGTATCAGGAATAATAAATATAAACAAACTGATTACCAGTTAAATTGAATTACAAAAGAAAGCTCCTTGCCAACAGAAGTCCAGGACCAAAAAACTTCACAGGTGAAGTCAACAAAACATTTAAAGAAAAGTTAATTCCTGTCTCTCTCAATCCAAGAGGAAGGAATGACTCCAAAATCATTCTACTAGAGCATCATCATATGCTGATCCCCAAACCAGACACCATGCACACACACATACACACAAAAATTACAGGTCAGTATTTCTTATGAACATAGATGCAGAAATCTTCAACAAAATATTAGTAAACTGAACTCAAAAATACATCAGAAGGATCATCCATAAAATCTTCAAGTAAAATTAACCCCAGGGATAACAGGAAAGTTCAATATCTGCAAACCAACCTAATATACCACATAAACTGAGTAAAATTTATATGATCAATAGACACAGGAAAAATTTGACATAATAATTCATTTATGATAATTACTTTCAGCAATGTACATACATAGGAAACATACCTCAACCTTATAAAAGCCATATGTCAAACACACATCTCACATAACATTCAACAGTGAAAACCTGAAAGTATTTTCTCTAAGATCAGGAACAAAACAAGGATGCCCACTCTTGCCCCTTTTATTCACCACAGTATTGTAGGTCTTAGCCAGAGCAATTAGACAAGGAAAATAAATAAAATGCATTCAAAGAAAAATAAAATTGGAAAAGGAAGTAAAACTGTCAGTTATCTGTGAACAATATGACTTATATGTAAAATCTTAAAGTCTACATCCCAAAACAGACCTCAAATAAATTCAATAAATTTTCAAGAGTGCACAGTAAATATGCATTTTTATATACTATTTTCCCAGATGGCACTAGTGGTAAAGAACACTCCTGCCAATGCAGGAGACATAAGAGACTCAGAGTTCGATCCCTGGGGCTGTAAGAGCCCCTGGAGGAGGGCATGGCAACCCACTCCTGTATTCTTGCCCAGAGAATCCCATAGACAGAGGAGTCCGGCAGGCTATAGTCCATAGGATCTCAAAGAGTCAGACATGACTGAAGCGACTTAGCACAGGACACACAATAAACTATCAAAAAGATATTAACAATCCCACTTACAATCACTTTTACAACTGTACCAAAAAGAATAAAATTCCTAGGAATAAATTTCACAAAATAAATATAAGACTTGTGCTTGGAAAACTATTATACTAATGAAAGAAACTGAAGATGAAACAGACAAATGGAGAGATATGCTGTGGATTAAAATCCTCATGGATTAAAAGAAAATTTTTAAGATAATCAAACTCCAAGGCAACCTACAGATTGAATGCAATCCCTATAAGAATACCAAAAGTTTTCTTAAAGAACTAGAATAATTCTAAGGTTTTATATGTAATCACAGTTCAGTTCAGTCACTGAGTCGTGTCTGGCTCTGCAACCCCATGAATCGCAGCATGCCAGGCCTCCCTGTCCATCACCAACTCCTGGAGTTCACACAAACTCATGTCCATCAAGTTGGTGATGCCATCCAGCCATCTCATCCTCTGTCATCCCCTTCTCCTCCTGCCCCCAATCCCTCCCAGCATCACAGTCCAATGAGTCAACTCTTCACATGAGGTGGCCCAAGTACTGGAGTTTCAGCTTCAGCATCAGTCCTTCCAAAGAACACCCAGGACTGGTCTCCTTTAAAATGGACCAGTTGGATCTCCTTGCAGTCCAAGGGACTCTCAAGAGTCTTCTCCAACACCACAGTTCAATAGTATCCATTCTTGGGTGCTCAGATTTCTTCACAGTCCAACTCTCACATCTATACATGACCACTGGAAAAACCACAGCCTGTACTAGACAGACCTTTGTTTGCAAAGTAATGTCTCTGCATTTGAATATGCTGTTTAGGTTGGTCATAACTTTCCTTCCAAGGAGTAAGCGTCTTTTAATTTCATGCCTGCAATCACCATCTGCAGTGATTTTGGAGCCCCCAAAAATAAAGTCTGACACTGTTTCCCCATCTATTTCCCATGAAGTGATGGGACCAGATGCCATGATCTTCATTTTCTGAATGTTGAGCTTTAAGCCAACATTTTCACTCTCCTCTTTCACTTTCATCAAGAGGCTTTTTAGTTCCTCTTCACTTTCTGCCATAAGGGTGGTGTCATCTGCATATCTGAGGTTATTGATATTTCTCCTGGCAATCTTGACTGCAGCTTGTGCTTCTTCCAGCCCACGGTTTCTCATGATGTACTCTACATATAAGTTAAATAAGCAGGGTGACATTATACAGCCTTGACGTACTCCTTTTCCTATTTGGAACCAGTCTGTTGTTCCATGTCCAGTTCTAACTATTGCTTCCTGATCTGCATATAGGGTTCTCAAGAGGTAGGTCAGGTGGTGTGGTATTCCCATCTATTTCAGATTTTCCACAGTTTATTGTGATCACAAAAGACCTTAACTAGCCAAAGTGATCTTAAGAGCAAATCTGGAAGTATCATGTTCCCCAGTTCCAAACTATCCTAAAATCCTCCAGTAATCAAAACAATAGAGTACTGACATAAAACTAGACACATAGGTCAAAGGAATAGAACAGAGGGTCTACAAATAAACCCATACTTATTTGGTCAATTAATCTACAACAAAGGAGGCAGATTATACAATGGGTAAAAGGGATACTTCAATTAATGGTGCTGAGAAAATGTTAACAGCTATATGCAAATGCTTTAAACTCGACTATTTTCTCACAGCATATACAGAAACTTAAAATAGATTAAAGATTTAAATTTAAGGCCTGAAACCATAAAACTCCTACTAGAAAACTTAGGCAATATGCTTTTTGACATTTATCTTAGAAGTAATTTTTTTGTATGTCTCCTCTGGCAAGGGAAACAAAAGCAAAAATAAATACATGGGACTATGTTAAACTAGGAAGCTTTTGCACAGTGAAATAAACTGAACATAAAGGCCCCTTACTTAATAAAAGATATTTGCAAATGATATGTTGAATAAGTGGTTAATACCCCAAATATATTAGTGCAAATAACTTATACAAACAATCAGATCAGATCATCGCTCAGTTGTGTCCAACTCTTTGCGACCCCATGAATCGCAGCACTCCAGGCCTCCCTGTCCATCACCAATTCCCGGAGTTTACTCAGAATCATGTCCATAGAGTCAGTGATGCCATCCAGCCATCTCATCCTCTGTCATCCCCTTCTCTTCCTGCCCCCAATCCCTCCCAGCATCAGAGTCTTTTCCAATGAGTCAACTCTTCGCATGAGGTGGCCAAAACACTGGAGTTTCAGCTTTAGCATCATTCCATGCAAAGAAATCCCAGGGCTGATCTCCTTCAGAATGGACTGGGTGGATCTGCTTGCAGTCCAAGGGACTCTCAAGAGTCTTCTCCAACACCACAGTTCAAAAGCATCAATTCGTCAGCCCTCAGCCTTCTTCACAGGCCAACTCTCACATCCATACATGACTACTGGAAAAACCATAGCCTTGACTAGACGGACCTTTGTTGGCAAAGTAATATCTCTGGCTTTTTAATATGCTATCTAGGTTGGTCATAATTTCCTTCCAAGGAGTAAGCGTCTTTTAATTTCATGGCTGCAGTCAACATCTGTAGTGATTTTGGAGCCCAGAAAATTAAAGTCTGACACTGTTTCCACTGTTCCCCCATCTATTTCCCATGAAGTGATGGGACCGGATGCCATGATCTTCGTTTTCTAAATGTTGAGCTTTAAGCTGTTTCACTCTCCACTTTCACTTTCATCAAGAGGCTTTTTAGTTCCTTTTCACTTTCTACCATAAGGGTGGTGTCATCTGCATATCTGAGGATATTGATATTTCTCCCAGCAATCTTTATTCTAGCCTGTGTTACTTCCAGTCCAGCGTTTCTCATGATGTACTCTGTACATAAGTTAAATAAACAGGTGACAATATACAGCCTTGACATACTCCCTTTCCTACTTGGAACCAGTCTGTTGTTCCATGTCCAGTTCTAACTGTTGCTTTCTGAACTGCATACAGGTTTCTCAAGAGGCAGATCAGGTGGTCTGGTATTCCCATCTCTTTCAGAATTTTCCACAGTTTATTGTGATCCACACAGTCAAAGGCTTTGGCATAGTCAATAAAGCAGAAATAGATGTGTTTCTGGAACTCTCTTGCTTTTTTGATGATCCAGTGGATGTTGGCAATTTGGTCTCTGGTTTCTCTGACTTTTCTAAAACTAGCATCCACATCAGGAAGTTCACGGTTCACATATTGCTGAAGCCTCGCTTGGAGAATTTTGAGCATTACTTTACTAGCATGTGAGATGAGTGCAATTGTGCAGTAGTTTCAGCATTCTTTGGCATTGCCTTTCTTTGGGAGTGGAATGAAAACTGACTTTTTCCAGTCCTGTGGCCACTGCTGAGTTTTCCAAATTTGCTGGCATATTGAGTGCAACACTTTCACAGCATCATCTTTCAGGATTTGGAATAGCTCAAGTGGAATTCTATCACCTCCACTAGCTTTGTTCGTAGTGATGCTTTCTAAGGCCCATTTGACTTCACATTCCAGGATGTCTGGCTCTAGGTCAGTGATCACACCATCGTGATTACCTGGGCCATGAAGCTCTTTTTTGTACAGTTCTTCTGTGTATTCTTGCCACCTCTTCTTAATATCTTCTGCTTCTGTTACGTCCATACCATTTCTGTCCTTTATCGAGCCCATCTTTGCATGAAATATTCCTTTGGTATCTCTGATTTTCCTGAAGAGATCCCTAGTCTTTCCCATTCTGTTGTTTTCCTCTATTTCTTTGCATTGATTGCTGAAGGCGGCTTTCTTATCTCTTCTTGCTATTCTTTGAAACTCTGCATTCAGATGCTTATATCTTTCTTTTTCTCCTTTGCTTTTCACTTCTCTTCTTTTCACAGCTATTTGTAAGGCCTCCCCTGACAGCCATTTTGCTTTTTTGCATTTCTTTTCCACGGGGATGGTCTTGATCCCTGTCTCCTGTACAATGTCGCAAACCTCATTCCATAGTTCATCAGGCACTCTATCTATCAGATCTAGGCCCTTAAATCTATTTCTCACTTCCATTGTATAATCATAAGGGATATGATTTAGGTCATACCTGAATGGTCTAGTCGTTTTCCCTACTTTCTTCAATTTACCTCTGAATTTGGCAATAAGGAGTTCATGGTCTGAGCCACAGTCAGCTCCTGGTCTTGTTTTTGCTGACTGTGTAGAGCTTCTCCATCTTTTGCTGCAAAGAATATCATCAATCTGATTTTGGTGTTGACCATCTGGTGATGTCCATGTGTAGAGTCTTCTCTTGTGTTGTTGGAAGAGGGTGTTTGTTATGACCAGTGCATTTTCTTGGCAAAACTCTATTAGTCTCTGCCCTGCTTCATCCCGCATTCCAAGGCCAAATTTGCCTGTTACTCCAGGTGTTTCTTGACTTCCTACTTTTGCATTCCTGTCACCTATAAGAAAAGGACATCTTTTTTGGGTGTTAGTTGTAAAAGGTCTTGTAGGTCTTCATAGAACCGTTCAACTTCAGCTTCTTCAGCATTACTGGTTGGGGCATAGACTTGGATTACCGTGATATTGAATGGTTTGCCTTGGAAACGAACAGAGACCATTCTGTCGTTTTTGAGATTTCATCCAATTACTGCATTTCAGACTCGTTGGTTGACCATGATGGCTACTCCATTTCTTCTGAGGGATTCCTGCCCACAGTAGTAGATATAATAGTCATCTGAGTTAAATCATCCATTCCAGTCCGTTTCAGTTCGCTGATTCCTAGAATGTCAACATTCACTCTTGCCATCTCTTCTTTGACCACTTCCAATTTGCCTTGATTCATGGACCTGACATTCCAGGTTCCTATGCAATACTGCTCTTTACAGCATCAGACCTTGCTTCTATCACCAGTCACATCCACAGCTGGGTATTCTTTTTGCTTTGGCTTCATCCCTTCATTCTTTCTGGTATTATTTCTCCACTGATCTCCAATAGCATATTCGGCACCTACTCACCTGGGGAGTTTCTCTTTCAGTATCCTTTCATTTTGCCTTTTCATACCGTTCATGGGGTTCTCAAGGCAAGAATACTGAAGTGGTTTGCCATTCCCTTCTCCAGTGGACCACATTCTGTCAGATCTCTCCTCCATGACCCGCCCATCTTGGGTTGCCCCACGGCCATGGCTTAGTTTCATTGAGTTAGACAAGGCTGTGGTCCTACTGTGATTAGATTGACTAGTTTTCTGTGAGTATGGTCTCAGTGTGTTTGCCTTCTGATGCCCTCTTGCAACACCTACCATCTTACTTGGGTTTCTCTTACCTTGATGTGTATACAATTATAACTCAATAGAAATTTTAAAAATTAAAATAGAAAAAAAAGGGTGAGTTTCAGGGGAGTTCTTATTTCTGATTGCTTATCTTCTTAAACATACTGCATCACTTTCTATACATGACACTTAGCCAATTCAATTTACATCTATATATGCTCTGGCTTCATTTTTTAGCATTTCTATAAACATAACATACCTGTATTGGTTCGTCTCCCTGAAGAATTTTAAAGGGATCTATGATCCCTCAATATTCAGGAAGGGTTGATTCTAGGACTCTGGTAGATGTAAAAATGTGCAGGTACTCCAATCCCTTGTATAAAACAGTCTAGTATTTGCATATAGACTACACACATCCTTCTGTGTAGTTTAAATAATCTCTAGGTTACTTATAATACCTGATACAATGTAAATGCTATGTAAATGGGCCAGGGTATGGCAAGTTCAAATTTTGCTTTTTGGAACTTTCAGAAATTTTAAATATTTTCAGCCTGCAGTTGAGTTCACAGATGCAGAGCCTCCAGATATGGACAGCTGACTATATCTGTATTTGGCCACTTCCTTTGGGCCAGCGCTTATCCTCAGTTGGTTGATATTACCTTCCTCAAGGGAAATAAGATTTACCTTCCCCTCAAATGCTCAATTTCATTCCCTACTAATAAAAAAGTAATTTTCTTCTTCACTTTTCTTGAGGTGCAACAGGCATAATTTTCACTGGAATACTAAATGAAAGTGAAAGCGAAAGTTGTTCAGTCAGATCCCACTCTTTAGGTCCCACACACTATACAGTCCATGAATTCTCCAGGCCAGAATACTGGAGTGGGTAGCCTTTCCCTTCTCCAGGGTTCTTCCCAACCCAAGGATCAAATCTAGGGCTCCCACATTGCAGGTGGCTTCTTTACCAGCTGAGCCACAAGGGAAGCCCAAGAAATACTAAGTTTAATGTTATTTCCAAACAAAAACATCAGTTTAGAGGTATTTCAAAATATTCTTAAAAAGTATATGGGGGGGGGGGAACCTAATCATTGTATTAAACAATCACTATCTTTTGAGAGCATATTCTTTGCCACACTCTAACAGGTGTGATTTGCATACACTTTTAATTTCCATTCTCAGATTAAACATTCTTAAAAATTCTTAATGTATTTGTAGTTATGCTATTATGGTATATAAAACCAAAGTTTATGTGCCTATTCACTATTAAGGATAAAAGTGACTGTGGTACAAAGCACACACATCCACCCCATAAGCAAGAACTGTTTTACAGGAGTTAGTGGCCAGATGTTTTAAAGGATAGTGATAGTTAAAAATAGACCTCAAAAGGAAGATATTATTTCAAAAAATGTTCTAAATATTTGCCAAAGGGTAACACACTTTTTCTTTAAGTCACTGCTTTCATACTGTGCTTTTTCAAATAACTTCATTTTCAATATAATTTAGAGCTGATATGAGTTGTTATAAAACTTTGATGTCCTTTGATGAGATTTCTTGAGTTAGAAACAAAAGGATTGAATTATATTTAGTACATGGAAATTTATCTGTAGTCTAAATCCTAAAGATACAGGGCTCACTGACTGAGAAAAAATCACAGGGCACAGTCGCTTCAGTAAGAGTGATTTCCAGAGAATGTTGGAGGAAAACCAGAAGTCCAATGTATTAGGTGTTGAAGGTGATCAGAGAATTAGCAAGTCTGATAGTGGTTTGAATGGAAGCAGGAAGATAGGAAAGTAAATAATCATTTGTCTCTTTTTCTTTGTGGTAAATGAATGGTTTTCTTAGGACATACACTTACAATGTATTTGTATAATGAAGAAATGGAACCATATATACAGTGAAGATCAAATAAATAAATGTGAAAAGTAAACTGGTAAAAAATATCTGAAAATTTTCACAATCAAAAGACTATTATTTTTATGTTGGTTTCCTCTACTAGAATATAGACTGTATTTTCTCTGTCTTGTAAACTTTATATACTTATTGTCTAGAGTGATAATGCTAATAAGTTCTTGCTGAATGAATTTATGCAAGATTTGTAAAGGAATATAAAGGGCTAAGACCAGGATGGGGAGAGTTTGAATAATTAGGGATTGTGATTGACCTACTTATATATATTAGGCATTTCAGAGCTGACTGTGTTGTTTTCCTGTAACTTAGAATACATAAATTTATTGAGGAAGATTGAGAAGCTGCAAAGATAGTGTAATTTTTAAAGCAGGCCTAAGCAATGCAAAAGTGAAAGTGAAAGTGAAGTCGCTCAGTCGTTTCCGACTCTTTGCGACTCCATGGGCAGTAGCCTGCACCAGGCTCCTCCGTTCATGGGATTTTCTAGGCAAGAGTACTGAAGTGGGTTGCCATTTCCTTCTCCAGGGAATCTTCCTGACCCAGGGATCGAACCCAGGTCTCTCGCATTGTAGACAGACACTTTACCATCTGAGCCACCAAGCTGAGCCCAAAAAGAATAGGTGTCATTCAAATCAGATTAACACTGTGCCAATATTAAGGGATTCATGCACTGTTTTATGCTTTTATAATCCACATTCACTTACTAATATGTTAAACTGAATTATAACCACCTACTATGCAACTCTTTTCTAGAATAGACTAGAAATCTCTCCAAAACAGACCATTTTTTAGTCTTCTTTATAGATCAAAAATCTAGCAGCATAGTAATAAACATTCTTTTAGGAAATGCATACATAGCAAACATTTTGTTACTAAACCAATTTGACAGGTACAGGACAGTATTCCAATTACCTTATTTTTTTATTTTTATTTTTTTTAGAAATGCAAAGACTCTTCATGCAGAGCTTACTATAGACAGGCGGTCACACATGTTTTGGCAGAGACTCAAGAGCAGGTGGAGGAATGAAAAAAGGGTATGTGTGATTATCAGAGGCTGTTGATTTAAGCATTCAAGGTAAAATATGAATATGTCATCTTCAGTTTTTTAATTATTCACTTCAGCTTGAATAGTCAAATACATAAATTCTTTAAGTAATTAATGTATCTCTCTTCGTGACATCCTTGAGGCATAGGCAAAAATCTCAGTAGTATCAATATAATATTTGTGTGTTATGCTGATTCCACCTCCCCCACCAAATAAAAACCACAGGCTATCCTTGTAGAAACTTAGATTCAAATGTGACTTTGGAACTGGCTTTTATCACAAGCAAATGGAGAAAATTCGGTAAAAATATATTTATAGAAGTGCATGTTCAAATCAGGTGGTAAGAGCTACAACTAGCACTGAGCCTTTGTTAAAGACACTATGCTAATCCCATCATATGCCTTACTGTGTATAACTCTCTTGAGACTCTGTGAATTGGGTCCGAGTATTACAACCCCATGAATCGCAGTACGCCAGGCCTCCCTGTCCATCACCAACTCCCGGAGTTCACTCAGACTCATGTCTATAGAGTCGGTGATGCCATCCAACCATCTCATCCTCTGTTGTCCCCTTCTCCTCCTGCCCCCAATCCTCCCAGCATCAGGGTCTTTTCCAATGAGTCAACTCTTTGGATGAGGTGGCCAAAGTATTGGAGTTTCATCCTCAGCATCAGTCCTTGCAATGAACACCCAGGACTGATCTCCTTTAGGATGGACTGGTTGGATCTCCTTGCAGTTCAAGGGACTCTCAAGAGTCTTCTCCAACTGGCGTGCTGGGATTTATGGGGTCGCAAAGAGTCAGACATGACTGAGCGACTGAACTGAACTGATGCTCCATGTATCTCCTTGTTCCCCTGGAAGCAGCATCAACCCAAGATATTTTCTTAGCATAATAGATAATAGAAGCACAGGTGAGTAAGTAAATACAGTAGAATATTTAAAAGCTCTGATTTCATAACACTTGCTGATCCTTTCTTGACTGAATCTCATGATATGATTAAACCCAAACAGTAGACTGTACACTATGCCTGGAGGCTTAAATTGTCCAAAGGAGTATTACTCTGGTAGGGCAGAGGAGTGACAGTTTACTGCATAATAATCTAATCTATTATGCATTGGAATACATGAAAGTATATAGTGATGGATAGTACTGGAATAAAATGGGGGTGATTTAAATGCTTAACTGAAGGAAAAATCAAAGTGATTCCATAACTAAGTTATTTTCAATTATAGTGAAGGTACCAGGCAGGGTTCCTACAGGAAACAGATGGCACACGGAAATTTTGTAATTTGGAAGAGCTTAATAAAGGAAAAAAATTACAAGATAAAGCCACGGTATAGAAAACCCACAAAATTACAATACTTTGGAGCTAGCAAAAGCAGGACTCTTAACACCCCTAGCTCTCAAGACACACTTAGATGGGCTATGATGTTGAACACAGTCATGAACTGTATCCAAACAACTGACTACCAGAGGCTGTGCTCTTGGATCCAGTCAGTAATCAGCCTGTGGTAACCCCAAAGATGGTTAGCAGATAAATATCCAGATTTACTACACACATTTCCACCTACAGCCATCTGCTGCTCCCCATTGGACAAACCTAGAACTACAAGAGGATACCAGAATCAGTCTCATGGATGACTTCCATCTAGGGTGGGTAATTGTTTTTAGGGGCACTAAAAATATATCCTGCATAGAACAGCAAATAATTTATATTTCAATGTAACTTTCAGGGACTGTAAATCTCCATAGTACTGCCTCTTTTATGTACTTCTAGTATACTGTTACACTATTCCTTAGTGAGGGAGAGATAGAGTTGCAAGTAGTAAACTCATTATTACACTTAGGATAGTTTAGAGGCTGTTTTGTCACAACCTGTAATGATAGAATATTAAGAATCATAAAGATTAAAAACCTATCTACTTGAAATTTGGGGTGTTTTTCAAAATATTTATTTCAAGATCTTTCTGTGTTGTTGGGTGTTGTCATTATAGACATGCCTGAACCAGCTAAGTCTGCTCCTGCACCTAAAAGGGCTCTAAAAAAGCTGTGACCAAGGCCCAGAAGAAGGACAGCAAGAAGCACAAGTGCAGCCACAAGGAGAGCTACTCCGTGTACGGGTACAAGGTGCTGAAGCAAGTCCATCTGGACACTGGCATCTTGTCCAAGGCCATGGGAATCATGAACTCCTTCGTCAACGACATTTTCGAGTGCATCGCTGGCAAGGCATCACGCCTGGCGCATTACAACAAACACTCGACTATCACAAACAGGGAGATCCAGAACGCCGTGCGCTTGCTGCTACCTGGGGAGCTGGCCAAGCACGCTGTGTCCGAGGGCACAAAGGCTGTCACCAAGTATACCAGCTCCAAGTAAATACAATATGCCTAGCCGCTGTTAATGGAGAAGGCAATGACATTTCACTCCAATACTCTTGCCTGGAAAATCCCATGGACAGAGGGCCTGGTGGGCTGTATAGTCCATGGGGTCGTTAAGAGTCGGACACGACTGAGCGACTTCACTTTCACTCAAAATATTTATATAAAATATATGTGTTATACTTGTGAACATTAAACATTTAAGGTTCTCTGACATAACAAAACATAGACACTGGCTGTGAATCTTATGACATCAACTATTATGTATTTGACCTCGAGAAAGACATTCAAATTCTCCATGTATCCAGTTCTCCATGTATCATTTTATTCATTTGTGAGGATCTATATAAACTGGTAAGAGTTAGGCAAATACAGGGACACTCTTCAGAGTAATGCCTTTTACATAATAAGCATTCATTAAGGTGTACTAGTGAATGTTATGTAAGGCCACAACTTTTGATAATATTTCTAACAATTTTTAGAATAAAACTAAGGGAAATACACAACAAAGACATTATAAGCATTAGCTGTAAGAATTCAGCATGTTAAACAAAAATGTAAATATGTGCAGGTTAAATAATTATGCATTTATTTAAATATGTTAAACATGATTTTATGAGACTTTCACTAATATTAAGGTAACTTTAAGACAGAGCCAAAGGAAAACCAAAACACCCAGTTGTGGATGTGACTGGTGATAGAAGCGAGGTCTGATGCTGTAGAGAGTAATACTGTATAGGAACCTTAAATGTTAGGTCCATGAATCAAGGCAAATTGGAAGTGGTCAAACAGGAGATGGCAAGAGTGAACGTCGACATTCTAGGACTCAGTGAACTAAAATGGACTGGAATGGGTGAATTTAACTCAGATGACCATTATATTTACTACTGTGGGCAGGAATCCCTTAGAAGAAATGGAGTAGCCATCATGGTCAACAAGAGAGTGTGAAATACAGTACTTGGATGCCAATCTCAAAAACGACAGTGTGACCTCTGTTGGTTTCCAAGACAAACCATTCAATATCAATGTAATCCAAGCCTATGCCCCGACCAGTAACACTGAAGAAGCTGAAGTTCAACAGTTTTATGAAGACTTACAAGACCTTCTAAAACTAACACCCAAAAAACATGTTCTTTTCACTATCAGATCAGATCAGATCAGTTGCTCAGTCGTGTCCGACTCATTGCGACCCCATGAATCGCAGCACGCCAGGCCTCCCTGTCCATCACCAACTCCCGGAGTTTGCACAGACTCATGTCCATCGAGTCAGTGATGCCATCCAGCCATCTCATCCTCTGTCGTCCCCTTCTCCTCCTGCCCCCAATCCCTCCCAGCATCAGAGTCTTTTCCAATGAGTCAACTCTTCGCATGAGGTGGCCAAAGTACTGGAGTTTCAGCTTTAGCATCATTCCTTCCAAAGAAATCCCAGGGCTGATCTCCTTCAGAATGGACTGGGTGGATCTCCTTGCAGTCCAAGGGACTCTCAAGAGTCTTCTCCAACACCACAGTTCAAAAGCATCAATTCGTCAGCACTCAGCCTTCTTCACAGTCCAACTCTCACATCCATACATGACTACTGGAAAAACCATAGCCTTGACTAGACGAACCTTTGTTGGCAAAGTAATGTCTCTGCTTTTGAATATGCTATCTAGGTTGGTCATAACTTTCCCTCCAAGGAGTAAGTGTCTTTTAATTTCATGGCTTCTGTCACCATCTGCAGTGATTTTGGAGCCCAGAAAAACAAAGTCTGCCACTGTTTCCACTGTTTCCCCATCTATTTCCCATGAAGTGGTGGGACCGGATGCCATGATCTTCGTTTTCTGAATGTTGAGTTTTAAGCCAACTTTTTCACTCTCCACTTTCACTTTCATCAAGAAGCTTTTTAGTTCCTCTTCACTTTCTTCCATAAGGGTGGTGTCATCTGCATATCTGAGGTTATTGATATTTCTCCCGGCAATCTTGATTCCAGTTTGTGTTTCTCCCAGTCCAGCGTTTCTCATAATGTACTCTGCATATAAGTTAAATAAGCAGGGTGACAATATACAGCCTTGACGTACTCCTTTTCCTATTTGGAACCAGTCTGTTGTTCCATGTCCAGTTCTAACTGTTGCTTCCTGACCTGCATATAGGGGACTGGAATGCAAAAGTAGCAAGTCAGGAAACACCTGGAGTAACAGGCAAATTTAGCCTTGGAATACAGAATGAAGCAGGGCAAAGGCTAAATAGAGTTCTGCCGAGAGAATGCACTGGTTATAGCAAACACCCTCTTCCAACACCACAAGAGTAGACAGACCAGATAGCTAACACCGAAATCAGAGTTATTATATTCTTTGCAGCCAAAGATGGAGAAGCTATATACAGTCAGCAAAAACAAGACTGGGAGCTGACTACGGCTCAAATCATGAACTCCTTAGTGCCAAGCTCAGACTTAATTGAAGAAAGTAGGGGAAACCACTGGACCATTCAGGTATGACCTAAATCAAATCCCTTACGATTATACAGTGGAAGTGAGAAATAGATTTAAGGGACTAGATCTGATAGAGTTCCTAATGAACTATGGACAGAGGTTCATAACATTGTGCAAGAGACAGGGATCAAGACCATCCCCAAGAAAAAGAAATGCAAAAAAAAAAAAAAAAAAAGGCTGTCTGAGGAGGCTTTACAAAGAGCTGTGAAAAGAAAAGAAGCAAAGGAGAAAAGAAAAGATATACCCATTTGAATGCAGTTTCAGAGAATAGCAAGGAGAGATAAGAAAGCCTTCCTCGTTGATCAATGCAAAGAAATAGAGGAAAACAATAGAATGGGAAAGACTAGAGATCTCTTCAAGAAAATTAGAGATACCAAGGGAACATTTCATGCAAAGATGGGCTCAATAAAGGACAGAAATTTTAAGGGCCTAAAAGAAGGAGAAGATATTAAGAAGAAGTGGCAAGAATATTACAGAAGAATTGTAGAGAAATGATCTTCATGACCCAGATAACCATGATGGTGTGATCACTCACCTAGGGCCAGACATCCTTGGACGGTGAGTCAAGTGGGTCTTAGGAAGCATCACTACCAACAAAACCAATGGAGATGATGGAATCCCAGTTGAACTATTTCAAATACTGAAAGAGGATGCTATGAAAGTGCTACACTCAATATGCCAGCAAATTTGGAAAACTCAGCAGTGGCCACAGGACTGGAAAAGGTCACTTTTCATTCCAATCCCAAAGAAAGGCAATGCCAAAGAATGCTCAAATTACCACACAATTGCACTCATCTCACATGCTAGTAAAGTAATGCTTAAAATTCTCCAAGCCAGGCTTCAGCAATATGTGAACTGTGAACTTCCAGATGTTCAAGCTGGTTTTAGAAAAGGCAGAGGAACCAGAGATCAAATTGCCAACATCTGCTGGATCATGGAAAAAGAAAGAGAGTTCCAGAAACACATCTATTCCTGCTTTATTGAGTATGCCAAAGCTTTTGATTGTGTAGATCACAATAAACTGTGGAAAACTCTGAAAGAGATGGGAATACCAGACCACCTGACTTGTCTCTTGAGAAATCTGTATGCAGGTCAGGAAGCAACAGTTAGAACTGGACATGGAACAACATACTGGTTCCAAATAGGAAAAGGAGTGCGTAAAGGCTGTATATTGTCACCCTGCTTATTTAACTTATATGCAGAGTACACCATGAGAAATGCTGGACTGGAAGAAGCACATGCTGGGATAAAGGTTGCCAGGAGAAATATTAATAACCTCATATATGTTGGTGATACCATTCTTATGGCAGAAAGTGAAGAGGAACTCAAAAGCCTCTTGATGAAAGTGAAAGTGGAGAATGAAACAATTAGCTTAAAGCTCAACATTCAGAAAACGAAGATCATGGCATCCGGTCCCATCACTTCACGGCAAATACATGGGGAAACAGTGGAAACAGTGAGAGACTATTTTTGGGGGCTTCAAAATCACTGCAGATGGTGACAGAAGTCATGAAATTAAAAGACTCTTGCCCCCTTGGAAGTAAAGTTATGAAAAATATATACAGCATATTAAAAAGCAGACATTACTTTGCCAACAAAGGTCCGTCTAGTCAAGGCTATGGTTTGTCCAATAGTCATGTATGGATGTGAGAGTTGGACTCTAAAGAAAGCTGAATGCTGAAGAATTGGTATTTTGAACTGTGGTGTTGGAGAAGACTTGTGAAGAGTCCCTTGGATTGCAAAGAGATCCAACCAGTCCATCCTAAAAAAGATAATCCTAGGTGTTCATTGGAAGGACTGATGTTGAAGCTGAAACTAATACTTTGGCTACCTATTTCAAAGAGCTGGCTCATTTGAAAAGACCCTGATGCTGGGAAAGATTGAAGGCAGGAAAATGAGATGACATTGGATGAAATGGTTGGATGGCATCACTGAGTCAATGGACATGAGTTTGGGTAAACTCTGGGAGTTGATGATGGAAAGAGAGGCTTGGTGTGCTGTGTTCCATGGTGTAGCAAAGAGTCAGACACGACTGAATGACTGAACTGAACTTCAGGTAACTTTTCCTCGTTTTCTTTTTCTTGTTTCATGGATTTCATTACAGAATGATCAAGTTACGGTAACATGCCTTCAACTTAGAAAAGTGACAGGCTTGAATTGTGTCTGCAATTCTATTTTATGCTTTGCAAATCCAGGAAAAAAAAAACATGATTAACTTCTTGATGTCTTTGGGGTGGTACAACTTTGCCAGCTTTTTGTTTATTTTCTAGATTTGATTATTTCTCCACATGTCTATATCCATATTTTTACCTTCACAATGAAACTAGCCTCCAAGAAATAAAACCAATTTCAAGATATTATCTTACACTGTTTCCAAGCTAGGGGCCACCAACTCAAATTCATTTCTGAGCTAAGAGATACGCAACACCCTTTGGACTGGATCCAAAGAATGACCAACTTCAGAAGATAGCCCTGTTATTCTACATACAGGCTTGTTATTTTATACACAGGCTCCAAAATAAGTCCACAAATATGTCCTATCATGAATAATTATTCATGGTGGTTGTTTTTTAGGTGCTAAGTCATGTCTGATTCTTTTATAATACCAGGGACTGTAGCCCACCTGGCTCCTCATTCATGGATTTCCCGTGCAAGAATATTGGAGTAGGTTGTCATTTCCTTCTCCAGGGGTTCATTCCTGACCCAGGGCTTGAACTGATGTCTCCTGCATTAGCAGGCAGTTTTTACCACTGAGCCACCAGGGAAGACCAATAATAATTTTAACAGTTACTGAAGTAGAATTACATGCAGATATGTAACATAAATATCACCTATACCTTCTGTTTCTATATACAGAAAAGCTGTGAGTTTCTAAATTATCTACCAAGCAATGAAGAAGATCATTTAAAGGAAGAGATGACAGTATTTCAGTTTTAATGTTTAACATATTTTAAGCACTTAATACATCCATTGGAAGAAAATGATTAGTCAGAAGCTGTATATTCAGTCCAAAAGACCATTATTATTCAGAAAAATCACTTAATTTCTTATGGCATGAAATAGCTTTTTTTTTTTTTTTTGTAAGTTTTCCGGCTAGATTTAACCATATTTGATATGAACAAATTCATGATGTACTTTTGCAGAAATAATCTTCTCCCAAAGTTGATCATATTTCTTACCTTTAAAAAGTTTCCTTTTCCACCTTTTTTTAAAGGACTTTAAATCTTATTTTGTCAAAAATCCCCTAATAATAATCACATAAGATTAAAACAAACTGTGTATGTATATCACAACAAACTGGAAAATTCTTAACAATATGGGAATACCAGACCACTTTACCTGCCTTCTGAGAAACCTGTATGCATGTCAAGGAGCAACTGTTGGAACTGGACATGAAACAACTGACTGATTCCAAATTGGGAAAGGAGTACCTCAAGGCTGTCTATTGTCACCCCGCTTATTTAACATATGTAGAGGACATCGTAAGAAATGCCAGGCTGGATGACTCACAAGCTGGAATCAAGATTGCAGGGGAAAATATCAATAACCTCAGATATGCAGATGGCACCACTCTAATGGCAGAAAGTGAAGAGGAACTGAAGAGACTCTTGATAAAAGTGAAAGAAGAGAGTGAAAAAACTGGCTTAAAGCTCAACATTGAAAAACCTAAGATCAGGGCATCATGTCCCATTATTTCATGGCAAATAGATGGGGAAACAATGGAGACAGTGAGAGACTTTATTTTTTTAGGCTCCAAAATCACTGTGGATGTTTAACTGCAGCTATGAAATTAAAAGATGCTTGCTCCTTGGAACCATGACAAACTTGGCCAGCAAGTTAAAAAGCAGAGACATCACGTTGCCAACAAAAGTCCATATAAACAAAGCTATGGTTTTTACAGTAGTCATGTATGGGTCTGAGAGCTGGACCATAAAGAAGGCTGACCACCAAAGAACTGATGCTTTCAAATTGTAGTGTGGAGAAGACTCTTCAAAGTCCCCTGGAAAACAAGGAGTTCAAACCAGTCAATCCTAAAGGAAAGCAACCCTGAATATTCACTCAAAGGACTGATGCTGAAGCTCTAATACTTTGGCCACCTTATGTGAAGAGCTGACTCACTGGAAAAGACCCTGATGCTGGGAAAGGCTGTTCAGTTCAGTTTAGTCGCTCAGTCAGGTCCGACTCTTTGCGACTCCATGAATCGCAACACTCCAGGCCTCCCTGTCCATCACCAACTCCCGGGGTCTATCCAAACCCTTGTCCATCTAGTCGGTGATGCCATCCAACCATCTCATCCTGTCATCCCCTTCTCCTCCTGCCCCCAATCCCTCCCAGCATCGGGTCTTTTCCAATGAGTCAACTCTTTGCATCAGGTGGCCAAAGTATTGGAGTTTCAGCTTCAACATCAGTCCTTCCAATGAACACCCAGGACTGATCTCCTTTAGGCTGGACTGGCTGGATCTTCCTGCAGTTTAAGGGACTCTCAAGAGTCTACTCCAACATCAGAGTTCAAAAGCATCCATTCTTCGGTGCTCAGCTTTCTTCATCGTCCAACTCTCACATCCATACATGACTACTGGAAAAACCATAGCCTTGACTAGATGGACCTTTGTTGGCAAAGTAATGTCTCTGCTTTTAAATATGCTATTTAGGTTGGTCATAACTTTCCTTCCAAGGCTAAGAGAGGTGGAAAAGGGGGCAAGAAAGAATGAGATGGTTGGGGTCATCACTGAAGTGACTCAATGGACATGAGTTTGAGTAAATTTGGAGAAAAACTCAAAGACAGGGAAGCATATGGTGCTTCAGTCCCAGGATCACAGAGTCAGACACAACTTAGTGACTGAAAAACCATCACCACATGGGATATGGTTACATACAAATTACACATCTTACACATGTACCATCTGAATTAGAATTTTTTAATTTTAAATTTATTTAATTGGAGGCTAATTACTTTACAATATTTTATTGGTTTTGCCATACATCAACATGAATCTGCCATGGGTATATATGTGTTCCCCATCCTGAATTGCTGTCCCACCTCCGTCCCCGTACTATCCCTCTGGGTCATCCCAGTGCACCAGCCCCAAGCATCCTGTATCCTGCATCGAACCTGGACTGGTGATTCGTTTCTTATATGATATTATACATGTTTCAATGCCATTCCCCCAAATCATCCCACCCTCTCCCTCTCCCACAGAGTCCAAAAGACTGTTCTATACATCTGTGTCTCTTTTGCTGTCTCACATACAGGGTTATTGTTACCATCTTTCTAAATTCCATACATATGCATTAGTATACTGTATTGGTGTTTTTCTTTCTGGCTTACTTCATTCTGTATAATAGGCTCCAGTTTCATCCACCTCATTAGAACTGATTCAAATGTATTATTTTTAATGGCTGAGTAATATTCCATTGCGGAGAAGGCAATGGCACCCCACTCCAGTACTCTTGCCTGGAAAATCCCATGGACAGAGGAGACTGGTAGGCTGCAGTCTATGGGGTTGCAAGGAGTTGGACACGACAGAGGGAAATCACTTTCACTTTTAACTTTCATGCATTGGAGAAGGAAATGGCAACCCACTCCAGTGTTCTTGCCTGGAGAATCCCAGGGACTGGGGAGCCTGGTGGGCTGCCATCTCTGGGGTCACACAGAGTCGGACACGACTGAAGTGACTTAGCAGCAATATTCCATTGTGTATATATACCACATCTTTCTTATCCATTCATCTGTTGATGGACATCTAAGTTGCTTCCATGTCCTGGCTATTATAAACAGTGATGCAATGAACATTGGGGTACATGTGTCTCTTTCAATTCTGATTTCTTTGGTGTGTATGCCCAGCAGTGGGATTGCTGGGTCATAGAATTTTTAAGAGTCCTGGAAATCTGATGTTTTTAAAATTTAATTTTTTCCAAGCATAATTATACAAGTATATGAATAATGTTTGTTTTGCTTATATTTATTCATCTTGAGAGGTTTAGCTAAATTTATTGTAGGGTTTTTTTATATTACCATAATAAATCTAACATTTAATTTTTCATAAATTGTTTTCATTGTTTATTTTTGTCATCCACATTATAATGGATAAAACACTTTATTCACTCACCATTATTGTACATTACTCCTTTCATAAAATTCTGCTATACATTAGAAGACATCAAAATAACATTCAACATGACACTGGAATTTATACTTTTCTATTATAAAACTTTTCTAGTTTGACCTATTAAAATATCTCAAGAATCAAAAATATTTTAGAAATATTTCTCTTCCTTTTCAGTGATTAGTGAGTTACATATCCATGTGTTTTGAGCTGAATTCCCCTACCCTCACCACCATTTCAAATACATTGAAGTGCTAAAACAGAAAGTGAGGTTATTTGGAAGAGGGTCTTTATTCGGGGAATAAATTCAGTGTTGTCATTAGTGTGGGCTCTCTCTTCCTAAAGGGACCTTAATAGTTCTGCTTAGCTTGACTAAGCTTTAGATAGATTTCTTCCTAACTCTGGGTCCCTGACCTCTCTTTTTAGACATTAAAGAAAGCTTGCAATTGTAAATTATTTCTGCTCCATTAAGATGTAAATCCTCTCTCAGCCTCTTGCCAGCCTTTTTAACCTTGAAATAACCTTGATTTAGAACTAAGAATGTCTTTCCCAAAGACCTGGGAGTCATCCCTTTGAAATATAATCATTAAGACAGAGGCCCTTCTCCTAGTCTCTGTGGCAGGGTAGGGACCTGACTACAATAGGCCCCAATTAGCAGACACAGATGGCCTAGTCACGGAAGCCAGTGCACCTCCCTCCACTAATATCCCTGCCACTACTTTTTCACTAGCTCACCCCAGAGCTTAAAAATTCTCTTGCCATTTGTCTCAACAGAGTTGAGTTCAATTTCTCTATTGTAATAGTCTAGACAACTTCTGCGATATCTGTGAATACAATCTTCTTTGGCCACTCGTCCTGTCTGGTGCAGTTTTTACTTAACAGCTGTACTCCAATTTAATTAGAATCTTTCAAATGGGGGGAGAAAAGCAATGACAAACCTAGAGAGTGTATTAAAAAGCAGAGACATTATTTTGCCTCCAAAGTTCCCTATACTCAAAGCTATGGTTTTTCCAGTAGTCTTGTACAGATGTGAGAAATGGACAATGAAAAAAGTTGAATGCTGAAGAATTGATGCCTTTGAACTGTGGTTCTGGAGAAGACTCTTGAGAGTCCCTTGGACTGCAAGGAGATCAAACCAATTAATTCCTAAAGGCAGTCAATCCTGAATATTCATTGGAAGAACTGATTCTGAAGCTCCAATACTTTGGCCACCAGATGGGAAGGGCCAACTCTTTGTAAAAGACCCTGATGCTGGGCAAAATTGAAGGCAGGAGGATAGGGGATGTCAAAGGATGAGATGGTTGGATGGCTTCACGGACTTAATGGACACTAACTTGAGCAAACTTCGGGAGATGGTGAAGGACAGGGAAGCCTCACATGCTGCAGTCCATGGGTCTCAAAGAGTTGGACACAACAGAGCAACTGAACAACAACAACAACACAAAGTGGGCAAAGGCAGGCACAGAGGCAGACACGTACACTGGGAGAATGTCACATGACGATGAAGGCAGAGATCTGAGTGATGCAGCAGAAGTCAAGGAATGTGAAAAATTCCTGCCAAACTACCTGAAGTTAGAAGAGAGGCACTGAACAGATTTCCCCTAACAGCCCTCAGAGGGAACTAACCCTGTTGACACCCTGATCTTGGACTTCTAACCTCAAGAACTGTGAAAGAAAACATTTCTTTTGTTGAAGCCACACAGTTCATAGTGTTTTGTTTCAACAGCCCTAAGAAACTAATGGGCTTCCCTGGTGGCTCATTGGTAAGAGAATCTGCCTGCCAATTCAAGAGATGCAGGTTGGATTTCTGATTCAGGAAGAACCCCTGGAGAAGGAAATGGCCCCCATTCCAGTATACTTGCCTGTGAAATCCCATGGACAGAGGAGCTGGGTGGGTTACAGTCCATGGAGTTGCAAAAGAGTTGGATATAACTTAGCAACTAAACAACAAAAACAAGAAAACTAATACATTGTATTATGTAGTGATAAGACTTGATTTGTAGTTGAGAAAGCTAGTCTTAGAGACCTACTCTGCTGCTTCCTTATTTGGGAGCTGGAATAAATCTGTAAGCTTTCTAAATTTCCATATCTTCACTGACAATTGAATGACCTAACATTGTGAGAGATGTTTGCTCATAACAGGGATAAATAAAATGAAGCATTATTTCTCATTTGAAAGATAATTTTCTAAGGTTAAAGACAACAATAGCAAAGTTTCTTAAAAAACAAAAAAAATGAAACCAGGATTAAGGACTCAGCAGTTTTCCTTAAGAAAGGAAAAATCTGGAATTTCAAACATTTCTCCTTTGAATTTTCTACTTTGCTAGCGTTTTTCATGGAATCTGTATTAAGTTTTATCAAATGTTCAAAATCTTAAAAGAGCCTATATATTTTCACTGCAAACTAGTTTATTTCACTGATATATAACTCCATCCTGATCTCAGCATAGACGTATAGGTCATTTGTCATCTTTACAACCCTCTCACAAGGAGGGTAGAATCTCCAAATTCTCTTAAGTAGAAACACTTGTCTCTATTTTTTTTTAAAGAAAGTATACACAGAGTGACCTAGAAAACTTATATTTCTATTATAAACCTCAGCCTTTTTATCATCAGTTATGTGCCTTTTTAATACTTTTTATTAACACTGGTGCTTGGTAAAGTAATATGAAAGACAGTATAAGACTTCTTGAAACAGTATAATTTACAAATGGAGAGGTTTTATAACAAGGGAACAATTTTATAATAACATTTTGCTTTTCTATCCCTCACAAAGAGCTCAGGGAAAATAAACAAGGATCCATTTAAAGTCTGGGTTGGTCCCAGTTTGACTGGGTTCCATGCTAGGCAGGGTGCCATAATTTAAAGTTACACTAATCAATCATGAAACAAATAGTAATATCAGCAAGTGAAAAAAAAGTAAACTTAGAGAATGAAAAACAATGGCCTGTTAGGAATAATCAGGTGAGGACCAGTGGTTAAGGATGGTAACAAATAGTGAACTGCTTTGTTATACTTTTCCTATTTTTTTAATCCCAGGAAACGACCTTTTAAAGGTGAGTTAACACCCTTTTAAAGGTGAGTTAAACACCCTTTTAAAGGTGTTGATAACTTTATGAACCGTAGATCATATCAATATCAATAGACTGAGTGAAGCCACAACTTTCAATAATGCTAAAAATTATTCATTGAACAAAAGATACAGAGAAGTCACTGGACAGAAGGTGTATTTTTTGATGTGCTAATTTCAGTCTCCTTGGTCCTAGGTTAATTAACAACAGCCTCTTAAAATAGTTATATCAGTCTCATACTACACAGATCAAATTTTAGTTTGTCAAAAATGAATATAATCGAGTGTTGATTGTGATTAATGCAAGTTCAGCTGCAAGAGATAAAAAAGATTCCTTTTCTTCCTCTGTCAGTGGAATACCAGCAAAGATCAAAATAATCTCTGATCCATTACTGTATAAAGTATTGGTTTTAACTATTTTGAAGTATTTATTTACACACGTTATTTGGTACATTAAGTTTTCCAAGCTCTTTATTAGACATTACAGTAGAAAAGAGGGCTTCCCAGGTGGTGCTAGTGATAAAGAATCTGCCTGCCAACGCAGGTTCAATCCCTGGGCTCAGAAGATCCTCTACAGGAGGAAAGGGGAACCCACTCCAGTATTTTTGCCTGGAAAATTCCACAGACAGAGGAATTTGTCGGACTACAGTTCACTGGGCCACAAAGAGTGGGACATGACTGAGCACAGAGTATGAAGAGATCACAATATGTAACTTGTAGAGAAGGAGTGGTGATGGCCTATGGCCTGTAGGGAGCAGAGATACAGTGATGACTTCCAACAAATTGATATCCAAAGCAGGATTTTGAAAGGGAAGCGTCACAGGAGCATGCCTCTATCTAGAAGGGAAATAGAATGGCAACAGAGAGACCAACTATATGTTATTTCCATAGTCCAGGTGAGAAATGGTGAGAATAATCTGAGATTGTGGCAAAGGTGAAGGAAAGAATAATGCCAGGTTCAAGAGGCCTGAGACCAGGTGGACATGATAGAAGAAAGTTATTAGTAAAGCATAGCCCAAGGATTTAATTTCAATGGCTATGTAAGTAGCAAAGTCTTAACAAAGCACACATAGTGTGCTCTTGCCAAAACAGGTTGGAAGTGAATGCAATTAACTTGCTATCAGAGATAATGAGTTTCAGAAACCAGTTCATTATCCAAGATCTACATGAAACTGCTTTTCAGCTTTAAAAAAAAAGAAAAATGAAGCCTAGACATTAAGATACTAGGAGAACTTATACTGGGTAGATTTTGAGGGGAATAGATGAAAAATATCTTTAAGTTGTAAGAAGAAAACTCAAATTTCATTAGGCACTTGCAAAGATTTATCAGGAAATGTAAATTTGGTCATTTCTCCATCTTTGAGAGCTGTTTGTCAGAGTTACAAGTATATTCACATTTCTTTCTACCTCTGTGTAACCAAGTTAATTTTTTCCCCATAAATACCCCATCATTGAATACAGAGAAAAATAAACAAAGAAATAAAAACATAAAACAACTTTGGTTTAATCTCACTGTTTTCGTTTTCTAGAGCTGCTGTAACAAATTACCACATGAGTGAATTAAAACACAAACTTTCCTGGTCTGGGAACCAAGATCCCACATGCTGCCTGCCTGGCACAGCCAAAACAAAACAAAAAATCCCCCACAAGCTTACTTTCTTTTCTGTAGCTTGGGTGTTCCCCTCAAGGTACTGGCAGGTCTGTGTTCCTTTCTGGTGACTCTTGGGGGAAGACTTTTTAAGATTGATGGAGCGAGCTCTCAGCTCACATCACTGACTGTTTCTTCTGCCGTCACATCCACTTTTAAAGAGGCTTGTGATTACATTAGGCACACCTGGCTCCTTCAAGCCATTCTCCCTAGTTTAAGGTCAGATGATGAATAACCTTAATTCCAGCTACAATTTACTTTCCTCTTTACCACGCGATGTAACATTGCCCCCTGTTCTGGGAATTGGGACATGGACATCTTTGGTGGGGGGCATTAATCTGTTTTTGACGTTGATAAATTTATCTTGATACAATTATTTTTTCTTTCTGATTAGATAAATATCTTCTATAACAATGCACCAAATATAAGTGGGATTGAGGCTCTGTGGCTTCTAAGCCTTAACATTTTGTGGGTGGAGGGCAGGAGGCCTGAGATTTCACAACTATAACTACAAAATTCTCCCTCCTTTCTATCTGGAATCTCTGTCTCCGCTTGACTGGACCCCGTTCTGGTATAAGTAATTGCACCTGGCTTAAACTATGCCTTGCTGTCACCAAAAACTAGAGCTCGCTGTGCTAGATTAAAGACTTCATTGCTAGTGACTGGTCATGATATTTGCCTTTGCTACTCCATGGTCCTCTGGTACTTTGGCCACAAACAGGAAACAAGGAAGATACTGACCTACTAAACAATGTACAGTTCAAATGGATGCAGCCGTGCTGCTGCAAGGTCCACTGGCGATTCTTTCCCTTTGCCAAACCTACCCTCTCTCTTCACTGAATCTGTCCCACTGGACAATCTGTTTTTCAGGCTCCTGAATCTGCAGCTTCAGGTGTCTCCACTGGTTTGAGGCCTCTCCTAGAACTCCAAATCCCACCTTGAGGTTTCATTGTGAGGAAGCAGATATATGAGCAATGGGCTCTCGTACTTTACTCACTTTCTCCTTCAATTTCTTTAGATCAGAAAGGACGGTCGTCTATCTCACTTTTCTCCTTGCTATATCCTCCCTTTACCTTAATGCAGCAGGCATATTACAGGGTTATTGGAAACATTATATAAGGGGTATTAAAAAATTCTGCCTTATGTACAAATTTTATGATCATAGTTTCTCCATGGTATGATTTTTACTGGGGGTCAAGGTACAATTTTTAACTAAGGATTGCAGGTGATAAAATATTTAACACCCTCAAATAGTCACTCCATTGTATATGAATGTCAAATAGCTCTTTCTATCATTTCAAAGCAATTTAGTGTTTACTTTTTCATCACTATTCAACTAATATTCAAAAATTTTTCAAGACATTCACACTGAAAAAGCAAATGACTTCCTGAATTCATTAAAACATCACAGCATGTTACTTATTATCATTTAGCAACTCTTTCCTGCAAGTATATTTATAAAATTATACTTCTGCAAGATGGAAACCATATGCCTTTTCCTTCTTCAAAAGGGATTCAAAATTTTATTACAAGGTGGATAATATAAAAGCATTATTAAAAGAGTAATATGTACTGGTACAATATTTATGACTCTTAAATTTAGGAGTAAATGACCTATTTTATAATAAGTATAGCATTTTCCCTTTGTAAACATTACATTTTCTGTCACCATGATGATTTTCTACTGCTTGAAGGAGTGGCTCATTCATGAGTATCCCGCTTGTATCATAATATCTTAGAGAAATAAGGGTAGGCCTTTATATGGAGATAGTACTCTAAAACAAAACCATGTGATAATACCTTTACCTAAAATAGAAACAGCATTCATTATTTTAAAATAAATCTTTAATTTTTTAATATATTTAAATCTCAATTTTTAGAAGGATGAACTTTTTGTTTATGAAATTATATCATTCATAACAGGAAACCAAAGTTTATAATTACTTATTTTTTGCTTAAATATGAAACTGGGGTCAAATAAACATTAATTTTCTAGACTTTTTTCTTATTGTTTCCATTGGTTTGAGTAATTTTAAATATCTGAGGCTTTTTAATTATTTTAAAATGATATATTTACTTACGAGTGTTTGGATTATGTTTGAGACAAATAGACCAAATTTGGCAAGATAATGATAAAAAGAGAATATACAAATGTACTACAACAGGAATAAAGAAGTAACTAAAAGTACAAAAGTAGGATATTAAAATTTAAATATATTACATGCTAAAATTGAATGTCTGTGTGCTAGTAGTTTTGAAAACTTATGTGGATAAATTCTCTGAATAATATAATTTTACTAAGATGTAAAGAACTAGAAAATTTAAATGTATATTTAACTCTAGAGAGTCTAAATCAGTAACCTCTTAATATTCCACACAATAATCAGATAGCATTAGAATTATTTTTTTCTAAGCATTTATCAAGAGATATTTAAGTCCAGTCTCACACATGTACTTGCAGAGAGTTGAAGAAACAAACAAAATGTTAAGCTTCTAAAAATGAAAATTATTGAGAGCAAAAATACCAAGACAATTCAAGACTATATATTAAAAGATAATAAATAATGAACTATTTGTTTCTCAAAAATTCTAGATTAATTTAACAACATAAAATTGATCAATATGTTTTCAAACATTAACAAATTAAAGAAAGAAAGCCATATGATTGTGACAATACTTGGTGGGTCAGTTGGTAAAGAATTTGCCTACAATGCGGGAGACCCCAGTTCTATCTCTGGGTCTAGATGATCACCTAGAGAAAGAAAGGGAAACCCACTCCAGTACTTGCTTGGAAAATTCCATGGAAGAGGGGTCTGGAGGGCTACAGTCCAGGCAGTGGCAAGAGCTGGACATGACTTAATGGCTAAACCACTACCCATATATTTGACATGTGCATATTTTATGAGCTAGCAATCCCACTACTTGGTGTATACCCTAGAGACAATCTTGCACATGTGCTTCTGTGGACATGAAATCATAATTTTCCTTCCAGTCCTGTTCATAATAGTAAAACACTGGAAACCAAATTTCCATCAACAATGGAAAAAAAATAGCAGCTGCGTGCATGCTATGTCTTTTCAGTGGTCTTCGACTCTTTGCAAACTTTATGGACTGTGGCCCACCAGGCTCTGTCTGTCCATGGGATTCTCCAAGCAAGAATACTGGAGTGAATAGCCATGCCCTCCTCCAGGGGATCTATCCCACCCAGGGATCGAACCCATGTCTCTTATGTCTCCTGAACTGGCAAGTGGGTTCTTTATCACTAGTGCCAACTGGGAAGCCCAAGACTGCAGGTGCATGTGTCAGATTGGATGAATCTTCAAAGCATAACATTAACTGAGAATAGCAAGCTTCAAAAGAACAAAACTAATTTCATTTATGTAAATTGGAAATGCACTGGAAATGAAAAAAATGAACTAAGTAACTATGTATACATAACACAGATAGTAAAACTCTAAAGAAAAGAGAGATGTTTAATAACACGTAATTTGGAAAAAGTGATGTTATTACTCCCAAGAGAATGAATTTGACAGGGAGCAAACAAGGATTTTTTTAAGGTATGAAGCTGACTTCTAAATATATTGTTTGGCTTATCATCAAATTTAATTGCATATCTAAGTTATATACAGCAGCAGCTGATTACATACTTGTATGTATGTCTATGTATATATATTTCATGGTTTAAAAAATGAAAAGAATACAATGCTAATCATACATTATGTGCACAAAAGCTAGAGACACAGCCCATTGAAAGGGCAGATTTTGGAATCAGAGAAAATCAAGGTTGAATAGTTATTGCACTACTTAACTAGGTTTGTAACTGAGATTTTTTTTTTATGAAAAAAAATAATATCCATTACATTATGAAAATAATAATATCCATTCCATAGGTCTGCCATGAGAACTAAATGAAATAATGAAGCAAAATGCAGGCAGAATGCCTGGCACATAGATGCTCAAATTGAGAATCAGCAAGAAGGAAATTAACTCTCCTTTGCTGACAGCAGTTACTACAGAAGAGAAGTATGTGTTTGCTGCAGCAACTACACTGTAGGAGGAATTGTCAAATTGTGAGTGAAAAATGCAATGGAGTAACAGCTTCCAATAAATAATATTGTAAGAAAGCAAGAGTTTCCTCCTACTCAGGCATGCATATAGATAGGCAGAGGGGAGGTGTAATAGAAGTGGCTCTCTTCTCAGTGAGACTCTTTCGCCCTTTAGATGATCTGTCATTGTATGCAGAACACAGTGGCAGATTTATCCTCATGATTCAGGTTGCTCAGTAATGGTTCAGGTGAAAGCATTTCAGGAGTGCCATAAAGTGGGAACTCATAAATGACGAAGTCTATTATTGGGTGACAAGCTCCAGCCCGGTGACTTTGTTTGTGACTTTGTATAGAATCTGCAGAAATGCTTTCATTGTCACGAGCTTCAGAAGGAAAGGAAAATGAAATGATAACACCATTCAGCACATTTAATGACCTGATACTGTTCAAAAAACAAAACCCTCATATAACTGAAGGCTAAGTAGTTTAAAGTAATTGCTATGGTACAGAGCAATTATATTTACTGATGTAACTTGTAATTGTGGTGAGACTGAGATGTATTTTATAGTCTCCTTAATATTACAAGGAATATTGTTATTTCCATGTGTTGAATAAATAAACTGAATTTTCATTTTGCTTTAACTTTATAATCAGAATGATGATTAATGATATACTTCTCTACAATTAAATGATAGGTCACAAGAAAAAAATGATATTGTTAGCTTATACATGTGACTAGTATTTTCTGTAAGAATTACTTTGAGGGAAGCAGCAGGAATAAGCTAGCACTTGGGCTCCTGTAAATCTACATTTATAGGTTTATAATGGGACTGGTTACTTCCTGTTACTATATTTAAATTTTGAATCATTTAAATTTGTACTTGTGCAAAATGAAAATCATATGGGAAAATAATAATCCTGTTTATCCAATTATTGGTATTACAGGTTATTACAGACTCTGCAGAAATGCTTTGTAGAATCTTTAGAAATAACCCATACATACTTTAATCTTGCTCCCATTAATATTTCATAGGATTCTTCTTTGAAGTTAACCTAAAATGATATAAATGGCATCCTTCATCTCATGTTTTCTGAGATATGCAAAGAGCTGCATCATCACACCAACTAACCAAAAATTTAATTTTAAATATTATTTCATATTTTTGCAATAAAATATCATTATTTTGGGCTTCCCCAGTGGCTCAGTAGTAAAGAATCCGCCCGCAGTACAGGAGCTGCAGAAGATGTGGGTTCAATTCTTGGGTCATGAAGATCCCCTGGAGGCAAGCCACTCCAGTATTCTTGCCTGGAGACAGAGGAGACTGGTGGGCTACAGTTCATAGGTTGTACAGAGTCAGACATAGTTGAAGATCTTAGCATGCATGCACATCATTATTTTACTTTTTATTCATGTCAAAGTGTTAATCAGATTAGATGAAAGCAAGAGTCAAAAACATAGGTCCAAGTACCTTCACATTACTAGTGATTTACCTTGATAACCTAGAAATAACTATCACCACTTATACAGAAATTTTTATATGTATTAAATCATATTTAAATGATGAGGCATAAATACAACCACACAGAAAGAAAACTAATTGTGGAGAATTCTAAAGGACTTAGATAAAAAAGAATTTCTTAGGATTAATGGATATAGCTCTACTTTATTGCTCTTTCAATTTTGTTACACTCTGATCTAAACAAGATAAAGAGTTTTTGAGTTGGGTATCTCAGTACATCGAAAAACATTAGTAAAGCAACTTACTACTCATTAAAAGTAATAAAAAAAAAAAAAAAGAAAGAAGATTTTATATAGTTCTAGTACTCTTGCCTGGAAAATCCCATGGACGGAGGAGCCTGGTAGGTTGCAGTCCATGGGATCGCTAGGAGTCGGACATGACTGAGCGACTTCACTTTCACTTTTCACTTTCATGCACTGGAGAAGGAATTGGCAGCCCACTCCAGTGTTCTTGCCTGGAGAATCCCAGGGACGGGGAGCCTGGTGAGCTGCCGTTTATGGGGTCGCACAGAGTTGGACACGACTGAAGTAGTTTAACATAGCATATGGAAAGGGGTTTCCCTCATAGCTCAGATGGTAAAGAGTCTGCCTGCGGTGCAGGAGGCAAGGGTTCGATACCTGGGTCGGGAAGATCCCCTGGAAAAGGAAATGGCAACCCACTCCAGTATCCTTGCCTGGAGAATCCCATGGACAGAGGAGTCTGGCGGACTACAAGTCCGTGGGGTCGTAAAGAGTCGGACACGACTGAGTGACTTTCACTTTCACTTCACTATAACCAATGAATAACTTGAGGATCTGATTAAATTTCCACAAGAAGGCCAATGCATTTTTCTGACACATTCTTTGAAACTTAACAGTAAAAAAGGTGTAAATCTTCTACAAACTCTGCGAAGATCAGACAAAGAATTGCTTGCTAAATTCAGGTCAATCTCTCACTCAGAAGTGAGTATGCCTAAATACTAAATAAAATTTATATAAACAATATATATGAATGACAATTCTTTATGAACACTTTGGGTTTATTAGTCCATGAATGAAGCATCCTTTGAAATTCAGACTTTGTCAGTATGTTACTAATATGCCATTAGTATGTGACTACTGTGTAACAATTGATTGAATCTATATACCAGATATAAGCCTTATGGAAACAAAATGATATAGCTGACATCAAAATCAAGAGGCATGAAATATATTCATATTAAATGAAAAAGTCCTTTGAACTAAAGACCATGAAGCTTATTGATGTACATTTAAAAAGACCTAAATAAATGCAGGATGATATCCTATTCCTGCAACCAGTGATTCAAAATTGATAAATGTTAATCTGCTCAGATTGTTCTAAACATGCTGCACAAGACAAACATTACAATGACTTTCTTTTGTGGATATTGTAAAATAGATATTAAAATGTGAAGTATAAGTAATGCAAAAGTAATTAGTTAAAAATAAAGAGTTGGTGGATTATTCTAATGACTATTACATATACTGGAAAATAAATTAGAAAGGTATGTTTTGGTTTAAGTTTAAGCAAAAAAACAAAAAACAACAGTAAAGATTTGGGAGTCCAGAAACACTCACATATATGGACATGATATATGACAATAAAGAAAGGATGGTCTGTTCAACAGATACTGTTTTGTCAATTTTTGAAACACCACAAGATATATAATAATGTACTAGTTAATATAATACCATATATATCAGATTAAATATTCAAGTCACAAACTAAGGAACAATATTTGTAAAGCATATAACTGACAAAAGTTTATCTCCAGAACAATATATAAAGTCCTACCGATCAATAAGAAAATAGAGAGAATCTCATAAGCAATGGACAGGATGGTTGATGAGGCACTTAAATAAAAAGAACATCCAAATGGTCAATTACTGTATGAAAATGTTCCCATTAATCATGAGGGCAATATAAGACATAGTTATCTTGAGGAAAAATAAATAAAACAAGGTAATACTATACACCCACTAGGTTGCTGCAGTTAATAGGATTGAGAATAACCCATATATCACTGATGGAGCTACAGTTAGGTAGATAAAAATGGAAAACTGGCACTATCTATTGTTGATACCCATGTACTAACATTTTTCTTCAATTGTATGTATCAAACAAATGCATAATATGTTCATTAAGAGACAAAACAAAAATAAACATGGAAGCTTTGACTATACTTGCTCTAAACTGGAAGCAAACCAAATATTTATCAGCAATGCACTGAATAAATCGATTGTTATAGATTTCTATAATATGAAATTACAAATCAACATAAATGAATTAAGTATTGCTACAAGCAACATCTCCGATGAATCTCATCAACCCAAAAGTAGACTAAAGAAGACATATATTGATACACAATTATACATTCATAAACAACAATCCACACCTTCACCATGCACAATGCACACACACACACACACAGATCAAGCACAACTGGACAAAATTATCTAAGCTGCTGGAAATAGAGACAACGGTTATTTGGAGGGAGAAGCAGGAGAAGTATAATGAGGTACTGCTCTGTGGACTGTGTAAGTGATAAATGTCCTTATGCTGTGCAAATTGATTGAACTATACACTTATAATTTGTGCATTTATATATATACATTATATTTTAATTTAACCCCTTTCAAGATAGTGGTATATGAAAGACAGGGCTTCCCAGGTGGTGCTAGTCATAAAGAATTCACCTGTAAGAGGCATAAGAGACGCGGGTTCCATGCCCTGGAGGAGGGCATGGCAACCCACTCCGTTATTCTTACCTGAAGAAGCCCATGGACAGAGGAGCCTGGCGGGTGGTTACAGTCCATAGGGTCGCAAAGGATTGGACACGACTGAAGCAATTTAGCACACACACACATATGGAAGATATATACATTGTGCATGGATATTTTTTTGCTAATTTATAATGATTTTGTATATTCCCTAGCAACAAAGATAAAGCTAGCCAAGAATCTTTGCATACATAGAAAGAAAGGTTTGCTGTGGATGTATCTAGGAATATCTATTGCTAATCTAATGGAGTTGGTATAAAATCATTTTCACCTTGAAAATCATTACTATAGTCCTTAAAATTCAATCTGATCTGGAAATTTCCAAAAAAAAAAAAAAAAACTTTGAAATACAAAATCATCATTTTTAAAACAATGCAATCATATAATATTTCAAACATGCAGAAAAGTACATAACATATAAAGCACCATTTATCTAGATTTGTCAGGAATCAATCCTTCACAATGGTTGCTAGAAAGGTTCAAATGAGGAGATTGGGGAGGGTCCTTTTGAATAAAAGTTCACCGGAGAAAAACCGACTTCAAGGTTGTTTTGGCTTCTTGCTGGTGGTTTATGCATTGTTGCCAGGACAGGGAGGGATCTTCTTTCCTTTTATTAAAAGCAGGTGGTGGAATTCCTGTGTAAAACATGTCCCTCCTTGTACCAGAAGAACAGTAACGTTTGTAACATCATGGATAAATAGTTGAAACCCAGAGAATGTTACACAAAGAATTCTATACAAACAGACCTCATTACAATCACTTCTGAACTCCTTCTGCTGGCTCAGTCTGGTGTGTGCATGAGAGTGCTGCCTTCAGACCTTCCTGATACAACTTCACATGAAGTTTCCTTTTATTGATTTTCACATTTTATAACATGTGGTATAGCATAGTATAGAATAGATTAAAATGTTAGAATAAAGGAATGCAAAATAAATAATTATTTTTCCTGTTTCTGTCACAATATCTATTTTAGACTGTCTCTAGTCTAGTCTTGCTTTTATTTAAGACGGAGTCAGCTCCAGATAATTCCACTGGCATACCACTTATTTGTTTTCTTCTTAAAAATAGAAGAAAGCATATTTTAGAAGAAAGCATATTTTAAACATCGCACATATAAAAAAGAAATTTTCAACTAAATCTTAAAATTTTTGTTTTAACTTTGTTTCTATTTAAAGATCTGCTATAATTCTGAGAGAATTGTAAAAGTCTGCTCAGAAACATTATAATGTAAAATGGATGGAGAAAGACAATGAGATATTTAATTTCTCACTGCAAAGCCATTGCTGTGAAGAATGGATAATATATATCAATGGTAATATATGGAGAAATAACACAGGTGAGTAGCACAGACAATAAATTTGTTTCTACCACAGGACTTGTCTAAGGCATTCCTTTTAGTAATAAATAAAATAATTTTAGACCACATGGAACCAGCTTGAAAAATCCCTTATTTATGGCAATACACATCAGTGTTGATTCAAACAATATAGCCCATTGCTCCAAAACCTGCAACAAAGGAATAAATCCTCAGGTGAATATTTAGATCATTATTCATTACAAAGTTTCATTTTTTGTCTTTATTGATTCTCATTATTGGAAGTCATATATTTGGCCTCATCTTTTACTCTACTAGGGGCTTCCCAGGTGGCTCACTGGTAAAGATATATTTTTGCATATATATGGATATATATATATATATATATATATATATATATATATATATATAAAGATATATGTTTTGCAATTAGCAAGTGTCTCTCTACCCATATAGATCTGCTAATTTATTCCTCCAGCTTGAAGTTTCCCATGTGTTGTAAAATTTAAAAAAAATCAAACAAAAACTAACTCACAATCTTTTTTTGGGTCAGGTTTCATTCTTCAATAATAGAAATAGAGCAGAAATGAAGAGTTGTAAACAGAAACTTTTTCTAAGCTGTTATTCTCTCTCTCTCTCTCTCTCTCACACACACACATACACACACACAAACACACACAGAGTCCAATCTCTGGCTTACAATTATAAGCATTTATGTAATATATCAACATATATTTCCATTTATTAATGAGTTGCCTATGTATTTCATGTTGGCATTCTATTTCAATGGAATTTCACAAAGGCTTTTCTCAGATGAGTTATACACTGAATTTCAATCTTATCTGCAATCATTTACTCTTTAAGATCTCAATGCAATTTTATTAGGCATTTATGATTCTGTATTTTTATTTTCAAATAGATATTTCATGGTCTCACCTGTTAAAATTTTAAGATATATTTTAGAGTACCTTTCAATGAATTAAAACTGCTTTCCATATGAACTCGTGCTTGAATTGTGAACTTAACAAAATGGCTGCTCATATTCAGCAGTGAAATGAATAACAAATAGAAATTATACATACACAAAAAGAGAGCATAAGAGGCATTATATCACATATATATATATACCTATATATATAATTCCATACCTTCCTCAAATTGGAGTAGTAAATAGAACAGCAAAAGAGGAGATTTAGAAGTCTCAGTCACTCAATTGACTTTATTTTTTAGAGATACAAAATCTGAATTATTCAAGCCTTAGCTATTAAATATTCATAGTGCTTCATACTATAAAGTTATTGATTAATGTCTTTGGTAAAGAACACTATTATCTT
The DNA here is from genome assembly GCF_002263795.3 of Bos taurus. Taxonomy (NCBI): domain Eukaryota; kingdom Metazoa; phylum Chordata; class Mammalia; order Artiodactyla; family Bovidae; genus Bos; species Bos taurus. The sequence continues at coordinate 44,346,387 of NC_037347.1, forward strand.
TGATTACATCAAGGTCATTCCAAGGAACAGGACCAAGGCACAAAGTTTTATATATGGAAATATGAGGAGCTAATACATAATTCATATTTAACAGATAACATAAAGGTTAACCCCTTGGAGATTCTGAAGATAATACTCATGTTCTTCTGACAATTCTTTATACTGGCAATTTGGAAAATGCCACTGTTTTATTACTACCTATTCTTGTACTATGACATGAATTAATGCATACCTGCCTCACTATTCCTATGGGCAAAAAAAGGAATTTGAATTATGTACAAGAGAGAGGTCTTGCAAAATTAAATGAGCCAAAATACTTTTCCTCTGTACATTTATTGGAAATACTCTCAGAGCAGTTCCTTTCAATTTTAAGGAAAGTTAGTACTTCATTGTAACATTGTACCAGATATCTGTTAAATTTTCTATGCCCACTGAAAGAATAAAGATATTTGGGATCAATTCACGTTTTAAAATCATATACGTATTAAGCATAAGTGAAATATTTCAACTTTAATTTGATCTAGGTGTGTACTCTCAATTTAAAAAATCAGAGACTGTAATTTCACTAAGTTTAAATAGCTTTCCCAATGTTTCTACAATGTGCATATTGACTGTCTCATGAAAAATGTTACTTAAACTCTCAGTGTCATGATTTTTCTCATATATACAAATGAAATCAATGTCCACTCTGCAAGATTTGCTGAGAGGATGAGATAATGCAAGTAAAAGCATTTGACATATTTTATCATTATCAACATTAGCTATACTTTTTGTGGAGGGAATAAATTTAAGGTCTTGTCTTCCAAAATTCCTTTTTCTTTCTCTTTCTACTTCACTGCTCTGTCACAATTAAGTCAATGAATCTGTCAATGAGACCAAAGTGTGTATAATTGTCTCCCAAAACCATATTTGTTTTCCATTTCAAATACCATTTCAAAGCAATGGAAGAGAGCTCCGGTTATAATATTGGAATTTTTTTTTTTCCCTGAGCCACCTTTTTACTGACATCCACATGTAATTTTAAAATTATGACTTAATTTTAAACATGAAATCAATAAGAATGTTCAATCCCACAGTCTGTCACACCTCAGAATCTATTCATCATCACATCCCACTGATTGTATCTTCAAAATGCAGTGAGGTTCTGGCTACCTTTTGTTACTTCCACTGCTAGCATCCTGCCTTTCATCATCTGGATTATTACAGTCGTATGAAGCAGATGTCTTTGATTCTGAGTCAGGAGTCCTTCAGCATATCTCAAAAATGCACTTTAAAACATAATTCAGCTTATGACTCAATTTTGTTTAAAATTTATTTTCATTTCACTGATTGTGGAAGCCAGAGTTTGTACAAATGTTTTATAGATGCTGCATTGTATGAACTCTTCAATTTCTCTGTGAACTTCTAGCCTTCTCTTGGGTCATTCATATTCTCATTCAGTTTCAAGTTCAGTAGCCTCTTGTTTATTACAGAACATGGCAACAGATACAGTTTGCCCTGTATCTTCTTGATGTCTTTGGTCAGATACCATCTTCTGCATGACAATTTCCATGCCATTTCATTAAAATATTAAATTCCTCTGTGCTCAATAGATACTTATCATGCTTGACTTTTACCATAGCATTACTGTCATTTTACACACTGTAAATTTTACATTTTTGATTATTATATTGTTTCCTTATTAGAGTATTAGTTCCATGAGGACAGAGATTTCTTTTTATTTTTTTCCAAACTTTAAACTTTATATTTTCTATTGGGGTATAGCTGATTAAGAATGTTGTGGTACTTTCAGATGAACAGCGAAGGGACTCAGTCGTATGTATACATGTATCCATTCTCCCCCCAAGTCCCCCTCCCAGCCAGGCTGGCACACAACATTGAGCAGAGTTTCATGTGCTATACAATAGGTCTTTGTTGGTTATCTATTTTGAGTATAGCAGTGTGTACATGACCATTCCAAACTCTCTAACTATCCCTTCCCCTCGGCTACCATAAGTTCACTTTCTAAGTCTATGAGTCTCTTTCTGTTTTGTCAGAAGTTCGTTTGTATCATTAACATTTTTTTGTGCTGTATTTCAAAAGCCTATAACATACTGGGCAATAAATAGTTTATTAAGAAATGCATTAGGAATGGTCACCTCAGATCATAGAGACAGTAGAGTATAATGATTTTTTTAAAAAGCATAAAGAGTCACAGATATCAGAATTTGTATCCTTTCTTAAATGGCAACCCACTCCAGTGGTCTTGCCTGGAGAATCCCATGGACAGAGGAGCCTGGTGGGCTGCTGTCTATGGGGTCACACAGAGTTGGACACGACTGAAGCAACTTAGCAAACAGAGTTTGGATGTCTTACATGGTCTTGTAGAACAACAGTATATATAGTACGCGGAGAAGGTGATGGCACCCCATCCTAGTACTCTTGCCTGGAAAATCCCATGGACGGAGGAGCCTGGTAGGCTGCAGTCCATGGGGTCATGAAGAGTTGGACACGACTGAGCGACTTCACTTTCACTTTTCACTTTCATGCATTGGAGAAGGAAATGGCAACCCACTCCAGTGTTCTTGCCTGGAGAATCCCAGGGACGGGGGAGCCTGGTGGGCTGCTGTCTATGGGGTCGCAGAGAGTCAGACACGACTGGGCAACTTAGTAGTAGTAGCAAACAGAGTTTACACTCTCTATTCTTCAATATCCTCATGACTCATGTATTAGAAATATTGTCTACACTCAAGTACTGTCAAGAGTAATATGGAGATAAAATATTAGTAATGTTTAGTACAGTGTCAAATATTTAATATATTACTTCCATTAATCACAGATTTTTTTTCTAGTAAGAGAGGATGGAATAGGAATGAAGATCATAAGACATATTGGAAAAAAATAAAGGAAAATACAAATGATATCCTTCCAACATTTGTAACCCAAAGAATAAAACCTATGTGTGGTGGAGAGCTTAACACTTTCCTACATCATGCTTCTGAGGACTGATTGCACTTAGTAAGTAACTCATCTTAACTCAGAAGACTTGAATTTATTACAAAGCCGTTCCCCAAGCTTGTGTCCCTGCAATGACTTTTTACCCTGTGTTTTCATCTACCATTTGTTGTTGTTGTTGCTCAGTCATGTCCGACTCTTTACACCCCTTGGACTGCAGCACGTCAGGCTTCTGTGTCCTTCACCATTTCCTGGAGCTTGCTCAAACTCATATCCATTGAGTTTGTGATGCCATCCAACCATCTCATCCTATGTCGTCCCCTTCTCCTCCTGCCTTCAATCTTTCTCAGCATCAGGGTCTTTCCTAATGAGTCAGCTCTTCGCATCAGGTGGTCAAAGTATTGGAGCTTCAGCTGCAATGTCAGCCCTTCCAAAGAATATTTACAACTGATTTCCTTTAGGATTGGCTAGTTTGATCTCCTTGCAGTCCAAGGGACTCTCAAGAGTCTTCTCCAACACCACAGTTCAAAGCATCAATTATTCAGTGCTCAGATTTCTTTATAGTCCAACCCTCACACGCATACATGACTACTAGAAAAACCATAGCTTTGACTAGATAGACCTTTATTGGCAAAGTGATTTCTCTGCTTTTTAATATGCTGTCTTGGTTTGTTATACCTTTTTTTTTTTTTTTTTTTTGCCAAAGAGCAAGCATCTTTTAATTTCATGGCTGCAGTCACCATCTGCAGTGATTTTTGAGCGCAAGAAAATAAACTCTATCACTGTTTCCATTGTTTCTCTATCTATTTGCCATGAAGTGACAGGACTGGCTGTCATGATCTTAGTTTTTTGAATGTTGAGTTTTAAGCCAGCTTTTTTACTCTCCTCTTTCACCTTCATCAAGAGGCTCTTTAGTTTCTCTTCCCTTTCTGCCATACGGGTGATGTTATCTGCATATCTGAGGTTATTGGTATTTTTTCTGGCAATCTTGATTGCAGCTTGTGTTCTTCATCCAACCAGGCATTTCACATGATGTTAAGTTAAATAAGCACAGTACAATATACAGCCTTGATGCACTTCTTACCCAATTTTGAATTTGTGATGCATAGTGACTTACTTAGGGTTTTGCAGAGAGGAGTGTGTATAAGGAGAGACCCAACAACTTCATATATATATATATATATATATATATATATATATATATACACACACACACACACACACACACACACACACACACACATAGTCCCATTTCCAGAATAGCCTCTTGAAACTGAGCTATAAGTTATACTTATCTAAGAGAACAAAATTCTTTTGTTGATTTCTGCCATACACTTGTACTCTATCATTCCTAATTTGTCTAAAAATATCCCCTTTAAAAAAACAATTTGGAAGCCATATTTACTTTTAAAACACCAAGATAAAAAGGTCTAGGAAGCACTGGAAAAAAATTAGAAGGATGCTTCAAACTTCAGAGCTAAGGGCTAATATCCCAAGAACTTTTACTACTGTAGAATTCTACATATCAGAGAAACATTAAGTTCCAGTTCTTAGGCTAGTCCTTTTATTTTGTTAGTATCAATACATATGGAAATCATAAAGAAAACAAAGAACCTTTATATATTAACCACTCAGCTAAGTATAAATTAATAATTCAGCTGGAGGCCCCTGGGAACTTTTATCAAATTTCCTTTTCTATTCATAGAATAAACCATGGCTTTAAATTTGGTAATGAATATATTCCTGTAATTATTTATCTTCCAGTTTGTATATATACAAAATTGGATGATTATGTATTTTTAAAAGTTAAAAATGTATATCTTTACCTATACCTTGCTTTGTTTTGTTCCACGTTAGACATTAATGATATCCATCTGTTTTAACATGTCTTACCCATTATTTTAAATGGTATTTAGAATCTACCTGTCAATGCAGAAGATGCAGGAGATGCGGGTTGAATCCCTGGTTTGGAAAGCTCTCCTGAAATAGGAAATGGCAACACACGCCAGTATTCTTGCCTGGAAAATTCCATGGACAGAGGAGTCTCGTGGGCTCCACTCCATGAGGTTGTAAAGCATCAGACATGACTGAACACTCAAGCATTGTATGAAAACATCACAATAAAATTATCCATTATTCAATATATTCCCGTTCACCTTTCTGAAGTGTTTTGGCATTTTAAAAATAGCTTCTATGAGAATGTGTTAGTGTTAGTTGCTCAGTTGTGTCCAACTCTTTGAGACCCCATGGACTGTAACCTGCCAGGCTCCTCTGTTTATAGAATTCTCCAGGCAAGAACACTGAAGTGGGTAGCCGTTCCCTTCTCCAGGGGATCTTCCTGACCCAGGGATTGAACTCAAGGCTCCTGCATTGCAGCAGATTCTTTACCATCTGAACCACCAGGAAAGCCTCAGTGAGAATGTATTCTTATACAAATGGGTCAGAATTTCTCTAGGATATTGTCATAGTCAGTTCAGACTGCTATACCAAAGTACCATAGACTGAGTGGCTTGTAAATAACAGAAATTTATTCCTCACTGTTCTAGAGGCTATAAATCTAAGATCAAAGTGCTGGTATGGTTGACTTCTGGTGACAGCTGTCTTTCAGGTTGAAAACTTCTAATTTTTTGCATCTTCATGTGACTAGGAACAAAGTCTCTCTGGCATGTCTTTTATAGGGCACTAATCACATTCCTAATCATGTAACCACCTTCCAAAGGTCCCACCTCCTGTATTATCATCTTGGGAATTAAGATTTCAATATATGAGCTTGGTGAGGACATAGACATTCATTTCCTTACAGATATACACATAGGAATGCAATTTCAACATCACAGGTACCTTGGCTGCCTCTTGTGTGCTCTGCTTAGTCACTCATTGGATGTCTCTTACACCACTGCAAATCCTCTCTGTGTTAACTCTTGTTCAGGGACAGCCTTATTTACCAGTGTGGACTTGTTCAGCTTTATAAAAATTCAACTGATAGTATCAGTCTTCAGGCCCTGGAAAGACTTCACTTTTCCTGGAACTTCTTGGAAAATGTCGTATGCCTAGAGGAACCTGGTATGATGTTCACATACATTCCATCTAGACATATCAATGAGTTAACACCCATGTAGCAACTCTTGAATAATGGAATCCCTAGAGCTAATGGATAAATATTTCCCTTTAGTTTCACTTCAGTGAGTGGTCCTAAAGCATCCAATTCCTAAAGCATCCAATAAATTGATAATATATTCATATTTGACTCTTTTCCCTTGGTTCATTCATCTGTTCCTCATTCTGCCTTTACAATCACATTCCCAGTAAATTGTTTACTGGGTGGAATGGAGGAAGTGATCCCAGGATGACATAGCATATATACATCTTTTTTTTTTTCCCTCCAGATTGATTGTGCTGATTTATACTCTTACCAGATGTTCATAAAATTGTTCCTTGTGCTAAGATGTGGACACACAACACCTAATGTATATCTCTAACTGTAGCTCCTCTTTGAACAGTCAATTTTGCAACTGCCTTGAACATCAAAGAGGTATCTCAAATTTAACAAGTAAAACCGAATTCTCAATCTGCATCCTCCCAATTCTGCTTCTATTCCAGTAGCTTTCCACGTTGTAAACTGTACCATCTTTACTCCATTTATACCATCATCTATGCCATTCCAGTCAATTAGAAAATGTGCTTTTCTTCACCTTTAGACAGGACATCTGCTTATCATTTCTTATGTGAAATGAGACCTTTCACTTTAGTGACACTAAATACTTTTTACACATCTGTCTGCTGCTATTATCTAGTCTTTCTTCCATCTCTTCTCCAGAAAGCAACCAACGTCATTTTTTATTGTACAACTCATCGTGATATTGTAATCTCACTTCTCCAAAGTAGTCCCATCACACTTTTACAAAAATCTGAGATCGAGTCTGGCCCCTTGCTGCTTCACTGTCCTGGTCCCTTACTACTTGACTGCCCTTTGTTTCCAGCTTGCTTTCCCTGATACAGGACCTTCATGCTTAATGCTCAATTTGGGGGAAACTGCTGCAAGACAATTCTTTAGAGTGCCTGTCTAATCAACCGATTACTATTTCATTGTCATATCACCCTGATTAGACTATGTAACAATTATTACTAACCTATAATTCTGTATTACATATTTAGTTTATTCTTCTAATTGTTTATGTCTAACCACAAACTTTCAGAAAGAAGAAAGGTGCTTTGGCTATTCTGATTAAGTTGCAAAAGGTCAAGAAAATGCATGATGCCTAGTTAACAGTTGTTCAAGGATTGAATGAAAAGAACACTATAACTTTGGGATTCATTCTAGTTATGACAATAATGACTCTAGAAATGTCAGGCTGACCCTTCCCACTAGGTCAGCCGAGTTATCCTGTACAGCGAGGGGCAGCACAGTCACCTGAGGGTGTGTACTGAGTAGAGGGACTGGGAAACGTTGCTGTCTCACTTGGAAATGAATAAAAATGACAAGTGTTAATAAAAATACTTTCTGCAGGTTTATCAGAAGAAAAAACAAAAACAAAACAAGAACCCTTTCACTTAGTTTCTGCCTAGCCATCAGCAATTAGGCAGAAACCAAGTGGTAGTCTTGCCATTTGAACAGCTCCAGTGACTCCTCCAGTTCCAGCCCGCCTGTCTTAGAGTGAGGGACTCTGGGGCTGCAGATAATGGGACAGTGCAACAAAGGCAGAGCAGTATGTACACCACAATGGGAACTGGAGATACTGCCCACAGGATGACTGTGGAAAGCAAGACACAGCTCCTATAGGTCACCAAACACAGCTGCTGTCTGTGTACAAGGACTTGCCTGTTGAGAGGGGCAAGGCAGAATCAGAGCAGCCTGTGACTTCCACAGATAAAGGAAGGGCAGGTGAAAGCCATAGAATGAGCATGATTTTGTAATATGAATTCATTCACTTAGCATTTACTAACAGTAGCTTTTTTCTCTGCTATAGATGCAAATTTATGTGGCTTGTTTTATGTATAAAAGCAAGAATCTATCTGGACAGTGGCAAAGAAACCCTTTACACTATTTAATATAAATTAAATTAATTTAAAAATTATCAGCCACGTACACATAACCTCATACTTGCAGACACATGACTCTGTAATGAGTGAGGTGTTTTTTATATTTAGTGGAAAATAATAAGATCTGTTGCATAACGTACATTGAATCATTTATAAGTGGTGACATTAATGAATACTTTTTTTGTTTTCTAAACACCTCAACCTGTTTCTATTTTCCTACTACTGCAACTCAATTCTCAGAATAGAGAAGTACAGAAACATCAGTGAGTGGCACTCATATCTCGAACACAAGTATGACCATTGATTGTAACCAAACCTTAAATACCAAAAATCTATATAAATGATGAATAAAATTAGGTTTGGTAAGAAATTTACATTCAAAATTAACTCAAAATTGATAAGCAATACAAGCCTTTGTTGTATCTAAAGTTTAAATATTTGGATTGTATATTTTAAAATATCCATCTATTATTTATAATAAACTTCAACCTATGTAAAATATTTCCCTCCATATACACATACAAATAAAATTTAGGAGAGTGCTTCAGGGCTTTTCTGGTGGTCTAGTGGTTAAGAATCTGCCTGCCAATGCAGGGGACATGAGTTCTGCCCCTGGCCTGGGAAGATCCCACAAGCTAGAGCTGGTGAGTGGTAAAGCCCATGCACCACAGTGAACAGTAGCCCTGGCTCTCCAAAATAAGAAAGCCCACATGCACAGCAAAGAAGACCTGGTGCAGCCAAAATTATGTTTCTAAGTAAATGAGTAAATTTTTTTAAAACAAAGAGTGTTTCAGCAATTTTATATTAATGAAAATGGATATTTATTGAGTTACTTCCTTTATATTTGCCTTTTTTCATTTCACATTTATGATTCTTTAGATATAATTTTGTATAAGCAAAAGAGTTTTCCCTTGATTTATATCTGCATCACATCTGATTTAGATCAAATGGTGAAGATAGGCATCTCACAGTATATACAACAAGCATTCAATATATTCTATTTCAAGAATATACAGAGTATTTATAAAAGCAGAACTGTGTTGGGCCAAGTATCATAACATTTTATTAGTTCGCAAATACTAAAATGTCTGACAATACCAGATACTGGTGAAGATGTGGAATATCATCCATATGAATCAATACAACCACTATATTTAAAGGTCATTAATTTAAAAAGTACATACTCTCCAAGAAAGTAATTTCATCTCTAGCTATACATCTATCTGAATATATATATATATATATATATATATATATATATATATATTCATTCACATATAATATGTATCATGGACTACTATTAATAACAACATTTGGGAATAAAGATAGCTATAACAATAAAAAGGCCAGTTTTCATTCCAACTCCAAACAAGGGCAATGCCAAAGAATGTTCAAACTACTGCACAATTGCACTCATTTCACATGCTGGCAAGATAATACTCAAAATCCTTCAGGCTAGGCTTCAACAGTATGTGAACTGAGAATTTCAGATGTACAAGGTGGATTAGAAAAGGCAGAGGAACGAAAGATCAAATTGCCAACATCCACTGGATCATAGAAAAAGCAAGAGAATTCTAGAAAAATATATATTTCTGCTTCATTGACTATGCCAAAGCCTTTGACTGTATGGATCATGACAAATTGTGGAAAATTCTTAAAGAGACAGGAATACCAGACAACCTCACCTGCCTCCTGAAAAACCTCTATGCAGGTCAGGAAGCAACAGTTAGATCTGGACATGGAACAACAAACTGGTTCCAAATGGGAAAGGTGTACATCAAGGCTGTATATTGTCAACCTGCTTATTTAACTTATACGTAGAGTACATCATGAGAAATGCTGGACTGGATGAAGCACAAGCTGGAATCAAGATTGCCAGGAGAAATATCAATAACCTCAGATATGAAGAGGACACCATACTTATGGCAGAAAACAAAGAACTAGAAAGCATCTTGATGAAGATGAAAGGAGAGAGTGAAAAATCTGGCTTAAAAGTCAACATTCAAAAAACTAAGATCATGGTATACGGTCCCATTACTTCATGGCTAAGAGATGGGGAAAAAATGGAAACAGTGACAGATTTTATTTTCTTGGGCTCCAAAATCACTGCAGATGGTGACCGCAGCCATGAAATTAAAAGATGCTTGCTCTTTGGGGGCGGGGGGGGGGGGAGGTATGACAAACCAAGACAGCGTATTAAAGGTCCATCTAGTCAAAGCTATATTTTTTCCAGTAGCCATGTCCGAATGTGAGAGTTGGATCATAAAGAAGGCTGAATAATTAAGGTGTTCAAATTATGAAGCTGGAGAAGACTCTTGAGAGTCCTTTGGACAGCAAGGAGATCAAACCAATCAATCCTCAATGAAATCAACCCTGAATATTCATTGGAAGAACTGATTCTGAAGCTGAAGCTCCAATACATTGGCCACCTGATACAAAGAGCCTACTCGCTGGAAAAGACCCTGGGAAAGATTGAAGGCAGATTGAAGATGAAAAAGTATAAGATGGTTGGATGGCATCACCTACTCAATGCACATGCGCTTGAACAAGTTCTGGGAGATAGTGAAGGACAGGGAAGCCTGGCATGCTGCAGTCCATGGGGTTACAGTGTCAGATGAGAGTGAGCAACTGAACAACAACAATACAACAATAAAATTGAAAACTGAGAACAGTTCAACAAAGAATGGCCTACAATAGAAAATGTAAGCAAATGTAAAGTCCAATACCAAATAATACTAAATCATATTCTGTACAGAAACTGTACATAATTGCAAGAAAAAGATTATAAATGCTTGAGTAAAGTTGCATAAAGGGTGAATACAAAGGATTTGTGGCTGGGAAGGACACAACTAGAGTTTATTAGGTTACTGAAAATGTTCTGCTTGTAATCATGTGTAATGACTGCATGAATTTTATTCTCCATTACTTATTTCAACTTAAGCATATAGAAAAATTGTAATGATCTATTCAAGGGACATTTAGTGTAATCAATAATCACATATCATCCTCCTGAAGAAGTTAAAATAATTTTCAATAGCTGTTGAAATCCAATCCAAGTCGCAATCAGGCCCAGTTGATATGTCACTTAATGAATACCACTCCATCCCACATCTTATAAAATTTTTTTCTCTCCTCAACAAACTCTTAATATTAAGTATAATTTGTCAAGTACGCTCTTCACAAATATTTTTGAATTGTGTTATATTTAGTACAGTTCCAATAAGAGGTAGATGGCACAATCACCTTGGATCATGAGGAAATTTTAAGGAATGAATTTTTACTGAGGTATGAGTAGGAGTTAGGGTACAGAAAAGGATGATGAAGCACTCAATAAGGAGCAGGAGGAAGGCTCCATAGGTATGACAGGGCAAGGAAAGAAAATGATGTTAGAAAAATCCAGAGAAAGAAGAAAGGCATTGAGAACAACCACAGGAAAAGAAGAATCATTGTGGAAGAAGGCAGTAAATAGAAGATCTTTGACGGAGGGAAAGATGTGGGAGAAATATTTCAACCTCTCTGTCTTTCCCCACTAGCAAAATGCAATCAGAAGAGTCATGGCAAGAGAAATTGGATGTTGGAGCCCACTAGGAATAGATCAGATGAACACAGAGCATGTGAATCTTCACATTTTATAGCCTGTATGTCAATTTTAAGGCTTAATATAGTACCCTACTGGAGAAGGCAATGGCACCCCATTCCAGTACTCTTGCCTGGAAAATCCCATGGATAGAGGAGCCTGGTAGGCTGCAGTCCATGGGGTCGCTAGGAGTCGGACACGACCGAGTGACTTCACTTTCACTTTTCACTTTCATGCATTGGAGAAGGAAATGGCAACCCATTCCAGTATTCTTGCCTGGAGAATCCCAGGGATGAGGGAGCCTGGTGGGCTGCCGTCTATGGGATTGCACAGAGTAGGACACGACTGAAGTGACTTAGCTGCAGCAGCAGCATAGTACCCTACAAATAGTAGGTATTGAATAATATTTATTGTACTTACTAAAATTTCTCATATTTTATAGACTGCAACTTTTCCCTTTGAGTTGTATATAGTATACATGTTTCAGATGATTTTGAGGCTTGAGACCTTTCCATATATGTCTGAAATTACTATTACTTGCTTTTTCTGGGGGAAGTTGTTTGAGCACTTATTTTTCCTATTTTTTACCTTTCTTATCTAGCATTCATTTGTCCATCAATAAAATGAACTATTGGCTGCCACATAGTTCTGAGAACAATGAGCCATTCTTAGAAATAACTATTTCTAAGAAATTAATTCTCCTCAGGTAACTGGCATTGAAAAATATTATCAGAGAATGATAAACTGACTTGTCTGACTCTTTGTGATCCTATGGATTGTAGCCTTCCAAACTCCCCTGTCCATGGGATTTTCCAGGCAAGGATACTGGCATGATTTGCCATGCCCTCGTCCAGGGGATCCTCCTGACCAAGGATTGACCTGGGTCTCCTGCATTGCAGGGGGATTCTTTACCACTGAGTCACCAGGGAAGTCCTGTTATATCTACCACTTATTTAGTCTTAAAGAGATGAACTGATGCTAAGAGATAAAGATCAAAACAATTCATACAGGGGATGAAGAATCCTGTACATTTGTTCACTGAGTTAATTCTTTTATTATGAGAGATATTGAACCATCTTGGAAGCTTTTCTTTGTTTCTTTATGAAATATGGAGGAAGAGATAACTCTTAGATTTAACTCAAGCCTTGTTTATTTCAAAATTCAAGGTTTGTATTTTGAGAAATATAAATTCTAGTATAAATGCAATGTTATTTCTTCATGAATACTGTTTTGCACATATAGTTGAAGTGATACATTTAAAATACTCTTTCCTATCTTCTCTCATTCAGGCAGATAGTAGTTCCTTGAATCACAAGATGAACATGCAAACCTTTGGAGTTCACTGGGGGTCTTTGAAATATGATTATGAATTAATAAATGTTAAGTAATTTGTTCAAAGTATATCCTGTATGTCTTTAAAGACATTTTTCAATTATGATTTCATTAAACTAAAAGAGGAAATCAAATCCTAATATTTAGGGAAATTTCCCAACACTATCAATTACAATCAACAAATGTCACAGCAATGAATGTGACAGTTTTTATATTGTTATTTTGGCTAGCATTTTAGAAAATATCAATGTGTGTGTGTCTAAGTTGCTTTAGTAATGTTTGACTCTTTGCGACCCTATGACCTGGAGCCCACCAGGTTCCTCTGTCCGTGGGATTCTCCAGGTAAGAATACTGGATTGGGTTGTCATGCCCTCCTCCAGGGGATCTTCTTAGCCCAAAGATCAAACCTGCATCTGTTATGTCTCCTGCATTGGCAGGTAGATGATTTAACAGTAGCACCACCTGGAAAGACCAGAAAATATCAATAAATAGTCATAAATCTGCATTTGAGTATTTCATGATTAAAACAAAATTTAAACAGTACCTATCCTGTGATTCTATAAACAAAATATGAATTCATAAATAATAGCTAATTTTGCTAATAAGTTTATACTTTGTCAGAAATATTAAACTTACTGCTTTCTAGAAGGAATAAAATTTAAAGGAAGAGATTTTCTGTGGTGCCAAAGTAAAATCTGTATGCTAAGTTGCTTCAGTCGTGTCCGACATTGTGCGACCCCGTAGACGGCAGCCCACCAGGCTCCCCCGTCCCCGGGACTCTCCAGGCAAGAACACTGGAGTGGAAATCTGTATATGAAGGTGTAAAATCTTTCCCATGATTTACCTTGCTATGATTCTCATTCTGCATGCTTGGAGGTCAACTTTGATATTTAGAGTTCTGCAGACTTTCTGCATATTGTACTATACAGTTGGTTTGATTTCTCTCATACCAGTCTCTATTATTCTTATTTAAACCCTTATTCATTCTATGTCTAACGTTCTTGGCTCTTGCCCAAATTTTTTCACCTTTTTTTTCTTTATACACTTTCTTAGATTTTACAGCTTCTCCCATATTTTTATTCCCATTTTAAAAGATTGTGTAGAAATTCCAGTGTCAGGCTTGAATCTAATTTAAATCCTCATTTCAACATATTTCTTAATTTAATTAAATTTAACATTAAAATGCAAGGTAGAGGAAATCTTAGAAATCACATAGATCAACAGCTTTAATCTACAAATGACAAACTGAAAGACAAAGAAGTACACTGTTAAATTATGAGTTAACACAACTCTATTAGAAAGGACTTGTGTAAAGTCATGGTGCATTACACTTTGTTCCATAAGTTTTTGAACATTTAAAAAAATGGACAAACTTATACCATTTGTGTCATTTCATATTATATAATTTTGTGTGAAAATTACTTATTATGAAGTGTATTTTTAGGAATAGAATAGCAAAAATTAACAATGTTCAAAATGTACTAATTTCTTTTACTTACTTTTTATTACAATACCCACATTTTAAAGGAAAAAGACCCAATATTTCTACTGTAATAATTAGGAATTAGAAGGAAACTAAAACAATGAATGGATAAGTGTGAGAATTGTAAATATATTTGTATCTAATTTTGTAAGAATTAGAATCAAATTCTATTTACAAATTTCAAGTCAAAGTTAATGATGAATCTATTATAAAACACTGCCTAACTTTACCCATTTGAAGAACATGTGTGTGTGTCTGTGGGTATATGCAAATTAAATTTTTTTCTCATTCTGGGTTATCATCCAGCAAAATTGTACTATAATTATGCTTAAAACCTTACTGGTATTTTAAAGTAAATTACAGGATAAGTCATGATAACAGGACAAATAATACTTAGCTGCTGAATATAAACAAAGTGTAGAGTAGCATAAATCTTGCAAGCACAAAAGTGGTAAAAACAGCAAGATTTAGAGGCTCTAGTACAAGAGAGATATATAGTACCAACTGCAGTAATCTCAAAAATTTATATCACAAAATGTGCAGACTTGATCTTATTTTCAGTCAGTGTGTTCTGTATGGAAGATGCTCGTGACAATGGGGTATGATTTAGAAAACTAGATCCTGCACAGAGGAATATAAAATGCAATTATATATCTCACTTATGCATAAAATTTTTAACAGAATTTAATCAATCATCTTAAAACTTAGATATATTTGTGAAGCAATGACATCACTCTTAAATTATGTGTAGTTTGTAAATGCACAGATTTAATGTCTTTTGTGTACATGTATTATTTGAGAAGAAACTACTATAAACTATATTATCAGATCAAGTAGCCTTAAAAATTTGTGTGCTACAGAGAAATTTGTCACTTCATTTTAATGGAATGTTCCTCACTGAAAATGTCTAACTGCTCAGAAGAGGAATAGAAGTGTAAATTTATTATCTGAGAAAAGAAAATTAATTGACACGGGCCAAAAATGTAATGGAATTAGGCCCGTGTGGAATAACTGAGAACTTCAGGAACTCAATCTAGACTCTATGGGATGATAAAATTACATGCAGAGAAAAATGAAATATATCATTTTTGAACAAAGCCCAGGATTTCTCAAAGGAATGGAATATAAAATAAGACTTCTTTATCTCCAAAAAAGTCTAGTCTTAGAGCAGAACAGAAAATATCCCTTGAGATACAAAACAAATTTTGTTATTTTGTTGGTTTTGTTATTGCTGTTGTTTTAAGTGAGTATTTACCATTCCAGAGAGGATTGGCGACTACTAGGTAAAGAGAAAAAAATATTTAGAGATCAGGGAAAGATATAAAAATGTTACTCAGTCTAGAATGATTTATTGAACATCTATTATTTGGTAGATTATGTTCATAGAGTGGGGGTTACAGACAAGACATCTATATGAAATGGAAAATTTGATGTGACTTATAGCAGGGAACTAATTTGATAAAAAATAAATCAATTCCAATAGCTGTGTGTGCTATGGAAATGGTTTTAAAAAATAATACGCACAAGTAGAAAAAGCCAGCAGTGGCAAAACCATGGTATTGTGGTTGAGTTTTCCAGGTTTTGGTAAGCAGAATATAGTTCAATGTGACTGAAAGTCAGTGAGAGTCAGAGGAAATGTGCTGTGGATTATGGCTTAGAGAAACATTCAGTGGATTTCAATCACAGTATTGTTTATACAAAAGTAGACTGAATTTTAGTGTTAAAATATATATATTGTGGTAGATTACGGGTTTGGGAAAAAACATCTCGCCAATCTATGATTTTTATAGCCTTTCTGATGATGATGATGTGTGAATTTGTGACTTTAACTTGCTCATTTCAGAAAATATGTCTGAGTATTGAGCCAAAATTATTGCCTCCAAATAAACATAAAGTTTTATGACTTAAAGCATTATTTAGTTTTCTAGGATATAAAATAAATGCTATTTAGAAACTGAACAGAAACTTTGTTAATATAAATGATAATTTCTTTAGGCTTCTTTAACAAGATTAAAATCTAAATTTTTAAAAGAAAGCCAACTTGATATATAGTTATTTGCCCACTTTTTCAGTTCAGTTCAGTTGCTCAGTTGTGTCCGACTCTTTGCAACCCCATGGACTGCAGCTCACCAGGATTCCCTGTCTATCACCAACTCCCAAAGCTTGCTCAAACTCATGTCCATTGAGTTGGTGATGCCATCCAACCATCTCATCCTCTGCTTCTCCTGTTTCCCCTTCTCCTGTTTCCAATTTTTAGTTCACTCCAAAACACAAAAACAATGATAACAAAGCAGAAATATCTTGAAACTTATTACAATTCCTTATACAGCTTTAGTTTTTCAACATTAGTTTTATAAGTATCTAATTTATAGATAAAAGAAACAGCTGGTAGTGAAATTTCTCTGTTAAATAAGATTTAGCCACTTTTGTCAGATCCAAACCAGCCATCATTAAAAAAACAAAATGGTCAAATTGTCTCTGGCACAATGTGTGTTTTTGCCAGAGATTCAAAACATAAATAATGTCAAAGTTGTTATTTGTTCACTTTGTTGTTAGCCACAGAATTTGAGTCACCATTGTGAAGAGGTAGCCATATGGTATATCCAACAGATTTATTGAAGTCCAGGGAGGCGAAGCTGTGTTAATAACAGGCCAATTACAGAACTCATTTGGGAATGCAGGTCCATATTTACAAGAATTCTGAACAACACAGAAATAATTATTCTAACAGGACTTCAAAGGGTATTGGTAAAAATTTAGGTATTACTAAGATGCAGAATAGACTTCCTGGTGGCTTCCCTGGTGGCTCAGATGGTAAAGCATCTGTCTACAATGAGGGAGAACGGGGTTCGATGCCTGGGTTGGGAAGATCCCCTGGAGAAGGAAATGGCAATCCACTCCAGTACTATTGCCTGGAAAATTCCATGGACAGAGGAGCCTGGTAGGCTACAGTCCATGGGGTGGCAAGGAGTCGGACACGACTGAGCGACTTTACTTACTTACTAAGATGCAGAATAGATTGTTACTTGTAACAGAGTATTATGCAATTCCTCCCTCCTGTGAATTATAATGGTTTCCCAGGTGAAAGAAATCAGTGGTAAAGAACCAGCCTCCCAATGCAAGAGACAGGTTTGATCCCTGAGTTGTGGAAAATTCTCTCAGTAGGAAATGACAGGAGAAGGCAATGGCAACCCACTCAAGTACTCTTGCCTGGAAAATCCCATGGATGGAGGAGCCTGGTGGGCTGCTGTCTATGGGGTTGCACAGAGTCGAACATGACTGAGCGACTTCACTTTCACTTTTCACTTTCATGCATTGGAGATGGAAATGGCAACCCACTCCAATGTTCTTGCCTGGAGAATCCCAGGGACGGCGGAGCCTGGTGGGCTGCTGTCTATGGGGTTGCACAGAGTCGGACATGACTGAAGTGACTTAGCAGCAGCAGCAACAGCAGGAAATGGCAACCTACTTCAGTATTCTTGCCTGAAAAATTCCATGGACAGGGGAGCCTGGTGGGCTAAAGTCCACAGGGTCGCAAAGAGTGGAACATGACTGAGCACACGCACACTGCCTGAATCACACGAGTTAACGAATTCTTCATTCACTTACCCGTAAGTATAATGGGTGAATACATAACATAGCTGCTGTGATTGTTTTGGATGACTGGTATCTGACAGATTAATTAATAAAAATATAAAATGTTTTAAGTAGTCTTTATTCATTACGTAATTCTCTTTTTTATAAAGATCTATATTCTCACATGTATCATTTTTCTTCTTTCTGAAGAACATTTTCTTCACTATTTCTTGCAAGGCAGATCTGTTAGTGAAAGATTTCTTCAATTTTTGCTTGAGAAATTTTTTATTTGTCCTTCATTTTTGAAGGATAATTGACTTGATAAAAATTCTAGGTTATTGTGTATGTTTTTTTTAACCTCTAAACATCTCAAATATATTATCTCTATTTTTGCATGGTTTCTGAGAAGTTCAACATCATTCTCATCCTTGTTCCAGTACAGGTAATTTATCCCCTCATCCCCTAGCTTCTTTCAAAATTTCTTCTTTGTCTTTGATTTCTTTAAGATTGGAAATGATATGTGTGTGTGTGTGTGTGTATGTATATATATATATATATATATATATATATATATATATATATATATATATATATCACCCTTGGTCTTCTCTAAAATTTCTGGATCTATGGTTTGGTATCTATCATTAATTTTGAAAGCTTCTCATTCATTCTTATTTCAAATATTTTTTTCTGTTTTCTCTCTTTTTTTTCATCCTGATATTTCCATTACAAATGTGCTATACTTTTTATAATTGTCCTACATTGCTGCAGCATTCTACTCTGCCTTTTTTGTTCTTTTTCCTCTTTGAAGTTCAGTTTTGGAAATTTCTACTGACATTTCTATCTGGTCACTTATTCTTTCCTTGGTTATATCTTGGTGAGTATTTGAGCCCATCAAAGGCTTTCTTCATTTGTGTTTCAGTGGTATTGATTTCTAGAATATTTCTTTATGGTTTCTTACGAGTTTCTCTTTGTTTACATTACCCCTATATTTTTGCATATTTTATACTTTTTCCATCAGAAGCCCTTAGCCTATTGATCTTTTTAACCACCAGTCTGAAACTTGACTTCCGACCTCTCTGGTTGTGAGGCTTGCTCTACTCTCCAAGTTTTTTTGTTTTGTAGAATGCTTTGCTTTTTTATTTTTTATTTTTATTTTCTGAATGCACAGCTGTGGTAAATAGGCCTTTGTGTGAAGGTTTATCTGGTTAGGAGTTAGACTGGGTCTATTGTTGGTTATACCTAAAGTTGTCTAAGGCTAACATTTCTTCCTGTGTTCTTGTTTTAATTTCCCCTGTTGTCTTTGGCTTGCCTAGAGGCTCCTTCTTAAATAAATATAAAATGAGCATTTCCTTCAGGCATATTCTTTTGTTTTAATACAATAGCCCTAGTGATATGGTGGTAATGTATGGTGGAAGGGATGTACACTCTGTTATTTAGTTTCAGCCTTTTATTGATCCTGTGACCTGAATTGCTTCTCAGTTTGCACTTCCCTTTCTTGGGTGACCAAGGAAGTCTACAGGGGCTGGAGTTTCATATTTCTTTTCTTCCATGTGAAAAGGTACACTGGGCTGAAGTTGGGTATTTTCCCTTCCCCAGATTGCTTAGACTGTGGTGAAATATTTTCCTTTTAGGATAGGCCTTGTTAAGAAGACTAGAATGTTAGTAGCATTTTGAAGCACTATTTTAGAATGGCTGCTTTTCCTAGCTCCATGAAGGAACCATGTGTGTGGAGAGGGATGCGCTCTTCAAACTTCTATGTATGAACCTGATAGAACTCCAGGACGTAAAATGAACA
Source organism: Bos taurus (assembly GCF_002263795.3). Lineage (NCBI taxonomy): Eukaryota > Metazoa > Chordata > Mammalia > Artiodactyla > Bovidae > Bos > Bos taurus. The sequence continues at coordinate 44,366,127 of NC_037347.1, forward strand.
AAACTTTGGAGATAGACTAAAGTGACCTCCTTCTGGAGTTTTTAACTTTTCAGTTAGTTCATATGAAACTCCAGGAATTTGTCAATTGCACTGAGAAAGATCAGTTTTCATTCCAATCCCAAAGAAAGGCAATGCCAAAGAATGTTCAAACTACCGCACAATTGCACTCATCTCACACACTAGTAAAGTAATGATCAAAATTCTCCAAGCCAGGCTTCAACAGTATGAGAACCGTGAGCATCCAGATGTTCAAGCTGAATTTAGAAAAGGCAGAGGAACGAGACATCAAATTGCCAACGTCCACTGGACCAGCGAAATAGCAAGAGAGTTCCAGAAAAACATCTATTTCTACTTTATTGACTATGCCAAAGCCTTTGATTGCCTGGATCACAACAAACTGTGGAAAATTCTGAAAGAGATGGAGATGGGAATACCACACCACCTGAGAAATCTTGAGAAACCTTGCCTCTTGAGAAATCTGTATGCAGGTCGAGAAGCAATAGTTTGAACTGGACATGGAGCAACAGACTGGTTCCAAATAGGAAAAGGAGTATATAAAGGCTGCATATTGTCATCCTGCTTATTTAACTTATATGCAAAGTACATCATGAGAAAAACTGGGCTGGATGAAGCACAAACTGGAATCAAGATTGCTGGGAGAAATGTCAATAACCTCAGATATGAAGATGACAACACCCTTATGGCAGAAAGCAAAGAAGAACTAAAGAACGTCCTAATGAAAGTGAAAGAGGAGAGTGAAAAATTTGGCTTAAAGCTCAACATTCAGAAAACTAAGATCATGGCAACTGGTTCCATCACTTCATGTCAAATAGATGGGGAAACAGTGGAAACAGTGACAGACTTTATTTTTGGGGACTCCCAAATCAAAAAAGCAAGAGAGTTCCAGAAAAACATCTATTTCTGCTTTATTGACTATGCCAAAGCCTTTGACTGTGTGGATCACAATAAACTGTGGAAAATTCTTCAAGAGATGGGAATACCAGACCACCTGATTTGCCTCTTGAGAAACTTGTATGCAAGTCAGGAAGCAACAGTTAGAATGGGACATGGAACAACAGACTGGTTCCAAATAGGAAAAGGAGTTCGTCAAGGCTGTATATTGTCACCCTGTTTATTTAACTTATATGCAGAGTACATCATGAGAAATGCTGGACTGGAAGAAACACAAGCTGGAATCAAGATTGCCGGGAGAAATATCAATAAGCTCAGATATGCAGATGACACCACCTTTATGGCAGAAAGTGAAGAGGAACTCAAAAGCCTCTTGATGGAAGTGAAAGTGGAGAGTGAAAAAGTTGGCTTAAAGCTCAACATTCAGAAAATGAAGATCCTGGCATCCGGTCCCACTACTTCATGGGAAATAGATGGGGAAACAGTGGAAACAGTGTCAGACTTTAATTTTCTGGGCTCCAAAATCACTGCAGATGGTGACTGCAGCCATGAAATTAAAAGACGCTTACTCCTTGGAAGGAAAGTTATGACCAACCTAGATAGCATATTCAAAAGCAGAGACATTACTTTGCCAACAAAGGTTCGTCTAGTCAAGGCTATGGTTTTTCCTGTGGTCATGTATGTATGTGAGAGTTGGACAGTGAAGAAGGCTGAGTGCCAAAGAATTGATGCTTTTGAACTGTGGTGTTGGAGAAGACTCTTGAGAGTCCCTTGGACTGCAAGGAGATCCAACCAGTCCATTCTGAAGGAGATCGGCCCTGGGATTTCTTTGGAAGGAATGATGCTAAAGCTGAAACTCCAGTACTTTGGCCACCTCATGCGAAGAGTTGACTCATTGGAAAAGACTCTGATGCTGGGAGGGATTGGGGGCAGGAGGAGAAGGGGACGACAGAGGATGAGATGGCTGGATGGCATCGCTGACTTGATGGATGTGAGTCTGAGTGAACTCCAGGAGTTGGTGATGGACAGGGAGGCCTGGCGTGCTGCAATTCATGGGTTTGCAAAGAGTCGGACACAACTGAGCGACTAATCTGATCTGAAATCACTGCAGATGGTGACTGCAGCCATGAAATTAAAAGATGCTTGCTCTTTGGAAGAAAAGTTATGACCAACCTAGACAGTTTAATAAAAAGCAGAGGTATTACTTTGCCAACAAAGGTCTGTCTAGTCAAAGTTATGGTTTTTCCAGTAGTCATGTATGGGTGTGAGATTTGGACCATAAAGTAGGCTGAGTGGTGAAGTACTGATGCTTTCAAATTGTGATACTTTCAGATTGTGGTACTTTCAAATTGAGTATCTCAAAGCCTCTTGAGAGTACCTTGGACTGCAAGGAGACGGAATCCAGTCAATCCTAAAGGAAATCCACCCTGAATATTCATTAGAAGGACTGATGCTAAAGCTGAAGCTCCAATATTTTGGCCACCTGATGTGAAGAATCAATTCATTGAAAAAGACCCTGATGCTGAGAAAGACTGCAAGGAAAAGGAAAATGGGGTGGCAGAGAATGAGATGGTTAGATAGCATCACCAACTCAATGGACATGAGTTTGAGCAGGCTGTGGGAGACTTTGGAGGACAAAGGAGCTGGGCGTGCTATAGTCCATGGGAATCTGACTGAACAGCAACAACAAATTTATACCCTAGGTATAAATTTTAACCAATTGAGTTTGGTATAATTTTATTATTAAAAAAAAAAAAAACTTACTAAGTGACTGAATGAAGCTATATTCCAACCATCATCATAAGTTTCTTTGAGAGGATACCAAAAGCATAATTCATAAAATGAAGAGATAAATAATGAGTTGCACTTCATCAAATAAAAGATTGTTGTGCTTCAAAAGATACCATTAACAGAATGAAAAGATAAGACTGGAAGGAAATATTTAAAAATCATATATCTCATAAGGAATTTGTATCTAGAATATGTAGAAAACTTTTAGAAGTCACTAATAAAAAATAAGACTTAAAATTTTGACAAAACATTTGAGTGGAGCAAATTTAATTTCACTGTAAGAATAATTAATAAGCTCATTAAAAATTGTTCAAGATCATTAGTCATTAGGAAATACAAATTAAGATCACAATTAAATACCATTTTGTATTCAGTAGAATATTTATATTAAAAAGACATTCAGTGCCAACAATACAAAGCAGCAGCTGGGATACAAATCAAACAAAATGCAACTCAGAAATTAAAATGATAGCTACTATTAATCTGACATTTCTTTTAAATAAATTAATCTAAGTTTATAAAATGTTTGAGTGATTCTGTAATTAAAACCACAATAATCCAATTAAAATAAATTAATTAATTTAAAAACCATAGTAAACTGATATTATATACCTACTAACACAGCAAAGGGAGAAGGAAATGGCAACCAACTTCTGTATTCTTGCCTAGAGAATCCTGTGGGCAGAGGAGCCTGGTGGCCTGCTGTCCATGGGGTCACACAGAGTCAGACACGACTGAAGCAACTTAGCATCCATTCATGCATTGGAGAAGAAAATGGCAACCCACTCCAGTATTCCTGCCTGGAGAATCCCAGGGAAAGAGGAGGCTGGTGGGCTGCCGTCTATGTGGTCGCACAGAGTCGGACATGACTGAAGCGACTTAGCAGCAGCAGCAGCAGCAGCAATACAGCAAAATTTAAAATAACTATCCATGCCAGTTTTGTTGAAAATATCAAGAAACTGCAACTCTTGAATTCTGCTGGTCTGAATGTAAAATGATATAAATAGGAAAAATTTCTTACACACATTTGAAATGTATTTTAAAATTAAGCAAAATTATACCAGCAAATAATAAAGTGTATACAGTATATAAAAACAAATAAATGTTTTTCAATGTCAGAGATGGCTATGTGTGTCTATTAAATGACAAAATAAGGGATACCTGTAATGACTGAAATATTTTCTCTTAACTATATCAATGTCAATATCCTGGTTCTCACTGTAATATAGTTTTTCAAGAAACTAATGGATGTGCGCAAGCTTTTAATGTTGCTTTTAACTACATAAGAAACTACAATTAACTCAAAATTAAAAGCCTGCTTAAAAAATACATAAATATGCATTTACCATATGATTTATCCATTCCACATCTGGTTATTTACATATGAGAAAATAACACCTATGTTACATGATGAATTGTACATAAATATTTTATTGTAATATTTCAAAACTACAGCTATTCACATGTCCATAAATGGATGGCTATATTAACAAACTGCGTGCATACAAAAATTAGAACACTATTAAGCAATAAAAATGAATATAATACTAATAAGCACACTGACACAGATTGGTATAAAATAATTATGTTGAGTTAAAAACAGATGAAAAACAGTATATACTGTATGATTCTATCTCTGTTAAAGTCTGCTGCTGCTGCTAAGTCACTTCAGTCGTGTCCAACTCTGTGCGACCCCATAGACGGCAGCCCACCAGGCTCCCCCGTCCCTGGGATTCTCCAGGCAAGAACACTGGAGTGGGTTGCCATTTCCTTCTCCAGTGCATGAAAGGAAAAGTGAAAGTGAAGTTGTTCAGTCATGTGCGACTCTTAGCGACCCCGTGGACTGCAGCCCACTAGGCTCCTCTATCCATGGGATTTTCCAGGCAAGAGTACTTGAGTGGGGTGCCATTGCCTTCTCCAATGTTAAAGTCTAGAAAATAAAAAATAGTCTATGGTGATAGCAGACCTATGTTTCACTTAGTTTATGGAAGAAAGGTATTGGGTTTCAGTTGTGGGCAGATATGTTTACTTTTTTGATTGTGGTTATAATTTCACATGTGTAAGCTTGTCAAAAATATTTGAAATTGAAGTTGTAATAGTCATACAATTTAATATTGTTTATCAATAAAAGGAATGAAGTACTGATACAGAGTATGACATTGATGCACCTTAAAACATGCTAAGTGAAAGAAGGAAGACAAAATATACTATATACTAAATGATTCCACTGATATAAAAGCTCAGAATAGGCAAATCCATAAAGACAGAAGTATATTTCCCAGAAGATGGGCGATAGAAGGAATTAATAATGTGTGCTGCTTCTTCATGTAGTGATAACATTTTTCTAAAATCAGATATTTGTGATAGTTGCACAATTCTGCACATATTCTCAAAACCACTGTACTTCATAAGAATGAATTTTATATATGAATTATACCTCAATGAATCTTTTATTTAAAATGTAGGAATAGATTGTTGGAACACTCAGTAAATGTAGAGATTTGCTAATCACCAATAGACCCTGAGGTAGTACAGTAGTAAAAGAATCCACCCACCAATTCAGGAGATGCAAGAGACCTGGATTCAATCCCTGGGTCAGGAAGATCCTCTGAGTAGAAAATTGCAACCGGCTCCACTATTCTTACCTGGGAAATTTTATGGACAGAGGAGCCTGGTGGACTACAGTCCATGGTGTCGCAATGAGTTGAACACAACTGAGTAACTGAGCGCGCGCACACACACACACACACACACACACAAACACACTAGACCCTCTAGTATCTATGTGTTTGCACATTAAACTCCATAAGTGTTTTGACCAATAGAGAAGAAGTACCTTTCAGAGTTTACTGTAGGCATGTGTATGACTCTTTTGGAGGGTCGGCATTCTAAAATCAATATCTCAAAATGTTTAACCATTTGAAGATTCTTGAGTTAGCGAGGACAAGAGAAAATATGGTGAAGAATGAGAACTGTTTTAAATATTTGGTAGCCATTCCACAGAAATGTTTTCTCTGCAGATCCAGAGGGAAGTCCTAGAACAGGTATGGGACAATTATAATAAGACAATTTTAATTTATCAATGCCTTTAGCCACTCTATGAACAATATAAAAAGAAAAAATGATGGGATACTGAAAGAGGAACTCCCCAGGTGGGTAGGTACCCAATATGCTACTGGAGATCAGTGGAGAAATAACTCCAGAAAGAATGAAGGGATGGAGCCAAAGCAAAAACAATACCAAGCTGTGGATGTGACTGGTGATAGAAGCAAGGTCCAATGATGTAAAGAGCAATATTGCATAGGAGCCTGGAATGTCAGGTCCATGAATCAAGGCAAATTGGAAGTGGTCAAAGAAAAGATGGCAAGAGTGAATGTCGACATTCTAGGAATCAGCGAACTGAAATGGACTGGAGTGGGTGAATTTAACTCAGATGACCATTGTATCTACTACTGCAGGCAGGAATCCCTCAGAAGAAATGGAGTAGCCATTATGGTCAACAAAAGAGTCTGAAATGCAGTACTTGGATGCAATCTCAAAAATGACAGAATGATCTCTGTTCATTTCCAAGGCAAATCATTCAATATCACAGTAATCCAAGTCTATGCCCCAACCAGTAATGCTGAAAAAGCTGAAGTTGAACGGTTCTATGAAGACCTACAAGACCTTTTAGAACTAACACCCTAAAAAAGATGTCCTTTTCATTATAGGGGCCTGGAATACAAAAGTAGGAAGTCAAGAAACACCTGGGTTAACAGGCAAATTTGTCCTTGGAATATGGAATGAAGCAGGGCAAAGGCTAATAGAGTTTTGCCAAAGTACACACTGGTCATAGCAAACACCCTCTTCCAACAACACAGGAGGACTCTACACTTGGACATCACAAGATGGTCAGCACCAAAATCATATTGATTATATTCTTTGCAGCCAAAGATGGAGAAACTCTATACAGTCAACAAAAACTAGACCGGGAGCTGACTGTGGCTCAGATCATGAACTCCTTATTGCCAAATTCAGACTTAAATGGAAGAAAGTAGGGAAAACCACTAGACCATTCAGGTATGACCTAAATCAAATTCCTTATCATTATACAGTGGAAGTGAGAAATAGATTTAAGGGACTAGATCTGATAGATAGAGTGCCTGATGAACTATGGACGGAGGTTCATGACATCATACACTAGACCATCTCCATGGAAAAGAAATGCAAAAAAGCAAAATGGCTGTCTTAGGAGCCCTTACAAATAGCTGTGAAGAGAAGAGAAGTGAAAAGCAAAGGAGAAAAGGAAAGATATAAGCATCTGAATGCAGAGTTCCAAAGAATAACAAGGAGAGATAAGAAAGCCTTCCTCAGGAATCATTGCAAAGAAATATAGGAAAACAACAGAATGGGAAAGACTAGAGATCTCTTCAAGAAAATTAGAGATACCAAGGGAAATTTTCATGCAAAGATGGGCTTGATAAAGGACAGAAATGGTATGGACCTAACAGAAGCAGAAGATAATAAGAAGAGGTGGCAAGAATACACAGAAGAACTGTACAAAAACGATCCTCACGACCAAAATAATCACGGTGGTGTGATTACTCACCTAAAGCCAGACATCCTGGAATGTGAAGTCAAGTGGGCCTTAGAAAGCATCACTACAAACAAAGCTAGTGGAGGTGATGGAATTCCAGTGGAGCTATTTCACATCCTGAAAGAGGATGCTGTGAAAGTGCTGCACTCAATATGCCGGCAAATTTGGAAAACTCAGCAGTGGCCACAGGACTGGAAAAGGTCAGTTTTCATTCCAACCCCAAAGAAAGGCAATGCCAAAGAATGCTCAAACTACCACACAACTGCACTCATCACATGCTAGTAAAGTAATGCTCAAAATTCTCCAATCCAGGCTTCAGCAATACATGAACCGTGAACTTCCAGATGTTCAAGCTGGTTTAAGGAAAGGAAGAGGAACCAGAGATCAAATTGCCAACATCCAATGGGTCATGGAAAAAGCAAGAGAGTTCCAGAAAATATCTATTTCTGCTTTATTGACTATGCCAGAGCCTTTGACTGTGTGGATCACAATAAACTGTGGAAAACTCTGAAAGAGATGGGAATACCAGACCACCTGACCTGCCTCTTGAGAAACCTATATGCAGATCAGGAAGCAACAGTTAGAACTGGACATGGAACAACAGACTGGTTCCCAATAGGAAAAGCAGAACATCAAGGCTGTATATTGCCAAGGAGAACTTCAAGCAGGGTGACAATATACACCCTGCTTATTTAACTTATATGCAGAGTACGTCATGAGAAATGCTGGGCTGGAAGAAGCATAAGCTGGAATCAAGATTGCCAGGAGAAATATCAATAACCTCAGATATGCAGATGACACCACCCTTATGGCAGAAAGTGAAGGGGAGCTAAAAAGTCTCTTGATGAAAGTGAAAGAGGAGAGTGAAAAGTTGGCTTAAAGCTCAACATTCAGAAAACAAAGATCATGGCATCTGGTCCCACTTCATGGGAAATAGATGGGGAAACAGTGGAAACAGTGTCAGACTTTATTTTTTGGGGGTCCAAAATCACTGTAGATGGTGATTGCAGCCATGAAATTAAACGACACTTACTCTGTGTAAGGAAAGCTATGACCAACCTAGATAGCATATTCAAAAGCAGAGACATTACTTTTCCAAAAAAGGTCCATCTAGTCAAGGCTATGGTTTTTCCAGTGGTCATGTATGGCTGTGAGTGTTGGACTGTGAAGAAAGCTGAGCGCTGAAGAGTTGATGCTTTTGAGCTGTGGTGTTGGAGAAGACTATTGAGAGTCCCTTGGACTGCAAGGAGATCCAACCAGTCCATTCTAAAGGAGATCAGTCCTAGGTGTTCTTTGGAAGGAATGATGCTAAAGCTGAAACTCCAGTACTTTGGCCACCTCATGTGAGGAGTGGATTCATTGGAAAAGACTCTGATGCTGGGAGGGATTGGGGGCAGGAGGAGAAGGGGACTACAGAGGGTGAGATGGCTGGATGGCATCACTGACTCGATGGACAGGAGTTTGAGTGAATTCCGGGAGTTGGTGATGGACAGGGAGGCCTGGCGTTCTGCAGTTCATTGGGTCGCTAAGAGTCGGACACCACTGAGCAACTGAACTGAACTGACTTAGCCAGTCTTGCTTACCTTATGTTATTGACTGATTATCCGTAATGGCAGCAAGTCTCCATCCCTTCCTGCAACCACAATCTTTGTGATGTGACTTTTCCTCCTAACAGGCAAAGATTTTTTTTTCCCCTACTCTTTAATTCTGGGCTGACTTCAGAGTCAAACAGCTTAGGCTTTAGACAGTCTTGGAGTTTCTTTTATTTATTTTTTCTGCTATTCCTCTTGCAGCATTACCAGAATATTAAACCAGTGTTAGTACTCTGAAAAATTGCTTAAAACCCAGGTGATTTCAGTAGTTTAGCCCAGATCTTTAAGTACAAATGTAGATCAGACAAGTCAAGCTGACAGCAGCAGAACTATCAAGGTAACCCACAGTGACATGAGAAATAACAAGCAAATATCATTTAACACTGCTAAGTTTTGGTGTGGTTTACTACTCAACCAAAGTTAATTGATAGAATATACCTCATTGATTCTATAGGGTTTATTTATGATTTGGAATTAAAATTTCTTCCGGGCATTATTTTAGAGAGTCACAGCATGCATGTGTGCTAGGTTACTTCAGTCATGTCTGACTCTTTGTGACCCTATGGACTGTAGCATGCCAGGCTCCTCTTTTCATGGGATTCTCCAGGCAAGAGTAATGGAGTGGGTTGCCATGCTCTCCTCCAGGGATCCTCCTGATCCAGGGATTAAACCTGCCTCTCTTAGTTCTCCTGCATTGGCAGGTAAGTTCTTAACCACTAGCACCACCTAGGAAGCTCCAGAGAGTCATTAAATACCTGAAAACAGAGAAATACTTTTATTTACCACCAGATAGTGAAGGACAGTGAAGGCTGGCATGCTGCAGTCCATTGGGTTACAAAGAGTCAGACACAACTGAGTAAATGAACATTTAACAGTTCTAACCAGTGTAAAAATTATAGAAAAGCAAATTTCATCCTATATCTTGGAAACAATCAAGATATTGTTTTTGTGTTTATATATAAGTTGTGTGTGTGTGTAGGTGTGACTACCTACACGTGCCTGCGTTCAGTTGCTCAATTGTGTCTGACTCTTTGCAACTCATGAACTGTAGCATTCGAGGCTCCTCTGTCCATGGAATTTTCCAGGCAAGAATTTTTGAAGTAGGTTGCTATTTCCTCCTCCTGGGGATATTCCTGACCCAGGGATTAAAACTTCATCTCTTGGATCTCCTGTATTGGCAGGCTGATTCTTTACCACTGCAATATATATAATATATTATTATATATAATAATATATACATATATAATATATATTATATATAATATTATATATATATAAAAAATATATAATCAGATCAGATCAGATCAGTTGCTCAGTCATGTCCGACTCTTTGTGATCCCATGAATCGCAACACGCCAGGCCTCCCTGTCCATCACCAACTCCTGGAGTTCACTCAGACTCACGTCCATCGAGTCAGTGATGCCATCCAGCCATCTCATCCTCTGTCGTCCCCTTCTCCTCCTGCCCCCAATCCCTCCCAGCATCAGTCTTTCCCAATGAGTCAACTCTTCGCGTGAGGTGGCCAAAGTACTGGAATTTCAGCTTTAGCATCATTCCTTCCAAAGAAATCCCAGGGCTGATCTCCTTCAGAATGGACTGGTTGGATCTCCTTGCAGTCCAAGGGACTCTCAAGAGTCTTCTCCAACACCACAGTTCAAAAGCATCAATTCTTTGGCACTCAGCCTTCTTCACAGTCAAACTCTCACATCCATACATGACCTCAGGAAAAACCATAGCCTTGACTAGACGGACCTTTGTTGGCAAAGTAATGTCTCTGCTTTTCAATAGGCTATCTAGGTTGGTCATAACTTTCCTTCCAAGGAGTAAGCATCTTTTAATTTCATGGCTGCAGTCACCATCTGCAGTGATTCTGAGCCCCCCAAAATAAAGTCTGAGACTGTTTCCACTGTTTCCCCATCTATTTCCCATGAAGTGATGGGACCGGATGCCATGATCTTTGTTTTCTGAATGTTGAGCTTTAAGCCAACTTTTTCACTCTCCACTTTCACTTTCATCAAAAGGCTTTTTAGTTCCTCTTCTTAATAATAACTATTAAGATATTATACCCAGTGTTATATTACCTGGAAAGTTTCCTTGCATTTTTGTGTTAATCTGAATCTGACTTATTTTCAGTTCTGTTTTTGTCATTCTGGAAGCTTAAACTTTTGTCCTTAATAATTTTATCTAAAACATCAGTGACATAGAAGCATTTTGTGGTTGATTGCTTTGTTGTTTGTTTTAACCCACTGTGATTTATTGAAGATTCTTGAGTGTTACTTCTTTAGCTTTTAACTTTGAGACTTCTAAAATGTGGGGATTTCTACATTACGCCTCTGCGTCTTACTTTACTATCAGTTACTATATCTTCCTAATATCTCCTACTCTGGAGAAGAAAATGACAACCCACTCCAGTATTCTTGCCTGGAGAATTCCATGGTCAGAGGAGCCCGGTGGGGTACAGTCCACAGGATCACAAAGAGTTAGACACAACTGAGTGACTGAGCACAATGCCGCCTAGATGATTTTTGTCTGTTTTGACCATCTAGCTCATTGTTTTCTTCTGCCATACACTTCATTACTGTCATTTTGCTATTTTCAGGATAATATATATTAGATACACATGTTAGATATAACAGATATCAATAATAGAGGATTTGCTCTCAATTACAGCAATAATGCTGGAAATGGAGATACAACCAGAGACTTCTTTCCTAAGCCATCTCTGAGCCTGAAGCTTATACAAGTAAAAGGGAAGTACATAAAGTAAATATGAAACACTTTACCTATACAATTTTTTCATATTCATATGGTCATGTAAATACTTGGCTAGTGTCCCAACAGGGTCCTTGGAAGGGGCTAGTGCAAACAACAGACCTAGTAACCTAACTTTGGGAAAATCACATCTGTTTCTAACCCTCTCTAGGTGTTGGAGCTTCTATTTTTCCTCTCCATCAGACTAAACATGCCATCCCCTGATGTTTTCTCACAGTTTTCCTCCAAACTCTGGGTATGGTCCTGCATGCATCCGACCTCCAAACCTCCAGGCAGCATGTTAGTATTCAATTTTGAATTGATGAGAAAACTGAGTCCACGGGGTGCTTTTCAAACTGCATGTATCTGCTGAAAACAATGGGTGCCTTCACTCCCTTGTTTCCCCTGTCAATAAGGATTGCTTTCTTGCTGAGGTAGTGTTACTAATGATGTGGTGCTGTTTCAGCCCATGTGTTTTGGAAAAGAAAAATAATGTGTGAGCCAGCTGCTGGAATGAAAATTACCTTCATTTAGGACAGTAAATAAATAAATAAACTTGCTATTAATGCATAAACACTAATGCTTTGTTGGAACAGAGAAGGATTATTTCAAAGGCTGAAATTTAACAGATGAGAAAGCTACTTATTAGAGATCATGCAAAATTAAGAAGAGTCAGTAACAGTGATCTCTTTTCTGATAAATTATATCTCTACTAAATATCAAATGAAGATTAAACAATAAATCTGGCAATACTAAATTCAAGCTGAAATTCTACCCTGACTGTGAAGTATTTGACAACATATAGAATATAATATTATCTGTGTGTATGTGCAAGCATTTGCTTACATACATATATCTAGAGAAATTATACCAACCAAACTTTCCATAAACAGGGTAACTACTTTTGTAAGAGAATCAGAAATCACTATATTACTCCTTTCTAATTACAGAAAAGGTTTGGGGGAATGCCTTGTCATGGCACAGAATATAATCTCATCTGAGGCACAGATTTGTCATTGTTTCACATCTTCCCTGTGTCATCATCTGATGCTCTGTGTATTAGTGATTCTTTGTAGGACAGACTTCTGGATAAACCTATACGATAATTAGAAGGGAGACTGACACTGCTTGAATAATGCAAGGCACTATTGACATTGTAGGTAGAATCAGGCCAGGATTCTTAAAGCGTGTGATCCAGATTACTTGTATCACAACTACTTGGAGAACTTATTTAAAAAACAAAATGTTGGATCTTCATATAGAAAAAAAAAGTATGTGAAAGCAGGACTTGGACATCTTTTAAAGCATCAACAAATAACATTATGCACATTAATAATACTTACCTAAATACTTTCTATAATTCAATATTGGTTTTGGGGAGTTGTGCATTTATAAATGTTTGCAACTAGGTTCAGTTCAATATTTTTTCACTAAAATGTATAAAATGTGCTTGTTTCTATTTTTATAGTAACATTTATTTAGCATCTCAAAAGGGACTATGTATTAGGATATCAAAACTGATTCCTAACTTTTCTTGTGTTCTTGAATTTTCAGAGTTGAAATTCAACTTCTATGCTTTTAAGATAGGAAAGAAAAGATGAATCCCAGAGGAGATTGGTCTCTGTGGGAAAGGATAAAAAAGAGAGGAGTACATCACTGACATTTGAGGGTACTGATAATTTCTTGGGAGATACTAGAAACTTAAGAGGGGTGCACGGGTAAGAACTGGGGTTTATTCAAAAGGACTCATACTCTGAGGGTCCGTCTTTCTTCTCTTAATTTTTTGCCTACATGTTTATTAGAAGGTTGTATATTGATAGAGATATATAAATATCTAATTTTCCTATTTATCATTCTACTTTTATTGAACTACCTCAACTGTTCAAAAACGTTTGATAATCCTGGGTTTTCCTGTTAGACTTAAGTGAAGGTGCAAAGGGAAAGACTGACTTTATCACAATCTCTTCCCACTCATGTTAGGAAAAGTCAGGTTTTCACCTGCATTTCTTCATTTCCCACTACTACCAGATTGCCAACACTCCTGACAATAAAGGTGTGGAGGTTTTCCCCTACAAGCATTTATTTCCAACATCAGTGTCAATTATGACACTATCTAGCATGGAGAGAGCATGAGATCCGACAGGTAAAGGGCTCAGCATTACAAGACTGCTCCCAACCCACTTCATATGCCAATTACCAGTTCAACTTGCCAGCTGTGTTTGTGACCAATTGGCTATGAATTTCAGGCCCCGCAAACCCCTCGTCAGATTTGACTAATTCACTAGAGCAGTTCACAGAATCCAGAAAAACACAAGTTTATCAGTTTACTAAGCATATGGTAAAGGATACAGATGAACATCCAGTTGAAGAGATACATACTGTGAAGTCTTGAGTGTTTCAATCTCAGAACTGTTGCATGAAGATGGGGACCCTCCCAACCATGGATGTGCTCATCAACCTAGAATCTCCCAGCAGCTTGTACTTTTGTGATTTTTACAGAGGTGTCATCAAGTAGGCATGCTTGATCATTGATGACTCTTCTAGACCTTCTTCCCTCTTCAGAAAACAAAGGTTAGGACTGAACATTGCAAGCTTCTAATCATTGCTTGATCTTTCTGGTAACAAGCTCTTTCCAGGAGCCTATCAAGAGGTACCTCATGAGAACAGAAGGTACTCCTAGAGCTCTTATCACTTACAAATTTACAAGGGTTTTAGGAAGAGTGTCGGGGAAAGGCTCAAAGACCAAAGATGAGAACAAAGATGATTCTAGTCCTTTTATCAGTTAGGAAATTACAAAGGTATATGAGTTCTATGACAGGAACCAGGAGCAGACACAAATATATATATACATATATATGTGTGTGTGTATCACTTAAGTTCAGTTCAGTTCAGTCACTCAGTCATGTATGACTCTGTGACCCCATGAATCGCAGCATGCCAGGCCTCCCTGTCAATGACTAACTCCAGGAGTTCATCCAAATTCATGTCAATTGGGATGGTGATGCTATCTAGCCATCTCATCCTCTGTCGTCCCCTTCTTCTCCTGCCCCCAATTCCTCCCAGCATCAGAGTCTTTTCCAATGAGTCAACTCTTTGCATGAGGTGGCCAAAGTATTGGAGTTTCAGCTTCAGCATCAGCCCTTCCAATGAACACCCAGGACTGATCTCCTTTAGGATGGACTGGTTGGACCTCCTTGCAGTCCAAGGGACTCTCAAGAGTCTTCTCCAACACCACAGTTCAAAAGCATCAATTCTTCAGTGCTCAGCTTTCTTCACAGTCCAAATCTCACATCCACACAGAACCACTGTAAAAACCATAGCCTTGACTAGACAGACCTTTGTTGAAAAATTAATGTCTGCTTTTGAATATGCTATCTAGGTTGGTCATAACTTTCCTTCCAAGGAGTAAGCATCTTTTAATTTCATGGCTGCAATCACCATCTGAAGTGCTTTGGGAGCCCAACAAAATAAAGTCTGCCACTGTTTCCACTATTTCCCCATCTATTTCCCAAGAAGTGATTGGACCAGATCTCATGATCTTAGCTTTCTGAATGTTGAGCTTTAAGCCAACTTTTCACTCTCCTCTTTCACTTTCATCAAGAGGTTTTTTAGTTCCTCTTCACATTCGGCCATTAGGGTGGTGTCATCTGCGTATCTGAGATTATTGATATTTCTCCTGGCAATCTTGATTCCAGCTTGTGCTTCTTCCAGCCCAGCGTTTCTCATGATGTATTCTGCGTATGAGTTAAATAAGCATGGTGACAATATACAGCCTTTTCCAATTTGGAACGTTTCCAAATATACAGCTGTTACCTATTTCCTAATTTGACGTATTCCTTTTCCTATTTGGAACCAGTCTGTTGTTCCATGTCCAGTTCTAACTGTTGCTTCCTGACCTGCATATAAGTTTCTCAAGAGGCAGGTCAGGTGGTCTGGTATTCCCATCTCTTTCAGAATTTTCCACAGTTTATTGTGATACACACAGTCAAAGGCTTTGGCATAGTCAATAAAGCAGAAATAGATGTTTTTCTGGAACTCTCTTGCTTTTTTGATGACCAGGCGGATGTTGGCAATTTGATCTCTGGTTCCTCTTCCTTTTCTAAAACCAGCTTGAACATCTGGAAGTTGATGGTTCACATATTGCTGAAGCCTGACTTGGAGAATTTTGAGAATTCCCTTACTAGTGTGTGAGATGAGTGCAATTGTGCAGTAATTTGAGCATTCTTTGGCATTGCCTTTCTTTGGGGTTGGAATGAAAACTGAACTTTTCCAGTCCTGTGGCCACTGCTGAGTTTTCCAAATTTGCTAGCATACTGAGTGCAGCACTTTCACAGCATCGTCTTTCAGGATTTGAAATAGCTCCACTGGAATTCCATCACCTCACTAGCTTTATTCATAGTGATGCTTTCTAAGGCCCACTTGACTTCACATTCCAGGATGTCTGGCTCTAGGTGAGTGATCACACCATCATGATTATTTGGGTCGTGAAGCTCTTTTTTGTACAGTTCTTCTGTGTATTCTTGCCACCTCTTCTTAATATCTTCTGCTTCTGTTAGGTCCGTACCATCTGTCCTTTATCAAGCCCATCTTTGCATGAAATGTTCCCTTGGTATCTCTAATTTTCTTGAAGAGATCTCTAGTCTTTCCCATTCTGTTGTTTTCCTCTATTTCTTTGCATTGATCACTGAGGAAGGCTTTCTTATCTCTCCTTGCTATTCTTTGAAACTCTGCATTCAGATGCTTATATTTTTCCTTTTCTCCTTTGCTTTTCACTTCTCTTCTTTTCACAGCTATTTGTAAGGCCTCTTCAGACAGTGATTTTGCTTTTTTTAAATTTATTTTCCATGGGGATAGTCTTGATCCCTGTCTCCTGTACAATGTCACGAACATCTGTCCATAGTTCATCAGGCACTCTGTCTATCAGATATAGTCCCTTAAATCTATTTCTCACTTCCACTGTATAATCATAAGGGACTTGATTTTGGTCATACCTGAATGGTCTAGTGGTTTTCCCCACTTTCTTCAATTTAAGTCTGAATTTGGCAATAAGGAGTTCATGATCTGAGCCACAGTCAACTCCTCGTCTTGTTTTTGCTGACTGTAGAGAGCTTCTCCATCTTTGGCTGCAAAGAATATAAACAATCTGATTTCGGCATTGACCATCTGGTGTTGTCCATGTGTAGAGTCTTTTCTTGTGTTGTTGGAAGTGGGTGTTTGCTACAACTAATGTGTTCTCTTAGCAAAACTCTATTAGCCTTTTCCCTGCTTCATTCTGTACTCCAAGGCCAAATTTGCCTGTTACCCCAAGTGTTTCTTGACTTCCTACTTTTGCTTTCCAGTCCCCTATAATGAAAAGGACATCTTTTTTGGGTGTTAGTTCTGGAAGGTCTTGTAGGCCTTCATAGAACTGTTCAACTTCAGCTTCTTCAGCATTACTGGTTGGGCCACAGGCTTGGATTACTGTGATATTGAATGGTTTGCTTTGGAAACAAACAGAGATCATTCTATCTTTTTTGATATAGCATCCAATACTGCATTTTGGACTCTTTTGTTGACCATGATGACTGCTCCATTTCTTCTGAGGGATTCCTGCCCACAGTAGTAGATGTAATGGTCATCTGAGTTAAATTCACCCATTCCAGTCCATTTTAGTTCGCTGATTCCTAGAATGTGTATGTGTGTGTGTGTATACATACATACATACATATATATACACACACACATATTAACATGCGTATATATTTTCTTACATCTTACTTAATCTGTACATACATGGGTCTAAAAACTTTTCAGGAGATATTTAATACAGAGTAAGTGCATGATTTTTTGCTCAGTTGCGTCTGACTCTTTGGGACTCTGTGGACAGTAGCCCCACCAGTCTCCTCTGTCCATGGAGTTTCCCAGGCAAGACAACTAGAGGGGCTTGCCATTTGCTTCTTCAAATATAGAATATAAACAATAAGAAATGAATAGCTGGGAGTTCCCTGGCAGTTCGGTAGTTAGGACTCATTACTTTCCCTGTTGTCACCTGAGTTCAATCCCTGATCAGGCAACTAAGATCCCACAAGCCCCATGGTATGACCAAAAAAAATAAATAAAATTTTTTAAAAAGTTATAAAATGAAAAGGAAATGAAAGCAACCAAATTAGCAGTGTTCTGTAGCAAAAGTACTAACAGCACTTGTCCAGAAGAAAGAGCAGTAAGACAAAACCCCTCTTATAATGTTATTAGAGGAACTAGCTCCTAAATGGAGACAAGGCTAATACTTTGTAGACTGTCTGTCCATCTCTCCACCTGTCCAGGAAAATATTTTGCTTTGCTTGAAAAGATAGTATAAATTTGACAATCACTTTAAGAAGCTGCAATATATATTACTTGTGCAAATTTTGGTAGTTGCTTAAGATGAAACTGGCTCAGTATGGGACAAGTAGATATCATAAAGAGACTAGATGACAAAGAAGACTTGTACTGTCATAAGTTTTCAACAGGATTTAAAGCAGTAAGTAATGGGTGTGATATCTGACTGCTCAATTAACTGCAAGAAGCTTCTTTGTACAGTGTTGATTTGGATGTTTCCCAGACCTCATAATAAATAAGTTATGAATCACTTTGTGTGTCAGATTTATTTTCTTATTCCAGGTAGAAAGTTCGCAAAATCAGTATAGAAACTATAAATTTTATAAATATTTACATTTTCAATACTTCATAATAGATAATCAAAACATTGCTCAGAACCTTTTCAATATACTTAGGAATTGAAATAGACTTACATTTATGTTTTCCCCCACTATAAAGCTTTAATTCTCTTTTGCAAAAGATTGTGCAGCCTCATAGAAACACCATGGAAAAAGATGCTTCTTGAGCCAGGATCCTTTGGTGTTCCTGAAACTAAGTATATTCGTGCATTCACACACATATTTTAAATTGGGTTTTGAATATAGTTTGTGATGGAAGTGGTTATACTCTCTCTAATTGTATGTCATTTTTGTGTCTTTCAGGTAGAAAGGAAAGGGAGGAAGTCCTGAACCTAGTATCCAAAATCTGGGTACTTCCTTTGAAGTTGACAACTCTGCTAGGTTCCCTAACTCAATGCCAAAATTTTACTATTAGTGTTTTTATTCTCACACTCTTATGTATGGCCCTGACTTTGATGAGTTAGGCTGGGTCACATATGATCATTAATAACTTTATTCAAAAGATGCAAAATAAAGCAGATAGAGTAAAGCAGCTAAGTGGCTTTCTTGTCCCCTGCTCTAGGTCAGACTTCTGATTTTGTTTTTCTGTGTCCACTTCCTAGAATAACAAACACATTAAAAAACAGATCCAAAGAGTACAACTAAGGAGAGTAAGTGTTTATGCAACATTTCCCATGCTACCTTCTAAGACTTTTCTGGGTGCAGTCTTTCCCAAATAATAGCAATCTCAGACTCATTTTCTAGCACCAGCTACAAAAGGAACATGAATGCACATACACACAACACATAGTCATACATACACATATGGTCATACACAAAAACACTACAAAGAAACACACAGGAATAAGACACAAAGTGGAGATTTTGAGAAAGATAAAGGAACCAAAGAATCTAAAAAAATAATCCAAAATCACTCTTAATAAGCCATACCTTCTATAAGCTTTCAACTTTTTAAAGCTACATGTTTCTGCTCCTGGAACCATGTGAAACAACTGTGAACTATCTTGACTGTAATGAAGATCAATAAAAATCTGCCTGGGAGTAGAAAGAGAATATTTAAGTTTCTTAGAGAGGCTGGAATGTGCTACTAAGTTTAAACAAACTCAGTCAAAAGTATTCATCTATTTATTCATCCATTTAAAACTGTTTATGTAACCTCTCATGTCTTCTACACTCATTAAAATGCATATATTCACTGATCAATTATATAGTTGTTGAGAGAGAAGATATGTTCAAGTAGTGTGGGTTGAGTTCATAAAAAGACAAGGCAAGTTAATAGAGTTAAGGTAGAAAGATATTAGCAGTTCAGAAGTTCACAGGCATCACTTTGCTGAGAAACGTCCATATAGTCAAAGCTATGGTTTTTCAGTAGTCGTGTATGGGTGTGAGAACTGGACCATAAGTGCCAAAGGCCGGGTGCCAAAGACCTGATGCTTTCAAACTGTAGTACTGAAGAAGACTCTTGAGAGTCCTTTGGACAACAGGGAGATGAAACCAGTCAATCTGAAAAGAAATCAGCCCTGAATATCCATTAAAAGGACTGATGCTGAAGTTGAAGCTCCAATACTTTGGGTACCTGATGTGAAGAATATCTACTCCTCATTTTCTACTCATTGGAAAAGACCCTGATGCTGGGAAAGATTGAGGGTAAGAGGAGATGGGGTGACAGAGGATGAGTTGATTGGATGTCATCAATGATTCAAGGGACATGAGTTTGAGTAAACTATGGGAGACAGTGAAGGACAGAGAAGTCTGGCATGCTGCAGTTCATAGGGTAGCAAAAAGTCAGACATGACTCAGCAACGGAACAACAACAAAAGGTTTGCTGTGAGATTGCAGAAGTTTATAGAGAAACCTATTCTCATGATAGCTGGAAGCTGGAAACTGGCATTTCCTTCTTTAAAAGGGTAGAAGGAAGAAAGCATTCCCAAGGAAATATGATTATTAAAAACAAAACCCAGCAACCAGTGATACTACAATCTTATGTATTTCTTCCTGAAGCCCTAGGTATACAAATCTGTGATAACATATGAATAATTATAGGCAATAAAGGAGAAGAGATATGGGTTTTTTTCATTTGAAGAAGTAGATTCATTCTGCCAAATCACAGTGAATAAAAATAACAATAAAAATGGTTATACTGAAAGCGTGTGTATAATGCTTTAATACTTACATATGCAGATCAGATGATTCCTGAATAATACACATTTAAACAGAATGTGTTCACTTATAAGCAGATAAGACTTTTTCCCACATATGTGGTACCTGTATTTTCATTTTATAGATGTTTAAATTCATCCTGTATAAGGAAAATTTCATGTTCATCTGAGAACACAATGGGTAGAAACAAAAGAACAAGGATTTGAATCTTGATTCTATCCAGTGTATCAACTTCCTGCCAGTGAATGAGACATTATCAGTTTGTTTTTCAGGTAGGGATAGCAGTACTCAGAATTTCAAATGCAAGGGCAGGGGCAGTAAGTGCCCCTACATTGTTCAAGGGTACATGTATATGTATAGAACATGCTCCTATATATATGTGTGTGTGTATGTACATATATATAAGCTTGCATGCATGCCAAGTCACTTCAGTCGTGTCCCACTCTTTGTGAATTCATGGACTGTAGCCCACCAGGCTCCTCTGCCCATGGGAATCTCCAGGCAAGAATACTGGATGGATTGCCATGCCCTCCTCCAGGGGAATCTTCCCCACTCAGGGATGGAAACCACATCTCCTGTTGCTCCTGCATTGGCAGGCAGATTCTTTAATGCTGAGCCACTAGGGAAACCCATATATATGCTTCAGTTCAGTTCAGTTCAGTTCACTCACTCGTGTCCGACTCTTTGCGACCTCATGAATTGCAGCATGCCAGGCCTCCCTGTCCATCACCAACTCCCGGGGTTCACTCAAACTCACGTCCATCGAGTCAGTGAGGCCATCCAGCCATCTCATCCTCTTTCGTCCCTTTCTCCTCCTGCCCCCAATCCCTCCCAGCATCAGAGTCTTTTCCAATGAGTCAACTCTTCGCATGAGGTGGCCAAAGTACTGGAGTTTCAGCTTCAGCATCTTTCCTTCCAAAGAACACCCAGGACTGATGTCTCTATATATGTTTACTCTTACTCAAATATAAAATAAATGAAAAATCATCAGAGATAAAAATTCGAGCCTATCTTTAGCAGAATAAACTGATTTTAGTGGAAGATAAAATATTAATAAACATTTTATTGAAACAAAGTACTCCTGGAAAAGCTATAGATAAGGTGTATATGTTTTTTTTTATGCTACATTTGAAAGGTGGTATTTTTTACCTTCATTGTAAGCAGACATTGGACTTTCTTTACCTCAATGAAAAAAAAGAGTAAAACTCAAAGAGACAAAAAACATCTCTTGAAATTACACCACCACTCATTTGCTGAATGTGTTCCAATAAGCACAAAATAGTTCATAAATATAACTAATTTTAAAAAAGAGACAATGTTACTAAGCATGGAATGCCTGTTTCATTTCCCTGTATAAATACAAGGTATGGAAACAAGTGAAAAATTGCCCATTTAATGATCAAACGAAAATGTTTGGTGTGGAGAAAATGTTTCACTAACTTTAAGCACTCTAAATTCACCAACTAGACTTATTTCAACAATCATTTTATTCTGTTTTCTGAACACATGGCCATGCTGTCTAATGGAAAATAAGTATTTAATCTTGAAGACTGAAATCTAGACTTTTAGTTTAATCATTCACCACAGAAACATAGTAAATTATTACAAAGACATACCTATCTCTAATGGTGAAGAATAGAAAGAATTGAATTTTTGTCAGTTGCTGTTCTGCCTACAATAACTTGAAATAGTTACAAAAAGTGTTATGGACAGAGAAGTTCTAATCAGTACAACCCCTACCCCTACATTTAATTTAAACAATGAAATAAGAATTTGTTTTGGAAATTGATCTTTCAAATTTCAGTTCAGATTTTAGTCTGTCTAGACATATTTCCAACAAACTGTTATTTTACAGTGTGGTTTAGTTTCTGTGTATTTGTGACTTTTTAAAGTTTCTACTGTTATTGATTTCTAACTTCAATCCATTGGGGTCAGACAACATAATTTATATTATTTCAATCCTTGAACATCTATTGTGACATATTTTATACCGTTAAATATGACCTCTGTTGGAGAATGCTTTATGTTCACTTTGAGAAGAATGTGTATTCTCCTGTTCTAGAGGATTTGTGGCATTGTACAAGTTTTACATATCTTGATCTACTTCTGAGATGTTAAATTGGATATGAAATCTTATTATTAAATTGGATATGCAGTCTCATATTATTATTTTCAAATTCTCTATTTTTCCATTCAGTTTTTCAGTTTCATATATTTTGGTCCAGTGCACACATATTTATAATTGTGTCCTCCTAGCCATTTCAAAGGTATGGCAAACCTAGAGACAGTATAATAAGAAACAGAAACATCACTTGGCTAACAATGAGCCGACTCGTTGGAAAAGACCCTAATGCTTGTAAAGATTCAAGGCAAAAGAAGAAGAGGGCAACAGAGGATGAGATGGTTAGATAACATCACTGATTTGGTGGATATTAATCTGAGCAAACTCTGGGAGATAGCAAAGGACAGGGAACATGGAATGCTGCAGTCCATGGGGTCGCAGAGGTTTGGACACGACTTAGTGACTAAACAACAACTAAACCATTTCATCATTATAAAATATTTGACTCCTGTAGCAATTTTATTTTAACATCTATTTCGTCTGATACAATTACAGCCTCTGTACCATTTATCTTTTGGGTAGTGTTAATGTGTTTATCTTTTCCCACCATTTTTTCTTTCAACCAACTTGTAACCCTGAATCTAAAATGTATCTCTTGAGGGTAGTATTGTAGCTGGTTGTGGTTTTTTTCATCTTTTCTTTCAATATTTACCTTTTACTCTAGTTTATATTTTATCTACATTTAATAAAATTACTAGTTGATTTCTATTTAAAATTTTGCTATTTGTTTTCTGTAAGCTTTTTGTACTTTCTGTTTCTCTGTTGTTCCATTACCATATTATTTTGTGTTAGATAGATATATTGGAGTATTTGATTTTAATTTGTTATTGCTTGTTTTACTAAATTTTTTCTATTTTTAATTTATTTTTTATTGAAGGATACTTGCTTTACAGAATTTTGCTGTTTTCTGTTAAACCTCAACATGAATCAGCCATAGGTATACATATATGCCCTCCCTTTTGAAACTCCAACCTATTTCCTTCCCCATCCCACCCCTCTAGGTTGATACAGAGCCCTGTTTTAGTTTCCTGAGCCATACAGCAAATTCCCATTGGCTATTTATTTTATGTATGGTAATGTAAGTTTCCATGTTACTCTCTCCATACATCTCACCCTCTCCTCCCCTCTCCCCATGTCCATAAGTCTATTCTCTATGTCTGTTTCTCCACCGTTGCCCTGTAAATAAATTCTTCAGTACCATCTTTCTAGATTCTGTATATATGTCTTAGAATACAGTATTTATCTTTATCTTTCTGACTCACTTCACTTGGTATAATAGGTTCTAGGTTCATCCACCTCATTAGAACTGACTCAAATGTGTTCCTTTTCATGGTTGAGTAATATTCCATTGTGTATATATACCACAGCATCTTTATCCATTCATCTTTCAATGGACATCTAGGTTGCATGTTCTAGCTATTCTTAATAGTGCTGCAATGAACAATGGGATACATGTCTCTTTCATTTTGGTTTCTTAAGGGTATATGCCTAGGAGTGGGATTGCTGGGTCATATGGTGGTTTTATTCCTAGTTTTTAAGGAATCTCCATACAATCTTCAATAGTGGCTGTATCAATTTACATTACCACCAACAGTGCAAGAGTGTTCCCTTTTCTCTATACCCTTTCCAGCATTATTGCTTGTAGGCTTTTTGATGAGGGACATTCTGACCGCTGTGAGGTGATATCTCATTGTAGTTTTGATTTGTGTTTCTCTAGTAATGAGAAATGTTGAGCACCTTTTCATGTGTTTGTTCGCCATCTGCAAGTCCTCTTTGGAGAAATGTCTGTTTAGGTCTTTTCCCCACTTTTTGATTGGGTTGTTTGTTTTTCTGGCATTGAATTGTATGAGCTGCTTGTGTATTTTGGAAATAAATCCTTTGTCAGTTGTTTCATTTGTTATTATTTTCTACCATTCTAAGGGTTGTCTTTTCACCTTGCTTATAATTTCCTTTGCTGTGCAAAAGCTTTTAAGTTTAATCAAGTCTCATTTGTTTACTTTTGTTTATATTTCCATTACTCTAGGAGGTGGGTCATACAGGACCTTGCTTTATGTCATCGAGTGTTCTATGTTTTCCTCTGAGAGTTTTATTGTTTCCGGTCTTACATTTAGGTATTTAATCCATTTTGAGTTTATCTGTGTGTATGGTGTTAGGAAGGGTTCTAATTTCATTCTTTTACATGTAGCTGTCAGTTTTCCCAGCACCATTTACTGAAGAGGCTGTCTTTGCCCCATTGTATATTCTTGCCTGCTTTGTCAAAAATAAGGTACCCATAGGTGCATGGGTTTATTTCTTGCCTTTCTATCTTGTTCCATTGGTCTATATTTCTGTTTTTGTGCCAGTACCATACTGTTTTGATGACTACAGCTTTGTAGTATAATCTGAAGTCAGGAAGTTTGCTTCCTCCCGGTCCATTCTTCTTTCTTAAGACTGCTTTGGCTAGTCAGGGTCTTTTGTGTTTCTATATGAAGTGTGAAATTTTTTGTTCTAGTTCTGTGAAAAATGCCATTGGTAATTTGATAGGGATCACATTGAATCTGTATATTGCATTGGGTAGTATAGTCATTTTCACAATATTGATTCTTCCTACCTAGGAACATGGAATATCTCTCCATCTGTTTATGTTATCTTTGATTTCTTTCATTAGTGTCTTATAATTTTCTGTCTAAAGTTCTTTTCTCTCCTTAGGTAAGTTTATTCATAGATATTTAATTATTTTTGTTGCATTGGTGAATGGGATTGATTCCTTAATTGCCCTTTCTGATTTTTCATTGGTAGTATGAATGTTAGTAGAAATGTTAGTATTGTTAGTAGAAATGCAAGTGATTTCTGTGTGTTGATTTTATATACTGCAACTTTGCTAATTCACAGATTAGCTCTAGTAAATTTCTGATACTATCTTTAGGGTTTCCTATGCATAGTACCATGTCCTCTGCAAACAGTGAGAGCGTTACCCTCCTTTTCCAATCTGGATTCCTTTTATTTATTTTTCTTCTCTGATTGCTGTAGCTAGGACTTCTAGAACTATGATGAATAGTAGTGGTAAAAGTGGACACCCTAGTCTTGTTTCTGATATTAGGGGGGATGCTTTCAGTTTTTCACCATTGAGAATAATGTTTGCTGTAGGCTTATCATATATGGCCTTTATTATGTTGAGGTAGGTTACTTCTATGCCCATTTTTTTGAAGAGTTTAAATTTGAAGAACGCAGCAGAAGCCACAGGACTGGAAAAGATCAGTTTTCCTTCCAATCCCAAAGAAAGGCAATACCAAAGAATGCTCAAACCAGCACACAATTGCACTCATCTCACACGCTAGTAAAGTAATGCTCAAAATTCTCCAAGCCAGGCTTCAGCAATACATGAACTGTGAACTTCCTGATGTTCAAGCTGGTTTTAGAAAAGGCAGAGGAACCAGAGATCAAATTGCCAACATCCTCTGGATCATGGAAAAAAGCAAGAGAGTTCCAGAAAAACATCTATTTCTGCTTTATTGACTATGCCAAAGCCTTTGACTGTGTGGATCACAATAAATTGTGGCAAATTCAGAAAGAGATGGGAATACCAGACCACCTGACCTGCCTCTTGAAAAACCTGTATGCAGGTCAGGGAGCAACAGTTAGAACTGGACCGGAACAACAGACTGGTTCCAAATAGGAAAAAGAGTATGTAAAAGCTGAATATTGTCACCCTGCTTATTTAACTCATATGCAGAGTACATCATGAGTAACGCTGGGCTGGAGAAAGCACGAGCTGGAATCAAGATTGCCAGGAGAAATATCAATAACCTTAGATATGCAGATGACACCACCCTTATGGCAGAAAGTGAAGAGGAACTAAAAAGCCTCTTGATGAAAGGGAAAGAAGGAGTGAAAAGTTGGCTTAAAGCTCAATGTTGAGAAAACTAAGATTATGGCATTTGGTCACATCACTTCATAGCAAATGGATGGGGAAACAGTGGAAACAGTGTCAGACTTTATTTTGGGGGGCTCTGAAATCACTGCAGGTGGTGATTGTAGCCATAAAATTAAAGGACGCTTGCTGCTGCTGCTGCTGCTAAGTCGCTTCAGTCGTGTCCGACTCTGTGCGACCCCAGAGACGGCAGCCCACCAGGCTCCCCCATCCCTGGGATTCTCCAGGCAAGAACACTGGAGTGGGTTGCCATTTCCTTCTCCAATGCAGGAAAGTGAAAAGTGGAAGTGAAGTCGCTCAGATGTGTCTGACTCTTCACGACCCCATGGACTGCAGCCTACCAGGCTCCTCCATCCATGGGATTTTCTAGGCAAGAATACTGGAATGGGGTGCCATCGCATTCTCCAAAAGACTCTTACTCCTTGGAAAAAAAGTTATGACCAGCCTAGATAGCATATTAAAAAGCAGAGATATTACTTTGCTAACAAAGTTCCACCTAGTCAAGGATATGGTTTTTCCAGTGGTCATGTATGGATGTGAGAGTTGGACTGTGAAGGAAGATGAGTGCCTAAGAATTGATGTTTTTGAACTGTGGTTCTGGAGAAGACTCTTGAGAGTCCCTTGAACTACTAGGAGATCCAACCAGTCCATCCTAAAAGAGACCAGTCCTGGGTGTTCATTGGAAGGACTGATGCTGAGGCTGAAACTCCAATACTTTGGCCACTCCTGCGAAGAGTTGACTCATTGGAAAAGACTCTGATGGTGGGAGGGATTGGGGGCAGGAGGAGAAGGGGCCCACAGAGCATGAGATGGCTGGATGGCATCACCGACTTGATGCATGAGTTTGGGTGAACTCAGGGAGTTGGTGATGGACAGGGAGGCCTGGCGTGCTGTGATTCATGGGGTCGCAATGTGTTGAACATGACTGAGCGACTGAACTGAACTGAATCATAAATAGGTGCTGAATTTTGTCAAAGTTTTTTTCTGTATTGATTGAGGTGATCATATGGTTTTTATCTTTCAATTTGTTAATATGGTGTATCACATTGATTGATTTCCATATATTAAAGAGTCCTTGCATCTCTGGAGTAAACCTAACTTAATCATGGTGTATGAGCTTTTTGATGTGTTGAATTCTGTTTGCTAAAATTTTGTTGAGGATTTTTGCATCTATGTTCATTAGTGATATTAGCCTGTAGGTTTCTTTTTTTGTGTTGTCTTTTTCTAGTTTTGGTATCAGGGTGACAGTGGCTATGTAGAATGAATTTGGAAGTGTTCCTTCCTCTGCAATTTTTTGAAAGAGTTTTAGAAGGATAGGTATTAGCTCTTTTCTAAATGTTTGATAGAATTCTTCTGTGAAGCCATCTGGCCCTGGGCCTTTGATTTTGGGGAGATTTTTTTTTTACCACAGCTTCAATATCTGTGCTTGTAATTGGGTTGTTCATAATTTCTCTTTCTTCCTGGTTCAGTCTTAGAAGATTGAACTTTTCTAATAATCTGTCCATTTCCTCCAGGTTATCTATTTTATTGCCATATAGTTGTTCATAATAGTCTCATATGATCCTTTGTATTTCTGCATTGTCTGTTTTAACCTCTCCTTTTCATTTCTAATTTTGTTGATTTGATTCTTCTCTTCACCCCCGCCTTTTATTTTCCCTTGATGAGTCTCTCTAAGGGTTTGGCAATTTTGTTTATCTTCTCAAACAACCAGCTTGTCATTTTATTAATTTTTACTATTGTTTCTTACTTTTTTTTTTTCATTTATTTCTGCTCAGATCTTTATGACTTCTTTCTACTACTTTTTTCCCCTTCTTCTTTTTCCAGTTGCTTTAGGTGTAAAGTTAGGTTGTCTATTTGATGTTTTTGTTTCTTGAGATAGGATTGTATTGCTGTAAACTTCCTTCTTAGAAATGCTTTTGCTGCATCCCAGAGGTTTTCAGTTGTCATGTTCTCATTGTCATTTGCTTCTAGAAATGTTTTGATTTCCTTTTGATTTCTTCAGTAACGTTTGTTATTTAGAAATGCGTTTTTTATTCTCCAGCATTTGTATTTCTTACAGTTTTTTTTTTTTTTTTTTCCTTGTAATTGATATCTAGTCTCATAGCATTGTGGTTGGGGAAGATGCTTATGTGATTTCAATTTTCTTAAATTTACTGAGGTTTTATTTGTGACCCAAGATGTGGTCTATCATGGAGAATCTTCCAGCTGCACTTGAGAAGAAGGTGTATTCTTCTGCATTTGGATGGAATGTCCTGAAGATATCAACGAGATCCATCTCATCTAATGTATCATTTAAGACTTGTGTTTCCAGCTTAATTTTCTGTTTTGATGATTTGTCCATTGGTATGAGTGAGGTGTTAAATTTTCCTACTATTATTGTGTTACTGTCGGTTTCTTCTTTTATGTCTGCTAGTGTTTGTCATATGTATTGAGGCGCTCCTATGTTGGATGCATAGATATTTACAATTGTTATGTCTTCCTCTTGGATTGATCTCTTGACCATTATGTAGTGTCCTTCCTTATTTCTTGTAATCTTCTTTATTTTAAGATATATTTTGTCTGATATGAGGAATGCTACTCTAGATTTCTTTTGCTTCCCATTTGCATGGAATATATTTTTCCATCCTCTCACTTTCGGTCTATATGTGTCTTGAGGTCTGAGGTCGGCTTCTTGTAGACAGCATATATATTGTTCTTGTTTTTATATCCATTCAACCAGTCTGTGTCTTTTGGTTGGTTGTAAATTTAATCCATTTACATTTAAAGTAATTATTGATATCTTTGCTCTTATTGCCATTTTCTAATTGATTTGGGTTGATTTTCTAGATCTTTTTTCTTCTGTTGTATTTCTTGACTATATAAGTCTGTTTAACATTTGTTGTAAAGCTGATTTGGTGGTATTAAATTCTCTTAACTTTTGCTTGTATGAAAAGCTTTTTGTTTCTCCATCAATTTTGAATGAGATCCTTACTGGGTACAGTAATCTTGGTTGTGTATTTTTCCTTTTCAGTACTTTAAATATATCCTGCCATTCCTTTCTGGCCTGCAGAGTTTATGCTGAAAGATCAGCTGTTAAGTGTATGGGGTTTTTCTTGTATGTTATTTGTTGCTTCTTCCTTGCTGCTTTTAATATTCTCTCTTTGTGTTCAGTCTTTGCTAGTTTGATTAGTATGTGTCTTGGAATGTTTCTCCTTGGGTTGATCCTGTATGGGATTCTTTGTGCCTCTTGGAATTGTTTTACTATTTCCTTTTCCATGTTGGGGAAATTTTCAACTATAATCTCTTCAAAAATTTTATCATACCCTTTTTTTTTTTTTCTCTTTTTCTTCTGGGATCCCTATATTTCAAATGTTGGTGTG
This sequence comes from Bos taurus, assembly GCF_002263795.3. Taxonomy (NCBI): domain Eukaryota; kingdom Metazoa; phylum Chordata; class Mammalia; order Artiodactyla; family Bovidae; genus Bos; species Bos taurus. The sequence continues at coordinate 44,395,995 of NC_037347.1, forward strand.
TTTGATATGGTCCCAGAGGTCTCTGGGACTGTCCTCAGCTCTTTTCATTCTTTTTACTTTATTCTGCTTTTCAGAAATTATTCCCATCATTTTATCTTCCAGCTCAATGATTCGTTCTTCTCCTTCAGATATTCTGCTATTGATTCCTTCTAGAGTGTTCTTGCCTGGAGAATCCCAGGAATGGGAGAGCCTGGTGGGCTGCCGTCTATGGGGTCACACAGAGTTGGACACAACTGAAGTGACTTAGCAGCAGCAGAGTATTTTTAATTTCAGTAATTATGTGGTTTGTCTCTGTATGTTTATACTTTAATTCTTCTGCTTCTTTGTTAATTGAGTCTTGCATTTTCTCCATTTTGTTTTCAAGGTTTTGATCATCTTTACTATCATTATTCTGAATTTTTTTTTCAGGAAATTTTCCTATTTCCTCTTCATTTATTTGGACTTTTATGTTTCTAGTTTGTTCCTTCATTTGTGCAGTATTTCTCTGCCTTTTCTTTCTTTCTTTTTTTATTTTAAGTTATTGTGTTTCCAGTCTCCTTTTCCAAGGCTTCAAGGAAAGTTGAATCATCTCCTTGAAGAAGGTTGAATTTTTTCTTCCTTTTGGTTTCTGCCCTCCTAAGGTTGGTCCCATGGTTTGTGTGAGCTTGTATAGGATAAGATTTGTGCTGAGTTTTGTTTGTTTGTTTGTTTTTCTTCTGATGGGCAAGGCTGAGTGAGGTGCTACTCCTGTCTGCTAATGATTGGGTTTGTATTTTTGTTTTGTTTGTTGTTTAGATGAAGCTTCCTGCATGGGATGCTACTGCTGGTTGGGTGTTGTTAGGTCTTATATTCAAGTCTTTCCTTTGTATGAGCTCTCACTATTTGATACTCCCTAGGCTTAGTTCTCTGGTAGTCTAGGGTCTTGGAGTCAGTGCTCCTACTACAAAAGCTCAGGATTTGATCTCTGGTGAGGAACAAAGATTTCACAAGTGGTTTGTTGTGGCATTAAGGGAGAGTAACACAAATATCCAAAAATGAGAAACCAAACATGAATCCCAAACCAATGACAGTTATAATATCAGACAAATAATAATTAAAATAATGGAATATACACATATATGTATAAACCTATGTGAAAAGTGAAAACAATGCAACAAAAATAAAGTACAGTAGAGTGATCTGGTGAACAAAGGAAATAAAAAATTATATTTACCAGTTAAGAACAAAACTAACTTAAGCACAAACTTGAAAAAAAAAAAAAAAAAACAACTAAAGCAAGTTGCCAAGTGGGGAATAAAACAATGAAAACAAAATTAACAAATATGTTGAGAGGAAAGGAAAGAAAGAAAAGAAAGAATAGACATGCAAAGTTACTTAGAGGTAGATGAAGAAAATTCATGTACATTAAATATTAACTGCAAGGAGAAAAGAACAGTAGGAAAGACAAACGAAGGAATAAATGTAGAAAAAATATAATAGGTTTTAAAAATTAAAATGATAAAAAACAGAAAAGAGAAAAAAAAAATGGAAGAAAAAAGAAAAAAGGAATAAAAGGAAAACTCCACAGAACTGCAAAGGTCCATTGTAGAGGCAGAGGTTTATAACAATAGAGAGTGTGACTGAATATAACATATACATATACACCCTTAAGCAAAATCAAAACAGCCCAACAAAAATTATGTACAATAGATTGACCTGATGAACAAATGAAATAAAAAATTATATCTACCAGACAAAACTAATTAAAGCACATACTGCAAAACAAAACTAAAGCAAGTTGCCAATTGTGAATAAAGCAATGAAAATAAAACTAAAAAATATGTTGAGAGGAAAGGAGAGAAAGAAAAGAAAGAATAGATATGCAAAGTTAAACAGAGATAGATAAAGAAGATTTAAATACATTAAAGATTAAGTGCAAGGGGAATAGAACAGTAGGAAAAGCAAACAAAGGAATAAATGTGGAAAAATAATAATAGGTTTAAAATATTAAACATTAAAATTAAAAAAAGAGAAAAGAAAAAACAGAAAAACTACACAGAACTGCAAAAGCCAAATGTAGAGGCAAAGGTTTATGACAACAATAAAAAATGTGACTGAGGAAAAAAAAAAGCTCAAAAACTTAATTGGATTTCATAGTGCCAATAAAACAACATTTTAGTTGTCTACTAAAGTGTAATGGCAACATTATTTGTTTACTGAAATGACAGGCAACAGTTCTTGTCCACCGTTTCACATGATAATATAATTTTTTCATGCTGTTTTCAAGATTTTTCTTGTATTTTGACAATTTCACCATGATGAGCATAGGTGTGTCCATCCTTGAGTTTATTTTACTTGAAATTCATGAAAATACTTTGTTGTGTTTTTCAATCAAATTGTTTCAGTGTTTAAAAACAGACCAATGTTTTTCATCAAATTTGAGAAAATTTGGAAATTATTTTCTAGAATAGTTTTTCATCACTTTCTTTTCTCTTTCTCTGGGATACCCATCATGAATATTTTGGTATATTTGGTAGTGTTATACACATCTATGAGGCCCGGTTTATCTTTCTACATTTATTTTCTGTTCTGTTCCTCAAATTGGATATAGTAGCCATCTTCAAGTTTGATAATTTTTTATTCTATGTATTCAAATACATTAAGATACACCAATGAATATTTCCTTTTAGTGTTTATATTTTCAACTGTGGAATTTTTATTTGGATCATTAAAAAAATAGTAGTTTACCTAATCATTGACATTAGACTTCCTCAGGAATAGTGTCTATTGGCTGTATTTTCCCCTAATGGGTATGGACTATACTTTTCTATCCTTTTGCATTTTTCTTAATTTTTTTTGAAAACTGAACTTTTAAAACAAAAACTGAATTTTTAAAATACAGCCACTCTGGGAGTTATTTTTTTCCCTCTCTTAAGGTTTTGCTATCACTTTGCATATATAGTCAGTATTTTAAATGTGGCAACCTTGAAATCATCCCTCCTCACGCACAATCTCAGAGTTCTCTATTGCTGCTGTTTGTTGTTCATGGTTGCTACATATTCGTATAGTAATTTCTTTGGACTAATGTTTTAAAGTCTCGTTCTTTCTTACATGAGATCTGTTTTAAAGCCACTGAAGGCTCTGTTCTGTCCACTTAATAATCACTTAAGAGATCCTTATAGATTCTCTGAACCAATTCATCTTCCAGTTTTTGCCCATATGTGTCTTTTAAAGTTCCGCCAGGTAATTTTCAAGTCTAGCTTAATTTTTACTTCCAGTTTGCCTATAGTCATAAAGTCAGCCAGAGTTCAGAGTTTAGGACTTACCAGGCCTCTGCTGGATATGTGCACATCCTGGATGTGCACAAAGCTCTGTACATCCATGTGGTTTTACAGAATATCAGGGTATATCAGAGGTTTTCAAAATATCCTTTTAATATCACATTCCTCCTTTTTTCCTTTTAAGTTTCTTGGTCACACTTTTGTTGGCTGCAACTGTTATCACTACCTCAGACAGCTATGTTGTTCAACAATTGCCACTGTTTTGAAAAATGCCCCAAGATAGGGCTGTCTACAAAGAGCAAGCTCCTTGTCACATCAAATATAGAAAAGCCAGAGAATCAAGTATTTCAGGAAGCTGTCTAGACAGCTCAAATAATAATTCACTAGACTTTTGGCTATTTATTTTGGATATCCAAACCTGAGATGCTCTTATAGTGGTTGTCAGTTTGCTGATTTTATTGCTATTATAATTATGAGGCCATTGGTTTTAAATTTAGGGACACAATAGTGGGATTAGAGCAAGTTAATAGCTACAAGCCTTGCTATTATTACTACGATTAAACAATTTTTCTTGAGTAAACACTCAGGATTCCTGCAAGCTTTTAAGTTAACTTCCTGTGTTCTGAAGACATTAATTTTGACAGATTCCACCCCCCTCCCCCGCCATGTGTTTTCATTGCTTTTATGGTGCAGTGGATTTTTGGGTGTCTTAACTATTTAAAAATTGTCCTGTAAGACCCATTGTTTTGGAACTTTCTTTCCAGTTAACATGATTTTTTTTAAATCTTTTTCAATCCAAAGTGTATTAAGTGGCGATGTTTTAAGAAATTTTTTGTGATAGATAACAAAGCATGTGAACTATTCCATTTTCTCATATATTCTCAGTTCCTTTGCAAAGCCATGTGGCTGATACGGTCTATAAATTTGAAGCAGAAGTCACATACCACCATCATGGGGGAGATAATTTTCAGACAGAACTAGAGCTACTAATTATTTTTTGAGTCATTTTTTTCTGTGATATGCAGGACTATGTTCCTGTCTTACTAATTGTTTGACCTGAGGTTTCAAGGAGTGGGCTTCCCTGGTGGCTCAGAGGGTAAAGAATCTGCCTGAAATGCAGGAGACCTGGGTTTGATCCCTGGGTCAGGAAGATCCTTTGGAGAAGAGAATAACTATCCCCTCCCGTATTCTTTCTTGGAAATTTCCATGGACAGAAGAGTCTGGTGGGCTATAGTCCATGTAGTCCATGGGGTCACAAAGAGTTAGATATAATTGAGTGATTTTCACTTTTTTCCAGCAGTAGAGTTTGCAGGCAGTTGGGTAGAGCTAGGTCTTGTTGTTGAGACGAGGACCTCTGGGGTACCTCACTTTAATTAATATTCCCTGGGGCCTGACATTGCTCCAGTAGTTTGAACTCAGCTCAAGTCACTAGAAATTCTGTGCCATGGATTGCCTAAGTCTGACTCTGGCAGTGTGCTTTGTAGGAAAATGCTTTATTTTCCCATTCTTAACTAGTTATGAAAGGTTTGCATTTATATTCTGTTGCTCCAGGTTTAAAAATACAAATGATTGTACACACCTATGTATAAGGAGAGGCGATTCTTAAAATTGGTTATATATGTTACTGAAGGATAAGTATTGTTACAGTAACTAAGTTGAGCAGTGAAATGGTGGCAGGGGCCAGGTAGCAGGAAACCAGGAATCTTATAAACAGCGGAGGTCCATAGGCAGACAAAGGAAAGTAGGAACCTCCATAAAGAAAGGTAACCACACATTTTGGGTGATAAGGTAACAGACAAGGAAAGACAGGGAAATGCAGCAATCTCCTCCTTCTGAATGTAACTTGTTACTTATTATCCTCTCCTTATAATAAAAATAGCCTTACAGATAGAAGAACCCATCATGCACCTACAAAGCCATGACACTTCACTTCAGTTCAGTTCAGTCACTCAGCTTTGTCTGACTCTTTGCAACCCCATGAACTGCAGCATGTCAGGCTTCCCTGTTCATCACCAACTCCTGGACTTAAGATAATAAGGACCAAAAAAATTCCCTCCTCACCTTGGGAGATTGGATTTAGGATGAAAAATCAGGGAATAAGACACCCAAACTCCTTCCCCAGTGAATATTCCACCCCTTCATTTGTATGCTCCTCATAACTGGCTTGCCAAAGAAACCCAGGGCAGCAGCTCTTCAGCTCTGTGTCTATTTTCACTCTGAAAGTGTCTTAGCTTAAATAAACTTTCACTTTACTTTATTAGCATCTCTGAATTCTTTCACAGTAAAGAAAGAACCTTAAATCCACCAGTAACAATATGTATGCCTTTCACCCCTAATCTTCACTACTTAGTTTTATTGGCTGCATTAATAAACTGGAGCTTCACAGAAGCATCTCTCAACAGCTAAACACTAGAAACTCCCTGAATCATGTTGTACTCTTCAAGGCTGAGTTATGTGCTATGAATTATGCATTGTTATAAATTATAAAAGAGTTTTAAGATGTATTAATTGTGCCATACCTGATATAGTAGAATGTATTCTAAAGTCTCTTTAAATGAAAGTTAGCTCACTTAGAACTGAACATCCTCAGTGATAGGCAATTTACTACATGATTAGTTAGTCTTTGTAGTTGTGACCTGTAATTCTCAAAGCTTTTCTGTGGTTTGTAAATATACCTGTGTCTCCGTTCCATCCTCCTTCCTAGTCATAAGCAAATTACCTACAGTGGACCTGGGAATAGATCGAACATTCTTTTCAGCATACTGTGATCATTCCTAAATTTGCATTTAATAGCAAAACAAAAATGTTAATTGGGAAAGAGGTTATATTCAGTGCTGACATCCCTTAATAGACAATTTTAAAAAATAAAGTTATTATTTCTCTAGAGAATTCCAACAATCTCACAATCCCAGGAAAATTTTATACTTTGTTGGGAGGAGAATGCCTTTTAAGAATCTATACAAATAATGTTTCCAAAAACATTTATATCCAGAGGAAATAATAAGAATCTGGAACAATATAGCTTTGCTGGAGCAGCTGAGAAGAGTTAACCCATGTCCAAGGTAAGAGAAACCCAAGTAAGATGGCAGGCACTGAGAGAGGGCATAAGAGGGCAGACACACTGAAACCACAATCACAGACAACTAGCCAATCTGAACATGGACCATAGCCTTGTCTAACTCAATGAAACTAAGACATGCTGTGTGGGGCCACCCAAAATGGACAGGTCATGGTGGAGAGGTGTGAGAGAATGTGGTCCACTGGAGAAGGGAATGGCAAACCACTTCAGTATTCTTGCCTTGAGAACCCCAATAACATTATGAAAAGGCAAAAAGATAGGACACTGAAAAATGAACTCCCCAGGTTGGTAGGTACCCAATATGCTAACTCCAGAAAGAATGAAAGGGATGGAGCCAAAGCAAAAATAACAACGAATTGTGGATGGAACTGGTGATAGAAGCAGGTCCGATGCTGTAAAGAGCAATATTGCAAGGGAACCTGGCATGTTAGGTCCATGATTCAAGGCAAATTGGAAGTGGTCAAACAGGAAACGACAAGAGTGAACATCGACATTCTAGGAATCAGGGACTAAGATGCACTGGAATGGGTGAATTTAACTCAGATGACCATTATCTACTACTGTGGGCAGGAATCCCTTAGAAGAAATGGAATATCCATCATAGTAAACAAGAGTCTGAAATGCAGTACTTGGATGCAATTTCAAAAACCACAGAATGACCTCTGTTCGTTTCCAAGGCAAACCATTCAATATCACAGTAATCCAAGCCTAAGCCCTGACCAGTAATGCTGAAGAAGCTGAAGTTGAACAGTTCTATGAAGACCTACAAGACCTTCTAGAACTAACACCCAAAAAAGATGTCCTTTTCATTATAGGGGACTGGAATGCAGAAGTAGCAAGCCAAGAAACACCTGGATTAACAGGCAACTTTGGCCTTGGAGTACAGAATGAAGCAGGGCAAAGGCTAATAGAGTTTAATCAAGAGAATCCACTGGTCATAGCAAATACCTTCTTCCAACAACACAAGAGAAGACTCTACACATGGACATCACCAGATGGTCAACACTGAAATCAGACTGATTATATCCTTTGTAACCAAAGATGGAAAAGCTCTATACAATCAGCAAAAACAAGACCGGGAGCTGACTGTGGCTCAGATCATGTACTCCTTATTGCCAAATTCAGACTTAAGTTGAAGAAAGTGGGGGAAAAAACCAGACCATTCAGGTATGACCTAAATCAAATCCCTTATGAGTATATAATGGAAGTGAGCAATAGATTTAAGGGACTAGGTCTGATAGACAGAGTGCCTCATGAACTATGGACAGAGGTTCATGACATTGTACAGGAGACAGGGATCAAGACCATCCTCAAGAAAAACAAATGCAAAAAAGGAAAATGGCTGTCTGAGGAGGCCTTACAAATAGCTGTGAAAAGAAGACAAGCAAAAAGAAAAGGAGAAAAGGAAAGATATACCCATATGAATTCAGAGTTCCAAAGAATAGCAAGGAGAGATAAGAAAGGCTTCCTCAGCGATAAATGCAAAAAAACAGGAAAACTATAGAATGGGAAAGACTAGAGATCTCTTAAAAAAAATTGGAAATACCAAGGGAACATTTCACGCAAAGATGGGCTCAATAAAGGACAGAAATTGTAGGGACCTAACAGAAGGAGAAGATATTAAGAAGAGGTGGCAAAAATACACAGAAGAACTGTACAAAAAACATCTCCATGACCCAATTAATCATGATGGTGTGATCACTCACCTAGAGCCAGACATCCTGGAATGTGAAGTCAGGTGGGCCTTACGAACAAGCTAGTGGAGGTGATGGAATTGCAGTTGAGCTATTTCAAATCCTGAAAGATGATGCTGTGAAAGTGCTGCACTCAATAGGCCAGCAAATTTGGAAAACTCAGCAGTGGCCACAGGACTGGAAAAGGTCAGTTTTCATTCCAATCCCAAAGAAAGGCACAGCAAAAGAATGCTCAAACTACTGCACAATTGCACTCATCTCACATGCTAGTAAAGTAATGCTCAAAATTTTGAAGCCAGGCTTCAGCAATACGTGAATCATGAATTTCCAGATGTTCAATCTAGATTTAGAAAAGGCAGAGGAACCAGAGCTCAAATTGCCAACATCTGATGGATCATTGGAAAAGCAAGAGAGTTCCAGAAAAACATCTATTTTTGCTTTATTGACTTTGCCAAAGCCTTTGACTGTGTGGATCACAATAAACAGTGGGAAATTCTGAAAGAGATGGGAATACCAGACCACCTGACCTGCCTCTTGAGAAACCTATATGCAGGTCAGGAAGCAACAGTTAGAACTGGACATGGAATAACAGACTGGTTCCAAATAGGAAAAGGTGTAGGTCAAGGCTGTATATTGTTACCCTGCTTATTTAACTTATATGCAGAGTACATCATGAGAAACGCTGGGCTGGAGAAAGCACAAGCTGGCTTCAAGTTTGCTGCGAGAAATATCAATAACCTCAGATATGTACATGACACCATCCTTATGGCAGAAATGAAGAAGGACTAAAGAGTCTCTTGATGAAAGTGAAAGAGGAGAGTGAAAAAGTTGGCTTAAAGCTCAACATTCAGAAAACTAAGATCACGACATCCAGTCCCACCACTTCATGGCAAATAGATGGGGAAATAGTGGAAACAGTGGCTGACTTTATTTTGGGGGGCTCCAAAATCACTGGAGATGGTGACTGCAGCCATGAAATTTAAAGACGCTTACTCCTTGGAAGGAAAGCTACGACCAACCTAGACAGCATATTGAAAAGCAGAGACATTACTTTGTCAACAAAGGTCCGTCTAGTCAAGGCTATGGTTTTTCCAGTGGTCATGTATAGATGTGAGATTTGGACTATAAAGAAAGCTGAACACCAAAGAATTGATGCTTTTGAACTGTGGTGTTGGAGTAGACTCTTGAGAGTCCCTTGGACTGCAAGGAGATCCAACCAGTCCATCCTAAAGGAGATCAGTTCTGGGTGTTCATTGGAAGGACTGATGCTGAAGTTGAAACTCCAATACTTTGGCCACCTGATGCAAGGAGCTGACTCATTTGAAAAGACGTTGATGCTGGGAAAGATTGAAGGCAGAAGGAGAAGGGGATGATGCAGGTTGAGATGGTTGGATGGCATCGCCGACTCAATGGACATGGGTTTGGTTGGACTCGGAATTGGTGATGAACAGGAGACCTGGCGTGCTGCAGTTCATGGGGTCACAGAGAGTCGGACACGACTGGGCAACTAAACTGAATGTTATGAAATGTCTTCTGCTGGAATAATGAATGCTGTATAACAAAATCTCTCTGAATTTTTATAACAAAAGTTTCTGTCATATTGCTAGAACACTCTAAGTAGATGATACCATTGAGTGAAATACTAATAAACAAAAAATATTAAGATGTCTTTTGGACTTCTGAGGTGGTCCAATGGTTAGGATTACACATGCCCATACAGGGGACACACGTTTGATCCCCGATCAGGGAAGATTTCACAGTACATGTGGCAGCTAAGCCCATGTTCCACATGTACTGAGCCCACACTCGAGAGCCCCTGAGCCACAACTACTGAAACCTTTGTACCCTAGAGCCTGTGTTCTGCAACCAGAGAAACCACTGCAATGAGAAACTCTCACTCTGCAATTAGAGAGTAGCCCCTGCTCACTGCAACTAGAGAAATGCTCATCTACAGAAACGAAGACCTATGTAATGAAAAATAGAACAAAAGAAAACAACAACAATGACAACAAAAAAACTTGGTTTTCATATATTTGCAACAACAAAGATCAGGATCACCGAAGGGGAAATGAGGTGAGTAAAATATCAAATGTCTATCAATATGCAGAAATATGGCTTCCCTGGTGGCTCAGATGGTAAAAGAATCTGCCTGCAACTCGAGAGACCTGGTTTCGATCCCTGGGTCAGGAAGAGCCCCTGGAGGAAGGCATGGCAATCCACTCCAGTATTCTTGCCTGGAGAATCCCATTGACAGAGGAGCCTGGTGAGCTATAGTCTATGGGATCAAAATATATTTCACTAGCATAGATAATTTCACACAATTAAGTGAATAGAAATATTATTAAATGCCAAACCATCCTAGTTCTCACATCCAGAAAGGTACAATGATGGCCATTAAGATAAGCATTTGTAAGATATTAATTATGTATTAATAGTTACCCTCGAGTGCATTCAATTTCTATTGCTTGATAACAAATTAGCATGAATTTAGCAGCTTAAAACAACCTCAGATCACTAAGTTACAGTGATTCACAGCATTGGTACTTGGGAGTCTCCTGTTGTTCTCCTAGGTATCATCAGCAGAGTAAGTCAATATCTGTAACAGGTACCAAATGTACTCATACCCAACCTCAGGAGAAACATATTCTTGAGTATAAAACAAAAGCCCCAGAAAACTAATCTCAAATATTTGGTTGAAACCCTTTCCCTTTGGAGATGTTACTTATACTGGTGAAAATTATATTTCCATTCTCACAATTTTGAGCTACAGCAGGGTCATAGAGATCAAAATTCTCATACTCAAGATATATATTCCTCATTCTTTGACTGCAATCATGTTTGTCAAATGTACATGTTGAGTCCTTCAGTAAGGAGATGCTGAAATGAAGTATAGAGGGTATATGATCAGTGTGTTAGAGCAATACGTTAGAGGATAAAGCCTTTGAAAGTAAAGAGTTAAGGGAAACAGAATTAGGCAGTCAATGCCTGTGTGTCTTGAAACCACATTAATCAGCTCTAGTAAATGTGCCATCTCCTGCAAAGCAGCTGCTCTCCAGAATACTACTTGGCTGATCTAGTGTTAGCCTTTGAGTCATTTTTAGGATATTTTTCTTCAGTGGTCAGAAATAGTGAGTAAAACTTGAGATAGAATAAGCATTTCTATTTCTGAATTCTTAAGACCCCTAAGCCTAGTACTTCTTCACTACTCAACCCAGGTTATGATACTCTTTGTGATTTGTATTGGTTGTTGATCAAGATAGGGAAGTGAGTTTCAGAGGCTTCCACTCTATCTTTTCTACTATAATACCTTTTATACCACATTCTAAGGACATATGTGAGAAGTCCTACAATGTCAAGTGTCACTCTGAATTATACACTTGGAAACTCAGAAGATCCACTTCAAAGATGACTTTAGCCAAGACTGTCATTACCTTGTCTCTGTTTGATTTCCTTTTAACAAGGGAGGAACACTAGAGGGGGAGATCATGATATTTTTGGTCTCCAAGAGTATCAGCTTATATATTCCTGGTATAAAAATTCCAGGTTTTCCAACAATGGCACTGAATTTGGCATTGCAAACCTGCCAGGCTGAAGATTAAATTGTCTTTAAGGCTAAAGGTCATCAACTAATGAATCCTGGATTTAGTCTTCAGATTGTTTTTTTTTCCTTTCAAAAGATGAGGGCCCTGGGAAAGTTAACACAGAGAGTCTTTGTACTTCACTTTTAGTTTATATTTGTGGTTAACTATCCAAATACTTTCACTATCTCTCTATAGCACATCAATGAAATTTAACAACAATCAGTAAATTCTGTGGTTCTTATGTATTTTATTCTCTATCCTTTACTTTTCAAATGACCGAATCATTTTAACAGTTTGGAGATTCCTTTCCATTGGAATATAACTAAATCAACCCAGGTCAAAGTTTAAATAACTGGATCACAATTTGGTATCAAGGAATATGCATGCAACACATACCTTACACCGTCAGTCTTCACTACCAGTCAGGTATTGAGAGATCCATTCTTAATCCTCATCTTACCAGCTTGAACCATTCCTTATAACAGCTTTGTTAGTTTGGATCTCTGGGAAGCAGGAAATGAGAGAGAATTAGAAATACCATCATTTTATTATGAATGATAAAAAAGAAAGAAGAAATAGTTATAAAGAAAAGGCTTTCAGATTAAACTCCAGACTAAATCTGAAACCTTAAAAGAAAGTGGAGAGGCAGTGAAATAGGTCAAGGAGAATCACTAAGTATGGCACAAATCTGACAGTCTTCATAAAACCAATGGAGAAGTCAAGAGTAAGCATAGCTCTTCTGAGAAGTTTCATATTCAGCTGAGACAGACAAACACTGAAAACCTTATCCTAGTCAACCATCAGCTGGGGCTGTCCTGACAGCAGCCAGAGATAATCTACTATTTTTATTCCTTGCCGTGGAAGAAATTCTTTCCTAAAATAAGATGCGAGTAGCAAAACTTTATGATTGCCATAGCAATACACAATCCATATGCAGTTATCATAAACTTTGCTGCTCAAATAGCTTTTGTTTGTTTTGATATTTTCAAAGAGAAAACTTTTTCAAATCCAAAGATTAGATTGTTTTCTAAATATTAATGACTACACATGGTACAAAAGCAACAAGGTAAGAAAGATGTATTAACAAAAACAATAACACAAAAAACTCCTACATGTCAGCAGCCAGTTCACAATTTTTTTTCAGCAGAAGCTACTACAACTGCTACTTTTTTATGGGCCCTTCCATAGAAATTTCATGTAGCTTCACAAAATTTCACATAATTTCCAGAGAAGTTAGCACGCAAATGTACTAGTAGGTATGTATAGATGTATGAATATATTATAAAGAAACTAAAGCAATAGACTTCTGATCCATTACTTACTCAATTACCTGAGTTTTTTGGAAAAGCTCTTTGGAAAAGAAAGCAGGCAAGGAGCCTGATCAATATATATGTAAGCATGTTAATTGTTCATCTACCAGTAAAAAAGATAATGGTAATTGCTAGGAGAGTCCATATCTAGGAAACGCTTATAGTATCATGTGTGCTAAGTTGTGTGCTAAGTTGTGTCTAACTCTTTGAGACACTATGGACTGTAGCCCACCAGGCCTTGCCCGTTGGAATTTTCCAGGCAAGAAAAATGGAGTGGGTTGCCATTTCCTACTCTAGTGGATCTTCCCAACCCACGGATCGAAACTGAGTCTCTTATGTCTCCTTCATTGGCAGGTGAATTCTTTATTACTGTGCCACTAGAGAAGCCCTTTATAGTATCATGCCCTGCTTTATAATCATTGATGGTAAGTAAATCTTCAAACTAGAGATTTATGAAGAACATATCCTCATTGAATGTGAAGCAAGATACACACTGTCCAGGAGTATTAAATAGAGATATCTTATAACCTAGATGCTTCTCAATATGTGAGATGATTGTGTACTTCACTGGGGATGTCATCTACTCTAGGCAAAAGAGTCCATGTTTGAATGATGAAAGAAAGGACATAAGGAGACAAGACTGATATGCAATTATTTACTGACATCTTTTAATCTTAAAATTATTAGTAATATGGTTAATTCACAAGAGTCTCATTTCACAGTTCAGTTGTTTATGTTAGCTCAATATGCATTTCATGAATATTTGCATTATTCAATTTTTTTAATAAAATTTTTTTGGGAAATACTCAAACAGTATGCCGTAGTAGTAAATGATTCATTTTTGTTATGCTACAGTATATGACACTATGATTGGAGAAAACTTCAAAGTGTTGGCAGATTTTTAGTTTTTAATTTCTTCTATTAATATATCTTATTCAACCAATATTTCTTGGGCATGCAGTGCTTAGTTGCTCGATAGTGTCTGACAATTTGCCAGCCCACCAGGCCATCTGTCCATTAGGATTCTCCAGGCAACAAAACTGGAGTGGATTACCATGCCCTCCTCCACGGCATCATCCCAACCCAGGGATCGAACTCAGGTCTCCTGCATTCCAGGTGGATTCTTTACCAGCTGATTTACCAGGGAACCCCTTTCTTGGTCAAATTAATGATTCATTCAAGTAGGCCTTGATTTCTGATTGTGTAAGTACTCTGTTATTCAAAATTGTCATAACTATTATCAATATTTTGTATTTCAATATGTTTTAGAATAAGCTTGTCATTTTCCACAAAAAAATCTGCTATTTTGAGGGAATTTGAGATTCCCTTGAATTTATAATTTAATTTGGCACAAATTGACGTCTTTATACTGAGTGCTATAATCAATTAATATCATATATTTCAATTGATTAAATTTTTTCAAGAATGCTTTTAATATTTTACTGAAAAGTTTTGTACATATTTCATTGGATATAGTGTTGATATTTTGTTTTCTTCTTCTAGATTACATGAAAATTCACTTCCACATCATTGCTAGTGATTAAAAAGACAGGGTTTTGCGGGGGGGGGTATTTGTATATTAACTTTGTTTATTATATTGCTCATTATTTCCAATAGTTTGGAATTAGAATAAATATATTACCTGCAAACAATGAGCTTTAATTTTCCTTCTAATTTTTATATATTTTATTTTTGACACCTTATTTCAATTGATATGGCCTACTATAAACTGTTGAAAGCAAAATATTGAATAATCCTCTAGAATTTTTTTTATGATCTTAAGATTAATCCTAATCATACTGCTTGGGTGAAAGTGGTGCACTTGTCACTTTACAGGCACAAAATTGAGGCTCAATGAAGTACTTTCACTTCTTCAAAGTCCACTGTTCCTGTGTGAGCAAACTAGCACTAGAAACTCAGTTCTATTGTACCATTTAATTTCAAATTTAATTAGAAATATATTTTCTTCTAATGTTTTTAATATATGTTTCTTTTTAAAATTCTCATTGAGCATCCCCTACATTAATAAGGTTAATGGAAAATCAGTTTTCTCCTACTAAAGGCTACTGCTAAAGTAGACCCTTTTCAAAATTTGCTTCTCAAAATTCACATGTGCTCAGGACTTGCCTCAATGATAGCTTCATATGTGACATATACTGATTACCTTACTGAAATTTATGCAATATCATTAACACTTCTATCCAGAGGGTCTTTAATTGTCATATTAACAGCTATTCTTTGCAAGGTTAGGTATTGCCAGTCCTAAGTCTAATATGTATACATTGCCTAAATATTCCTACCTTCCCTCTCTTTCAATGTTTCTATGTCCAAACCTAAAAAAGTTAAATACTAAATGTCAAATAGCCCATCTAGATTTTACTATATACAAAAAGAATAGTAAAATGTGATATAAAAGATTGCTATACTTGCATATAATCTGTCTGAGCATATTTTTAACTACCTGCATGAGCCCAGTTAAGCCATTTTTGATGCTTTATATGGAAATGATTATAGAGACCATTTGATGTTATTAAATTACATGGAAAAACTCTTACATTTCTCTAGTTGATGAATCTCACCCTTGAGTTTCATTTTATTAAACTATAATTATTAGATCCTCTAATATTCATACAGGAAGAGCCTGCATCAAATTTTGAGCTCAAAACTAAGCAGAAAGAAGATGAAGTGTAATGGGACACAGAACTAAAATAGCTATAGGAGTTCCTTTTCAAAAGTATCAATCCATTTTATATCCATACCTACCAGCATAAAAATGAAGTTTGAATATAGATGGCTTTATCATGCACATTGAGGTTGACTTTATAAAAAGCAAAATCCTGTTTTAAACTTTCAAAATATTTTTCCTATCTTATGCATTAAAATTTACCTTAAAATGTCATACATTCTTTTTAGTGATTAATGTTGTTGGTGTCTGATGCTATTTCATGTTATTCCACATTTAGAACTGAACAGTTACACATCATTTACGTAGCTTCAATAGGCACAGAAACATATGGCATGTGTTTATTGTTGGGCACAGATATGTTATAGTCAATTGGATATTCAGATTCCAAGATAAATAGCACGCAGATCTATAGCTGTCAACAATTCACAGACAGTAAAAGCCTAAAAAGAATATAAGCAAATTAAAAGATTGAAGACTAGAAAACTCTCACCTGTTTATCAGTTAACACATGTTAACATATATCAAATGAATATTATTTATCAAACTTTATTCTGTATACAGAAAATATGGAGGTAGAAAAGAAAATTGGAGTTTTAACCTCCAAAAATTTTGCATATTTTAAAAAGAAACAGATATTAAACATTCATACACAAACAGTTTCTTGTTCTTAAGAATGCTATTAATGAGAATGTAAGGTGATACGATAAAAGACTAGAAGATTTTTCCTTTAGCTAGTATTGTCAGGATAGTAAAGCCATAATGAAGAGAAGGAGGCAGCAGTGAAAATACTGTGAAGAAGACTATTACAAGTGGAAGGAACACAAGAGTAAAGGACCAGTTATGTGTAGACTTGAAATCCTAAAGGATTATAAAGACTACAAGGTTATCGGTGTGATGAACTCTGGGTTCATTTTTTTTTTTAATTAATTTTATTTTATTTTTAAACTTTACATAATTGTATTAGTTTTGCCAAATATCAAAATGAATCCACCACAGGTATACATGTGTTCCCCATCCTGAACCCTCCTCCCTCCTCCCTCCCCATACCATCCCTCTGGGTCATCCCAGTGCACCAGCCCCAAGCATCCAGTATCATGCATTGAACCTGGACTGGCATCTCGTTTCATACATGATATTTTACATGTTTCAATGCCATTCTCCCAAATCTTCCCACCCTCTCCCTCTCCCACAGAGTCCATAAGACTGTTCTATACGTCAGTGTCTCTTTTGCTGTCTCGTATACAGGGTTATCGTTACCATCTTTCTAAATTCCATATATATGCGTTAGTATACTGTATTGGTGTTTTTCCTTCTGGCTTACTTCACTCTGTATAATAGGTGGGTTCATTTTAAGGCTGTGATTTTTTCCAGGTTACATTCAATCATTCAGAAATAAATATTAAAATATTCAAACTAAAAATATTCAATTAATACTTTTTCTTGGGCTCTCAAATCACTGTGGATGGTGACTGCAGCCATGAAATTAAAAGATGATTGCCCTTTGGAAGAAAAGTATGACAAACCTAGATAGCACATTAACAAACCGAGACATAATTTTGTCAACAAAGGTCCATATAGTCAAAGCTATGTCATGTACGGATGTGAGAGTTGGACTATAATGAAGGACTAGCGCCAAAGTATCGATGCCTTTGCATTGTGGTTCTGGAGAAGACTCTTGAGAGTTTCTTGGACAGCAAGGAGATCAAATTAGTCAATCTTAAAAGAAATCAACCCTGGATATTCATTGGGAGAACTACTGGTGAAGCTGAAGCTCCAATACTTTGGCCACCTGATGCAAAGAGCTGACTAATTGGAAAAGACCCTGATGCTGGGAAAAATAGAGGGCAGGAGGTGAAGGGGGCGATAGAGGTTGAGATGGCTGGATGGCATTGCTGACTCAATGGACATGAGTTTGAACAAACTCTGGGAGATCGTGAAGGACAAAGAAGCCTGGTTTGCTGCAATCCATGAGGTCACAAAACTTCAGACACAACCGAGTGACTGAACAATAACAACTATCTAAACTTGCTTCTAGCTGAAAATATTTAAATGATAGCCCAAGAAAGCTCCCTTATAATCATGTACTTTGTGTTATGCTCATTTTGAAAGCAACTGATGCAATTTCCTTTTTTAAATGAAGCTCTGATATTTTACAGAGCTATAGGACATTTTGGAGAAGGCAATGGCACTCCACTCCAGTACTCTTGCCTGGAAAATCCCATGGACGGAGGAGCCTGGTAGGCTGCAGTCCATGGGGTCGCTAAGAGTCGGACACGACTGAGCGACTTTGCTTTCACTTTTCACTTTCATGCATTAGAGAAGGAAATGGCAACCCACTCCAGTGTTCTTGCCTGGAGAATCCCAAGGATGGGGGAGCCTGGTGGGCTGCAGTCGATGGGGTCACACAGAGTCGGACACGACTGAAGTGACTTAGCATAGCATAGCATAGCATAGGACATTTTGCCATTCTTGATGGAAAGCATATACAAAATGTAAAGAAAGATACTATATGTAATGAACATCAACTGTGTATATCCATATCACTGTATGGGTCTAATTCTGTCTGTTTCTCAGAATAAGTGTATAATTGATATTGTTTTTTTTTCCCTCTAAATATACATTTATTTATTTTAATTGGAGGTTAATTACTTTACAATATTGTATTGGTTTTGCCATACATCGACATGAATCCACCACGAGTGTACACATGTTCCCCATCCTGAACCCCCCTCCCACCTCCCTCCCCGTACCATCCCTCTGGGTCGTCTCAGTGCACCAGCCCCAAGCATCCAGTATCATTCATTGAACCTGGACTGGTGATTCATTTCATATATGATATTATACAAGTTTCAATGCCATTCTCCCTATTGATTCACCAATTTTATATCAAGGAATTTGGATTGCATAGGGAATATGTAGTTAACAACTATTAGAGGAGATAGACATTCAACACTAATCCAAAGTATAAAGTCTCTAATTTACATTATAAAAGATGAAGGATTTGGTGGGATAAATGTCACCGTTATTACATCAACTTAATAATCTTCTCTTGTCATTCATAATGATGAACTGATTGCTTTTATACTTTTATGACTGGTCCTTTCTTGTTCAAGCTGTTCCTTTGCAGAAATTTAGAAGCAACACAAAGATTATAACAGTTACCAAAAAGAGAAGTGGTCAAGCCAGGTGAGAATAACTTTGCAATGTGTATATGGATTCAAAATTCAAATGTTTCAACTCTTTTAGCAGAATTCTCTGGCTTTTGAAATATACCAATTTTTTAAGAGTAAGACTTTTTTTTTATTTATGTGGGAGTGTAGATCTTTTAAATTTATGACAAACTGAATACTTTTTTGAATTATTTAAAATAATAAAACAAAACAAAAATATATATTTTACCTTAATTTTGCTCAGAGAGGTTTTGAATCTCAACTATATCATTCTTTTAAAAAGACAGGCTAATCTCAATATACTAAAACATTGACTGCTTACATATAACATAAAGCATGTCAAATAAGTATTTAATATACACAACAGATAAACAAAACCAAATAAACATCTATAGGGATATAATAAAGTATATCTGCTCATATTTAATGCCAAACACTGGAATTTGAAACTGCTAATTAAAATCATTAGTGAATGTCAATACAGCAATATTTTAATGACTCCAAGATAATCCCACAGCAATCAATTTAGATCAGAATGAGTTTATTGTAAAGTGCCAAAGGTGGAAAAAATGCTTCCTTTGCACTATAAAGCCACAGTTTCTCAAATGAATAATGCCTAGTCAAAATATAACTAGATAATTACTTAATTTGCATTTATTAAGGAAATATAATAATGGGGAAGAAAGCTCTTTGGGAAATGACCTAGGAGTTACTAGTTGACTTAGATAAACACAGTTTTACCTTAACTTCGGAATACAGAAATGCAATGATACTAAAAAATCAGAACAATAGCAGAAAACCCAAGAACAACAACAAAATAACAAGAAATTTATTTGACAGAAAGCAGGTGCCAATTTTATACCTAGTATATTTTGAAAAATGACCAACTTCTGGTAGAGTTATTTTGTCTAGTGAGTTCAGTAAGAATATGAAGTTCGGTTCCCATGTTTTAATGTCTAGAAGCAGGAGAAGGGTTTCTATTTAATTTTTGCAACTACATAAGTGGAGATAAAAATAAATAAATCCATGAAATGTGTTTGTTCTCATATTATTTAGAAAGATTTGAACATTGCACACCTTCTTCATGATACTGCAAGTAAAAAGGTCTGAAAAATCACACTTAAATTCAATGATCCCTCTTCCATGTCTGATCTAATCAAACTTATGAAGCTCTTTTAGACCATGGTGATGGCAGCAGGAGATTCTTACTAGCAACAGAGGAGGGGACTATAACAATGTCTGAGTTAGGCTTAGTGATGATAATGTTCAAATAGGTCAGAGGTGTCTAATGTTTTGTGACAATAAAGGGGACAATAGAAAATATTAAAGTTGATGAAGAGAATTAGAAATTAGAAAAATATAGAGATAAAATGTAATAGCTTGCAAAACAGATGGCAGTTTTTACAGCTTTCCCATCGAGAAGCAATATTTTCCCACCCTTTGAATCAAGACTGGCTTTGGTACTTGTTTTGATCAATAGATACAGCATAAATGACAATGTTCTATTTCAGAGCATACAATTCCAAAGAACTTGCAGATTTTTGCTTTCACACCTTATACTTCTACTGATAGGTGAACTGGTCCCTAGTGGGACCAATTGCCTCCATCACTTCAGTAGAATACTTGCCATTGTCCAGCATGTGAAAGTTACCATATGGACAGGCCAGACACCAATTAAGCGTTCAACTTTCTACAGATAAATGAGTGAAAAGGCCAATATCTACACAGTCCAGCACAGATCAAAAAAAGAAAATATCAGAATTATTATCTAACTAATATTTTAAGACATTAAAAATCATGAATAAAGAGAAAATATGAACAGTCCTTTAACAAGTAAGCAAACTGAATCAGCAATTAAAAATCTCTAAACAAAGAAATACCCAGGACAAAATGGTTTCTATGGTGAACTCTACTAAACACTTAAAGAATTAATGCCGATCCTCCTTAGACTCTTCCAAAAACTTGAAGCAGGAGGAATACTCCTATACTCATTTTATTAGGCCAGCATTACCCTGATACCAAAGCCAGATAAAAACACAAGAAAATATCCCTGATGGATATAAGTGCAAATATTTAAAAAAGACTCAGCAGACTGAATTGTACAGTACATGAATAGAATCAAGGGCGGCTTCTCTGGTGACTGAGATGGTACAGATTATGCCTGCAATGCCGGTGACCCAGGTTCAGTTTCTGGGTCAGGAAGATCCACTGGAAAGGGGAATGGCTACTCACTCCAGTATTCTTGCCTGGAGAAGTTCAGAGACAGAGGAGCCTGATGGACTACAGTCCATGGAGTCACAAAGAGTTGGATGTGACTGAATGACTACCATTCAGTTCAGTTCAGTCTCTCAGTCGTGTCTGACTCTTTGCAACCCCATGAACTGCAGCACACCAGGCCTCCCTGTCTATCATCGACTCCCGGAGTCCATTAATTCGGTGATGGCATCCAACCATCTCATCCTCCGTCATCCCCTTCTCCTCCCACCCTCAATCATTCCCAGCATCAGGGTCTTTTCCAGTGAGTCAGTTCTTCACATCAGGTGGCCAAAGTATTGGAGTTTCAGCTTCAACATCAGTCCTTCCAATGAAAATTCAGGACTGATTTCCTTTAGGATGGACTGGTTGGATCTCCTTGCATTCCAAGGGACTCTCAAGAGTCTTCTCCAACATCACAGTTCAAAAGCATCAGTTCTTCAGCACTCAGCTTTCTTCACAGTCCAACTCTCACATCCATACATGACTACTGGAAAAATCATAGCTTTGACTAGACGGACCTTTGTTGGCAAAGTAATGTCTCTGCTTTTTAATATGCTATCTAGGTTGGTCCCTTTCACTTAATAGAATAATACACTATGACCAAATAGGACTTATCCCTGGGATTTAAGTATGATTCAACACCCACCAATAAATAAATATTATATATCACATTAAGAGAATGGCAGAAAAAAAGTCATATGATGATCTCAATAGATGCAGAAAAAGCAGTTAACAACGTTCAAATCCTTTTGTGGTAACATACTCAACAAATTGGGTGTAGTAGGATACCACAACATGATTAAGGACATATATGTCAAGCACACAGCTAACATCATACTCAGTGGTGAATGTTTGACAGTTTCTCCTCTAAGATCAGGAACAAGACAAAGGTGCCCACTCTCATCACTCGAATATAATATGATATATAATATATATTCTATCTCTTTGTGGTTTTCATTTGTATTACCTAATGAATAATGGGGCTCCCCAGGTGGCAGAGTGATAAAGAATCTGCCTGCCAATGCAGGAGATGCAAGAGACATGGGTTCAATCGCTGGGTTGGGAAGATCACCTGGAGTGGAAAATGGCAACCCACTCCAGGATTCCTGCCTGTAAAATCTCATGGACAGAGGAGCCTGGCAGGCTACAGAGTCAGACATGACTGAGTGACTGAACACACACACACACACACACACACACACACACACATTATTATAATAATATTACATATAGCAATATGGGCTTCCCTGGTAGGTCAGACAGTAAAGAATCTGCCTTTGATATAAGGGTTGCAGAGAGTCAGACACGACTGAGCAAATTTGCTTTGCTTTGCTTTGCTTTTGATATAGGAGACCTGGGTTTAATACCTGGGTTGGGGAGATTCCCTGTAGAATGGAAAGGCTCCCCACTCCAGTATTTTTTCCTGGAGAATTCCTTGGACACAGGAGCCTGGCAGGCTAGTCCCTGGGGTCACAAAGAGTTGGACACGACTGAGCAACTAACACTTTCATTTTTGTAGTACTATACCATATATTATATATTCATTTTAAATCATACAATATTTTCTTAATGTATAATGTAGACAGTATAAAATAAGTAATATATGCAACTTGATATTAATATAATAGCATAAATATATTTTGTGCATATACGTTAATATAAGTGCAGATATGCACATACACATGCACACAAATACATATGCATACATGTTTACATTTTCCAATTCAGATTGGAAAGAGGAGAAAAGCAAATAGAACTTTAACTATTAGTCTTTTGTGAGTATTCATAGTAAGAGTTTCTTAATCCCTGATAGCTCAGTTGGTAAAGAATTTGCCTGCAATGCAGGAGAGCCGGGTTTCATTCTTGGGTTTGGAAGATCCACTGGAGAAGGGATAGGCTACCCACTCCAGTATTCTTGGACTTCCCCTGTGGCTCAGCTGGTAAAGAATCCACCTGCAATGTAGGAGAACTGGGCTTGATTCCTGGATTGGGCAGATCCCCTGAGAGAAGGAAAAGGCTACTCACTGTAAGGTTCTGGCTTGGAGAATTCCATGGATTGTATAGTCCATGGGATCGTGAAGAGTCAGATACGACTGAATGACTTTCACTTTCAATCTTAGCTGTACAATAAACTAATGCATATAAATAAACATGTGAGTATAAATTCATATCTAAAGCAATTTAGAATATCTCCTCTCAAAAGATCGGTCAGGAAAGAATTGCTTAGCAAAATATTAGTGTTTCTTTTACAGTTAATATGCAGTAATGCATAACAATTGCTTCAGGCAAAATGAAATGATGTGAACAACAGTGGTATGTTCTTTATGAAAAAATAGTGTAACTGAGAGGATTTTATTCGTTCACAGATTTTTTTCATCAAAATGTTTTCCGTGCCTCATGTGATTTAAGTATCATATGAGAAGTCTTGCTCTGAAAGAGTTTTGATATAATGGGTCAGGGACATGTGTCTCTGTAATATGTGATAATAATAAAAGCACAAAGAAATAGTATTTTTTTTTAAATTTTGGCTTGATGTCAAAACATATTTCATAGAGGAAATGATACTCAGTTTACATGTAAAACTGCATTACTTTTTATATCAATAGGTTAAGAGAGGACTTGCACAAGAGAGGAAGCAGTATTGTAAGGTCTTGCTCCCACAGAAAACTTTTCAATATAATTTTTTTAAAGAGTGTCTCAAATCATCTGTGCAAATTTTCCCATCTTCTATTTAAAATGTTATTTAAAATGCTGATTGGTAAATATACAAAGTAAAAAATTTTGACTTGAAATGGTTGCATGAGGATAAGCTAGAAAAGCTCTGTTTCTGAGAAAGAAACAGTAAGAGCAGAGAAAAGGGAATGAATCCCTGGACATCTGCAAGTACAGAAGAGAGTTGTGAAGTGAAAGTGAAGTTCCTCCGTCATGTTCGACTCTTTGCGACCCCATGGACTGTAGCCCACCAGGCTCCTCTGTCAATGGGATTCTCCAGGCAAGAGTACTGGAGTGGGTTTCTATTTCCTTCTCCAGACAGAGGAGAGTTAGGGCAGAGTAGATTTGAGATATAATCACAATCCCATTACACCTCACTAAAATACATAAACAATTTTTAAAAAATGGAACAACACAGATATGCAAACACAAAAATACCCCAATGATCCAACTGAACAAAGTAAACTTAAGTATCTTCTTGCTTTAGCACTGATTTTCTTATTAAATATTTCTGTATAAAACTGAAAAATAGGACTCAAAGCAGTGTTATATAGGGAAAAATCTGAAAATTTTAATGGTTTAAAACATAATCTTTTTCTCTGTCTGGCGATTAGATGTTAAATCTCCTAAAATTTAAGTTAAATGCAAACTTGCTGTTTGCCAAACAATAGAGACATAAGGAGAAGAAAATATTTGTGGCTCACGGGGAAAATAATTACAGTTATAATCCACATGCCTGCAGTTGTGATAACAAAACCTGGCTTTAAAAATGTTTAGCTCTAAAATCCTAATGGGTACCAAAGGAAGGTTCAAACATCTTTCTATTATTTTCTTATTTGCATACATTGATGAGGCATTGTGCATCTGTCAGATTCGTTATATTTCTTTTATGAGGCTGTATATACTTATGCTTGCGTATATGCATGTATTTGTATTTGCATTTGCGAATCTAGCTCTTACTTTTCATTCATTTTTTACTATTACAATCATAACTTTTTCTCCTCCCACTTTGCACTATTTTTCTTTCTGCTTTAACCGCTTTCTAAACCATATTATTTCCACATAATTAGTCATAATCTTCCATTTAAATAAGCCTTTAATTTTGCTCTACTTGATAAAAAGAGATATTTGTTGATTCTATTATTAAAGAATAAGTGAGCCATATGTTTATATATATCTCTCTGAAATATATTTGTATTTTATAAACATGGATATTTACATTTCAATGTTCCCTGTCCTCCAATAGAAAATAAAAACTACACCATGGTAAAATAAATATTTCTTACAAAGAACTGGCAAAATCATAACATTTAATTATAAAACATCCTAAAATAATCAACATTTATTAATAAAAGCTCAATATTGAATATCAACAGTACACTTTTATTTTACCATATTTGTTGAAAAAGAATTAACATATAAATGAGTTGATATATTTTGTGTTCACTTTGATCATATAGGTATATACTTGCAAAACTATAACTACAATGATGACAATCAGCATAACTACCATGCTCAGATGTTTCCTAGTATCCTCTTTTAATCTTTCCCATTTGTACCCTTAGAATTTTGAAAATTGATATAATTAGGAACTTACAGCATGTACTGTTTTTTGCCCTGCTTCTTGTATCCAACATAATTATTTTGAAATTGACCCATATTGTACACTATATTAGTAATGTATTTCTAATCCTGAAAGTGGCCAAGATGGTGGAGTAGATAAACCCTAAGCTCCCTTCCTCTCATAAGCATATTAAAATCATAACTATTTGCAGAACACCATTGGTAAAAAAGAGTAGAACCTACCAGAAAAGATCCTCTACAAATAAAGACATAAAGAAGGAACCTCAACAACAGGGGTAGGAAGGGCAGATAAATGAAACCAAATTCCATATCCTCTAGGTGGGCAACACACAAACTGAGAATAATTACATTACAGAGGTTCTCAGACAGGCCTGAGAATTCTAAGCCCCACATCAGGCCCCCTGGCCCAGGGGTCCAGCACTGGGAAAAAGAACACCCAGAGCATTTGGCTTTGAAGGCCAGTGGAGTTTGATTTCAGGAGCCTCACGGGATTGCAGGAGCTCCACAGAATTGCAGGAAATAGAGCCTTCACTACTAAAGGCTCACACAGAATCTCATGTGTACAGGGACCAATAGCGAAAGTGGCAATTTGATGGAATCCTGGGCTACCTGCTTTGGTCTTGGAAAGTCTTCTGAGGAGGTGGGGACAACTGTGGCTCACCCTGGGGACAAAGACACTGGTGTTAGACATATGAGGGAGCTAAGACACTGGTGTTAGACGTATGAGGGAGCTCTCCAGGTAGCTGCCATCTTGGCACAAAGACTTGGCCCCATCTAACAGCCAGTAGGCGCCAGTGCTAGGAGTTTGTTGTGTTAGATGCTTAGTCACGTTCAACTTTTTGTGACCCCATGGACTGTAGCCCACCAGGCTTCTCTCCCCATGGGATTCTACAAGCAAGAACACTCGAGTGGGTTGCTGTTCGCTTGACCAGGGGATCTTTCTGACCCAAGGTTTGAAAGTGGGTCTCCAGAATTATGGGCAGATTCTTTACCATCTGAGTCACCAGGGATTTCAGTGCTGGGAGGCCTCAGGCTAAACAACAAACCGGGCAGGGAAGAAGAGTTGGACATGACTTAGTGACTGAAAAACAGCAACAGCCCCACCCATCAGCTGAAAGCCTGCCTAAAGATTTCCCGAGCCCACAGCACCTCTATACATTACCCTAGAAATGGAGCTACTGCCCAGAGAGATAAGACTTAGCTCTAACCAGCAATGGGTAAGCACCGGCCCCTCCCATCAGATAGCAAGTAGAAGCCTCTAGACCAGCTTCACCCACAGGGGTCAGACACTAGAAGGAAGAAAACTGTGGTCCTTTGACCTGAAGACCAAGTTCACAAATGCAGGCCAGACACTACCCTGGGACCAGTTGGCAGGTGGTCCTTAGGTGATGAGAGGGGAATACACTGTAGGATCACTTAGGATATCTTCTATAGAGGATACCACTTCTACAAGGTCAAGAAATGTAACTTACCTACAACATACATAAAAATGTAAATAGAAATTTGGAATAAATGAGGTGACATAGGAATATGTTTCACATGAAGGAACAAGATAAAACCTGAGAAGAAGAATTCAGTGATGTGGGGACATGCAATCTACCCAAGAAATAGTTTAGAGTAATGATCATAAAGATGAACTGAGAATTCAGGAGGAAAATAGATACAAGGCATGAGAAATTAGAAGTTTTTAAGAAATACTTAGAAAATAAAAAGAACAAACAGAATTCAAGAATATAATAACTTGAATTTGAATTTGAAAAAATATACTAGAAGGAATCAATAGTAGAGTAAATGAGACAAAAAGATCAGTGTGCTGGAAGACAGAGTAGTGGAAATCATTGCCACTGAACAGAAAGAAAAAAGGATTTAAAAAAATGTGGACAGTCTGAGAGATCTCTGGGACAACATCAACACACTAAGATTCATATTATAAGAGTCACAGAAGGAGAAAACATAGAGAAGAGAAAGGGGCTAATAAAATATCTGAAGAGATAATATTTGAAAACCTCCTTAAGCTGGGAAAGGAAACAGTCAACCAAGTCCAAAAAGCACAGAATCCCATTCAGGATTGACCCACAGAGGAATAGACCAAGACACATTGCAATCAAAATAACAAAAATTAAAGAGAATAGTAAAAGTAACAAGGGAAAATCACTAAAAATAGAGCTGCCATATGATCCAACAGTCATACTCTAGGTCATTTATCTGGAGAAAATGCTAATTTAAAAAGATACACGCAACCCAATGTTCATAGAAGCACTATTTACAATGGCTGAGATACAAAAGCAACTTAAATATTTATCAATAGATGAATGGGAAAGATTGAAGGTGGGAGGAGAAGGGGACGACAGAGGATGAGATGGTTGGATGGCGTTGCCAACTTGATGGACATGAGTTTGAGTATGCTCCGAGCATTGGTGATGGACAGGGAAGCCTGGTGTGCTGCAGTCCATGTGGTTGCAAGGAGTTGGACACGAATGAACGACTGAACTGAACTGAACTGAACTGATTGGAAAAGAAGAGGTGATAAAGAATGATATCATGCCATGATAATGTTTAAATATGGAATCTAAAAAAATGCATAAATGAGTTTATTTACAAAACAAAAATAACCTCATAGACATTGAAAACAAACTTATGGTTACCAAAGGGGAAAGGGTGGGGAGGGATGAATTAGAAGGTTTTAGGGATTAACATATACACAGTACTATATATAAAATAGATACCCAAAAAGATCTACTGTATATAGCATAGGGAACTCTACTCATTACTCTGTAATAACCTATTTGGAGAAAGAATCTTAAAAAAAAAAAAAGTGGAACTTCTGAATGCCGGCAGAGGACATCAGGCACCCAGAAAAGCAATCCAACTCTTCGAAAGGAGGTAGGAAAAAATATAAAAGACAAAAAAAGAGACAAAAGAGGGAGGGACGGAGTTCCATCCTGGGAAGGGAGTCTTAAAAAGAGAGAAGTTTCCAAACACCAGGAAACCTTCTCACTGCCGAATCTGTGCTGAGCTTTGGAAGCACAAAGGGCAACATAACAGGAAGAAAAAATAAATAAACAATTAAAACTCGAAGATTGCGAGTCCTACGGTAACTCCCCCAGCGGAGAAGCAGCGCAGATGCCTGCACGCGCCATTAGCAAGCGGGGGCTGGGCAGGGAGGCGCAGCTGCATCGCTTAGAGTAAGAATCTGGCCTGAATACCCTGAGCACTATCTGAGCGAAATAATTTGGGCTAGCAAACCAGACTGTGGGATATCTACCACGCGAAAAGCCAGCCCCAACCTAAGACACCGCCAGGCCCGCGCACGGAACAAAGAATTGAACAGAGATAGCCGGCTGCAGACCTTCCCCCTCCGGTGACAGGCAGCCAGAGCCGGAAGGGGGCAATCGCAGCCCCAGAGAGACATTATCTATAAAACTGTAAGCAGGCTTCTTTGCTAACTAAAACTTTTTGGGGATCTGGACGGTTAACATCTGCCTGAGAAGGTGCGCCGGTTTTACACCCAGATAACGGAGTGGCAGGGAGGCGATAAGTCGCAGCATTGGCGCTCGCCAAACACCTCATCACTTGAGCTGCTCGGACCTGGGAAGAGCACAAAACTCAGGCCCAACTGAGTCTGCGCCTCTGAGGACTACCCGAGTGCCTGAACCTGAGCGGCTTGGACCTGGGAGGTACATGCAACCCAGGGCCATCCTCGGATTGTTCCCGGCGGACAACCTAGAGCCTGAGCAGTGTGGGCAGGGAGGCTACACGCACCGTGAGCAGGGGCAGACCCAGTGTGGCTGAGGCACTGCGAGCGCACGCCAGTGTTATTTGTTTGCAGCATCCCTCCCTCCCTCCCCACAGCGCGACTGAACAAAGAGAAGAAATACAGCTCCACCCATCAGAACACCGACACAAGCTTCCCTAACCAGGAAACCTTGACAAGCCACCTGTACAAACCCACACACAGTGAGGAAAAGCCACAATAAAGAGAACTCCACAAACTGCCAGAATACAGAAAGGACACCCCAAACTCAGCAATTTAAACAAGATGAAGAAACAGAGGAATGGCCAGCAGATAAAGGAACAGGATAAATGCCCACCAAACCAAACAAAAGAGGAAGAGATAGGGAATCTACCTGATAAAGAATTCCGAATAATGATAGTGAAATTGATCCAAAATCTTGAAATTAAAATGGAATCACAGATAAATAGCTTGGAGACAAGGATTGAGAAGATGCAAGAAAGGTTTAACAAGGACCTAGAAGAAATAAAAAAGAGTCAATATATAATGAATAATGCAATAAATGAAATTAAAAACACTCTGGAGGCAACAAATAGTAGAATAACAGAGGCAGAAGATAGGATTAGTGAATTAGAAGATAGAATGGTAGAAATAAATGAATCAGAGAGAATAAAAGAAAAACGAATTAAAAGAAATGAGGACAATCTCAGAGACCTCCAGGACAATATTAAACGCTACAACATTCGAATCATAGGGGTTCCAGAAGAAGAAGACAAAAAGAAAGACCATGAGAAAATACTTGAGGAGATAATAGTTGAAAACTTCCCTAAACTGGGGAAGGAAATAATCACCCAAGTCCAAGAAACCCAGAGAATCCCAAACAGGATAAACCCAAGGCGAAACACCCCAAGACACATATTAATCAAATTAACAAAGATCAAACACAAAGAACAAATATTAAAAGCAGCAAGGGAAAAACAACAAATAACACACAAGGGAATTCCCATAAGGATAACAGCTGATCTTTCAATAGAAACTCTTCAAGCCAGGAGGGAATGGCAAGACATACTTAAAATGATGAAAGAAAATAACCTACAGCCCAGATTATTGTACCCAGCAAGGATTTCATTCAAGTATGAAGGAGAAATCAAAAGCTTCTCAGACAAGCAAAAGCTGAGAGAATTCTGCACCACCAAATCAGCTCTCCAACAAATACTAAAGGATATTCTCTAGACAGGAAACACAAAAATGGTGTATAAATTCAAACCCCAAACAATAAAGTAAATGGCAACGGGATCATACTTATCAGTAATTACCTTAAACGTAAATGGGTTGAATGCGCCAACCAAAAGACAAAGACTGGCTGAATGGATACAAAAACAAGACCCCTACATATGTTGTCTACAGGAGACCCACCTCAAAACAGGGGACACATACAGACTGAAAGTGAAGGGCTGGAAAAAGATTTTCCATGCAAATAGGGACCAAAAGAAAGCAGGAGTAGCAATACTCATATCAGATAAAATAGACTTTAAAACAAAGGCTGTGAAAAGAGACAAAGAAGGTCACTACATAATGATCAAAGGATCAATCCAAGAAGAAGATATAACAATTATAAATATATATGCACCCAACACGGGAGCACCGCAGTATGTAAGACAAATGCTAACAAGTATGAAAGGAGAAATTAACAATAACACAATAATAGTGGGAGATTTTAATACCCCACTCACACCCATGGATAGATCAACTAAACAGAAAATTAACAAGGAAACACAAACTTTAAACGATACAATAGACCAGTTAGACCTAATTGATATCTATAGGACATTTCATCCCAAAACAATGAATTTCACCTTTTTCTCAAGTGCACATGGAACCTTCTCCAGGATAGATCACATCCTGGGCCATAAAGCTAGCCTTGGTAAATTCAAAAAAATAGAAATCATTCCAAGCATCTTTTCTGACCACAATGCAGTAAGATTAGATCTCAATTACAGGAGAAAAACTATTAAAAATTCCAACATATGGAGGATGAACAACACCCTGCTGAATAACCAACAAATCACAGAAGAAATCAAAAAAGAAATCAAAATTTGCATAGAAACGAATGAAAATGAAAACACAACAACCCAAAACCTGTGGGACACAGTAAAAGCAGTCCTAAGGGGAAAGTTCATAGCAATACAGGCACACCTCAAGAAACAAGAAAAAAGTCAAATAAATAACCTAACTCTACACCTAAAGCAACTAGAAAAGGAAGAAATGAAGAACCCCAGGGTTAGTAGAAGGAAAGAAATCTTAAAAATTGGAGCAGAAATAAATGCAAAAGAAACAAAAGAGACCATAGCAAAAATCAATAAAGCCAAAAGCTGGTTCTTTGAAAGGATAAATAAAATTGATAAACCATTAGCCAGACTCATCAAGAAACAAAGGGAGAAAAATCAAATCAATAAAATTAGAAACGAAAATGGAGAGATCACAACAGACAACACAGAAATACAAAGGATTATAAGAGACTATTATCAACAATTATATGCCAATAAAATGGACAACGAGGAAGAAATGGACAAATTCTTAGAAAAGTACAACTTTCCAAAACTCGACCAGGAAGAAATAGAAAACCTTAACAGACCCATCACAAGCACGGAAATTGAAACTGTAATCAAAAATCTTCCAGCAAACAAAAGCCCAGGTCCAGACGGCTTCACAGCTGAATTCTACCAAAAATTTAGAGAAGAGCTAACACCTATCCTGCTCAAACTCTTCCAGAAAATTGCAGAGGAAGGTAAACTTCCAAACTCATTCTATGAGGCCACCATCACCCTAATACCAAAACCTGACAAAGATCCCACAAAAAAAGAAAACTACAGGCCAATATCACTGATGAACATAGATGCAAAAATCCTAAACAAAATTCTAGCAATCAGAATCCAACAACACATTAAAAAGATCATACACCATGACCAAGTGGGCTTTATCCCAGGGATGCAAGGATTCTTCAATATCCGCAAATCAATCAATGTAATACACCACATTAACAAATTGAAAAACAAAAACCATATGATTATATCAATAGATGCAGAGAAAGCCTTTGACAAAATTCAACACCCATTTATGATAAAAACTCTCCAGAAAGCAGGAATAGAAGGAACATACCTCAACATAATAAAAGCTATATATGACAAACCCACAGCAAACATTATCCTCAATGGTGAAAAATTGAAAGCATTTCCTCTAAAGTCAGGAACAAGACAAGGGTGCCCACTTTCACCATTACTATTCAACATAGTTTTGGAAGTTTTGGCCACAGCAATCAGAGCAGAAAAAGACATAAAAGGAATCCAAATTGGAAAAGAAGAAGTAAAACTCTCACTATTTGCAGATGACATGATCCTCTACATAGAAAACCCTAAAGACTCCACCAGAAAATTACTAGAACTAATCAATGATTATAGTAAAGTTGCAGGATATAAAATCAACACACAGAAATCCCTTGCATTCCTATACATTAATAATGAGAAAACAGAAAGAGAAATTAAGGAAACAATTCCATTCACCATTGCAATGGAAAGAATAAAATACTTAGGAATATATCTACCTAAAGAAACTAAAGACCTATATATAGAAAACCATAAAACACTGGTGAAAGAAATCAAAGAGGACACTAATAGATGGAGAAATATACCATGTTCATGGATTGGAAGAATCAATATAGTGAAAATGAGTATACTACCCAAAGCAATTTATAGATTCAATGCAATCCCTATCAAGCTACCAACAGTATTCTTCACAGAGCTAGAACAAATAATTTCACAATTTGTATGGAAATACAAAAAACCTCGAATAGCCAAAGCGATCTTGAGAGAGAAGAATGGAACTGGAGGAATCAACCTACCTGACTTCAGGCTGTACTACAAAGCCACAGTTATCAAGACAGTATGGTACTGGCACAAAGACAGAAATATAGACCAATGGAACAAAATAGAAAGCCCAGAGATAAATCCACGCACATATGGACACCTTATCTTTGACAAAGGAGGTAAGAATATACAATGGATTAAAGACAATCTCTTTAACAAGTGGTGCTGGGAAATCTGGTAAACCACTTGTAAAAGAATGAAACTAGAACACTTTCTAACACCATATACAAAAATAAACTCAAAATGGATTAAAGATCTCAACGTAAGACCAGAAATTATAAAACTCCTAGAGGAGAACATAGGCAAAACACTCTCTGACATACATCACAGCAGGATCCTCTATGACCCACCTCCCAGAATATTGGAAATAAAAGCAAAAATAAACAAATGGGACCTAATTAAACTTAAAAGCTTCTGCACATCAAAGGAAACTATTAGCAAAGTGAAAAGACAGCCTTCAGAATGGGAGAAAATAATAGCAAATGAAGCAACCGACAAAGAACTAATCTCAAAAATATACAAGCAACTCCTTCAGCTCAACTCCAGAAAAATAAATGACCCAATCAAAAAATGGGCCAAAGATCTAAATAGACATTTCTCCAAAGAAGACATACAGATGGCTAACAAACACATGAAAAGATGCTCAACATCACTCATTATCAGAGAAATGCAAATCAAAACCATTATGAGATATCATTTCACACCAGTCAGAATGTCTGCAACCTAAAAGTCTACAAATAATAAATGCTGGAGAGGGTGTGGAGAAAAGGGAACCCTCTTACACTGTTGGTGGGAATGCAAACTAGTACAGCCACTATGGAGAACAGTGTGGAGATTCCTTAAAAAACTGGAAATAGAACTGCCTTATGATCCAGCAATCCCACTGCTGGGCATACACACTGAGGAAACCAGAAGGGAAAGAGACACGTGTACCCCAATGTTCATCGCAGCACTGTTTATAATAGCCAGGACATGGAAGCAACTTAGATGTCCATCAGCAGATGAATAGATAAGAAAGCTGTGGTACATATACACAATGGAGTATTACTCAGCCATTAAAAAGAATACATTTGAATCAGTTCTAATGAGGTGGATGAAACTGGAGCCTATTATATAGAGTGAAGTAAGCCAGAAGGAAAAACACCAATACAGTATACTAACGCATATATATGGAATTTAGAAAGATGGTAACGATAACCCTGTATACGAGACAGCAAAAGAGACACTGATGTATAGAACAGGCTTATGGACCCTGTGGGAGAGGGAGAGGGTGGGAAGATTTGGGAGAATGGCATTGAAACATGTGAAATGTCATGTATGAAACGAGATGCCAGTCCAGGTTCAATGCACGATGCTGGATGCTTGGGGCTGGTGCACTGGGACGACACAGAAGGATGGTATGGGGAGGGAGGAGGGAGGAGGGTTCAGGATGGGGAACACATGTTTTAAAATTATTAAATTAAAAATTAAAAAAAAAATAAAAGACCATAAATAAATGAAATTTTAAGGCACGAACAACAGTGAAAATCAGCAAAGTAAAACACTGTTTCTTTGACTATATTAATAACATTGACAAGTCACCAGTAATTCAACACATGAAAAAAAGAGAAAACACAAAGTTCAATTTCATGACATGAAATTAACAGTATCACAACAGATCCTGCAAATATTAAAATGATAATAAAGGAAGATACTGCAAACAACTTTATGCCATAAATTCACAAAATCTGATGAAAAGGATACATTGCTTCAAAAACAAAAATATACCAGTTGATGCAACCCGAAGCAGAAAATCAAAGTTATCCTGTATCTATTAAAGAAATTGAACCTGAAATCAAAACCCTTCCCAGAAAGTAAGCCTCAGGCCAGATAAATTCATTGAGGAGTTCTAATATCCAGAAAATAATTATTTTGTACAAACTGTTTCAGAATATAGGAGAAAGAAGAATACTTTTTAAATCATTTTATGAGGTAGCATTATTATGTTACTAAAAATATCTGAAAATACTATAAGTTACTGACCAATATTTTCTCATGCAAAAAAAAAAAAAAAAAAATCCCTTAAGATTCTGCAAAATGCCAAACTCCTTAAAAGTACTAAGAAGTCAAACATTCAATAAAAAAAAAAAAGTGACTATATGTATACATATAACTGATTCATTTGTTGTACATCTGAAACTAACATAACATTGTAAATCAACTTATTCCAATTAAAAAATAAGGGGAAAGAATCAGAAAAGATACACACACACATATATATATATACACACATATATGTACACACACACATTCTCCTGTCAATTGTTGTTCAGCAGTGAGTAGTAATTCTGGAGTTATTACAGGAGAAAATGAGCAGATGTCCTTCTACTCTGTCATCTTGTAGACAATTCTTCATCAACAAGAGAATGTTGGATCCCACCAAAAATAGATACTTCACATCTAAGAGCAAAGGAGAAGCCCCAGCAAGATGGTAGGGGCAAAACTGCATTTAGAATAAACTGCATACACTCAAGAGACACTCACAGAGCTCAAACAAACATTATGCACATCAGGACCCAGAGATCCCACAGAGACTGAGCCAGAACTGTGTTTGAGGGTCTCCTATGGAAGTACAGGTCAGCAGTGGCCTGCCACAGGGAATACACCTGGGGCTTTGGGTGCAGCAGACCTGGATGGGGCATAAGCTCTCTT
The DNA here is from genome assembly GCF_002263795.3 of Bos taurus. Classification (NCBI taxonomy): domain Eukaryota; kingdom Metazoa; phylum Chordata; class Mammalia; order Artiodactyla; family Bovidae; genus Bos; species Bos taurus. The sequence goes on from NC_037347.1 coordinate 44,431,653, forward strand.
GGAGGAGGTCACATTAACCCCACCAAGAGCCATCGGAACTTCCACAGGACTAGAGAAACAGACTTAGAGGGCACAAAAAAACCTTGTGTGCCCCAGGACCCAGGAGAAGGAGCAGTGAACACACAAGAGACTGACCCAAATTTGCCTGTGACTGTCCAGGAGTCTCTGGCAGAGGCATGGGTCAGTAGTGGCCTCCTGCAGGGTCGGGGGCACTGAGTGCATCTAACACCAAAAAAAAAAAAAAAGTCCTTTTCATTACAGGGACTGGAATGCAAAAGTAAGAAGTCAAGAAATACCTGGAGTAACAGGCAAATTTGGCCTTGGAGTTTCAAAACAAAGCAGGTCAAAGGCTAACAGAGTTTAACTAAGAGAACACATTGCTCATAGCAAACATCCTCTTCCAACAACAAAAGAGAAGACTCTACACATGGACATCACCAGATGGTCAATGCTGAAATCAGATTGATTATATTCCTTAAAGCCAAAGACGGAGAACCTCTATACAGTCAGCATACTATACCATACCATACTATACTATACTATACTATACTATACTATATTATACTATAGTATACTGGGAGCTGACTATAGCTCAGATCATGAACTCATTGCCAAATTCAGACTTAAATTGAAGAAAATAGGGAAAACCACTAGACCATTCAGGTATGACCTGAATCAAATCCCTTACGACTATACAGTGGAAGTGACAAATAGATTCAAGGAATTGGATCTGGTTGACAGAGTTCCTGAAGAACTATCGACAGAGGTTCATGACATTGTACAGGAGGCGGTGATCAAGACCATCCCAAAGAAAAAGAACTGCAAAATGGAAAAATGGTTGTCTGATGAGGCCTTACAAATAGCTGTTAAAAGAAAAGAAGCTACAGGCAAAGGATAAAAGGAAAGATAGACCCATTTGAATGCAGAGTTCCAAAGAATAGCAAGGAGAGATAAGAAAGCCTTCCTCAGGGAACAATGCAAAGAACTAGTGCAAAACAGTGGAATGGGAAAGACTAGAGATCTCTTCAAGAAAATAAGAGATACCAAGGGAACTTTTCATGCAAAGATAGGCACAAAAAGGACAGAAATAGTATGGACCTAACAGAAGCATAAGATATTAAGATGTGGCAAGAATATACAGAAGAACTGTACAAAAAAGATCGTCATGACACAGATAACCATGAAGTGTAACTGCTCATCTAGAGCCACACAACCTAGAATGCAAACTCGAGTGGGCCATCAGAAGCATCACTACGAACAAAGCTAGTTGGAAGTGGTGGAATTCCAGTTGAGCTATTTCAAATCCTAAGAGATGATGCTGTGAAAGTTCTGCACTCAATATGCCAGCAAATTTGGAAAACTCAGCAGTGACCACACGACTGGAAAAGGTCAGTTTTTATTCCAATCCGAAAGAAAGGCAATGAAAAAAGAATGTTCAAATTACCACACAATTGCACTTACCTCACACACTAGCAAAGTAATGCTCAAAATTCTCCAAGCCAGTCTTCAACAATACATGAACCAAGAACTTCCAGATGTTCAAGATGGATTTAGAAAAGGCAAAGGAATCCAGATATCAAATTTCCAACATCTGTTGGATCATCAAAAAAACAAGAGAGTTTCAGAAAAACATCTACTTTTGCTTTATTGACTACGCCTAAGCCTTTGACTGTGTGGAACACAACAAACTGTGGAAAATTCTGAAAGAGATGGGAATACCAGACCTCCTTACCTGCCTCCTGAGAAATCTGTATGAAGGTCAAAAAGCAACAGTTAGAACTGGATATGAAACAACAGACTGTTTCCAATTTGGGAAAGGAGTACATCAAGGCTGTATATTGTCACCCTGCTTATATTACTTCTATGCAGAGTATATAATGAGAAATGCTGGATTGGATGAAGCACAAGCTGGAATCAAGATTGCTGGGAGAAATATGAATAACCTCAGATATGCACATGGCACCACCCTTATGGCAGCGAAGAAGAACTAAAGAGCCTCTTGGTGAAAGTGAAAGAGGAGAGTGAAAAAGTTGGCTTAAAACTGAACATTCAGAAAACTAAGATCATGACATCAAGTCCCATCACTTCATGGCAAATAAACAAGGATACAATAGGAACAGTAAGAAACTTTATTTTGTGGGGTTCCAAAATCACTGCAGATGGTGACTGCAACCATGAAATGAAAAGACACTTACTCCTTGGAAGAAAAGCTATGACCAACCTAGAAAGCATATTAAAAAGCAGAGGCATTATTTTGCCAACAAGTGTCCCTCTAATCAAAACTATAGTTTTTCCAGTAGTCATGTATGGATGTGAGGGTTGGAATACAAAGAAAGCTGAGCACTGAAGAATTGATGCTTTTGAACTGTGGTGTTGGAGAATATTCTTGAGAGTCCCTTTGACTTCAAGGAGATCCAACCAGTCCATCCTAAAGGAAATCGGTCCTGAATATTCATTGGAAGGACTGATGCTGAAACTGAAACTTCAATATTTGACCACATGATGCGAAGAACTGACTCATTTGAAAGACTGTGATGAGAAAGATTGAAGGTGGGAGGAGAAGAGGACGACAAAGGATGAGCTGGCTGGATGGCATCACTGATGCGATGGACATGAGTTTGAGTAGGCTCCAAGAGGTGGTGATGGACTGGGAAGCCTGGTGCACTGCAATCACTGGGGTTGCAAGGAGTCGGCACGACTGAGCAACTGAACTGAATTGAACTGAAACTATGAAATAGACATTATTAAGTCAAAAAGTTAACATGTTGAATTAAAAGTCTACGTGGTCTAGGAAAAGACAAGATTCCATATATGTTAGATGTAGATATTAACAGAAGGGAATTAACATTATTATCTGGTTAGAGGAGGATGCAAAAGGTGCTTAAGTATCTCTTAGTATGATTTTTTAAAATTGTTTCTAATTGCCTCAACAAAGCATTAAATTTGCAGAGAATAAATTGCTTCACTTCAAGGAAAGCCAGAAAAGCCGTTAAGCAGATCAATGAATACTAACCCCTTTCCTTTTTGTTTATTATCACATGTTCCTCTCTTATTCCATTGGTTCTACTTTTTATCAGTATTTTCTTCTTATAATAGCCACGTTGGTCTCAATGGAGTTAATATTTACAACATATTTGTACAAAAAATCCCTTGTCTTCTTTTCCTGTGCAAGTGACTGGCACACTAACAAGATATATTTTACTTTTTTTCTCTATTCAAGATTTTCATGATAGAGCATTTGTGAATTTACTTTTCTGCTAACAGGACTATTAGTGTAAAATATTACTTATATCTTTTAATTTTATAATATTTCTTAAATTTACATCTTTTAAGAATTTATATCTCTGAAATTCACTTATTTGAAATGTTGCTGGTTATATAGTTAGAAATGGTAATAGAAGGCATAGATGGTAGATATGAAAAGTGGACATATTTAAGACAGAAGAAATCAATTTAGTAGAGCTTGATAACTGGTTGGAAGTGAATGGGAAAATACAGAGGGACAATTTAAAGATGTTAATGTTTGCTGTGATATAACTCAGTATGAAAATGAAAGTGTTAGTCGTTCAGTCGTGTCCAACTCTGTGATACCATGGACTGTAGCCTGCCAGACTCCTTTGTCTACGGAATTCACCAGGCAAGAATATTGGAGTGAGTTGCCATTTCCTTCCCCAGGGTATCTTCCCAACCCAGGGATTGAACCCAGGTTTGCTGCATTGCAGGCAGATTCTTTATTGTCTGAGGCACCAGGGAAGCCCTAACAAATCAGGATAAGAAAAACAAAGAGAAAAATAGATTTCTGAGGAAACATGATAATCTGGGGTGTGAACATGTTCAATTTGAGAAACCTGAGAAACATTTCTGTGACCATTTGAACTATGACGCCATGGACTGCATTTTGTAAGAGAGCTGACTCTATAGCATTGACTTCATCATCATACAGTTGTATAGCTAAGTAACTGGATGGGATCATCCAAGGAAGGTGAGTTAGAAAAAGACATAAAGAAATGGTGCACAAAATCTCTAGGACACAAATACATCATTGATGAGCAGAGAGTAAGGCTTTTTCTAAAGCAAACCTGGGAGATCTCCATGGAAGGTCTTGTACTGAGGGACATGTAGCATTTCAAATTTCCATTTGAAAAATGGAAAGAATTTCACTATGGCTAAAGATGAAATTCAAAATTCTTATCTAAAATAGAGAACTGAACTCCAATGACTTATGGTTTCTAACCTAAGAGAAACTGATTTAGCCTGAACACCTTGGGTTAATGAGTTATTTTGTAGAAAGGAGACTATTGGACTGATGAATTAGTATCCATAAATCCCAGGTAGAGGAAACATATGTTATTGCTTTATTCTGTACAATAATGACATTAATGACATAAAGGACTTACTTGGAAAATTGACGATGTAAGATACTAAAATATATTAAAATTGTGACATAAGTACTTAAAAAAAAGTTTAATTCCAGGGAGAGTTTCATTATTTTCTATCACTGTTTTGAATTTTGTGTTTTTATTTTGTTTGTTTGTTTCCTTTGGTTTATATCCAGGGTTTTGAGTTCAAGGTATATAATATAGACATCATAGTATATAGTTACTTTTTATTGTGTCTTATAATTACCTATGTTGTATTGAATTAAAGAATACTGGAGACATGTATATAGATTACATTATTTTTCCTATATATAATTTTTTTTTAAAATCAGGTCATTCTTTCCTAAATTCTGATATTGAGTACTGCTGAAAAAAAATCCACATTTTTGGGCTGTTACATTTTATTTTTTCCTTCTACTTTATCTTACACATGTAATTTATTTTATCTCTCAATAGTTTAAATGTGGTTTAACTTTTTAAATTAATGTTTCAGAAAATGAAAAGCAGGGAATAAATTAAGAGAGGTCAGATTTTTGAATTAAATAAAATTAACTCTTGGGGAAAAATCATAAATCTTTCATGGTGGCTGAATACAGAGTGCTTAACTCTGTATTAATTTGTAGATGTAATTGAAAATAATGAATACTACTTTATCCAGACCTGGATATTCATTTTTGAGAGAAAGTAAGACTTTTCCTTAATTTAAACACAGATCTCACAATTCCCCAGAGCTTTGTGTATTTGTATGTGTGTGTCGGAGTGGGGGAGATTATGTGCTTTGTTACAACTTTTAGGTTACATTTAGAATAAACTATCTAAAACAAAGTCCAGTATGCACTGGACCTGAGGAAGAGAGAGTGACTAGGTACCCAAAAGTCTTCAATGCTTATCATCTCTTTTCCTTTCTTTATTTACCATTATATGCTTTTTCATAGTGCAGTTTTTTTCCCCTTCTGAATTAATATAAGCAGGAAGAAACATCTTAGAGATTGACATATTTTTCCACTTCAAATTTCTAGTAATGAGAAAATGTGTGCATCTTAGTTTGGATATGCTAAACAGCTCATGTGTGCTAAGTCACTTCAAACTGCAAGCCTTCTTTGTCCATGGGATTCTCCAGGCAAGAATACTGGGGTGAGTTGCCATGCTCTCCAATGGATTGCCCCAACCTAGGGATTGAATGGAGAAGGCAACGGCACCCCACTCCAGTACTCTTGCCTGGAAAATCCCATGGATGGAGGAGCCTGGTAGGCTACAGTCCATGAGGTCGCTAAGGGTCGGACACGACTGAGCGACTTCCCTTTCACTTTTCACTTTCATGCATTGGAGAAGGAAATGGCAACTCACTCCAGTGTTCTTGCTTGGAGAATCCCAGGGACGGGGGAGCCTGGTGGGCTGCCGTCTATGGGGTCACACAGAGTCGGACACGACTGAAGTGACTTAGCAGTAGCAGCAGCAGGGATTGAACCCAAGTCTCTTACATCTCCTGCATTGGCAGATGGGCTCTTTAACCATCAGTACCACCTGGGGCCTCTCTGGTTCCCTCAAATAAGTCAGGGACCACTGACATACTGTATAAACCCAGCTATTGGAGAACCTAGATATGTACCCCAGAGAGACAGTCCTCAGAGTTAGGAGAATCCGTTTGAGTTGAGCAGGTGCCACCAAAGTTGACCAATATTCATGCAACAACGGGATCTTCAGGTAACGATTCTCTACCCTGCCTTATCTGAATTGGTTCAGCTCTTTCCTAGAAATTAAAATAATGCTTTCTCATAACTCACTGATCTGTACATACTTCTCTCCTCTTATAATGTTCTACAATTCCTTAAACCTCATTTCATCAGTCGCTTCTCTGTCATTCCCTGATCCCTAACAGTCTAAGGCAGGTGTGCCTGTTTCAACATCTCACATTCAGCCTATTCTGGTGTACTGCTTTGTGCTTCTCTTTAGCATGGCATACAGTTTATATCATAAATTATTGATATTTCTTTCTTTATTCATCATCCTTGATACTTCATAAAACAAGGCCTGCTGCTGCTACTGCTACTGTCGCTTCAGTCGTGTCCGACTCTATGCGACCCCATAGACAGCAGCCCACCAGGCTCCCCTGTCCCTGGGATTCTCCAGGCAAGAACACTGGAGTGGGTTGCCATTTCCTTCTCCAATGCATGAAAGTGAAAGTGAAGTCGCTCAGTCGTGTCTGACTCTTAGGGACCCCATGGACTGTAGCCCACCAGGCTCCTCCATCCATGGGATTTTCCAGGCAAGAGTACTGGAGTGGGGTGCCATAGCATTCTCCAAAACAAGGCCTATTTCTTTCATTTTTCTATTTTTGGAAAAAAAGCCCACAGAGTAAATATTAAACAGATAAATAAATACATTGAGTTATATTTTTATACAAAATTAAATTTGTTGGGTTAAAAATTCACGAACACAGCACACACTACTTACTCAAACAAAAGAAAATAAAATGGATTTGTTTAAAAAGAAGCTAAAATAATTACAGTAAATATGCAAATATGTTGTGACTTAACAGATTAAATTATCATTCCTATATTATTCCTAGATTGATTTGAAAACATTTCCTAAGAGATTTTCCCATCTATTCTCACACAGTTTTTTCATTCTTTTTAAAAATGACTAATAAAACATCTCTGTATATGATTTTAAGGTATAGACCAATGATTTGTTTAAGTGGGTTTTCATCAGATGCCATATATTTTTCTCCATAAAATTACTTATTAATCAACATGATGGTATTTGTAATATATAAAGAAATATCACAGCAGAAAAAAATATATATATTCTACCATAGTACATCAAAATATGTCAAACTGAACTTCTGTAATATTACTTCAAATACACATAAGAGGAAGTTTTCTATAGAAACATAATAACTTCTGTTGCCTTTCTTATAATTCAGAAAAGTAATGCTCCTGAAAACAATTATTATTATTTTTCATATCATTTAAAACTTAAAACAAGTATAATATTTTAAAATATTTAAGCAAAAGTATTTAATAGTGGTTACTTCATAAACTCTGTGAACTATTATTGTAAAACTTGATACCAAAATTCAATAAATATGACACAATTGCACTATCCCCCTGTGTACATTTTGATTTATTCTATATGATGTTTCATATCTAACATTTACCCAGCTAACATAAAAGATCCTTTCTTAAACAAGTGATTCCAGCCCTTGAACTTATTTCTTATTACCTTAAAAACAGTAAGATACAATCTTTAAAATATATTTACTGTTGATGCAGTGGTTTGTTTCTTAAATACTCTTATTTAGAAACAACCAATACATTTAATTGATGTAGTGAAATGTGATAAAAATCTCATTTCACAATTAATGTTACTAATCAGAAAAAAAATAATGTAAAAATAATGACATGGCTCTGATTTCATTTTTTTAATATAAACAGGTTAGTCCACTCAATTTTGAAAATATACTTTGTAGGTAGCATAAGCACTGATCAAGTAGTCTGATTCTTGTCCCTTTGGGCACATGAGAGGATGACACTTCCCCAACCACCTGAGGTCAGATATGGCCACATTACTTACGCTGGCAATGACTTTTAAGTGTTAATAGTCTGTGACATGTTATGCCATAAACTTTAAAATGGATTACAACTCTCTCCAATTCCCTCGTTCAAGGTGACCTCTGATGGTTTGGATAATGACTGCTTCATTTTTATGTATTTCTGGTAAGCATCATGATGAACATGTAACAATAAAGTAAACTAAGTTTATCTTGTTATCTGTGTTATCAAAGGAGAAGAAAATGTGTTGCAATGTTATTCATTCAGTTCATTTACATTGAAATATATTTTTATACTGAAATAAAACATTCCCACCAACTGTTGTAGCAAAGTACTTGTGTCAGGACTAATGGTTAAAATGATGTATATGTGCATTTATGAATGTAAAGTCCCATTTACATTTATAACACAAAGGAAAATAGATGACTTCAGATACTCAGACCATATAATCAGATAAAGCTTAAAATGCAAAAAATATTTATTCATTGATTCACTGGTTTAAAATACATTCATTAATTTTATATAAGCTAATATAAATGAAGTAGTTTTAATGAGATATAAGTTCAGTTCAGTCACTCAATCAGAACGATTGAGGGCAGGAGGAGACAGGGACGACTGAGCATGAGATGGTTGGATGGCATCACCGCCTCAGTGGACATGAATTTTCGTGGGCTCCAGGAGTTGGTGTTGGACAGGGAGGCCTGGTGTGCTGCAGCTCATGGAGTCACAAAGATGTGGACATGACTGAGTGACTGAACTGAAGTGAACTGAACTGTATATATGATTTTTAAATAGGAAGCATAAATGCTTAGTCATGTACAGGTGATATGGTAACTGAGCACATATAAACATCTAATTATTTTTAAAATCTGAGCTACAGCAGCTCTCCACGTTGCCCAGCTTGCTGTACATTCGAGCAAAATTCTTCTGAGTTGCGAAGATAATACTGCTTTCTTTTTTTCCTGCCAAGAAAATCACCAAATTCAGTAATTTGGGCACTCATATGTCTGTATTTCGTATTTTAGAAATATGTCATTATTGGATATTACATTGAACAAAAAAATTATCCTACATTCCAAAAGAACTTAGGAAAAATTGACTTGTTATTTGTGAGGAAATCACATACTTCCTTGATTTTTTAAAAAAATTCTTCCCTCTATAATAAATTGCTTCTAAAATAAGACAAAATCAGTATTAAGTACATTTCTTTTTCTCCTGAAGTGAATTAGAGAAATCTCCTGAAAACTATTTTTAGTAATCTTTAATTGCTTTCTCTCTTGTTTGCTGCATGCAAGGTATCTGTGATAACGTTTTACTGAATTAGCAGTTGCATTTTTAACACTGTCACTGACACTGCTGATTAAAACCAGAAAGAATAGTCATCACTTGTTTCTGTATCTCAGAGACACTTGCCTATGATTTTAACTTATATTGTATTGGTGGTTTTAAATTGATTTAATTGTTGAAGACATGCTGTTTAAGCAATCCAATATTTGTAAAAAGAATAGAATTTTTTACTGATAATGGTTTCTGAAAATATATTGAATAATCAAGGAGCAAAAGATAACCTAGCAAGATAGCTAATATTATGCTTATAAAGAATAAAAATGCATTTAAATAAAAAATAAACTTTTAAATTAAATATTGCCAGAATTATTTTCTTGGTATCACATTTACCTAGATTTAAGTGTTGGCTTCTCTACTATCTAGCTGATTGTGGGTGACTTACTTAAACAGTCAAAGCTTCATTTTCTAATTTAAAATGTTCAAATAATAGGACAACCAAATCAAGTAAAGTTTCTCTGGAACAAATTCAAAAATTCCTATGCAGAGTGTAATAAAATTCCTTAAAAATTTGCAATGGCTCATATGATCCAGCAATCCCACTACTGGGTGTATATCAAGACAAAACTATAATTTAAAAAGATACATGCACCCCTATGTTCATAACAGCGCATTCACAATAGCAAAGACATGAAAACACTCCAAATTTCCATCAACAGATGAGTGGATAAAGGAGATATGGTGCAATGGAATATTCTTCAGACATAAAAAGAATGAAATAATGTCATTTGCAGCAACATGAATTCAAATAGAGAGTACAATACCAAGTGAAATAAGTCAGAAAGAGAAAGACAAATACTATATCACTTACATTTCAAATCTAAAACATGGCAAAAATTAACCTATCTTCCAAAGAGAAACAGACTCATAAGCATAGAGAATAGACCAGACTTGTGGTTGCCAAGGGGGAAGATGATGGGGAGATATGGACTAGGAGTTTGGGGTTAGTAGATGCAAACAATTACATTTAGAATGGATAGCAACAAAGTTCGACGCTATAGCACAGGGAACTATATCCAATCTCCTAGGATAAACCATAATGGAAAAGAATATAAAAAAGGATATGTATGTGTATAACTGAGTCACTTTGCTATCCAACCAAAATTAACACAACATTGTTAAGCAACTACACCTCAATTTAAAAAAAAGGTGCAATGGCTCAACACTGTAGCTGACATCATAGCTGATGATGATGATGAAGATCAGTGACCAGTGATGATCATGAAGACTGGAAGGGGAAGAAGAAATATCAAGGGTTTACAGAAGTATAAAAATCGTACTCTTCACTAAAAAGTATACACAAAGGCCCTAGAAAAAGGTCTTTGATAACAAATTTCCTCTGCTAGATACTTTATTCACATATTTTTAAACACATAATTTATTATGTGCAAAAGTATTATGTACTAATTGGTGGAATAGGAAAGAAATAACATAATTTTAAGGAAATTTGAAAATGATGCACATAAAATTAACTTAAAAATAACTTTTATTGAAATATACTTCATATACAATAAAGTTCATCTTTTATACACAGTAATTCAATGTTTTCTAGTCCCAAATGTGTCAGATATGACTCAGTGACTAAACAACAACAAAAAGTATAATCACTAAACAACAACAAAAAGTATAGTTCAGTTCAGTTCAGTTCAGTCCCTCAGTCATGTCCGACTCTTTGCGACCCCATGAATCGCAGCACACCAGGCCTCTCTGTCCATCACCAACTCCTGGAGTTCACTCAGACTCATGTCCATCGAGTCGGTGATGCCATCCAGCCATCTCATCCTCTGTGGGCCCCTTCTCCTCCTGCCCTCAATTCCTCCCAGCACTAGAGTCTTTTCCAATGAGTCAACCCTTTGCATGAGGTGGCCAAAGTACTGGAGTTCCAGCTTCAGTATCATTCCTTCCAAAGAACACCCAGGGCTGATCTCCTTCAGAATGGACTGGTTGGATCTCCTTGCAGTCCAAGGGACTCTCAAGAGTCTTCTCCAACACCACAGTTCAAAAGCATCAATTCTTCGGTGCTCAGCCTTCTTCATAGTCCAACACTCACATCCATACATGACCACAGGAAAAACCATAGCCTTGACTACATGGACCTTTGTTGGCAAAGTAATGTGTCTGCTTTTCAATATGCTATCTAGGTTGGACATAACTTTCCTTCCAAGGAGTAAGCGTCTTTTAATTTCATGGCTGCAGTCACCATCTGCAGTGATTTTGGAGCCCCCCAAAATAAAATCTTACACTGTTTCCACTGTTTCCCCATCTATTTCCCATGAAGTGATGGGACTGGATGCCGTGATCTTTGTTTTCTAAATGTTGAGCTTTAAGCCAACTTTTCACTTTCCACTTTCACTTTCATCAAGAGGCTTTTGAGTTCCTCTTCACTTTCTGCCATCAGGGTGGTGTCATCTGCATATCTGAGGTTATTGATATTTCTCCTGGCAATCTTGATTCCAGCTTGTGCTTCTTCCAGCCTAGCGTTTCTCATTATGTACTCTGCATATAAGTTAAATAAGCAGGGTGACAATATACAGCATTGACGTACTCCTTTTCCTATTTGGAACCAGTCTGTTGTTCTATGTCCAGTTCTAACTGTTGCTTCCTGACCTGCATACAGATGTTTCAAGAGGCAGGTCAAGTGGTCTGGTATTCCCGTCTCTTTCAGAATTTCCCACAGTTTATTGTGATCCACACAGTCAAAGGCTTTGGCATAGTCAATAAAGCAGAAATAGATGTTTTTCTGGAACTCTCTTGCTTTTTCCATGATCCAGCGGATGTTGGCAATTTGATCTCTGGTTCCTCTGCCTTTTCTAAAACCAGCTTGAACGTCTGGAAGTTCACGGTTCACATATTGCTGAAGCCTGGCTTGGAGAATTTTGAGCATTACTTTACTAGCGTGTGAGATGAGTGCAATTGTGCGGTAGTTTGAGCATTCTTTGGCATTGTCTTTCTTTGGGATCGGAATGAAAACTGACATTTCCCAGTCCTGTGGCCACTGCTGAGTGTTCCAAATTTGCTGGCATATTGAGTGCAGCTCTTTCACAGCATCATCTTTCAGGATTTGAAATAGCTCAACTGCATCACTGTCTAATTCTAAGATATTTGTTTACCACAGAAAAAATAGGTATGAACCATTAAAAAGTCTTACCCATTTTAAGTCACTCCCAATAACTCCCATTTGTCCCCTTAAGCCCCTGAAAAACATTAACCTACTTTCTGTCTCTACAGATTTGTCTAGTGTGGACATATCACATAAATGGTATTATATAATATGTGACATCTTATGTTTGGTTCCTTTCATTTGACACATGTTGTTAAGTTTCATCCTTATTGCACTAATATAAAAATGTTTTCTTTTATGACTGAATAATATTCCATTGAGTGTAGCTATATCACATATTGTTTATTCATTCATTAGTTGATGAACACATGCCTTGTGTCTATAACTTGGCTGTTATAAATTATGCTTTTATAAACATTTATGTGCATGCTTTTCTGTGGATATATATTTTCATTTATCTTGGGTGTATACCTAGGATTAGAATTACTTGTTTATGGAGCAACTATTACATTGTAAGACATACTGTTAAATATAAATCAAATATCTAACCCCATATCTACTAATATTTTCTGAATTAAATAATTTACCTAATAAATAAAAAAATTGATAGTATAGAATATAAACTACCACAGTAACAAGAATTAAAACTTCTGTAATAAATGGGAAAAGATCTGTGTTCCTGAGGAGCTTGAAGTCCCAGTGTGGAAAGGCACATAGTGAGGAGAAGGTCCTTCAATAAAATCATTGAAGGTCCTTCAATAAAATCATTTCTATTTCTATAAAGCAGAAACATTTCCTGTTCTAAAAATGCCTTCAGATATCTAAAAAAATGCATGTTAATTCAGAAGACTTTTCCTCATATTGCAGAATAAAATGGATATACATTCATGATTCATATAAAACTAAAAGTTACTGTCATCATCATCCTGTTACAAGCTGTCACATGTCAGTCATAAAAATCAAATAATGCAAAAGAATTATAGAATTTCATGACACATCTTGGAGAAACAAAGTTAAAGATGCTGTGGAACATCAAACCCCTCATATACGGGTTTCATATGGCCTCAAACTCATGAATATTCTACATGTAGTCTATTTTTTTTTTCTTTCCCAGGGTGGAGTTCATCTGTTCCCAGATGCTCCTTGGTTTACCAGTTTTCTTCACCCAATTCTGAAGGATACTTAAGGATTCTCTTACTGACTGGTCAGTTAAATCTTTCTTTAACCTTAGATGTGGAGTGTTAATGATCATAATCATAACTGGTATCTCTGGGCATATTATTAACTATGGTCCATACAAGGCCCTTCTCTCATCTATCTCTCTGCATTTTATTTTACCTATCTTCTCTGTTCTCATTTATTACCTCATTAACTCCTTCCCATAGGTACTTATTCTAATGTGTTTAAAGTTCATCTTTTTGCTATATTTTCTCTTGACATTGCTTTTTGTATATATGTATTCTTTAATTCAGTTTAGTTTGGTTGCTGAGTCGTTTCCAACTCTGTGACCCCCTGGACTGCAGCATGCCTGGATTCCCTGTCCATCACCAACTCCCCGAGTTTGTTCAAACCTATGTCCATCGAGTCAGTGATGCAATCCAACCATCTCATCCTCTGTCATCCCCTTCTTCTTCTGCCTTCAATCTTTCCCAGCATCAGGGCATTTTCCAATAAGTCAGTTCTTCACATCAGGTGGTCAAAGTATTGGAGCTTCAGTTTCAGCATCAGCCCTTCCAAACGGATATTCAGAACTGATTTCCTTTAGGATTGGCTGGTTGGTTCTCCTTGCAGTCCAAGAGACTCAAGAGTCTTCTCTAACATCCCAGTTCAAAAGCATCAGTTATTCAGTGCTCAGCTTTATGGTCCAACTCTCACATCCATACATGATTACTGGAAAAACCATAGCCTTGACTAGACGGACCTTTGTCGGCAAAGTAGTGTCTTTGCTTTTTAATATGCTGTCTAGTTTTGTCATAGCTTTTCTTCCAAGGAGTAAGTATCTTTTAATTTCATGGCTGCAGTCACCATCTGTGGTGATTTTTGAGCCCAAGAAAATAAAGTCTGACACTGTTTACACTGCACTCCCATCTATTTTCCATGAAGTGATGGGACTGGATGCCATGATCTTAGTTTTCTGAATGTTGAATTTTAAGCCAGGCTTTCACTCTCCTCTTTCAGTTTCTTAAGAGGTTCTTTAGTTCCTCTTCACTTTTCTGTTATGTATTTTACTGTGTTTCTTACTTTCTTTTCAATAGTTATTATAATTCCCAAACAATTCATGTTGCTATTGTATATTTAAACCACTGCCTCTAATTACTGCATGGCATTAAGATAGATAACATCCATCTACACCTTTCACATGGCAGATAGATACACTAACTCTTCACCAACACAAAAGTATACACATACAATAGTAATGGCAATATATTAGTATGAACATCCTTAGATATTTTACCTTCTGGACCAGTGTGCATATTTCTCTGGGATATATAGCTAAGTATGGAATATCTGGATTTTGTTTTGTACAGATATTTAATTTACTTAAGTAGTGCCAGATTATAAGTGAAAACGGCTACACATCAGTCTAGCCTCAACCAACAATCCAGCAATCCACTAGATAACCCAAACCCAATTCCCCACCAACTGACATAATTCAGTTTTCTAATTGTCTTCTTCAGTCTGCTGCTGCTAAGTTGCTTCAGTCGTGTCCAACTCTGTGCGACCCCATAGATGGCAGCCCACCAGGCTCCTCTGTCCATGGGACTCTCCAGGCAAGAACACTGGAGTGGGTTGCCATTTCCTCCTCCGACACATAAAAGTGAAAAGTCAAAGTGAAGTCACTCAGTTGTGTCCGACTCTTAGCGACCCCATGGACTGCAGCCTACCAGGCTCCTCCGTCCATGGGATTTTCCAGGCAAGAGTACTGGAGTAGGGTGCCATTGCCTTCTTCAGACTACCTTGGTGTAAAGGGGAATATCATTCTTTTTATTTGATTTTTTTTTTTCTGATCATTAGTACATTTGTCTATTTTGGGGGGAGTTCTCCTTCCTAAAAATGCCTATTCATATTCTTATCAACATTAGCTTCTACATTTATAAAAAAAAAAAAAGATTATACTATGAAGTTAAAATTGTTTATTCTTGTTTATATTGAAATAAGGAATTCCTGTACCACAAAGGGATTGATGCTACTGCAGCCATGAAATTAAAAGATGCTTACTTCTTGGAAGGAAAGTTATGTCCAACCTAGATAACATATTCAAAAACAGAGACATTACTTTGCCAACAAAGGCCCGTCTAGTCAAGGCTATGGTTTTTCCTGTGGTCATGTATGGATGTGAGAGTTGGACTGTGAAAAAGGCTGAGCGCCAAAGAATTGATGCCTTTTGAACTGTGGTGTTGGAGAAGACTCTTGAGAGTCCCTTGGACTGCAAGGAGATCCAACCAGTCCATTCTGAAGGAGACCAGCCCTGGGTTTCTTTGGAAGGAATGATGCTGAAGCTGAAACTCCAGTACTTTGGCCACTTCATGCGAAGAGTTGACTCATTGGAAAAGACTCTGATGCTGGGAGGGATTGGGAGCAGGAGGAGAAGGGGACGACAGAGGATGAGATGGCTGGATGGCATCACTGACTTGATGGACGTGAGTCTGAGTGAACTCCGGGAGTTGGTGATGGACAGGGAGGCCTGGCGTGCTGCGATTCATGGGCTTGCAAAGAGTCGGACATGACTGAGCGACTGAACTGAACTGAACTGAGGCATGTGTCTCTTATGAAAAATTTCAGTTCTGTCCCTGACTGTTCAAATAAAACTTGTATTAACATAATCAGAAGATAGTACTATAGTCTATTAACATCAACACTAGATACCTCAGCTTGGGTTAAAATGAGCTTGGAGATTTTTATTGAGGGACTAACATTGAGAACACTTTCCCCTCATCTTTTTATATGGAAACCTTGCCGAAAATAGCTATTGCAAACTGATTCTGGAGATTCAAGCCTATTAAACATATTAGATGTCAGAAAAAAAGAAAAACATATTTCATCTGTTCTCCGTTATTCTAATTTTAATTTACTCCATATATAGGGCTGTATTAATTTTAGAATTGTCTGTAATATACTCGTATGTGCTATAGCCACTTCTGTTTAAAATGCAGATAGATGTTAAAGGGAATAATGAGTTTCTGTCATCTAATCCAGTTGCTTTGCTCTCTATTACCTAAGAAAATTTTGTTGTTGTGAAATAACCTTTAAAAAGCACAGAAACAAAAAAAAAAAAGTTTATCACATATATGTGTGCAAAGAGTCATAATAAAGGGGAAGACATTTTGAGGTCAGAAGTCTGAAATCAAAATGTTCTCAGGGTTGTAATCCTTCAGAAGTCTAGGAGGGATTATTCCTTGCTTCTTCCAACTTGGTGCCCCCGGGCATTCCTTTACCTGTGGCTGCATAACTCCAGTTTCTGCCTTCATCTTCACATGACTTTTTCCTTGTATTTCTTCTCAGTGTGTCTCTTATATGGATGCTTGTCTTTGAATTTAGGACCATATGGATTATTGAGGATGATCTCATCTTGAGATCCTTAATTATATTACATTTTAAAGATAACTTTTCAAATTGAAGTTGCATTCACAGATGCAAGGATTAGGAAGTGGAGATATATTTTTATATTAAGAAGGACACCATTTCAATCACTGCAATCATCATATTAATCTCTAAGACTATGCAGGACTGAGGAGAAAGCAGAAGTAACCCCACAAGAGACTGACCCAGACTTGCCTGTGAGTGTCCAGGAGTCTCTGGTGAAGGTGTGGGTCGGCGGTGGCCTGCTGCAATGCCGGGGGCACTGAGTGTAATAGAGCATGCACCAGATCTTATGAAGGAAGTTGTCATTATTTTCATTACCTCCACCATAGTTTGGTCTCAGGTCAAACAACACCAAGGGAAGAACCCCACCCATCAAAAGAAAATTGGATTAAAGATTTACTGAGCATGGCCCCGTATTCTTGCCTTGAGAACACCATGAAAGTATGAAAAGGCAAAAAAGTAGGACAATTAAAGATGAACTCCCCAGGTAAGTAGGTGCCCAATATGTTACTGGAGATCAGTGGAAAAATAATGCCAGAATGAATGAAAAGATGGAGCCAAAGCAAAAATAACACCTAGTTGTGGATGTGACTGGTGATGGATGTAAAGTCCGATGCTGTAAAGAGCAATATTGCATAGGAACCGAGAATGTTAGGTCCATGAATCAAGGTAAATTGGAAGTGATCAAACAGGTGTTGGCCACAGTGAACATTGATATTTTAGGAATTAGTGAACTAAAATGGACTGGAATGGGTGAATTTAACTCAGTTGATCATTATATCTACTATTGTGGGCAAGAATGCCTTAGAAGAAATGAAGTAGCCATCATAGTCAACAAAACAGTCCAAAATCCAGTACTTGGATGCAATCTCACAAATGACAGAATGATCTCTGTTCATTTCCAAGGCAAACCATTCAATATCACAGTAATTCAAGTCTATTCCCCTACCAGTAATGCTGAAGAAGCTGAAGTTGAACGGTCCTATGAAGACCTACAAGACCTTCCAGAACTAATATCCAAAAACGATGTCCTTTTCATTATAGGGGACTGGAATGCAAAAATAGGAAGTCAAGAAATACCTGGAATAATGAGCCAAAAATTGGCCTTGGAATGCAGAATGAAGCAGGGCAAAGGATAACAGAGTTTAGTCAAGAGAATGCATTGGTCATAGCAAACACCCTCTTCCAACAACACAAGAGAAGACTCTACACACAGACCTCACCAATGGTCAATATCGAAATCAGATTGATTATATTCTTTGCAGCCAAAGATGGAGAAGCTCTATACAGTCAGTAAAAACAAGACCGGGAGCTGACTGTGGCTCAAATCATGAACTACGTATTGCCAAATTCAGACTTAAATTGAAGAGAGTAGGGAAAACCACTAGACCTGATTCAGTTCAGTGCAGTCACTCAGTCATGTCGGACTCTTTGCGACCCCATGAATCACGGCATGCCAGGTCTCCCTGTCCATCACCAACTCCTGGAGTTCACTCAAACTCATGTCCATCGAGTCAGGGTTGCCATCCAGCCATCTGATGTCCCCTTCTCCTCTTGCCCCCAATCCCTCCCAGAATCAGGGTCTTTTCCAGTGAGTCAACTCTTTGCATGAGGTGGCCAAAGTATTGGAGTTTCAGCTTCACCATCAGTCCTTCCAATGAACACCCAGGACTGATGGATTAGGTATGACCTAAATCAAAACCCTTATGACTATACAGTGGAAGTGACAAATAGATTTAAGGGATTAGATCTGACAGACAGAGTGCCTGAAGATCTATGGACGGAGGTTCGTGACATTATACAGGAGGCAGTGATCAAGACCATTCCAAAGAAAAATAAATCAAAAAGGCAAATGGTTGTCTGAGGAGGCCTTACAAACTGCTGTTAAAAGAAGAGAAGAGAAGGCAAAGGAGAAAGGGAAATATATACTCATTTGAATTCAGAGTTGTAAAGAATAGCAAGGAGAAATAACAGTGATCAGTGCAAAGAATTAGAGGGAAACAATAGAATGGGAAAGACTAGAGATCTCTTCAAGAAAATTAGAAATACCAAGGGAACATTTCATGCAAAGATGGGCTCGATAAAGGACAGAAATGGTATGGACCTAACAGAAGCAGAATATATTAATAGAGGTGGCAAGAATACACAGAAGAACTGTACAAAAAAGATCTTCAAAACAGATAATCACGATAGTGTGATCACTCACTTAGAGCCAGACATCCTGGAATGTGAAGTCAAGTGGGCCTTAGGAAACATCACTACAAACAAAGTTAGTGGAGGTGATGGAATTCCAGTTGAGCTATTTCGAATCCTGAAAGATGATGCTGTGAAAGTGCTGGACTCAAAATGCCAGCAAATTTGGAAAGCTCAGCGGTGGCCACGAGACTGGAAAAGATCAGTTTTCATTCCAATCCCAAAGAAAGGTCATGCCAAGGAATGCTCAAAGTACTGCACAATTGCACTCATCTTACATGCTAGTAAAGTAATGCTCAAAATTCTCCAAGACAGGCTTCAACAGTGCGTGAACTGTGAACTTCCAGATGTTCAAGCTGGTTTTAGAAAAGGCAGAGGGACCAGATATGAAATTGCCAATATCTGTTGGATCATCAAAAAAGCAAGAGAGTTCCAGGAAAACATCTGCTTGTGCTTTATTGGCGATGTCAAAGACTTTGACGTGTGAAACAGAACAACCTGTGGAAAATTCTGAAAGAGATGGGAATACCAGACAACCTGACCTGCCTCCTAAGAAATCTGTATGCAGGTCAGGAAGTAACCGTTAGAACTGGACATGGAACAACAGACTGCTTCCAAATTTGGAAAAGAGTATGTCAATTCTCTATATTGTCATGCTGCTTATTTAATTTATATGCAGAGTACACCATGAGAAACGGTAGACTGGATGAGGCACAAGCTAGAATCAAGATTGCCAGGAGAAATACCAATAACCTCAGATATGCAGATGATACCACCCTTATGGCGGAAAGTGAAGAAGAACTAAGGAGCCTCTTGATGAAAGTGATACAGGAGAGTAAAAATGTTGGCTTAAAACTCAATATTCAGAAAACTAATATCAATGCATCGGTTCCCAACACTTCATGGCAAATAGATGGGAAAACAGCGGAAACGTGACAGACTTTAATTTGGGGGGCTTCAAAGTTACTGTGGATTGTGACTGTAGCCATGAAATTAAAAGATGCTTGCTCATTGAAAGAAAAGTTATGACCAATGTAGACAGCGTGTTAAAAGGCAAGACCTTATTTGCCGACAAAGGTCCATCTTGTCAAAGCTATGGTTTTTCCATTTGTCATGTATGGATGTGAGAGTTGGACTATAATGAAAGCTGAGTACCGAAGATGATGCTTTTGAACTGTGTTTGTGGGGAAGACTCATTAGAGTTGCTTGGACTGCAATGGAATCCAATCAATCAATTCTAAAAGAAATCAGTCCTGAATGTTCATTGGAAGGACTGAAGCTGAAGCTGAAACTCCAATACTTTGGCCTCCTTTTGTGATGAACTGACTCATCACAAAAGACCCTAATGCTTGGAAAGATTGAAGGCAGGAGGAAAGGGAGACAACAAAGGATGAGACGGTTGGATAGCATCTCTTCCTCAATGGATGCGAGCCTGAGTAAGTTATGGTTGTTGGTGACGGTCAGTGAAGCCTGGTCTGATGTAGTCCATAGAGTAGCAAAGAGTCGGATACGACTGAGCAACTGAACTGAACTGAAGTGAAGACTATGCATATATTTTTTGTTAGAAAAATTTAGAAGTGTAATAACACTTTAGGCACTATTTTGTACATGACTCTTCTCACTAAATTCTATATGCTCACATTTTAATTTTGTTGCTTCATAGAGGATCAGCATATTTGTTTTCACTGCTGTGCAAATGTTCGATTTTATGAAAATATCACATATAATGTATATACTTTTTTCTTAACAGACATTTGAGTTGTGTCTGTATTTTGGGATATTATATACATTATATAAATGACCATAGTCATTTTTTTAATATATGTAGCCAGTTGTTTTTTTCTTCCAAAGACCATATACGCCAATTTAAAATTTTTGCAATCCTATAAATTTGTTTTTATTATCTACTGTTTCATTTGGCTTTCACTCATTTGTTATTGCTTGATATTATACTTACTATTTGATTGAGAGACCAATATATTTTATGTAAAACTTTAAACATAACTTGAAGTATGTGATCATTTTCCATAGTTGGTTACATATGTCTTGATGATAGGTAGGATAACTTATTCTGATGAGATACTGAGCTAGTCAAGTCTAAGATTTTTCGTTTGTTTCTTTACTCTGAGTTTTAACTTTTAGGTATACCAGCTTAAAGTTTGAGATATTTATTAGATCAGGTCTCCTTAATGGACCTCAAAGATTAATGTTAAGTCTGCAATATACAAAATAACTCTAGTAATCTTCTCAGCTTCTCAATCTGTATTCTGCTTCTCAACTTGCTGTATTCTTCAATGTCCAAACCAAGATATTCATTACAATAAAAGAAAAGAAAATTCTCCTTGTGATGAGAACTTTCAGGATCTACTCTCTTAACAACTTCCTTATATATCATAGAGTAGTGTTAACCACAGTCATCACATTGTACATTACAACCCTCATATTATTTAACTTATAACTAAAACTCCCTTTTGACAAAAGCATGCTAATAATCTATCCACATGCTATGTTTAATTCTAAGTGCATACTGTTTCCTAGGGGACTCTAAAATCTGCAATTGTTACATTCTAAACAGAGGTTTTGTGGGATCCTATAGCAATTTAAAAATGTAGTCAAAGGGTCTTTAATTTGAGGGAGAGAGACTGAAATAGAGAGAGCAAAGAGAAACCTTACTGGTCATTTTTATCTCTTTTAAGTAAGCTGGGAAGAAAAATACTACTTTTCTCATTCTTTAAACCACCAACAACTCACACAGCAAGCACAACCATAACAACAAAGAATATTTTTAAAATTTGTAGCTTATTAAACACAATTGGGATGTGAATTAAAATAGAAAATAGAAAAAAAATAAGTAGTTGAATGCATAGTATAACTATAACCTGTGGAAGAGACATTTTCTTTCCACCAAAAATCTATGCTTCAGTTCAGTTCAGTCACTTAGTCATGTCTGACTCTTTGCCACCCCATGAATCGCAGCATGCCAGGCCTCTCTGTCCATCATCAACACCCGGAGTTCACTCAAACTCACGTCCATCGAGTCGGTGATGCCATTCAGACATCTCATCCTCTGTTGTCCACTTTTCCTCCTGCGCCCAATCCCTCCCAGCATCAGCGTCTTTTCCAATGAGTCAACTCTTTGCATGAGGTGGCCAAAGTACTGGAGTTTCGGCTTTAGCATCATTCCTTCCAAAGAACACCCAGGACTTATCTCCTTTAGAATGGACTGGTTGGATCTCCTTGCACTCCAAAGGACTCTCGAGAGTCTTGTCTAACACCACAGTTCAAAAGTATCAATTCTTTGGCACTCAGCTTTCTTCACAGTCCAACTCTCACTTCCATACATGACTACTAGAAAAACCATAGCCTTGACTAGACAGACCTTTGTTGGCAAAGTAGTATCTCTGCTTTTCAATATGCTATCTAGGTTGGTCATAACTTTCCTTCCAAGGAGTAAGCGTCTTTTAATTTCATGGTTGCAATCAGCATCTGCAGTGATTTTGGAGCCCCCCAAATAAAGTCAGACACTGTTTCCACTGTTTCCCCATCTATTTCCCATGAAGTGATGGGACCGGATGCCATGATCTTTGTTTTCTGAATGTTGAGCTTTAAGCCAACATTTTCACTCTCCTCTTTCATTTTCATCAAGAAGCTTTTTAGTTCGTCTTCACTTTCTGCCATAAGGGTGGTGTCATCTGCATATCTGAGGTTATTGATATTTCTCCCAGCAATCTTGGTTCCAGCTTGTTCTTCTTCTAGCCCAGGGTTTCTCATGATGTACTCTGCATATAAGTTAAGTAAGCAGGGTGACAATATACAGCCTTGACGTACTCCTTTTCCTATTTGGAACCAGTCTGTTGTTCCATGTCCAGTTCTTTTTTTTTTAAATTTTTATTATTATTTTCTTATTATTATTATTTTACTTCACAATATTGTATTGGTTTTGCCAGACATCAACATGCATCCGCCACGGATGTACACGTG
Organism: Bos taurus; assembly: GCF_002263795.3. Classification (NCBI taxonomy): domain Eukaryota; kingdom Metazoa; phylum Chordata; class Mammalia; order Artiodactyla; family Bovidae; genus Bos; species Bos taurus. The sequence goes on from NC_037347.1 coordinate 44,454,749, forward strand.
TTCCCTATCCTGAACCCCCCTCCCACCTTCCTCCCCATACCATCCCTCTGGATCATCCCAGTGCACCAGCCCCAAGCTTCTTGTATCCTGCATCGAACCTGGACTGGCAATTCATTTCTTATATGATATTATACATGTTTTAATGCCATTCTCCCAAATCATCCTCCCCTCCCTCTCCCACAGAGTTCAAAAGACTGTTCTATACATGTGTGTCTCTTTTGCTGTCTCGCATACAGGGTTGTCATTACAATCTTTCTAAATTCCATATATATGTCCAGTTCTAACTGTTGCTTCCTGACCTGCATACAGATGTCTCAAGAGGCATGTCAGGTGGTCTGGTATTCCCATCTCTTTCAGAATTTCCCACAGTTTATTGTGATCCACAAAGTCAAAGGCTTTGGCATAGTCAATAAAGCAGAAATAGATGTTTTTCTGGAACTCTCCTGCTTTTTTGATGATGCAGCAGATGTTGGCAATTTGATCTCTGGTTCCTCTGCCTTTTCTAAAACCAGCTTGAACATCTGGAAATTCATGGGTCACATATTGCTGAAGCCTGGCTTGGAGAATTTTGAGCATTACTGTACTAACATGTGAGATGAGTGCAATTGTGCGGTAGTTTGAGCATTCTTTGGCATTGCCTTTCTTTGGGATTGGAATGAAAACTGACCTTTTCCAGTCCTGTGGCCACTGCTGAGTTTTCCAAATTTGCTGGCATATTGATTGCAGCACTTTCACAACATCATCTTTCAGGATTTGAAACAGCTCAACTGGAATTCTATCACCTCCACTAGCTTTGTTCGTAGTGATGCTTTCTAAGGCCCACTGGACTTCACATTCCAGGATGTCTGGCTCTAGGTCAGTGATCACACCATCATGATTATCTGGGTCATGAAGATCTTTTTTGTACAGTTCTTCTGTGTATTCTTGCCACCTCTTCTTAATATCTTCTTCTTCTGTTAGGTCCATACCATTTCTTTCCTTTATCGAGCCCAACTTTGCATGAAATGTTCCCTTGGTATCTCTAATTTTCTTGAAGAGATCTCTAATCTTTCCCATTCTGTTTTTCTCCTTTATTCCTTTGCATTGATCAGTGCGGAAGGCTTTCTTATCTCTTCTTGCTATTCTTTGGAACTCTGCATTCAGATGCTTATATTTTTCCTTTTCTCCTTTGCTTTTGCTTCTCTTCTTTTCACAGCTATTTGTAAGGCCTCCCCAGACAGCCATTTTGCTTTTTTGCATTTCTTTTCCATGGGGATGGTCTTCTTCCCTGTCTCCTATACAATGTCAGGAACCTCTGTCCATAGTTCATCAGGTACTCTATCAGATCTAGTCCTTTAAATCTATTTCTCACTTCCACTGTATAATCATAAAGGATTTGGTTTATGTCATACCTGAATGGCCCAGTGGTTTTCCCTACTTTCTTCAATTTCAGTCTGAATTTGGCAATAAAGAGTTCATGATCTGAGCCACAGTCAGCTCCCAGTCTTGTTTTTGCTGACTGTATAGAGCTTATCCATCTCTGGCTGCAAAGACTATAATCAATCTGATTTCAGTATTGACCATCTGGTGATGTCCATGTGTAGAGTCTTCTCTTATGTTGTTGGAAGAGGGTGTTTGCTATGACCAGTGCGTTCTCTTGGCAAAACTCTGTTAGCCTTTGCCCTGCTTCATTCCATATTCCAAAGCCAAATTTGCCTGTTAATAGAGACATGTATCTCAAAAGTGGTTGTACAGTCTCAGACTATATTTCCATTCCCTTAGCCTGTAGTGTGGCCCTGTAGTTCTCACCCTTAGAAGTCAAAGACACATTGATGAGCAAGATTTCCAGGGAAATGCTTTTAGGAAACCAGTATTCCTACTCCATACACTTTACTCCATTAAACCAGCTGGTAACCTAGATACCTAAGGGTTGACCAATCCATAGGAAGCAATCTGGACTCCAGAAGCATACATAATATGACTAAGAGGCGGCTACTTAGTTATAGCAGTCTTGAAATGTTATGTTGACAGAGATAATATTCTCATCTCTAAAGTGCTGATGTTATAGAATCATACATTACAGTAACTAGTACAATATATAAAGTCTATTTACTATGTAAATTTAATATTTTATTTTTATATAGGCATAGAATAGCTTCTCTAATCCTTACAGACAGACATGCCCTGAGCTTCAGAACTTTTCAGATTCTGGAATCTTATGTATACTCTATAATGAGCAGCATTTACAAGGAATCTGTGGAAAAACACTAAAATCAAAAGCATTTGTTTCTAGTAAAACATACTCATACTAAGGAGAGATTATAGTTTGTCATGTTCATATCAAATTTTCCTGCACAGTTTGGCTTCAAACCTATATGTTGTTCAGTACAGGGGGTTGACTTGGGTTCAATATTTATGGTTCAGTATTAAGGAATGGTAATATCAGTATATTATCTCATTTTCAAAGTTTAAATACTATGTTAAAGGTAACTGTGGTAAAGTTGGAGGATAAATTTGTGACATAACTTGATATTCCAAAGTGCTTATGCATTAGCAAAATGTCAAGATCTATGAATACTCAAACCCACGAACCTTTGAAAAATCACTGAATCTATGAATTATAGGATATAGGACCTTTTGATGACTTCTTAGAAGCCAATCAGAGATAATATAACAAATCACAGTCCAGAAAAAACAAGCTCACCTTCTTACAAATACTGAGATATTTCTTATCATATGTCTTATATTTGGGATTTAAAAGGTTGTAAAAACATATTTTTTGATCTTTATAGTCTTCTGTTACCAACATTATTTTTAATGATGTAGTATTATGGATTATAGCAAAATCCAGAGACTGGAAAAAAAAATAAGTTCCCCTTTGTTAGGAAGAAGTAGAAATGATTCAAAATGTTAACTTCTAAGTACTTTTACCTAATAGAAAGATCAAGTTAAGTAATGTGTTTTATACCATGAGTTTGAAAATCAAAGGTTGATAATGCTAAAATGTTTACATAACTCAGTTATTGTTCAATAGATATTGTTTAAAATTGGCTAAAATATTAAAAAATCATATAATTACAGACAATGCTTGAAATAGTTCAAAAAGCTTTTTAAGAAATCTTCAATCTGGCATAGATGATTAAATGACTGAATATTGAAAAGCTCATGGAATTCTATAGGTCAGAATACTGGAGTAGGCAGCCTTTTCCTTCTCCAGTGAATCTTCCAAACCCAGGGATCAAAGCCAGGTCTCCCGCATTGTGGGCAGACTCTTACCAGCTGAGCCACAAGGGAAGCCCAAGAATATTGGAGTGGGGAGCCTATCCCTTCTCCAGGGGATCTTCCTGACCCAGGAATACAAACTGAGGTCTCTTGCATTGAAGGCAAATTCTTTACCAACTGAGTTATCAGGGAAGCCTTATTGAAAAGCATTGTAAGGAAAAATCCAATGGTATTAGAAAAAGGTCTATTTTATATTCACACAATTAATCCTTAAATCATTCTCTGAATTTGAATATAGCAGTGTTAAATTTAAGGATTTTGCTGATAGAAAGACTAAGCATTATCAGTGATACATATTAAAAGCCATGAAGTATGTATGAGGTTATTTCATTACATATCAAACAGGGATTAATATACCACAGGGCAAAAATAAAAGAAGTTCTAGTTTTAGGTCAGTCGCTCAGTCGTGTCCGATTCTTTGCGACCCCGTGAATCGCAGCATGCGAGGCCTACCTGTCCATCACCAACTCCCGGAGTTCACCCAGACTCACGTCCATCGAGTCAGTGATGCCATCCAGCCATCTCATCCACTGTCGGCCCCTTCTCCTCCTGCCCCCAATCCCTCCCAGCATCAGAGTCTTTTCCAATGAGTCAACTCTTCGCATGAGGTGGCCAAAGTACTGGAGTTTCAGCTTTAGCATCATTCCTTCCAAAGAAATCCCAGGGCTGATCTCCTTCAGAATGGACTGGTTGGATCTCCTTGCAGTCCAAGGGACTCTCTAGAGTCTTCTCCAACACCACAGTTCAAAAGCATCAATTCTTTGGCACTCAGCTTTCTTCACATTCCAACTCTCACATCCATACACGACCACAGGAAAAACCATAGCCTTGACTAGACGAACCTTTGTTGGCAAAGTAATGTCTCTGCTTTTGAACATTCTATCTAGGTTGGTCATAACTTTCCTTCCAAGGAGTAAGCATCTTTTAATTTCATGGCTGCAGTCACCATCTGCAGTGATTTTGGAGCCCAGAAAAAGAAAGTCTGACACTGTTTCCACTGTTTCCCCATCTATTTCCCATGAAGTGGTGGGATCGGATGCCATGATCTTCGTTTTCTAAATGTTGAGCTTTAAGCCAACTTTTTCACTCTCCTCTTTCACTTTCGTCAAGAGGCTTTTGAGTTCCTCTGCACTTTCTGCCATAAGGGTGGTGTCATCTGCATATCTGAGGTTATTGATATTTCTCCTGGCAATCTTGATTCCAGCTTGTGCTTCTTCCAGTCCAGTGTTTCTCATGATGTACTCTGCATAGAAGTTAAATAAACAGGGTGACAATACACAGCCTTGACGAACTCCTTTTCCTATTTGGAACCAGTCTGTTGTTCCATGTCCAGTTCTAACTGTTGCTTCCTAACCTGCATACAAATTTCTCAAGAGGCAGGTTAGGTGGTCTGGTATTCCCATCTCTTTCAGAATTTTCCACAGTTTATTGTGATCCACACAGTCAAAGGTTTTGGCATAGTCAATAAAGCAGAAATAGATGTTTTTCTGGAACTCTCTTGCTTTTTCTATGATCCAGCAGATGTTGGCAATTTTATGCCTGGTCAAAGAAGAAAATCTAGAAATAAACATTCTAAATTGATTTAAGATCATTTTAAAACAGAAATTACCAATGTATTCCTACATTACATCTCCTATATTTTAAATGTCTTTCTGTTTTAAAAGTTTCAACTTATTCTCCACATAATTTTGCTAAATGTCATTGCTTCTTAGACACTAATTTTGGTTCCTACCAGTGCACATTATTCTATTCCAATCCTGTCACCAAATCAAATTCCTTTCAAATTTCCTGATAATAACTAAGTTGTATTATACTTTTATCTCATTTCTGGATGCTTGGCAGTTTGAACATTTGAAATATAATTCAGAAAATGACTGCTTAATACTGGATATATATGAAGTATTAATATCTAGGTCTTTAATTTATATTCTTTTAAATATATATCTCAAAATGGCACTAGATATTTTCTGGCTATTACTCTACACATTCATAGCAAACTTGCCATAATTTTCAATCCAATTTTTTAAATAAAGTAAAATTTTATTTAATTTTTAGTTGCTAGGTATATCACAATTTTGTAGGTCCTGCAAATTACTAGAAATATTTATGACTTACAAATTATTAGAAATATTTATTGTGGTATACTCATTTCAAAATTTATACAGTATCACTGAATATAAGCAGCATCATTTGTCTTATTATCAGATATACATTATCAGGTAAGAGCATATTTGGATAATTATTTTGCTGTAGATAAATTAAGAAATTACGTAGAGGAGTACTAATTTTTAAGAAATCATTTATATGTGGTGACTCAGATGATAAAGAATCTGACTGCAATGCAGGAAACCCAGGTTGAATCCTTAAGTTGGGATGATCTCCTGGAGAAGGGAATGGCTATCCAGTTCAGTATTCTTGCCTGGAGAATTCCACTGAATGAGGAGCCTGGTGGGCTACAGTGCATGCCATCACAAAAAGTCGGACACAACTGAGCGACTAACATACACATTGATAAGTTATAAAGACATATATTTATGTTTAACACTTATCTAGATATTTACCAATCAAAAACTAACCTAATCAGAATTTCACTTTCTTTAATGGTAGGTGTCATCTATATAGGTTCTATATACCAATATACTGCTGAATATATTATGAGCATCATTTTTCCATCTCTATTAAAAAAATAATTTCTGACTTCTAATTACAGATAACATTTTAAACCTATTAAAATTTCACTTTAAAATATGTAATGGTCTCCAACCATATAAGCAGATTTTCAAAACTTAATTGAGTTTGATGAATAGCTAATGTGAAAAACAAAAGGATGTCCTTAATTTTTACTTAAATGCTATATATATATATACACACACACACACACACACATATATATGCATTTCATTACTAACCTTATTTAATGTAATAAAAATATCAGCAACCCTTTTAAAGGCTTTCTTCATCTGTTTGGTCAAGAAAGGTTATTCTTTTTGTTATCTGTTCTCTTCATGCCATCTTGATTGGTAAATATGCAGATCAACATTCCTTTTTTTAAAATCTACAACATCTTAAACTTTTTAGCATACCAATTGATCCTTCTAGTTTGCTTCTCAGTGTAACACTGTAGTTTTCATTTATTTTCTTTTCACAGACTTTGTTTTAATTATAAAGAAAGAAAAAAATGTATCTGTTTATATTAGAAGCTAGTAGGTCTACTTTAATGCTTCAAGAGCAAAAGTTTCCTGAACTCATATACAAATCATTATATTGAAGAAAACTAAGCTGAACATTTGAGAACTATTTCTAAAACCTATTGGTTTTGAACTATTAGAGCCCATCTAATTAAAGTTTTAGTTAAATGTATAATGATTAAGAAATATTCATTTTAATTTAATCTGCTTTTCAAGGTTAGTAGGGCGCATTTATTTTTAAATGAAAATGTTGAATGAAATTGCTCATAGCAACATTATTCATAATCACAATAAAAGCTAGGTCTTATATTATGCATCAAAGCTAACTCTTATATTGTACATCCTTTCTAGGAGGTCAAAGATTTTAGAGGCAATATCTTCCTATTCCTTCTAGGTTTTTAATTAAATTAAAATAGGCTACAGATTTAAGTGAAATTAAAACACAGTTTCTGGTCTTAATGATGAGAAATACAAAATCTATAACACTTTGACAAAGTCTCTTTAATCTCTGAAATAGCTTTTTATGTCATTACTTCCTTGTCTATCACTTGGTTTTCAAAAAACAAAGGGAGGAAGAGATAGGTAAAACTAAGTTATTTTTCCACCCTGTCTAGGACTTTTTATCCTTTTGGGCTCCATCATTCCCTATCTTCATGTTAATCACTTTTTGTGGACGTTGTGAGGGATGTCCCCATCTTATAAAAGACAGATATTGAGGACTCAGAAGTTGGCTTAAATTATTACAAAACGCAAGTCTGGAGTGTAAAAATGGTTAATTTGCAAAATGTTTCTCATTTTCTTTCTGTTAATCTATCTCCATTTGATAAAAATACTTCTTAGATAATATATATATGGGAAAAATATATATCTATTCTGCAACATGTGGATAATTTAAGAACTTACTGAGTCAAGGAATTTAAACAGATAATATAATCCAAACAGAGAAATAGTTCCTTTTTATTGGCTCGAGTTACTTAATTTCTTAAAAATAAGTATACACATATCTACTTAAATGGTTTATAATTTCAGTTTTAGGTATTTAGTGTAAATTATTCAGTATATGAATGCATATTGTTTCAATTTCTATGACTCTAAATCAATTATCTCAAATACAATTAAAATCAGAAATTTTAGTAAATTAATAAAAAGCAATCACCGGGAAACTTCATTTCATTCCATGGTTTCTTAGACTAATCTAAATGTTGTCCGGTTTTACTTTTCACCAGTCTTATGGCTAAATAACAGTATGGTTTCCTAATAATCTTGGCATATGTTCCAATGCACCTGATATTTCCTTCTTCATTCAGGAGTATGGAAAACAGCAACAGCTTCTAGAACTTTAGAAAAGTGATGACATTATAATCCTTGCAGTGTTAAAAGGGCCAAAACTTACGCAGTATGGCATGAGATTTCCTAAATTCCCCCAAATCTCCACTTTTTGGCTATGGAACTGTAATTTTCAAACATTTAAAAGCTGTGATCAATTTGTTATACTTTTGTGGAGATGACAAAGTTGCTGATGGAACATTAAAAACTAGGTTTTATTTGCCAGATGAGGAAGAGGTAGGAGAGTAGAAGGAAAACAAGATAGAACTTAGAAAGTGAAACGTGAAGATCCAAAGAAAGGTGTTAAGAAGTGGGAGAACATAAATGAGAAGATAGTACTAACAAAAATGCAGAAGACTCATGTTATTCATATCACAATTTTTTGTCGTGTGGTCATAGATAGGCCTTATCATTAATATTCCTTCTAAGTTCTTTGAATTTGTAGAAAAATTAAACTAGTGATGTTCTTCATTATGGTCACCAGCTAAAGCAGTAATTCCATACAGCTGTCCTTTCTAATAATAATAGGCATTAACGAGCAGCAGTTAACTACTAATGAAATTTATGAAACATAATACAGTGCCTATTTGCCCAATATTATCTTCAAAAATATGTATGGCTGAATATGGACATGTATAAAACTGCTAAATTTAGATTAGGTAACTTTTTTTTTTTTTTCAGTACGTTTTCAGTTAAGTTCAGTTAAGTCACTCAATTGTGGTTGACTCCTTGCGACCCCATGAATTGCAGCACACCAGGCCTCCCTGTCCATCACCAATTCCCAGAGATTCCTCAAACTCATGCCCATTGAGTCGGTGATGGCATCCAACCATCTCATGATCTCTCGTCCCCTTCTCCTCCTGCCTTCAATCTTTCCCAGCATCAGGGTCTTTTCCAATGAGTCTGTTCTACACATCAGGTGGCCAAAGTATTGGAGCTTCAGCTTCACCATCAGTCCTTCCAATGACTATTCTGGACTGATTTCCTTTAGGATTGACTGGTCTGATATCCTTGAAGTCCAAGGGACTCTCAAGAGTCTTCTCCAATACCACAGTTCAAAAGCATCAATTCTTTGGCACTCAGCTTTCTTTATAGTACAATTCTCACATCATTATGTGACTACTGGAAAAAAACAGTAGTTTTTCCAAAAAAAAAAAAAGGAAAAGATCTATATTTTAGGTAAATAATAATTGATAATTTTATTATTTTAAATACCCACTCATACTTCACTAAACTATTGATTACTAACTCTCCTTCAGGCAACAAACAAGCAAATCAACAAATATACAAAATAATTTTAGATTGTGGCAAGCAATATAAAGATGTATCTTTGTTGTTGTTGTCAGAGTGAATGGGAAAGGGCGTAACATCATAAATGAAGACTAGAAGAAATCTCTCTTAAGAGATTATATCTTCTCCTTTAATGTCTTGGGTTTAAGCTATCACCCTTTTGCCATTCATATTAACCCACTTCCCAGGCATAGGCAATTATGTATCTATTTTCTGCCTCTAGAGATTTGCTTATTTGGGGCATATGAGATCAGCACAATGATACGTCATCTTTTGTTACTGATACGTCATCTTTTGTTACTAGCTCCTTTTCCTTAGCATAGGTTTTCTAGGGCAATACATGATGTAGTTATGTATTGGTATTTCAGTCAATTTTATTGTCAAATGATATTCCATATATGATTATACAACATTTTATTTACTCATTTTTCAGTTGTTGGACATTTCAATTGTTTTCACTATTATGAACTGTGCTGTTATAAATATTTTCATGCAAAATTTTATATCCCTTGACCTAGAACTGTTACTTCATATGGTAAATTTATTTTTAAAATTTAGAGGAACTCCCAGACTCTCTTTCAAGATTACTACACCATTTTACATTCCCACTGTCTGTGTATGAGGACACCACTTTCTCTACATCTTTGCCAGAACTTGTTATTTTTGATGTTTCTGGTTATGGGTGTAAACGATATGTCTTTTTAGCTTTGATACACATTACCCTAACCACTAATGACAGTTAACCTCTTTTAATGTGTTTATCATTCATTTGCATCTTTTTGAAAAATGTACTTTCATTTTCCAGGTGGTGTCCTTTTTTAGCACATTTTTCATTTTAAGTTCACTTAATTATTTTATGTTTATTTTTTATGCTTTTAGTATCATGTCTAAGAAACCATTATATAATTTCAGATCCTTGCATATATTTTCCCCTAAAGGTCTTTTATTAGCTCTTACATTTATACCTTAAGACATATTTGAGTTATTTCTGGTATATGATGACGGATCAGATCAGATCAGATCAGATCAGTTGCTTAGTCATGTCCGACTCTTTGCGACCCCATGAATTGCAGCACACCAGGCCTCCCTGTCCATCACCAACTCCGGGAGTTCACTGAGACTCACGTCCATCAAGTCAGTGATGCCATCCAGCCATCTCATCCTCTGTCGTCCCCTTCTCCTCCTGCCCCCAATCCCTCCCAGCATGAGTCTTTTCCAAAGAATCAACTCTTCGCATGAGGTGGCCAAAGTACTGGAGTTTCAGCTTTAGCATCATTCCTTCCAAAGAAATCCCAGGGCTGATCTCCTTCAGAATACACTGGTTGGATCTCCTTGCAGTCCAAGGGACTCTCAAGAGTCTTCTCCAATGCCACAGTTCAAAAGCATCAATCCTTTGGTGCTCAGCTTTCTTCACAGTCCAAATCTCACATCCATACATGACCACAGGAAAAACCATAGCCTTGACTAGACGGACCTTTGTTGGCAAAGTAATGTCTCTGCTTTTCAATATGCTATCTAGGTTGGTCATAACTTTCCTTTCAAGGAGTAAGCATCTTTTAATTTCATGGATGCAATAACCATCTTTAGTGATTTTGGTGTCCAAATATTAAAGTCTGACACTGTTTCCACGGTTTCTGCATCTATTTCCCATGAAGTGATGGGACCAGATGCCATGATCTTCGTTTTCTGAATGTTGAGCTTTAAGCCAACTTTGTCACTCTTCTATTTCACTTTTATCAAGAGGCTTTTTGCTATCCAAATTGCAGAACTTGATAACCATTAAAAAGCTGGAATATAATACTAGGTCCACCCATTTTTCTAAAAATGACTTGCTATTTTCTCAACTAGAAAGGTAGGAGGTGACATTCATAAACTAAGATTTTTTTGTATTCAGTAAATCATTCTCTAATACAAAAACTCTGACAACCCAAATCTATATTGAAAAGTTAAAATATTTTAATACCTGGTGAGGCATTTACCAAGAATAAGAGCAGAGAGAAAAATCAGCAGAGGTAATGAAAAAATAAAAAAACTAATCTGATGTGACTATTTGTTCTTTCACATCTACAGTAATTTTTGACCAGACAATTTTATTGTCCATCTATTGATATTTTTATGATTTAAAGGTAAATTGTTAGGTCTAGCTAGATACTAAAGTGTCATGCTACCAATGAGGGGCTATAATAACTAAATATAATATAGAATTCTAAAAATATCTTTATTTTCACATACTTCTTTTCAAAAGCTCTTCAAGACAAAGTATATTTATCAAGACTTAACAAGTTATGCAAAATTGAGGAATCTAGAGTGGACTAAATAACAGTGGCTTTTTGAGCAAAGAACATAAGTGACCTCAAGAAAATGTTCATTTGAGATAAACAGTTGGAGGGGCCATCCTTCCTCCTTATTCCTTGAATTGATATTTTTGTGTTTGAAATCAAATATCAATAATGTCTACAATCTGCCCCATAATATGCTTTTGTTATAATAAATTAATCAATAACTTGATAATATTTTTCAAGTCTGTCAGATGAGAATCAGGTGGTTGGCTAATTATTCATACCTCATATATTGTGAGTCAGAATCTCTAGAGAAAAAGTCTGGAACATGAAGCTTAAATTAAAAACCAAAATTTTTCCAATGATCTTCTCCAAGTCAGAGATGTAATACTAAAAGTATAAAATAGTCTTCAATTTCAAAGCATACAGGAATTATTATCTAATCCAGCCTATGGAGATTATGTCTTTGTTAAAATAAATGGAAAAACATTTTTTACTAATGAGATTAAAAATTAAAATTAACACCACTGAGGAAAGAACTTTAGTAAGATCAGTAAAGCATGTCAGTAAACAAGTTTGGAAGACTCTGAAGATTATGCCTGCTACTTTCACAAAATGCTCAAAGTTATAATTAGGAAGAGTTTGGCTAGGAAATAAGGCTTCCTTTTTCAGATAAACCAAGAGATAAGTATTACATATTTGCAATTTGGCTATGAACAATCTTTAAATGAGTCAGTGGGCCCAGGAAAAATAATAGAAATAAATACTCAAACTCCTTAAATTATCAGATAAGTTTTTTATGAGTGAAAACAAATAAACCTAGAACCCAGATATATTAATTTCTTCAAACTATAATTAACATGTTATAATTAATCTTTTCAGCTTAAATTGTTAAAAAGACATTCTTTTAAAGTTAATTATGTTGCTCCTTGTTTCTTTATGTTGTGTTTGGTTCACCTTGATGAGCTTAAAGTCATTATTTAGAAACATTTACTACTATATTCAATTTTATGGCTCACTTTGTAAAAAATGAATACAAAGCATTTTAATTCAAGTTAAAACTAAGTGAATTTTTCAAATGCATTGGCTTGAATGCAATAAAAGGGTAATAGATATACCTCCTTATGATATCATCTGTATTATCAATGCCCTGTAGAAAATACACAGAAAGGTTAATTTCTGCATTTGTTTATATGACCATTCATATTTCCAATACTTAAAATTTTATTTAAAAGTTATATGTCATTTAAATGTCATTTATGTTATCTGTATTCTGTATCTCAGAATAATTATATTAATATTTTTATAGTACAAATTTTAATAAAGAATTATTTACTTAGGAGGGTTGAAATGGAGCCATGAATCATGGCAAGTGGTTTTAACAATTCACAAGAAGCCATACAATAGAAGCAAAGGAGTGTGATTCGTTCACTGGAATTAGCTGATTGTTTATGCCTGAGGTTTGTCACATGATTATAGTCAGGTGGCATCTAGACTATAATAATCCTAAAGTTCCACTAGGCAGGGCTAAGGTGGTTAAGTCGCAAGACTGTCAGTGGCTTGACTGTTTCCTGGGCCCTGACTTGGGATGTTCACTGGAGCTCCTGCTTCTGACCTCTGCATTTAATTTGAGTTTGTCAAAGCATAGTACCTATGTCCTAGGAGGTAGTATCAAAAGAAAAAAAAGCATGCCTAACAAGAAGTTTAGGAAGACGCTGCAAGGCTTTTTATGTTCTAGCCTCAGATACCACAATGAATCACCTGTATTCCATCCTGTTGTTCAAAAGTGAGTCACATGACCAGATCAAAGTCAACTGAAACTGGTTACCTGAGGGAATAAATGCCTGAATGGTTGACTCCTTTGCAGTTCCTGCTTTGTTATTATTGCTCATTCATTCAGTTGTGTCTGAATCTTTGTGACCCCTGGATTGCAGCATTCCAGGCTTCTCTGTCTTTCACTGTCTCCCAGAGTTTGCTCAAAGTCATGTCCATTGAGTCAGTGATGGCATCCAACCATCTCATCCTCCATTGTCCACTTCTCCTCTTGCCTTCAATCTTTCCCAGCCTCAGGGGTCTTTTCCAATCAGTTGGCTCTTCGCATCAGGTACCCAAAGTATTGTAGCTTCAGTTTCAGCATCAATCCTTCCAGTGAATATTTAGTCACTTGACAAGTTCTCTTATCAATTTATAATTAATCTCTCTACCCCAAACTTTATTCCCTTCTTTGTCCTTCTGACTTCAGTCCTGCACTAAGTGAACACTAATCTACAATAATGGGATGACTAAGGTTTCTGTTGTTGGTAACATCACTAGTTTACTAAAATTGTTATATTACTGGGCTTCCCTCATAGCTCAGTTGGTAAAGAATCCACCTGCAATGCAGGAGACCCCGGTTTTATTCCTGGGTTGGTAAGATCCCCTGGAGAAGGGATAGGCTACCCACTCCAATATTCTTGGGCTTCCCTTGTGGCTCAGCTGGTAAAGAATCCAACTGCAATGCATGAAACCTGGGTTCGATCCCTGGGTTGGGAAGATCCCTTGGAGAAGGGAAAGGCTACCCATTCTAATATTCTGGTTGGAGAATCCCATGGACTGTATACTCCATGGGGTCATAAAGAGTCAGAGTCAGACATGACTGAGCCACTTTCACTTTTATCTCATCATTAGTGTACAAACCCAGGTTCTTTCCCAAGAGCAAGATAAGCTAACAGACTCCAAGCCATGGACAATCCAGCCAGAGAATCATCAACCAGACACATTATGATTCCCCAAACTACAATTACTTTTGTTCTTCCCTTCAAAAAGGACCCTAATTCAAAGGCCAAGTTGGATTGGATCTGAGGTTTGTCTCCAACTCCATTGCTTAGTGCTCAGCAACAAACACTGTACTTTTGTTCACCACAGCTTGGTGTCAGTAGATTGACTTTGCTGCTCATCAGGTTAGTACACCCGTTTAGTTCAGTAATAAAGTATGAATATTATTAAACTGCTCTAAAGTATTAAATTGATTTTATGTTTTCATGAAAATATATATAAATCTTGAAAAGGCCAAGCAAAAGCTAAGAAACAAAAATACGGTGTGGTATCATTTAGATAGACTGTAAACTGCATTAATAAATACTTTTTTTAAATTACTAAAAGAAGATAAAGTTACCAGCTCATATTTGGAGTGGTGTGGGTTAAAGTTTAATAAAAGATCCAATAGCTGTTTCAGACAGCAGATAAAGTAAACTAGCTGGGAAATAAGAGAAAAAAGAAAGCTTGGTGACATATACAGAAAAAGTATTTAACATTCAGACTATGAAAAATAAAATAACAAGCACCATATTTGCTAATGACCAGTAAAGAGTTCTAAGGAAGTCTAAGGTGTAAGGCGAAGCAATCAGAGAAAGGAAGGTGTCGAGATGTGAAGGCCACATGGAAAATGAGTTCTCAAGAGTAGAGGTTAAAAAAGTATGGGATGCCACAGTTGGACAATGCAGGCACTTAACGACAATGATGCAGCATTTTGACAAAATGATGAAGTTCAAAGGACATTTAAAGCAACATAAGAAGAGATATTTTAAACATAGCTAACATGAACAATATCTCGAGGTTTAGGAGAAAGGCAAAGGATGGAGTATTCCATAAAGGAAAGGGAGATGAAAACCTGCTTTTATTTTTACTTTTACTTTTCTAGGATGTGAGATTAAAACATAATGCTTGTATGTGATATAAAAGGGTAACAAGCCAATAAGAAATGTAAAGATAATGAAATAAATGCCCAAATTTAAATGCATGTCAGAGATTGTTAACAGATTAGTAATAGATTAAAAATGCTTACCACACGTGATTAGTTTTGAAGAGATTTGAATAATAGCAATACAATTTATTTAAATATACTATTAAATTAAAAATATATGTATGTAGACTCAAACAAACATTGTGCACACCAGGACTCAAAGACCCCACAGAGACTGAAACAGAACTGTGTTTGAGTGTCTCCTGTTGGAGGTATGGGTCAGAAGTGGACTGCCACAAGGGCAGGGACTCTGGGTGAAGCAGACTTGGGTATGGCATAAGCCCTCTTGGAGAGGTCACCATTAACCCCACCATAGAGCTGCCAGAACTTAAACAGGACTGGGGAAACAGACTCTTAGAGGGCACAAACAGAGCCTTGTGCACACCAAGTCCCAGGAGAAAGGATGAGTGACCTCACAAGAGACTGACCCTGACTTTCCTGTGAGTGTCCAGAAGTCTCCAGGGGAGGCGTGGGTTGGTAGTGGCCTGCTGCAGGGTTGGGGGCACTGAGTGTAGTAGTGCCTGCATGGGACCTTTTGAAGGAGGTCGCAATTATCTTCATTACCTCCACCACAGTTCCCACCCATCAACAGAAAATTGGATTAACGATTTACTGAACATGGGTCTGCCCATCAGAACAAGAACCAGTTTCCCCCTCACTCAGTCTCTCCCATCAGAAAGCTTCCATAAGCCTCTTATCTTTCTCCACCAGAGGGCAGAAAGACTGAAAAACACAATCACAGAAAACTAACCAATCTGATCACATGGACCACAGCCTTGTCTAACTCAATGACACTATGAGCTCTGCCGTGTAGGACCACCAAAAACAGATGGGTCATGGTGGAGAATTCTAACAAAATGTGGTCCACTGAGAAAGGGAATGGAAAAGCACTTCAGTATTCTTTCCTTGAGGACACCATTGACAGCATGAAAAGGTAAAAAGATAGGAAACTGAAAGATGAACTCCCCAGGTGGATAAGTGCCCAATATGTGACTAGAGACCAGTGGAGAATTAACACCAGAAACAATGAAGGGACAGAGCCAAAGCAAAAATAATGCTCAGCTGTGGATGTGTCTGGTGATAGAAGCAAAGTCCAATGCTGTAAAGAGAACTATTGCATAGGAATCTGGAATGTTAGGTTGATGAACCAAGGTAAACTGAAGTGGTCAAACAGTAGATGGCAACAGTGAACACCAACATCTTAGGAATCAGCAAACTAAAATAGACTGGAATGGGTGAATTTAACTCAGATGACCATTCTATCTACTACTGTGGGAAAGAATCCCTTAGAAGAAATGGAGTAGACACTATAGTCAACAACACCATCCAAAATGCAGTACTTTGATACAATCTCAAAAACAACAGGATGATCTCTGTTTGTTTCCAAGGCAAACCATTCAATATCACAGTAATTCAAGTCTATACTCAGAGCAGTATATGCTGAAGAAGCTGAAGTTGAACGTTTCTATGAGGACCTACAAGACCTTTCAGGACTAACACCCACAAACAATGTACTTTCCATTATAGGGGATTGGAATGCAAAAGTAGGAAGTCGAGAAACACCTGGAGTAATGGAAATTTGGCCATGGAGTACAGAATGAAGCAGGGTAGAGACAAATAGAGTTTTGCCAAGAGAATGCACTGGTCATAGCAAACACCCTCTTCCAACAACACAATAGAAGATTCTATACATGGACATCACCAGATGGTCAACACCGATTGATTATATTCTTTGCAGCCAAAGATGGAGAAGCTCTACAGAGTCAGCAAAGAAAAGATCAGGAGTTGACTATGGCTCAGATCATGAACTCCTTATTGCCAAATTCAGACTTAAATTGAAGAAAGTAGGGAAAATCACTAGAACATTAAGGTAGGACCTAAATCAAGTCCTTTACAATTATACAGCAGAACTGAAAAATATATTCAGGGGATTAGATCTGATACAGAGAGGGCCTAAAGAACTATGGACAGAGGTTCGTGACATTGTACAGGAGGCAGGGATCAATAATTCCCCAAGGAAAAGAATTGCAAAAAGGCAAAATGGTTGTCTGAGGAGGCCTTACAAATAGCTGTGAAAAGAAGAGAAGCAAAACTTAAGATATATCCATTTGAAGGCAGAGTTCCAAAGAATAGCAAGGAGAGATACGAAATTCTTTCTCAATGATCAATGCAAAGACATAGAGGAAAACAACAGAATGGGAAAGAAGAGATATTTATTCAAGAAAATTAGAGATACTAAGGGAATATTTCATGCAAAGATGGGCACAACAAAGGACAGAAATGGTATGGACATAACAGAAGCAGAGGATACTAAGAAGAGGTGTGAAGAATACACAGATGAACTATACAAAAAAATCTTCATGACCCAGATAATCATGATGGTATGATCACTCACCTAGAGTCAGACATCCTGGAATGTGAAGTCAAATGTGCCTTAGGAAGCATCACTACGAACAAAGCAGGTGGAGGTGATGGAATTCCAGTAGACTTATTTCAAATCCTGAAAAACAATGCTCTGAAAGTGCTACACTGAATGTGCCATCAAATTTGGAAAATTCAGCAGTGACCACAGGACTGGAAAAGGTCAGTTTTCATTCCAATCCCTAAGAAAGGCAATGGCAAAGAAAGTTCAAACTACTGCACAATTGCACTCATCTCACACGCTAGGAAAGTAATGCTCAAGATTCTCTAAGCCAGGCTTCAACAGTACGTGAGTCATGAACTTCCAGATGTCAAGCTGGATTTTGAAAAGGCAGAGGAATCAGATATCAAATTGCCAACATCTGTTGGATCACTGAAAAAGCAAGAGAGTTCCAGAAAACACCTATTTCTATTTTATTGACTATCCCAAAGCCTTTGACAAGTGTGGATCACAAAAAAACTGTGGAAAATTCTTCAAGAGATCAGGACACCAGACCACCTGACTTGCCTCCTGAGAAATATGTATGCAGGTCAGGATGCAACAGTTAGAACTGGTCATGGAAAAACAGACTGGATCCAAATAGGAAAAGGAGTACATCAAGGCTGTATATTGTCACCCTACTTATTTAACTTACATGCAGAGTACATCATGAGAAATGCTGGCCTAGATTAAACACAAGGTGGAATTAAGACTTCTGGGAGAAATACCAATAACCTCAGATATGCAGATGACACCACTTTTATTTCAGAAAGCGAAGAAGAACTAAAGAGCTTCTTGATGAAAGTGAAAGAGGAGAGTGAAAATGTTGGCTTAAAACTCAACTTCAGAAAACTAAGATCATGGCATCTGGTCCCATCACTTCATGGCAAACAGATGGGTAAACAGTAGAAATAGTGACAGACTTTATTTGGGGGGCTCCAAAATCACTGCAGATGGTGATTGCAGCCATGAAATTAAAAGACGCTTGCTCCTTGGAAGAAAAGTTATGACCAACCTATACAGCATATTAAAAGCAGAGACATTACTTTACCAACAAAGGGCCATCTAGTCAAAGCTATGGTTTTTCCAGTAGTCATGTACGGATGTGAGAGTTGGACTATAATGAAAGCTGAATGCTGAAGAATTGATGCTTTTGAATTGTGGTGTTGGAGAAAACTCTTGAGACTTGGACTGCAAGGAGAGACAACCAGTCCATCCTAAAGGAGATCAGTCCCAAATATTCACTGGAAGGACTGATGCTGAAGCTAAAACTCTAATATTTTGGCCACCTGATGCAAAGGACTGACTCATCTGAAAAGACCTTGATGCTGGGAAAGATTGAAGGTGGGAGGAGAAGGGGGTGACAGAGGGTTAGATGGTTGGATGGCATCACTGACTCAGTGGATGAGTTTGAGTAAACTCTAGGAATTGGTGATGAAGAGGAAGGCCTGGTGTGCTACATACAGCCCATGGGGTCGCAAAGAGTAGGACATGACTGAGTGACTGAACTGAACTGAACTGAGGTATATAAATATATACACACATACACATATTTTTCACTCAAAATAAAGCAGCTTTTATTTCCAGGAAATACATAATCAAAAGTGATACTCATATTTAAACCATATATTACACATATATAAAACAGTAAATTATTTATTATATTAACACCTATTATTTAAGAGATCTTAAGATTATCATGTAGAAATAACTTAGGTTTTAACACTTTATCTTGAGATAGTCCATTGCTTTTTTTTTTTTTTTTTTAATTTAAATTTATTTATTTTAATTACAGGCTAATTACTTTACAATATTGGTTTTGCCATACATCAACATGAATCCGCCACAGGTGTACATGTGTTCCCAATCCTGAACTCCTCTCCCACCTCCCTCCCCATACCATCCCTCTGGGTCATCCCAGTGCACCAGCCCCAAGCATCCTGTATCCTGCATCAAACCTGGACTGGCGATTCGTTTCTTATATGATATACATGCTTCAATGCCATTCTCCCAAATCATCCCCCCCATCCCGTCTCCCACAGAGTCCAAAAGACTGTTCTATACATCTGTGTCTTTTAATTACTAATAAGAATTCTTCCTATATTAAAGATGTTAATCCTTTGTCATGTATTTTATTTTATTTTTTTTTTTTTAGATGTTCAAGCTGGATTTATTTATTTATTTATTTATTTTTATTATTTTATTTTTTTTGGTTTTAATTTTATTTTATTTTTAAACTTTACATAATTGTATTAGTTTTGCCAAACATCAAAATGAATCCACCACAGGTATACATGTGTTCCCCATCCTGAACCCTCCTCCCTCCTCCCTCCCCATACCATCCCTCTGGGTCGTCCCAGTGCACCAGCCCCAAGCATCCAGTATCGTGCATCGAACCTGGACTGGCAACTCGTTTCTTACATGATATTTTACATGTTACAATGTCATTCTCCCAAATCTTCCCACCCTCTCCCTCTCCCACAGAGTCCATAAGACTGTTCTATACATCAGTGTCTCTTTTGCTGTCTCATACACAGGGTTATTGTTACCATCTTTCTAAATTCCATATATATGCGTTAGAATACTGTATTTATGTTTTTCCTTCTGGCTTACTTCACTCTGTATAATAGGCTCCAGTTTCATCCACCTCATTAGAACTGATTCAAATGTATTCTTTTTAATGGCTGAGTAATACTCCATTGTGTATATGTACCACAGCTTTCTTATCCATTCATCTGCTGATGGACATCTAGGTTGCTTCCATGTCTTGGCTATTATAAACAGTGCTGCGATGAACATTGGGGTACACGTGTCTCTTTCCCTTCTGGTTTCCTCAGTGTGTATGCCCAGCAGTGGGGTTGCTGGATCATAAGGCAGTTCTATTTCCAGTTTTTTAAGGAATCTCCACACTGTTCTCCATAGTGGCTGTACTAGTTTGCATTCCCACCAACAGTGTAAGAGGGTTCCCTTTTCTCCACACCCTCTCCAGCATTTATTATTTGTAGACTTTTGGATCGCAGCCATTCTGACTGGTGTGAAATGGTACCTCATAGTGGTTTTGATTTGCATTTCTCTGATAATGAGTGATGTTGAGCATCTTTTCATGTGTTTGTTAGCCATCTGTATGTCATTTTTGGAGAAATGTCTATTTAGTTCTTTGGCCCATTTTTTGATTGGGTCGTTTATTTTTCTGGAGTTGAGCTGTAGGAGTTGCTTGTATATTTTTGAGATTAGTTGTTTGTCGGTTGCTTCATTTGCTATTATTTTCTCCCATTCTGAAGGCTGTCTTTTCACCTTGCTAATAGTTTCCTTTGATGTGCAGAAGCTTTTAAGGTTAATTAGGTCCCATTTGTTTATTTTTGCTTTTATTTCCAATATTCTGGGAGGTGGGTCATAGAGGATCCTGCTGTGATGTATGTCGGAGAGTGTTTTGCCTATGTTCTCCTCTAGGAGTTTTAAAGACAATCTCTTTAACAAGTGGTGCTGGGAAATCTGGTCAACCACTTGTAAAAGAATGAAACTGGACCACTTTCTAACACCATACACAAAAATAAACTCAAAATGGATTAAAGATCTAAACGTAAGTCCATTGCTTTTTGTACTTATTAATTAACTCTGTCTGCTGTGTTAGTTAATTTATGATGACTAAAAACTTTCTATGTTTCTTTTTCTCAAAATATACTTGCATCATTATGCAGACTTTTTGTATGACCAGAATCACCTTCTATTTCTTACATGAGGATTTGTTTTCACTTCATATTTTTAGTACATGTTGCCATGTCTTTTTCATTTTTAAATCAAAATAAATGTAATTGTAAATATCTTCAGTGTACCAAGGCCAAAGTTCTTTGGCAATATTTTTACCTATTCTGATTCTTAGAAAATTGTATGTATTTGCAGTTGAAATGATTCAAATTCATTTTGTACATTCATTGAAAGAAATACTGGAGAGAACTTTTAGAAATATTTTTCAGATAATAAGATCTTTCAAAGTGCCAAGAGACTCCTCAATTGTAGGTTGTGAATATACTATTCAATTTTATGCTATTTCACTTCTCAAAGAAGACACTAAATGATCTTCAAAAAAGGTAAAAGTTTTTTATCCCATCAGTCAATAACTTTCAGAAACTATTCCATATTATCTAGTCAACATTCAGTGCCCTGGTATAACTAGATGGCTTTTTCCCTCTTCATATCATCATTAAGGAAGTGGGGATGTGAGTTTGCTGGCTTACTCTACTAACTAGCATATGCATATACATTTCAAAAGAAAACATATTACTAGAGAACAGTTATTTACACTAAGTTATTCAACAGAAATGTGTTGGATCCTTTTATTTGTATATTATACATTTGGGGAAATGTAAGCTGATCAGGTCAGTTCAGTCGCTCAGTTGTGTCCAACTCTGTGACCACATGGACTGCAGCACAGCAGGCCTCCCTGTCCAATTCCTGGAGCCTACTAAAATTCATGTCCATAGCATTGGTGATGCCATCCAACCATCTCATCCTCTGTCATCCCCTTCTCCTCCAGCCTTCAATCTTTCCCATCATCAGGGTCTATTGCAATGTGTTGGTTCTTCGCATCAGGTGGCCAAAGTATAGAAGTTTCAGCTTCAGCATCAGTACCTCCAATGAATATTCAGGAGTGATTTCCTCTAGAATTGACTGGTTGGATCTCCTTGAAGTCAAAGGGACTCTCAAGAGTTTTCTCCAACACCACAGTTCAAAAGTATCAATTCTTTAGTGCTCAGCTTTCATTATAGTCAAACTCACATCTATACATGATGACTGGAAAAACCCTAGCTTTGACTAGACAGACATTTGTTGATAAACTAATGTCTTTGTTTTTAATATTCTGTCTAGGTTGGTCATAACTTTTCTTCCAAGGAGTAAGCATCTTTTAATTTCATGACTGCAGTCATCACCTGCAGTGATTTTGGAGCCCCCCAAAATAAAGTCTCCCACTATTTCCATTGTTTCTTCATCTAGTTTCCATGAAGTGATGGGGCCAGATACCATGATCTTAGTTTTCTGAATGTTGAATTTTAAGCCAACTTTTTCACTATCCATTTTCACTTTCATCAAGAGGCTCCTTAGTTCTTCTTCGCTGTCTGCCATAAGGGTGGTGTCATCTGCATATGAATTATTGATATCTGTCATGGCAATCTTGATTCCAGCTTGTGCTTCATCCAGCCTGGCATTTTGCATGATGTATTCTGTATGTAAGTTAAATAAGCAGGGTGACAATATACAGCCTTGATGCACTCTTTTCCCGATTTGGAACCAGTCTGTTTTCTATCTCTAGTTCTATCTGTTGCTTCTTGACCTGCATACAGATTTCTCAGGGGGTCGGTCAGGTGCTCTAGTAATCCCATCTCTTGAAGAATTGTCCACAGTTTGTTGTGATCTACACAGTCAAAGGCTTTGGGATAGTCAACAAAGCAGAAGCAGATGTTTTTCTAGAACTCTTTTGCTTTTTTGATGATTCAACGGATGTTGGCAATTTGATCTCTGGTTCCTCTGCCTTTTCTAAATCCAGCTTGAACATCTGGAAGTTCATGATTCACATACTGTTGAAGCCTGGCTTGGAGAATTTTGAGCTTTATAAAAATATGTAAATTTAAAAATTATCTTTTCATAAATATATTAGTCACTGATGTTTATTGATAGAGAGCTGATGACTTACTGTACCAATCAATTTGTTCATCCTTACTGTGAAGTAAGAATATTGTCTGCTGTATCAGTAAACAAAGGACATAGCCACCAGGCTTTGCAGTGGAAATTTAGTGACATAACTAAGAACCTTGATAGCCAGCCTCCCCCGAGGAAGCAGAACCTAATGTTCATGATGGGGCAATCAAGAAGTTTGGAAAAGTCCCGGATGCTGAGAAAGATTGAAGGCAGGAGGAGAAAGTGTCAGCAGAGGATTAGATGGTTGGATGGCATCACCCACTCAATGGACATGAGTTTGAGCAAGCTCCTGGAGTTGGTAGTGGACAGGGAAGCCTGCTGTGCTGCAGTCCACGGGGTCACAAAGAGTTGGACATGACTGAGCGACTTTCACTTTACAGATGTTACATAGATGTACATATATTTAGACTAACACAATAAATATGGAAAATAGTTTTACTTCATTTTCCTTATTAATTTTTATATTAGTTAAAATATTTTTCAGCTTTTCTTTTCTAAAACTGTGACATTTATTTACTTTTCCCTTTTAGCCCACAGCTTTGATAAATTCTTGTGAGATAAGAAGAAAGCTACCTAATTTCCCATCATCACTTAAACTAGTATATTTAAACCTGTTTCTGTACATTCTGTCTTTTCTCAATTGTGGTAAGAATGTCTGATTGGCCTTTCTACAATCAACTCAATCTACAATCAAACAACATGACTTTTGTTCTGCACCTTGTCTTTTTTCACCATTGAAAACCTTCACAACTGCAATTCCCTTTCTCTATGTCAATATTTTTCCTAACTTCATTTCTCCCATAGTTAAAGACCAAATGTCATTTTCTTTGATCTCATTATAGTTTGTACTCCATGCTTCTTTCCTTTGTCAGCAAACTATTTGCCTGTACTTATTTTCATTCTATTCTTCAATCACTTCAACTGGATTTTTATCCTCAGAGAGAATACTGAAATTATTTTAAACAATATGACTAATACTAATAATCCAAATTCTGTTTTTATTTATCAGATTAACAGTTGTTGGCTGCAAAATTAGAGAAATATTATCTGGCTAAAATAAGCAGTAAATAGCTTTTGATTATTTTGATAGTGCAGATAATTGCTGAGAAGGGTGCTTGTTCCAAGACTTAGAACAATAGGCACTATATTTTGGAATGTTTCCTTAAAGAAATTGCTTCTCTTACCTACAGGGCTATAGATACTAAAGCCTGACCCAGACACACCACTGTGAAGGCCATTCTAGATGATAACTTTAACACTCCTGATGTTGTCCCAAAAACGGGATGTTGCTGGAACTGGAATTTTTATAGTTCCAGAGACTTTTTGAAATTTGAAGCCCAGATAAAGAACACTTGAGTGTCAGAGTCTACTATGTTGGTTAGAAGTCATGCTCCTTCTTTTGAGTAAGTGTCTATTCTGGACTTGTCTCTTTTTGCATAGATTTTGCCTCCTATTTAGACAAATGAGGTGAGGCATTTCCCAAATGCTGCATTTTAAAGCACAAAAAGAAACAACCAAAAAGAAGGTAAGAAACAAGGAAAAGTAAAATGTTATACAAGCACTACACTTCACACCATTTACTTCCAACAAAAACAAACATACTTCTTCTCATCTTAACAATTAAAAATGTTTCTATCTAGCATAATTCAAGTACATTTCAAAGCATTGGACATACTCTGTAGCTATCCAGAAGGGAGAAAATACAAATGCATACATTTATTGCACTCAACTGAAAATATAGTTTAACCTAAGATGTTTATTTTTTTTTTCTAGTTCTGTCACAGCCTGGCTTAATATTTTGTAATCTAGAAATTATAATTTAATTATCATTGATACTATAAAACATAATTGCTATTTAAGAGAAAAATATTATTTAATATAAAAATACCTTTTTTGAACTTGGAAAGAAGAAAACACAAAACACTTCACTAATCCTAATACCATCAAGAGGTAGTGAATCTATATTGCCTTTCTCCACTATTTGTTAAGTATTTCCAGGCATATAGCCACAGTTTCCAGTTCAGAAGACTGAACTTTGAACTTAGTTCCATGTTAAGTCTGAATACTGGAACATTTTTCCTCAGGAATTGGGATTCCCAGGAAAAACATTTTCAGTGAAGTCATTTGGTTCAGCATGCATCCCCCTCTGTAACATTCTGTTTCCTGCGGTGTGCATTCCATCAGTGAAAAAAAGAGACTGATGTGGATGGAACTCCAAATATAGATTGTCTTCTCTCTTGCCGCAATTGAGTTCAAATTTATAGAATGCTAGTTTCTTCTGAGTTATGTAATACAAACAAACTCCATGATAATTATCTCTTGCCTCCTGCTTTTATAGTCAAGTGAATTCTTTGGTCAGATACAATATTGTATTTTGTATAATATCAGTGATTAGATGATTTTACAAATCAGGCAGAGGAGGTTCAGAGAAAAGCATTGATTGCAGAGAAAATAAATACAAACTGTTACAGCCACAGAACTAATCTAAAAAAGTTTGATTCTGCAAATTTATTAATCTCAGTGTCAGTTCAGTTTAATAAGTGTCTGTTGCAATCAGTAATGTTCTACTACTCACAGTTATCCCTTACTGTGTTAACTGATCACCAATGCCCTCCAAGCCAATACAAGCAAACAGGAAATCACAGATTCCCTTCATCGGCCTTAGGACTTTTTACTTATCTAGTCCACTAGAAAGTACTCTTAAATCTATTTCAAAAGAGATCTCAACCTCATTACTTCTGCTACAAACTTTCTTCAAGCCACAATGTCTAGACTCCAGGTACAATTTTCTGTCAGGTCTCCATGTCTCACTCCTTGGTACCCTGCAAATCATGTACTACACAGAAGCCAGAATGATCTTTCATAGGTTCAAATAACATTAAGTTGTTTCCCTATCTTAAACTCCCCATTGCAAGCAGAAAACCTCTTTAACTTCTTACCAGGCCTACCAGTGTTTATATGATCTACCTCCTGCTGTGTTACCTGACCTGATTTACTACCACCTCTGTGCTTCCCTACACTACCCTTCTTGTTTCTCAGGTCCTTTATATTTCTTCTCTTTGTGAGAAAAAAAAAAAAATTCTCAAAGATGTCTTCTTTGTCTTTTTTCTGGAAAATTCATTGCATATATTTTTTACTTGGTTTTCTCCTTGTCATACTAGTGAGAGATCAAATATAAGTTGCAGAGGGATATATTTCTCAACTAGTCTTGCTAAAATTATCTATAGTCATTTCTCTTTCCATTTTACATTTTTGAAAGCTTTAATGAAGAGGCAAGGGCTCTCTTTCATGCTTACTGATGTAATTATACCTATAACGGTGCTTTTTATAGAATAGGTACTCTCAATAAACATGTTCGACTTGTAAGTTTAAGTACAATGTTTTAACCACAATATAATATATTGCTGAAAATAAAAGCTGGTAACCATAAATGTTATTACTATCATGGAAGTTAATGTTTAGTAGCTCCATAAGGATTTTTACCTCTTGTTGCTTATTCTATATTGCTGATATTTTAAGGAAGTAGGTAATATATATAGACTTCTTAAGAATATCTGAGGTATTTCTATAGAACAAAGTTGATTACAAATTCCATAAGCTCTTTTAATAATTGGAATTAAATGCACTAATTTCTTATTTATCGGACAGAGGCATGAGAACCAAATAACAGAAGTTATCAATACGTGTTTTTAGCCTGCAGTCATTCTGAGCTGCTGCTGCTAAGTCACTTCAGTAGTGTCCGACACTGTGCAACCCCATAGATGGCAGTCCACCAGGCTCCCCCATCCCTGGGATTCTCCAGGCAAGAACACTGGAGTGGGTTGCCATTTCCTTCTCCAATGCAGGAAAGTGAAAAGTGAAAGTGAAGTCACTCAGTTGTGTCCGACTCTCAGCGACTCCATGGATTGCAGCCTACCAGGCTCCTCCATCCATGGGATTTTCCAGGCAAGAGTACTGGAGTGGGGTGCCATTGCCTTCTCCATCATTCTGAGCATCTTGGTTGATTCTGAGTTGTCTTGTAAAATCTTTATATATCATATTGTAAACTACTTTCAATCTTTGAAATTAGACAAAATGTATTTAGTTAACAAACTTTTGGATGAAAGCTAGGTAGAATAAAAGAAGAATACAAAATATTTAAATTGGCATCAAGGTGGAAGAAGATTATCTTGACTCTAGCAATATTAAATTTAGCAGGAATAAAAAAAAAGAAATATGCTCAATTTGAATTCATACTCTTGAGGAAAATATACTTTAAAGGGGAAAAGACTCTTTGTATTAATAAAAATTTTGTATGAGCTATTGACAATAGAATTATCAGAAATGACGGTGGCCTGAACACAACTAAGAATTTTGAAATATAAAATATCTAGAGGAGCACAAACACACTGGGAGGAATTTTAATGGGACATGAAGAATGGTTGAACTAATGGCACACTTGGTTCACAGAAAAAATTAAGAGGCAATGTCATATTCTAGGCATAGTTTTAAGGCAGTATAATATAAAATGAAAATTCATGTAGTTCTGCAACTCAAGAGGTCAGAACAAGCACCACAAAATGCAAGCGGGGGAATTCAGCTTAATAAAATGAAGACTGGAACACTATTTTTGCTGGTCCAACAGTGAAAATGGGCCTCCAATAAGGTTGTCCTTTCTCAGGTAGCTTGGTGATAAAAGTCCTTTCTGCATCTAAAATGGGCCAAACAAAACCTCCTAGGTCATTCCAAGACTGCATTCCCATCAGTCACAGATTTACAGTAAAAAAGGATGCATAGACAGCAATGCAATTTTCAGTGCAAAATTGTGTTTAGAAATATTTCAATAGAGCAATATGATCCTTGAAGCTTTAGACGAAAAGATTTGAACTTTGAAAGATCAGAGTCCATAATGAATAGGGTCTTTCACTAACTAGATTACAGTTGGGAAATCTCATTATTTGATTGTGTGTACGAGTGTGGAGACAAGCTCCTGAGTGGAAATATGCCTCTGCCCAAGTATAGACAGCACATGAAAATGTGACAGCTTATACAGCTTATCACAATGTGTGCATGAGGGTTAAAATACTGGCATGAAACCTGAAACGAAATAAAATGATAATTTCCTTCAATTAATAACTGGAATTCTGTGATGTAATACTCACTGGCAAGTGAGACATCATTAATTTATAAATAATATCAGTAAAAAGTAAGTTTTAATGCTACATTTTATGTTACAATAGAAAAGCAGAGTATCGATTTAAAGGCAAGCATTTCCTTGTTTAAGTTAGGATGTTTGCAAAGAGTTAACATACCCTTCTCACTTCGTATTCCAAATTACTTTTGAAAGTAATATCCATACTGTACCTTGAAGGAAGGCCTAAGCAGTAAACTTTAACGGCTGCCTGAGTTGGCAATCATTTCATAGAGACAAGACACTGTACTGAAAATTGCCCTATAAATAAGATCCCTTACAGAAAAATTAAAATGGAATTCATATTATTGATGTTCACTAGCAGCCATAAGAAACACAAGGGAACCAGGAAGTGGCACTTGTTTCAAATCGCTCTCAGAGGCACCTGAAGGACACTTTCAAAGTCAGCTTTGATCAATGGTGATGAGTAGTTTGTCCAGCATTTGGAGTGGGTTGTAATGTATTTGGAAACCTTGAGGAATTTGCCTACCGAATAGAAATGATTCAGACATTAGCTTCCCATAGCAATTTTTTCTCTGCACCGGCCATTAATTCAATAGTACCCAGATTTCCTGCAGAGTCAAGTCTCTTTTCCCTCCTTTCCAGTCCTCTGCCTCCTCACCCTTGCTCCCATTTGTTTGTTTTTTTTTCATCCTAGTTCACTTTCAGACCATATATTCCCTGAGTTTTCTGGATTTTGGATTGAAGAAGAGAGACCTACAACCCTGTTGTTACTTCTAGTTATATAACCCTCTTTGCTAGATGTCTATTTTGATGTGAGATTTGAGACGTAAAACCACAATCTCTAGATTGTACTTGTCTCAATAAGTCAAGAATGTTTGTTACAATGTCCAGTATTATAGTATATTAAGCTGTCCACACTGAAAGGGAAATATTCATGTAAAAAGGTAAACGTTTGACCTATAAATCCAAGCACACAGAGAAAATGAAGGGGTGAACCAGAAGGTGAGACCAAGGACAGGAAAGTGACAGCAAGAGTTAGACTGAGAGAGATATAAAAAGAGCAGAAAATAAATTGGAAAGACAAAGCAATTGAAAAAGATAAGAATGCTAGAAATGTACCTACCTACAAGAAAATTTGTCTTCTGTGCCAGATATCAAATTTATGTAGGGACTATGCATACTGAATTATAAATAGAAACATAGAGAATAAACATGTTAATAGAAATTCATTTTGATTATTTTAGTAGAACTGAAAAATGTTTCCCTTTCCTATAAAAAGATAATCACTAGAAAATGAAAATTAATGTGAAATAGAACAAAGACTACAGATATTAGAGTTCAACCCAATTCTACCTTTTATGAATGCTTGGTCCTCTGAAAAAGGCTCAGCATTTGTTCCTTTATCTGTGAAAATATAATTCCAGGGTAAATGTATAAATTACAGATATTATGTATAAATTACCCAGTGCAATGCCTGTATATGATAATTCTCAAAACCAATTATTATAATATTAAAAATATGGTATTAATTTCAATACATGATATTTTTGTGACTCTAATTTTAAAAGGTAGGAAATATGAGTTAATATATAATAGATTGAGTTTATGGCAGAAATGTAGTCCAATATTGAATCTAGATTTTTTAGCTATGTGATTTTTGACAAGATACATAATTCTTCTGGGATGCAGATGGTTTGTCTACACAATAAAAATGTTAGTATTGTCAATGAATGTTAGTATAAATTAATACCAACAGAATGACAGAATGCAGAATATAGAATGCTACAACTAGCTGATTCTAAAGCAAAAACACCCAAGTTTGCAGTTATCTGAATAATCTATAAATTTTCTTCTCCTCCTAAAAAATCACGAGTCCAATGCTATAACAAATAAAATTTAGTATCAATAATCATAAAGATCACTAAGTACAGGTTATGAAAGTATGTAGTTACATACTTTAAGACAAAAATTACATTAGACCAGCAACAATGTTTCACAATCTAATTCTTTCTAGGTACATTTGATTCTGCATTTAGATGGGTGGATTTGGTAAAAGTCTTGTTAACTGCTAAGTTCTTATGTGTATATGCATGTGAGTGTGTGTGTATGTTTGTGTGTACAGGTTCTGAGCTGTTGACTTACTATGGCAATATGTCTTACAAGTAAATATATATTCAACATATAAAAATATTAAGCAAACTCTGGCCAATGTATGTCAGTTGATTCTACATAAAGATAAGTGAAAGTGTCGAAATGTCTTTGTTGGGTAAACATGAAAAGTAGCAGAAAAGTTATAACTATTAATGGAATAAATTAATCTTTGGTAAATTTTTGAGATATGTGAAACTGAAAAGCTAGATTGAAAGAGGAAACCAATGTAACAATTAAGGGATGGAGGATGAGAAAAATGCCTTTTTCCCTTTTCCCAACAAGTAAATTTGCAGTCCTAACAACATTAATCCTTTTGAGTGTTTCTGAAAGAAGTAATCCCCCGTAAACCTACTAGCTTCTTTTTTTAAAGAAGTTTCTAACATTTGTTCTTTTAATTATGAGGTTAATCTTTTTGCTCACATTTAGTTATAGTGTAGTATAGTATGAAGACTATAAAATCTTTGCAGTTTGGTCACTGTATTCCAATAAGAAGTTTTCCACTTAAAGGACCTCTCATGTGTTTAATTGTATTAGCTTACTTCAAGTTGAAAATTGTGGGAGTAATTTTTATTCTATGACAAAACCCCCCAAAGGACCATTTTACCACCAAGAAACACTTAATAATTATCTGAAGTCAACATTAATGTAAAACAGAATTCATCTGCTCTAAGTGGACTAATGATGTTGTTTTTTGGATTACTACCAGATAAAGAATATGGATCTATTGGATTTGGATTGAAAGAACTGAAGGAAAAGCTTAAAACTAAGCTTAACTCTGTGTGTGTGTGTGTGTGTGTGCATGCGTGCGTGCATGTGTGTGTTACACAGACTTTGTCCTTGTAGGAGATTTCCAATGGAAGTAATGCCATTTGGGTATAGCTTCAAGTACCCTGTTTAGTCTTGCATAGTTTTAGGGATTTCGAATTATAGCCTACATCTGAGTCACTGATGTATTGTCCGGAAAATTAATCCATTCCCAGGAAAATTCCAAGATTATTTGCAAAATTATCTTCATTCTTGAGGAAAAAAATCAGTCCTATGTCTTCACTATACACGTGAGCAGAGTTTGTATGCAAAGAAATGTAGTGTTCCTGGTGAAAAGAAGTTTAAAAATGCAGATTTAGATGGAGCCCTGACACTGAGCTGGACAATAAAAAAGGTTGAGTACTGAAGAATTGATGCCTTTGAACTGTGGTAGTGAAGACTCTTGAGAGTCCCTTGGACTGCAAGGAGATCAAACTAGTCAATCCTAAAGGAAATCAGTCCTGAATATTCATTGGAAGGACTGATGCTAAAGCTCCAGTACTTTGGCCACCTGATGCGAAGAGCTGACTCACTGAAAAAGATGCTTAGGCTGGGAAAAACTGAAGACAGGAAGAGAAGGGGACGACAGAGGATGAGATGGTTGGATAGCATCACTGACTCAGTGGACATGAGTTTGAGCAAACTCCAGGAAAAGAAGGACAGGGAAGCCTGGCCTGCTGCAATCCATGAGATCACAAAGAGTTGGACATGACTGAGTAACTTAAAAACAACTGACACTGTCAACAAATCCTTGAAGTGAGGGGAAGAAAGTGTGTTTAGGAGAATGTAAGAATTTCCTGTGCTAAGCCACAGAATTTCACAGTGCATTCTCCAGTAGCCCTATGCTAAGTATTGACACAAAATGGTACTTGGATAAGAATTATGTGATCAAATACACTTAGAAAACATTTAATTTAAAGCACTCAGATTTTTTACTGAAGGACTTCCAAGAGACTACATACCAATATCTATCTATTCTGCATTTTCAGAAGAATGTTAAAGAAATTAGAATTTTCCAATCTTACTTAAGCAAAATAATAATTTTAAAAGAGGATCTTTTTTATATTGTTATAAAATTTGGAAAATAGATTGGTTAAAATAAGGACACTGCAGTTCAGAATGATGAAACCTGAGACTGAAGATACAAGTAGTGATGAACTTATGAAGGTTCTCAATTATCACAAGAAATTTGGGTTATAACCTCTTGACAATTTCATCAAGTAGAAATGGGCTTGGTGGTGGTTTACTCACTAAGTCGTATCCAACTCTTGCAACTCTTGAGTTGCAACTCTTGCAACGGACTGTTGTCCCACCACCACCACCAAATTACATTATCTAATACACATGATATTTCTTCTCTCTCTCTCTCTCCATATATATATATATATATATATATATATATATATATATATAGT
The DNA here is from genome assembly GCF_002263795.3 of Bos taurus. NCBI lineage: Eukaryota > Metazoa > Chordata > Mammalia > Artiodactyla > Bovidae > Bos > Bos taurus. Next base: position 44,487,473 of record NC_037347.1, read on the forward strand.
TGATGTTTTTAATGTTCTTTTTGGTAACTCTTTAGCCAAACCCACCAGCTTATGTTCTCTCTTTGAACGTTATTATAGGCAACAATATTATCAAATTTCCATTACTACATAACAGCAATGATAAATTTCAACTTTCTTCATATTGTTTTATTTACATGATTCCAGCTCAGATTCACTGGAATGGAAACATAATAATAATATTACTTCTAGGAGTTTCACTTTATTGAGGGGTCACATTTGAACAAAAAGAGTTATTTGATGCCTTTTGGAAGCATGGATACTATGTAGGAAAGGTGGGCAGGGTTGAAGCCAACAGAAGACTTCATTTTCTGGAAGACAATATAAAGAAAAAAACAGATAAATTTGAAGCAGCTAAAAGGAAACCTAAAAAAACTCTTCCAACAAACTTTTCATATTTTAGAGTATTACTTCCTTTTAAACTTGGCGTTTTAAAACCAAGATACAGACTCATCACTGAGTTCTTGCTGCTGCTATAATTTTATCATTATCATCTTTTATAAATATAAATTGGGAATAGCAACATATGTGGCTTCTATTAAATGTGTAAAAATGCAAAAGGAATATTCTAATAATGCTTAAAATGGAAAAAATGAAGACATTTAACAATATAAATAGGCTTCTTCCAGAAAGTTTTAAAAAGGTTATGGAATCTGAAAAAAAATTATAATATTGAGAACATGTGAGATGAGATATCTCTTTAAAATGTTTTCTTTTAAAATATGTGTAGTTTGTTTAAACATTTAAATAAACTTGTTTGACTGAAATTCAATGTGCATGTTCATAAATATCACAATATTGAACAGTTAGAAATGCAAAGGAATGATTAGAAAATTGTGGATATATTATTTGAAACTGTTATTTGGGACATTTTCATTAAAATCATTTAAATAAAATATAGCATTTAACTTCCTCCTTATTCTCAGGCTTTATCTCTAACATGTAAGCACTTGAAAGAATGAATCTAATGAATTCATTGTAACTAGCACGGTTATTTTCTGAATAATTTTGCTACCAGTAAACATAAAGGGGATTATTGATCTAATATTATACAGATTTAACTCAGAAAAGACTTTATGTCTTTTTAAATGCTTGTTTCTAGGATTTCTATGGTGCATATTGGATGAGTGATGCTTATTTTCTAGCTTATCATTTTTTAAATGATATAATTATTCAGTTTTTCTCTGTGTAGCACTTTCATCCTGTATATCACCGCCATTACCATCAGTTAAACAGATATCATTTTCTTCAGATGTATGCACAATGTTTGAATTTGTGATAGATTGTTTTCACTGATTTTAAATTTATAGTGTAGTTTTCATGCATTTTCCTTCACAGACTCTTTAAAATGACAAGTAAACTTGCAAGCATTAGCTGTAGAAAGTATCCTTTAAGATTTATTTTATTTTTAGAGTTCATTCTTGTACTTGACAAAATTCTGTTTAGATGAGTGCCCTTGAAAGAAATTAAGGCAAGGATAAGTGACATTACAGAAGTACACACAGACGTTATATATACTGATACTTCATAATTTGTTCTAAATGGAGTTTTTTTCAATGTTTCTTAGAGTCATTAACTGAGTCTTCATGGAAGCTGTGTATGCCAAATCTGTGGTGAAGATTCTTATGTTCTTTTGTGAGTAGGACATCTTTCAATGGTATGTAATAGCATCTGTGATCTTCAAAGAAAGGAACTAAAACATTAATTATTTTGATTAATTATATGAGCTATGAATTATTACTGTTTTCAATATTGTATTTTTTCCATCCCATGTCTATGTTTGATACATAGGATTGTTCTTACAAGTTGCTAAATTATGTGTATATTCTAGATTTCAGAAATTTAAGAAACATAGACATGGGATGGAAAAAATACAATATTGAAAACAGTACCATTACATACCATCCATTGGCAGGGATCCAACGACCTCGACTGGCCTCTGTAATTCAGCTGTACTGGGGTGGCTATACTTCATTATCTCCAAGTCTTTTCTATAGGATCAATGAGCTAGTTTGAAAATGTTCTTTTCACAGTGATAGCAAAGGTGTGAGAGAACTGACAAAATACACGACCTATTATGCCTTGGTTCAGAAGTAGCAAGTTATCACTTTCATCTTATTCAAACATCCCAAGCAAGTCACATATGGCAAAACCCAAATTCAAAGGGTGAGAAAATATCCACTCCCTCATCCATCCACATGTGCCTCTTTAGTGAAAGGAAATGAAGTCATGTATCAGTGGCCATGTACCCAGGAGGGATGAGCAATGAGGTCAACCTGTGATCAACCTCAGGGTTAGCCTCTGGCAATCTGTGCCATAAATATTTTAAGACATTTGTGTTTTTATATAAAGAAAAATGTACTTCACATGGAATAAATGAGCTCTCTTACAAAAGAACTGATTTACTAATCATTAACATTTTGATGAAATGAATTAAATTGATGAATTAAATTTGGTGAATTAAATTGATAATTTCAGGAATTTGATAAGAAGAGTTTTAGTATTTGTTTTATAGTTGAACAATTTTAACTGGGCATGATTTGCATGAATTCCAATGTTAAGCCTAATATTTTATAATAATTTTCAGAGATTTATAATGTGTTTAAGCAAGTATTACAAATTAGCAATGAAGGACTAAATTCTTAAAATAATGGTTACAATACAAATTGATTAATTCAGTATTTTTTCTCTAAATTAAAATTTAAATCTTAAATTAAAAACAAAAAGTTTTTAATCTCATTATAGGGTTTTAATAGAACTTAACATTATGTTTACATAATTTGTATTAAGACTTTATTAAACCAAGTAAGTAGGTGCTATCTATACACTCTATGTCAAAACGTTTCAGGATCTTAGGAACTTAACTCATTTTAACTCTGCTTGGATATGATATTGTGTATCAATATGACCAGGGTAACCAACAATTTTGATCCTTATTCCAAACAAAATAAAGTAAAATAAGCTATATTGAAATTCTCTGGGTTGGATTATAGATAAACCTATATGGCCTGAGGGAAAATGCTACCTCTTATTCATTTTGCATATCATTTTTTCATATCTGATACTTCCCATATGTAAGCAATTTCCAATTATTCATATTCAGAAGTAGTACTGTTTTCAAAATCACAGAGTACAGTATCTTCTGGAGTTATTTTGTTACTGCTGTCTCAATGGCACACCTTGCAAAGCTGTCATTTAATACACTTGAAATAGGACAAGCTATCTCAGCAAGGCCTTTGGATATTATTAAAGAATACTGCTATCCAGAGCATCTCTTTAATTTTTTTTATTTGCACTTTTGAGTCAAGAGTAGAATCACTAGCTTAAGACAGTCAGTGGTGAACTACTTTTTATGCTGCAACTTTGCTCTGAGAATGACTCAAGGCAGCACTACTTGAAACACACTTTGATTTGCTTCAGTGAATGAGAGGAAATGTCAAGGAATTGCTCCACCACTAGCAGGCCACCCAAAAATATGTTTAGCTTGGATTCAAGTTTTTCAGTACTCACACAAACTCTAAATAACATGCACAAAGAAAACAAAGCTCTGGGGACGAATGCATGCTACAGAAAGGCTTAATGACCTCTCAACAGACTCTTAAAAACACAGATGCGTGAGCTGTGATTTAGACTCAAACCATATGAAGAGCAAAAATAATATCAAAGGGAGATTTAGAACATGCATATCCCCAAGGGTTAGTGATCCAATTACTATCAGAACTATGTGGAAAGAGACTTTCACTTATCTCTAGACAGTATAATTTGAAGTGCCCATTTCAGTTCCCTTCATCACACTTATAATATTTCAGAAGCACTGCCTTGTTTACGAGCTCTCATGTGATGACATGCAGGATAATATAAAAAGGTTGAAAACATAAAAATACAATGCAGTATATTCACTAAAGCTGAAAGACAAAACAAAGCAACACAAAAAAAGGCTTCTTCTATTAATTTTTCTCTTGCACATATCCTTATTCTTGTCCATATTTATAGTAGGCAGGTTATCCTAAGTTACAGTGTGTGTGGCATGTAATATACATCACTGTTACCACCTCCACTTTTTGGATGCTATTGCCTCTGTTAGCTGGGTGGAACAGGAAAGGACATTGGTGTGAAAGGTGACACACAATAAGAACAAACTCTCACAATATGAATGGGTATCTTCCATATCTCTTCAATGAATATAAATGAAAATTCAATAAAACTGTAAAGAAAGGTTCAAACTGGTTCCAACATAAAACACTGATGCATATTCACAGAACTGTTTACATAAATCTTTCTTTCCTTAATAATTTCTATATCACAGATTAATTCCCTCTGCTCAAAAGTGAATTAGTCTTAGAATGTTAGACGTCAAGGCCCTATTGTCATGGGTTCTACACTGTTTTTCATTTGGAATGGCGGGACTATTACCAGGTATGCTGTGTGATCCTGTTTCTGGCATTGGCTACCTTACCTGATGGAGTGTACTGAGTACCAATGGCCTATATGGAGAAGGGTAAATAGGGTTTAGTAATCTCATAGGAAAGAGGAGATACATTTGCAACAAATCAAATATAACACCATAATGCTTTAGTTTCTTCAAGTAAACTATTTCCTACTAAGGTAAAATTCAAATGAAGAAACCTTATTAACATTTCCCAAAATGACTTGCTTTCCTTGCTTTCCTTGCTTTCCCAAAATGACTTCCTTCTTCAGTTCTATGTACACTAAAAGCATACCATAGTCTGGAGTAGGAAGAAGTGGTTTAAGGAGAAAAAAAACTTTGTGAAATAACTTTTAAGCAGATTTCCAAAAGATGGCTAAAAGTCATGTTGAAATGATAGGAAAACAGAGTTAAGTGATCATTCCAGTCAGATGAGCTAACAAGAGCAATGAGGTCTTCTTTTCTCTTTAAGACACTTCCTAAACTGATGCTAATATTGTAGATTTCATCTCACATTTACCTAAAATTTTATTTTTAACCCTTTTCTTCTCTTATTCTACTTTCTCTCTGAACAAGTATTTCCACTGTAGAATCACACAAACACACACACACATTCTATATATTGGTCATATAGCATTTTCTCTTTGAATTCTCATAGTTAACTAAAACACAACATACAGACTGATAATACTAATTATAATTCTTCAGAACCTCCACTCTATATACCTTCTTTCATATATTTATATTAGTGAGTGATTTGTTCAGTCCTATATTTGCAAGTAGTTCCCAATTTCTTTAAATTTCTCCTTCTAAATATAGTTTGAATTAGCACACATTCGTTCCATCTGTTCTATAAAAACCAAGGATATAACTTGGATTACTACCTTCACCTTATAACACGCATCATCATAAAATTTCAATTTATTTCCCAATCAAAGTGACTTTTATGATGAATTATAATAGCGTTTAATGCTATGTCTTTAAGTGAAAAAAAAAGAGAGCAGCATCCACTATCTTACATGTTACAATTCTCTAGATAGAAAGAGACACAGTCCTTGATCATTGGGAGAAATCAACTTAAAGAAAATTATAGGTGCCATTTTCACCTACTGCTGTTGCTGCTGCTAAGTTGCTTTCAGTTTAGTTCAGTTCAGTCACTCAGTCGTGTCCGACTCTTTGAGACACCATGAATCGCAGCATGCCAGGCGTCTCTGTCCATCACCAACTCCCGGAGTTCACTCAGACTCACGTCCATCCAGTCAGTGATGCCATCCAGCCATCTCATCCTCTGTTGTCCCCTTCTCCTCCTGCCCCAATCCCTCCCAGCATCAGAGTCTTTTCAATGAGTCAACTCTTCGCATGAGGTGGCCAAAGTACTGGAGTTTCAGCTTTAGCATCATTCGTTCCAAAGAAATCCCAGGACTGATCTCCTTCAGTGTGGACTGGTTAGATCTCCATGCAGTCCAAGTGACTGTCAAGAGTCTTCTCCAACACCACAGTTTAAAAGCATCAATTCTTCAGTGCTTAGCTTTCTTCACAGTTCAACTCTCACATCCATACATGACCACTGGAAAAACCATAGCCTTGACTAGATGAAACTTTGTTGGCAAAGTAACGTCTCTGCTTTTCAATATGCTACCTAGGTTGGTCATAACTTTCCTTCCAAGGAGTAAGCGTCTTTTAATTTCATGGCTGCAGTCACCATCTGCAGTCATTTTGGAGCCCCGAAAAATAAAGTCTGACACTGTTTCCCCATCTATTTCCCACGAAGTGATGGGACCAGATGCCATGATCTTCGTTTTCTGAATGTTGAGTTTTAAGCCAACTTTTTCACTCTGCACTTTCACTTTCATCAAGAGGCTTTTTAGTTCGTCTTCACTTTCTGACATAAGGATGGTGTCATCTGCATATCTGAGGTTATTGATATTTCTCCCAGCAATCTTGATTCCAGTTTGTGTTTCTTCCAGTCCAGCGCTTATCATGATGTACTCTGCATATAAGTTATATAAGCGGGGTAACAATATACAGCATTGACGTACTCCTTTTCCTATTTGGAACCAGTCTGTTGTTCCATGTCCAGTTCTAACTGTTGCTTCCTGACCTGCATATAAATTTCTCAGGAGGCAGGTCAGGTGGTCTGGTATTCCCATCTCTTTCAGAATTTTCCACAGTTTATTGTGATCCACACAGTCAAAGGCTGTGGGATAGTCAATAAAGCAAAAGTACAGGTTTTTCTGGAACTCTCTTGCTTTTTCCATGATCCAGCAGATGTTGGCAATTTGGTCTCTGGTTCCTCTGCCTTTTCTAAAACCAGCTTGAACATCTGGAAGTTCATGGTTCACATATTGCTGAAGCCTAGCTTGGAGAATTTTGAGCATTACTTTACTAGCGTGTGAGATGACTGCAATTGTGCGGTAGTTTGAGCATTCTTTGGCATTGCCTTTCTTTGGGATTGGAATGAAAACTGACCTTTCCCAGTCCTGTGGCCACTGCTGAGTTTTCCAAATTTGCTGGCATATTGAGTGCAGCACTTTCACAGCATCATCTTTCAGGATTTGAAATAGCTCGACTGGAATTCCATCACCTCCACTAGCTTTGTTCGTAGTGATGCTTTCTAAAGCCCACTTGACTTCACATTCCAGGATGTCTGGCTCTAGGTCAGTGATCAAGCCATTGTGATTATCTGGGTCATGAAGATCTTTTTTGTACAGTTCTTCTGTGTACTCTTGCCACCTCTTCTTAATACTTTCTTCTTCTGTTAGGTCCATATCATTTCTGTCCTTTATTGAGCCCATCTTTGCATGAAATGTTCCCTTGGTATCTCTAATTTTCTTGAAGAGATCTCTAGTCTTTCCCATTCTGTTGCTTTCTTCTATTTCTTTGCATTGATTCCTGAGGAAGGCTTTCTTATCTCTTTTGCTATTCTTTGGAACTCTGCATTCAGATGCTTATATCTTTCCTTTTCTCCTTTGCTTTTCACTTCTCTTCTTTTCACAGTATTTGTAAGTCCTCCGCAGACAGCCATTTTGCTTTTTTGCATTTCTTTTCCATGGGGATGGTCTTGATCCCTGTTTCCTGTCCAGTGTCACGAACCTCAGTCCACAGTTCATCAGACATGTCCAACTCTGTGCGACCCTATAGATGGCAGCCCACCAGGCTACCCCATCCCTGGAATTCTCCAGGCAAGAACACTGGAGTGGGTTTCCATTTCCTTTTCCAATGCATGAAAGTGAAAAGGGAAAGTTACGTCACTCAGCCATGTCTGACTCTAGCGACCCCGTGGACTGCAGCCCACCAGGCTCCTCCATCCATGGGATTTTCCAGGCAAGAGTACTGGAATGGGGTGCCATTGCCTTCTCCAATTTTCACTTACTATTTCTCTATTCCAAACTCTTGAGTTTTGAAAACAAATTTTTCTCTTTCTCCTGAATGTGGAAAATGGTGATAGGCCACAAGTAGCCTCATCTACTCCCTCTCTTTCTACCAAATTGTGTTTCTCTAATTGCTAATGTTCTTCTCTCTGATTCTCCCTTTATTATTATTCTATTTTCTGTAACAGATAAATGAAAAATCCAATACAGTCCTAAATCTTTTTGCTTTATTTGGATGATTGTGCATAAATCAAGAAAGTAAACTCTATTTTACAGCTCTCTAATCTTCAATACATTGTACCTAACATCACCAGGAAGAGGATCAAGAAAGAGGAAACACACAAGTAAAGATTTAATGGACCAGGTCTATGGCCTTACACTTCACTTCTCTTCATAATCTCTTGGCCAAAACCCAGTGATGTGGCCATGCCTAACTGCAAAAGAGACTGAGAAATATATTCTAACTGTTAACAGGAAACATATTGGTGCAGGATTCGTCTTAGTGGGTGGAGATTTGAAAGTAGTGAGACATTACTTTGCTAACAAAGGTCCGTCTAGTCAAGGCTATGGTTTTTCCAGTGGTTATGTATGGATATGAGAGTTGGACTGTGAAGAAGGCTGAGCGCCGAAGAATTGATGCTTTTGAAACTGTGGTGTTGGAGAAGACTCTTGAGCCTCCCTTGAACTGCAAGGAGATCCAACCAGTCCATTCTGAAGGAGCTCAGCCCTGGGATTTCTTTGGAAGGAATGATGCTAAAGCTGAAACTCCAGTACTTTGGCCACCTCATGTGAAGAGTTGATTCATTGGAAAAGACTCTGATGCTGGGAGGGATTGGGGCAGGAGGAGAAGGGGACGACAGAGGATGAGATGGCTGGACTTGAGTTTGAGTGAACTCCGGGAAATGGTGATGGACAGGGAGGCCTGGCGTACTGCAGTTCATGGGGTGGCAAAGAGTCGGACACGACTGAGTGACTGAACTGAACTGAACTGAACTGAAGCTCTTCTACCTTGAATTGGATGAGAAAACCCAACTCATTGAACAAGGGGTAAGGAAATACTTTGGATTCATATGCAAATTATCAATAGTTATTACATATTAAGTGGGTTGCCATTTTCTCCTCCAGGGGATCTTTCCAACCCAGGGATCGAACCTTGGTCTCCTGCACTCTAGGCAGATTCTTTACCCACTGAGCTACCAGGGAGGTCCTAACAATAAAGCTGATAATATTCCTCCCTATGCTTCTGAATTATTTTAGAACTTCTCTGCCTTCAGTATGTATGTAAATGCTGTAAATGATCAATAAACTTTGTTTATTCTGGTTTATTTTTCTCCAAACTCAGTTTTGTAAACACTTCTTATTCAACTTTACTGTATAAGTGTGCTTCCTCAAAAGTCATTCCTGCCACAGCCACCAGGATAATTTTTGTCTACTTTCTCCTGCAGGATTTATTCTCCATCCCCTTTCTTCCTAACAGCTGTTCATCTTTAGGTCTCTGTCCAGACATTTTTGCCTCAAGATTTACTTGATTTCTGAAACTCTTAAGTTAGATGTACCATGTGGTACAGTGGTAAAGAATCTGCCTTCCAGTGAGGAAGGAACAAGAGATGTGGGCTCTATCCCTAGGTTGGGAAGATCTCCTGGAGGAGGAGATGGCAACACACTCCATATTCTTGCCTGGGAAAATCCCCTAGACTTGGTGGGTTACAGTCCATGGGGTTGCAAAAGAGTCAGATGTGACTTAGTGACTAAACAATAACATAAGTTACTGAATCTGTTTGAGGCTTAGTTCCCATATCCATTAAATGCAGAAAGTAGTGCCTGCCTCACAGGGATTTAAGGAGAATTAAAATGAACGTATATACAATCTGGGTACCTGGTGGCTCAGTGGTAAAGAATCTGCCTGAGAAGCAGGAGATGTGGGTTTCATCTCTGGGTCAAGAAGATCCCCTGGAGAAGGAAATGGCAAACTATTCCAGTATTATTCTCTGGAAAATTCTATGGCTAAAGAAGCCTGGAAGGCTATGGTCCATGGTGTCACAAAGACTCAGATATGACTGAGTAACTGAGCATGCATACACACACACCACTTACTACTCCTAAACAACTCATTATAACATATGTCACAATGCCTTATAATATCTAATTACTTGTCTGTCCTTCTCAATAAAATTCTAAATTGCCTTCTATTGAAGTTCCAATGGCAACAAGCATAATGCCTATGTATTAGTTTCTTAGGGCAGAGGTAAAATATTAAAGATGTGTTCCCTCACAATTCTGGAGGTTAGAAGTCCAGTATCAAAGTGCTGGCAAAGTTATGCTCCTGCTAAAGTCTCTATGAAGGATCAATTCCATGCTTCTCTCCTGGTTTCTAGTGGTTACAACAATGTTGATTTCTTTGGCTTACACCAAAAAAAAAAAAAAAAAAAGCATTACTTCAATCTCTGCCTTAATATTTGCCTGGAGTTCTCTTTGTCACTGTCTTCATATGCCTTCCAATAAGGACACCAGTCACTGGATTGATGGTCCACCCTAATTCTGTGTGATCTGATTTTAATGGAAAAGTTCAAATGAGAGAAGCCAGAAGGACAGGGAAGCCTGGCATGTTGCAGTCCTTGGGGTCACAAAGAGTCGGACATGACTGAGCAACTGAACAACAACAAAAGAACATTTTTTAATGTTGATTGAATCACCTCAGTTCTTTATGGTCATCATAATAATTGGATTACTAGCAAATACTTATTTTGTTTTCTATTTGATGATTTGTATTTAACTACTTTAATATAGTTTGATATCAAAGATGATGAAGAAATAATACTATATATGTTTTACACATTATTTTCATTTCTTTTGTGAAATTGTTCATTATCTGAAAAGTAACTGAGTTGAAAACATTGTTAATTGTGAAATGGATTATAGGTTCTCCTATTAAAAGTACTATAAAAGTATCTTAATGAAAAAAAAAAAAAAACTACGATTGCTTTTGTGAAAACAACATGTAACAATTAAACATAATATTATAGTTTAAGAGACCAAATTGCTAGATCTCACAAAATGTGAGCATAGTAATAGAATCAAGTGCATATCACATTAAGATATATATTTTCAGTTTCAAATGTCATTAACAACTGAAATAGTACATTATTTAAATGAATCATAAAACCATTGTGAAACCCCTGGAAAATGTCTCAAGCCCAGAAACTGTTTACTTATTCTTTGGAAACTCCAACCTAGCTGATTTTATTCCCTAGAGACCATATCCAACTTTGATCTTATCTATGAATTTTCCTCCTTCTTGTCCCCAGCTGAAAATCTTATACTACACATTTAATTTTCTATAGAACCTCTAAAGTGCTCTCTGACCTTCCATAATCCAGAGTACTCAAGAACCCTACATAAGCCACTCTGCCACAGCAAGGATAAGAGTATTTCCTTGCCTGATTTGTTTTGTGTGCTACAACAACTTGTATGTAGACTAGTCATGCTTTGGCCTCTAAATTGAATAAAATTCAATATGACAGATACACAATTTGAGACTTTTTTTTTTTGCAAATTGACAATTCCCAAATGAAATTCCAGTGACAATAGGTAGGAATGGTCAACATTTAAAAATTTAAGAGTAAGAATCAAATTTCAGTGACTCTCAGGGAAATTTAACTATAAAGATATGTTCCATGTAATACAATATTATCAGGAGATGTAGACTAGAAAAAAAAAGGACTATGTTCTTCCTTACTATAAAATAAACAGCTCAGTGTTTATTAAGAGCAGAAGAAAAGATTCAGAAAATGAGTAACTTTGGTTATTTCACTAGTACTATGAAAAGAAGAATAGAAGTATAACCACAGTAAAAACAAGGAGTTATAATGGAGACATATAAATCATATTCAATTCTAGCACTGTTCAGGGTGTACATTAGTAAATATGAAAAGAGATAGGCAAACAGGACTGGAGATACATTTAATGGGTTCCAATAAGATGAGGAAGAAAACATTTAAAACAGAATTTAGACAATAAGGATAATCTATTATAGCCATAAATGAACTACCCTAAGTCCAGGAAAGCAATTTAAAATTATAAATGGATATTTTATCTATGAGACACAAGAAAATGATAACCAAAATTAAGAAGATAGTTCAAGAAGGTCTTCATCGATGGTCTGTTACAAGGATTAGAAGTTAAACACAAACATATTTGTATTTAGGCCTGCATAGTTGTAATAGTTAAATTCATTTATTTTTAAAATGTTAATTACTAAGAATGTATGGCTTATTTCATAAAATAAATTCAATTTTTCTCCTCTAATCCCCAGTTGTTCATATGAAACTCCGGGTTTGCAGATTTTTTGAAGCATTGCCTAAAGCAACTGACATTTGGAAACAAGAATCTATTTTGGCTACTTGCTGGTTATACTAGTTAAAGAGAATGCTTTAAAAGATTCACTATGGTGCAGTTCTCACAATTACACTGTAACGTCTTCAAATAAGATTTCATCACTGAAAAGTAACTTTGTCATAAATAGACAATGATAATCTCCCACATTACACATATTTAATGTTGACTTTTCTTCAAGATAAGAAAATAATCTGGACCATATTTTTAAACTTTAGACATAAACCTCTAGATGATCATAATTATTCTGAAGATTAAGTGTTTTGTTCTGGGCTCTGTCTTGGGGAGGTTTAAGAAACTAAAAATGATTTTTTAAAAATATATATTCAGAGGTCAAGAGAGAGAATGAGTTCTGCTATTTTCTTTATTCATCTTCTTTATCCTGATCCTCTTATTATCCTTTGAAGACTGACTGACTCTGAATCTAGGCAGGTGTTTTATAAGAACAGTTGTACTTCAGTGTTTTTATAAAAAAATACCATGGTTTAGTTTATCCATGTGAGGTTCAGATAAGAAGTTCTATCCCAGAGTTTCCTATGAGATAGCAGTCAAGCAGCTGTTGTAGCCAAAGCAACTTAGGGATGCTGGACTGTCATCTCATACATTAGTGTTGTCTCAGGTAGAAGGAGTTGATTTACCAAGTTTAAACCTTGTCCTGGGAAATTCCCTCCTCCAAAAACTAGTCATTTGGATACAAATTCCCAGATCTCTCGCCTTAACTGGGGAAATATCTGAAAGCCCACACCAGCTTCAGATACCCTATGGGGCTGATTTCTGTGATTTCTGCTGCAGTTTCATTGCAGATAAAATTTTATCTCTACCCAGTTCTACAGCCTCATTCTTTCACATGTTTTCTCCCAATAAGTCTCTGCATGTAAATCTTCAGTTCAAGATCTGTGTCTAGAGTACTCAACCTAAATTAAGTTTAAAATGAAAACAACTAGAATGTCCATTGAAAAAAAAGGAGGGGTCAGATTTTCACGTTAGACTCCCATGAAATATTTAGAACTCTTACCCAGTCTCAAGCTTTATAATCATTCCAAGAACATGAATAATCAAAATGTATAGGCATAGAAGATAGTTATCCAGGATTCCTTGCAAGACATCCTAGGTTATTTTTTTTCTTCTAATATTGGACATACTTAGGATTTGGAATAGAATTACAGTTGAGCTATTTCAAATCCTAGAAGATGATGCTGTGAAAGGGCTGCATTCAGTATGTCAGCAAATTTGGAAAACTCAGCAGTGGCCACAGGACTAGAAAAGGTCAGTTTTCATTCCAATCCCAAAGAAAGGCAATGCCAATGAATGCTCAAATTACAGCACAATTGCATGCAACTCACATGCTAGTGAAATAATGCTCAAAATTCTCCTAGACAGGCTTCAGTGGTATGTGAACTGACTTTCAGATGCCCAAGCCAGACTTAGAAAAGGCAGAAGAAATAGAGATCAAATTGCCAACATCTGTTAGATCATCAAAAAAGCAAGAGAGTTCCAGAAAAACATCTACTTCTGTTTTATTGAATATGCCAAAGCCTTTGACTTTGTGGACCACAACAACTGTGGAAAATTCTTCAAGTAATGGGAATACCAGACCACCTGACTTGCCTCCTGAGAAATCCATATGCAGGTCAGGAAGCAACAGTTAGAACTGGACATGGAACAACAGACTGGTTCCAAATCAGGAAGGAGTAAATAAAGGCTGTATATTGTCACTCTGCTTATTTATCTTATATGCAGAATACATCATGGGAAATGCTAGGCTGGATGAAGCACAAGCTGGAATCAAGATTTCTGGGAGAAATATCAATAACCTCAAATATTTAGATGATACCACCCCTATGGCAGAAATTGAAGAACTAAAGAGCCTCTTGATGAAAGTGAAGGAGGAGAGTGGAAATATTGTATTAAAACTCAATATTCAGAAAACCAAGATCAGCATCTGGTCCCATTACTTCATGGCAAATACATGGGGAAACAGTGGAAACAGTGACAGCCTTTATTTTGGGGGGCTCTAAAATCACTGCAGATGGTGACTGCAGGCATGAAATTAAAAGATGCTTGCTCCTTGGAAGAAAAGTTATGACTAACCTAGACAGCATTTTAAAAAGCAGTGACATTATTTTGCCAACAAAGGTCCATCTAGTCAAAGTTATGGTTTTTCCAGTAGTTATGTATGGATGTGAGAGTTAGACTATAAAAAAGCTAAGTGTAGAAGAACTGATGCTTTTGAACCGTGGTGTTGGAGAAGACTCTTGAGAGTCCCCTGGATTGCAAGGAGATCAAACCAATCCATCCTAAAGGAAATTAGTCCTGAATATTAATTGGAAGGTCTGAGGCTGAAGCTGAAATTACAATACTTTGGCCACCTGATGTGAAGGACTGACTCACTGGATAAGACCTGATTCTGGGAAAGATTGAAGGCAGGCAGAGAAGCAGAAGACAGAGGATAAGATGGTTGGATGCCAACACCAAGTGGATGGAAATGAGGTTGAGCAAGCTCCATGAGCTGGTGATAGGGAAGCCTGGCTGCTGCAGTCCATTGTGTTGCAAAGAATTGGACATGACTGAGCAACTGAACTGAACTGAACCAGGATAACCCTGCATACAACTGCATCAGCAACCTAAATGAAGTTCATAAGCATATATGTGCTTTCTTAGTCACTCAGTAGTTTCTGACTCTGTGTGACCCCCTGGACTATAGCCTGCCAGACACTTCTGTCCATGGGGATTCTCCAGGCAAGAATCCTGAAGTGGGTTGACAATTCCTCCTCCAGGGGATCCTCCTAACTCAGGGATGGAACCCAGGTCTCCCACATTATGGGTGGATTCTTAACCAGCTGAGCCACCAGGGAAGCCCAAGAATATTGTAGCAGGTAGCCTATCCCTTCTCCAAAGGATCTTCCTGGCCTGGGAAATGAACCAGCATCTCCTGAATTCCAGGCAGATTCTTTATTGCCTGAGCCACCAGGGAAGCATATATGTATACATATTTGACTAAAGGGTTATGGCTAAGCATGTAATGTGTATGTGTGTGTATATATATATATATATATATGACTACATATAAGCAGGTCAGTTGATACAGATTCAGTTCATTTCAGCTCTGTCCTGTCAGTCTCTTTGTGACACCATGGACTGCAGCACACCAAGCTTCCCTGTCTATCACCAACTCCCTGAGCTTACTCAAACTCATGCCCATTGAGTCAGTTATGCTATCCAACCATCTCATCCTCTGTTGTCCCCTTCTCCTCCCCCCTTCAATCTTTCCCAGCATCAGGGTCTTTTTAAGTGAGTCAGCTCTTCACATCAGGTGGCCAAAGTATTGGAATTTCTGCTTCAGCATCAGTCCTTCCAATGAATATTCAGGACTGATTTTAGGATGGGCTGGTTGGATCTCCTTGCTGTCCAAGGGACTCTCAAGAGTCTTCTCCAACACCACAGTTCAAAAGCATCAGCTCTTCGGCTCTCACTTCTTTACTTTATACTCCAAATCTCACATCCATACATGACTACTGGAAAACCATAGCTTTGACTAGACAGACATTTTTTGGCAAAGTGATGTCTCTGTTTTGTAATACACAATCTAGGTTTTTCATAGCTTTTCTTCTAACAAGCAAGCATCTTTTAATTTCATGCAGTCACCATACACAGTGATTTTGGAGCCCCCCAAAATAAAGTTTTTCACTATTTCCATTGTTTTCCCATATATGAAGTGATGGGATCAGATGCCATGATCTTACTTTTCTGATTATTGAGATTTAAGGCAACTTCTTCTGGAGAAGGAAATGGCAACCCACTCCAGTGTTCTTGCCTGGAGAATCCCAGGGACGGGGGAGCCTGGTGGGCTCTCGTCTCTGGGGTCGTACAGAGTCGGACACGACTGAAGCGACTTAGCAGCAAGGCAACTTCTTCACTCTCTCTTTCACTTTCATCAAGAGGCTCTTTAGTTCTTCACTTTCAGCCATAAGGGTGTTGTCATCTGCATATCTGAGGTCATTAATATTTCTCCTGGAAATCTTGATTCCAGCTTGTACTTCATCTAGTCCAGCGTTTTCCATGATGTACTCTTCATATACGTTAAATAAGCAGGGTGATACTACACAGCCTTGATGTATTCCTTTCCCGATTTGGAACAAGTCTATTGTTCCATGTCTGGTTCTAACTATTGCTTCCTGACCTGCATACAGATTTCTCAGGAGGCAGGTCAGGTGGTCTGGTATTCCCATCTCTTGAAGAATTGTCCACAGTTTGTTGTGATCCACATCAAAGTTTGTGATATACTCAATAAAGCAGAAGCAGGTGTTTTTCTGGAACTCTCTTGCTTTTTCAAGGATCCAATGGATGTTGGCAATTTGATCTCTGGTTCCCCTGCCTTTTCTAAGTCTAACTTGAACATCTGCAAGTTCATGGTTCATGTACTGTTGAAGCCTGGCTTGGAGAATTTTGAGCATTACTTTACTAGCATGTGAGATGAGTACAACTGTGCGGTAGTTTGAGCATTTTTTGGTATTGTCTTTGGAATTGGAATGAAAACTGACCTTTCCCAGTCCTATGGCCACTGCTGAGTTTTCCTAATTTGCTGGCATATTGAGTGCAGCACTTTCACAGCACCATTTTTTAGGATTTGAAATAGTTCAACTGGAATTCCATCATGTCCATTAGCTTTGTTCATAGTGATGCTTCCTAAGGCCCACTTGACTTCTTACTCCATGATGTCTGGCTCTAGGTGAGTTGTCACATCATTGTGGTTAACTGGGTAATGAAGATATTTTCTGTATAGTTCTATGTATTCTTGCCACTTCTTCTTAATACCTACTGCTTCTGTTGGGTCCATACCATTTCTGTCCTTTACAGATTAGGGAAAGGAGAAACAGACTGTGTATCAACACCTGATATATAACCATCATAAATGTTGCTGAAAGTATTTCTGCAGTGTTCACATATACTGTAAAACAATGACATCTTTATCAACTTCTAGAAAATATGGATTGTAAATTGTGAAATATCATGGCTAGAATCTTTAAACAAATATATGTAGTTTTCTAATTATGAAGTCAGTAAACATTTTTTGACAAAGGATCAGACAGTAGACACTTTAAGGTTTAAGGACCAAAAGACAAAAATAAATCTTTAATGCATACCCTGTATAAGAGAAGAAACAAAAGAAAAAAAATTGGAATACAATTTTGTAATAAATATATACTAATGAGAAAAAGGGATTTCTTTTTTCTTTTTGGTTTTGTTTCATTATGATTCAAAGTTTGTGTTCCATATCATTAACATTTACAAATATCCATCTATTAATGTTAATTTGTGAGTAGATTTTACTTATTTCCTCTATGAAAATCTTTCCCCATGAGATTGATAATGCCAAACACTGGCATCAATCCACACGTATATGCTCTCAGTTGAACATATTTACAGAACTCTATTAGATTTTTCTTGATGTTTGCTTTTTGTCATATCATTACAGAGCAGGTAATCACTTTCAAGTAAAAATTATATGGACGTTCCTCCATTTTATAATTGAATGCATCTTGAAATATGGAAATTTCCTTTGAACTTTAATTGATGTCTGAATAGTGATGATAGAATGGTAGTTTGAGCTTAGAAAATATATCCAATGGAAAGTTGTATGCACATATACACTTTGCTTTTTGTTTTAACTTTTGACAACACAGTATATAAAGCAGCTTGACACTGCTTATGATTTAAGCAATATTACAGTCATCAAAAGTTATTTCAATATATTTGCTTTTCTTAAAGGACTGCTTGTCTTTGAACTAATTGAG
This sequence comes from Bos taurus, assembly GCF_002263795.3. NCBI lineage: Eukaryota > Metazoa > Chordata > Mammalia > Artiodactyla > Bovidae > Bos > Bos taurus. The sequence continues at coordinate 44,505,475 of NC_037347.1, forward strand.
AAACATGAATAAGTCTGTAGCAGAAGCTAATTTTTAAAACTATTCAGTACTTTATAATAGTGGTTAAGGGAAGTTCTTCTCCCTTAGAAAAAATTTAATATCCACCCTTAGTATGGAGTAAAATTGAAGTGATTATGTTACCATTACAAGTACATTATGGCAGGTATCTAAATCCTGGATTATTTCCAATTATTATTGGAACAAAGAATGACTATATTATTCTTAACAAGAAGAGTTTCTATTCACTGAATGGCTTTACTATATATATAATTACATGTATTCAAAAATAAGAAATTGATTTTTTTTTCAATAGTGTGATTGGTATCAAGTAGAACAACTTGTTATCTACTACACTTAAGTGATTTTATTTTGGCAATAGTATTAGAAGAAAGCAGTATTCTGAATGTACTCTTGTTTAGTTAGTTCTGCTTGGGAAAAATATTTCCATTTCTCCAGAAAGTATCAAAAGGTAGGGGGAAAAACAGTATCACCAAAGGAGCTGTAAATTATTTTTCTGTTATAGGGAAAATAGGATTAACTCCAGATGATATAATTTAAAAAACAATAATAGGATGGTTATCCCACCAGTTTAGCTAACCACTGGAGTTTTGCTGATTTTGAATTAAATTAGCATATTCAAATGAAACAACTTTGTATAATATTTTATTGTAAATATTTGATTCTAGACTTTTTGCTTTTACTTAAATTGTGCTCTCTCCTCATCTCTCCAAAATTAATCATAAATGTATAGCAAGCTAATACTAAATATATTACCATTTCATCTTTCATTATAACTACTTGATATATTTTTTCTAATTATGCTATTTTAGATTATCAATTACACATTTCCATTCTTCTTGTATTATGGCCAACCTAGACAGCATATTAAAAAGCAGAAACATTACTTTGCCAACATAAGTCCATCTAGTCAAGATTATGGTTTTTCCAGTAGTCATGTATGGACGTGAGAGTTGGACTATAAAGAAAGTTGAGTGCCGAAGAATTGATGCTTTTGAACTGTGGTGTTGGAGAAGGCTCTTTGAGAGTCCCTTGGACTGCAAGGAGATCCAGCCAGTCCATCCTAAAGGAGATCAGTCCTAGGTGTTCATTGGAAGGACTGATGTTGAAGCTGAAACTCCAATACTTTGGCCACCTGATGCGAAGAGCTGACTCATCTGAAAAGACACTGATGCTGGGAAAGATTGAGGACAGATGAGAAGAGGACGACAGAGGATGAGATGGTTGGATGGCATCACCAACTCAATGGACATGGGTTTGGGTAGACTCCGGCAGTTGGTGATGGACAGGGAGGCCTGGCGTGCTCAATTCATGGGATTGCAAAGAGTTGGATACAACTGAGCGACTGAACTGAAATGCACTGAACTGTATTATTATTACTATTCTTATTTTGTTGTGAGGGAGGTAGGTAGCTATAGGAAAATTTTGATGCAAAGAATTCATGGAACATTAATATCATCTTGACTAACAAATTTCCCCTCTTGTTTTATTTTACTTCATTTTCTCCATTTGACCCTTATTCACATTCCAATACTTCTATAAGTACTATTTTATGTACTTAATATATATTCTTAGAAATGTGTAATCCTAGAGAAAGCATATAAAATTATCCACATTGCTTAACAAAAATAGTGTTATGCTGTATGTTTCATCTTCCATTTTAGTCAAGTCTGTGTTTTAAGTGTATCTTTTCTCTGTATTTAAATAGAGTATATTGCTTCTAATTGTCCCTTAGTAAACCATCTTATATGTACATTATACTCATTCATTTTCTTGATAACTACTTAGAATGTTACAACGAATATCATATAAAGAATATACATGTGCCAGTCTCTTTGTGAGCACTTACATGATAATTAGGACTCAAATAAGTACAAGATAAGTATTTAAATCCATTCTGCAGTCATAGAATATTTGCATACTTAATTTTAATGAAAATTACCAGAATTTGTCCAGAATGGGTGAAGAAGTTTAGTCCAACATTAAATGCCAAAGTGTTCCTGTTTTCATTTATTCTCACAAACACTTGTCTGTATTTTATTTCAAAAATTTTACCAACAAAATATGTGCAAATTTAAATTTCCTTTTTTTTTTTCTTTTTTTACTGTTTTAATATTTTGAGCCTTCCCTGGTGGCTCAGACGGTAAAGTGTCTGCCCACAATGCAGGAGACCTGGGTTCAATCCCTGGGTCGGGAAGATCCCCTGGAGAAGGAAATGGCAACCCACTCCAGTATTCTTGCCTGGAAAATCCCATGGACGGAGGAGCATGGTTGGCTACTGTCCATGGGGTCACAAGAATCAGACATGACTGAGCAACTTCACTATCTATCTATCATTAAGACAGCTTCATAAATCACTGATTTAAGACTGATTTTTTTTTTTTTTTCAAATTCCATTGATACTCATAGACTAAGAAAGCATACTGGTCACAAACTAAGAGGTTTTTGCAATGTCTAATAGTGGCAAGGCAGGCTTCAGCAGTGAACCATGAACTTTCAGATGTTCAAGCTGGATTTAGAAAAGGCAGAGGAAACAAAGATCAAATTGCCAACATCCATTGGATCATTAAAAAAGCAAGAGAGTTCCAGAAAAACATCTACTTCTGCATTATCGACTACACAAAAGCCTTTGACTGTGTGGACCACAACAAACTGGAAAATTCTTCAAGTGATGGGAATACTAGACCACCTGACCTGCCTCCTAAGAAATCAGTATGCAGGTCAGGAAGCAACAGTTAGAACTGGACATGGAATAACAGACTGGTTCCAAATTGGGAAAGGAGTATATCAAGGCTGTTTATTGTCACCCTGATTATTTAACTTATATGCAGAGTACATCATGAGAAATGCTGGACTGGATGAAGCACAAACTGGAATCAAGATTGCTGGGAGAAATACCAATAACCTCAGATATGCAGATAACAACACCCTTATGGCAGAAAGTGAAGAACTAAAGAGCCTCTTGATGAAAGTGAAAGAGAAGAGTTAAAAAGTTGCCTTAAAGCTCAACAATCAGAAACCTAAGATCATGGCATCTGGTCCCATCACTTCATGGCAAATAGATGGGGAAACGATGGAAATAGTGACAGCCTTTATTTTATGTATTTATTTATTTATTTTTTGCTCAAAAGTCACTGCAGATGACCAACCTAGACAGCATATTAAAAAACAGAGACATTACTTTGCCAACAAAGGCCCATCCAGACAAAGCTATGGTTTTTCCAGTAGCCATGTATGGATGTGAGAGTTGGACTATAAAGAAAGCTGAGTGCCAAAGAATTGATGCTTTTGAACTGTGGTGTTGGAGAAAACTCTTGAGAGTCCCTTGGAATACAAGGCGATCCAACCTGTCCATTCTAAGGGAGATCAGTCCTGAATATTCATTGGACTGACTGATGTTTAAGCTGAAGTTTCAGTATTTTGGCCATCTGATGCGAAGAGCTGACTCATTTGAAAAGACCATGATGCTGTAAAAGATTAAAAGCGGGAAGAGAAGGGGACAGCAGAGGATGAGATGGCTGGATGGCATCACCGACTCGATGGACATGAGTTTGAGTAAACTCCGGGAGTTGGTGACGGACAGGGAGGCCCAGTGTGCTGCAGTCCATAGGGTCACAAAGCGTCAGATATAACTGGGTGACTGAACTGAATATTGGCAAGGGATTGCTACCTAATACACACTGAGATCTTAAAATTAATAAGAAATAACTGTGACTTCAAAAAAAGTTGAACATAGGAATTCCCTATCAGTTCAGTGGTTAGGAATTAGGACTCTCCTCTTAGTCAGGTAACTAAGATCCCATAAACAACACAGTTAGACCAAATAAAAAAGAAGTTAAATGTCAAGCAAAGATCATGTATAGGGACCTGATGGAAAGAAATCAGAATAGCTTAAAAAAAAAAAAAAAAAAACAGATGTTCCAGCTCACTGGTAGATAACAATATGCAAATTAAACCAAAAAGTAAAACCCACTTTGTTTATAGAAAGGATGGAGAAGTCCCTTCCCATTAAATTAAAAACAGAGTTAAAACATCAATTAATGGTTTTACATGTTCTTAGATATTTTGCAAAACCACTAGCTACATCTGGGAATAGTTATTCCCAAGATTTCTACTCTTGGTATAAATAATATAAAATAATGTTTCAATTTACTACTATTCAATTAAGTAATACTGAGGTGTCTGTTTTTCTCTATTATATATAAACTTACCATTTGTCTACCTTCCAATACTTTAAAGATGTTTGATAGGCTCATAGGGTCACTGATAAGTACACAGTTAATCTTCAAAGGCACTTTAATTGGAAAGTGCATATAAAAACACTGATGTGCATTTATTTACATTCTTCTGAACGTATCTTTCTATTTATTGTCATAAAATTACTCTGTTAACAGTTGGTTTCTGATTCAGCAGCTTTCTAAGTTACCATTATTATCTGTAAACTGCAACCATGGTGGTAAGATTTAGAATTTATAAAACCTGACAATAAAAGTGTTGAAATATGCTTCCAGGGAAATATTTTCATTTAGTATTAAATATAATTTTTTTTTGTTTAATTTAAAAACTAACACAGTGGGGAAAAGCTTATACATTTTGTTGCTGCTGCGGCTTTTTAGGAGAGACTAAAATACAAAACTAAAACCTGGTTTTGTATCATCCAGTTAATGTTTTGTGACATACTGAGGCAGGCACTATTATGCATTACCAAACTCTTTCTTTTTTTTTAATTAATTAATTTATTTTAACTGGAGCCTAATTACTTTGCAATATTGTGGTGGGGTTTTTTTGCCATACATTGACATGAACCAGCCTCAAGTGCACATGTGTCTCTCAGTTCTGAAACCCTTTCCCACCTCCTTCCCCATCCCATCTCTCTGGGTGGTCCCAGTGCACTGGCTCTGAGTGCCCTGTTTCATGTATCAAACTTGGACTGATCATCTATTTAACATATGATAATATACATGTTTCAAAGTTTCAGTGCTATTCTTTCAAATCATCCCACCCTCGCCTTCTCCCACAGAATCCAAAAATCTGTTCTTTATATCTCTTTTGCTGTCTCACATATAAGGTCATCATTACCATCTTTCTACATTTCATATATATATATATATATAATATGGGTTAATATACTGTATTGGTGTTTTTCTTTCTTACTTCACTCAGTTAATAGGCTCCAGTTTCATCTACCTCATTAGAACTGATTCAAATGTGTTCAATAGCTGAGTAATATTCCATTGTGTTTATGTACTTTATCCATTCATCTGTCGATGGACATCTAGGTTGCTTCCATGTCCTAGCCATTGTAAACAGTGCTGTGATGAACATTGGGGTACACCTGTCTCTTTCAATTCTGGTTTACTCGGTGTGTATGCCCAACATTGGAATTGCTGGGTCACATGGCAGTTGTATTTCCAGTTTTTTAAGGGATCTTCGCACTGTTCTCCACAGTGGCTGTACTAGTTTGCATTCCCACCAACAGTGTAAGAGGGTTCCTTTTCTCCACACCCTCTTCAGCATTATTGTTTGTAGACTTTTTGATAGCAGCCTTTCTTCTGACTGGCGTGAGACTGTACCTCATTGTGGTTTTGATTTGCATTTCTCTGATAATGAGTGATGTTGAGCATCTTTTCATGTGTTTCTTGGCTATTTGTATGTCTTCTTTGGAGAAATGTCTGTTTAGTTCTTTGGCCTATTTTTTTTATTGGGTCATTTATTTTTCTGGTGTTGAGCTGCATGAGCTGCTTGTATATTTTTGAGATTAATTCTTTGTCAGTTGCTTAATTTGCTATTATTTTCTCCATCCTGCTTTAATTATTTAATTATTGCTATATACATGGGAGACAGCATTTATCTTATCAGAATAGACTGAGATGGTGAAGAATCCACCTGCAATGCAGGAGACAGATCTAGGTTTGATTCCTGGGTCAGCATGATACCCTGGAGAATGGAATGTCTACCCACTCTAGTATTCATGCCTGGAGAATCCCATGAACAGAGGAGCCTGGTGGTTTACGGTTCATGGGGTTGCAAAGAGTCAGACATAATTGAGTGACAAATGCTTTCACTTTCACTTGAAGGACAGCATTTAACTTAATCAGAAAAGACTGGCCCTCAACTTGAAGCAACTGGGTGTTTTATCCTGATTAATATCTCTGTTCCAATTATAAAAATTCAAGCCTCAATCACCCATGGTTGACTTTCACTCTGTGCTGTTATCCACATTCCCCTCATTTGAAAAATCACTACCGCTGTTACCTTTATACACAAATTACTCTATAAATTCTTCTCTGTTATCTCAAATCATCTCAGAAATTTTCTTTAACCTCTCTGTGTCATGAGCAAAGCCCTTGGGAACCTCCAGGAAAAATAAGACAGAACTTGTATAATGTCTGCATTCTCAGTCCTGACCGACTCTCTGTGACCCCATGGACTATAGCGTGCCAGGGTCCTCTGTCCGTGGAATTCTCCAGGCCAGAATACTGGAGTGGGTAGCCATTCTCTTCTCTAGGGGATGTTCCCAACCCAGGGATTGAACCCACATCTACTGCATTTGCAGGTTCTTTACCACTGCCACCTGGGAAGCCCAAGACAGAACTTAGGCACTAAAGTCTAACCTCTTCTTTTAGGCTTAGTCTAGTTTCACTTGCCCATAGGGAGCTGTGTGCAGAGGCCTTGGCCTTAACACACTGGGTTAGAGTTTCCAGCACACACCCACTCCCTATCTTGGCAGCGCATTTAGAAATGGCTCAAGATGGCAATGGTGTACCATGTTCAGAAGTGCTGCGACTTGAAGTGCTTCAGCCTGAAGTGCTCTGACCAAGACTGCAAGGACCCTGCATCTCCTTATGCAGATGAGAGTAAGGATGATGAAAATCAGCAAAAACTTATAAGGGAAATTGTGTAAGCAAGGGAAAATGATCAGTGGAGCCTGATGGGAACAGTGTCTCTGTGCAGTTTGTCAGATACCAGAATGAGCTTTCAGCTTTCTCAGACCTGGGGCAAGTTAAAATTCAGGAAACTGTAGGGAAGAGAGAAGCCTGACGAATGTCTGGTTAAGACAAAACAGAAGGCATGAATGGGCAACTGAGAGCATTCAGTCAGTGGGGATGAAAATCTTCTCCACTCCAGGAAATGTGGTTTCTCTGCTCAAACTAGACCATGATGGGCAGGGGCTACTTGGTTTGTAGACCAAGGGAAACTTTACTAACACCAAATCCTCTGCGATCCCACCTTCCCCTGTGGGGAAACATTCTGAAACATCATCCCGGCAAAAGCCCATTAACAGCTCTCAGGAACTAAAACTAGAATCATCTGGGTAATAGATTAAGGTCTCACCTTTTTCTTTCCCTTTGTGCTTCAGTCTCACTTACTCATGGGGTGCCGCTTGCAGAGGCCTTGCACCTGACACTTCAGGTCAGAGTTCCTAGTGCAAAAGTGCACTTGACACTTCGGCTCTGGGACACTCAAGGCGGCAGTGGTGGGCTGTGTGCCGAGGAGATGCTGCACCTGTCACTGAGCTGAAGCCTGAGCAGCTCTGCTGTGCGCCTGCCCTGCTCGCACCTCCTCCCAGACAAGATCCCCATTAAGCAGCCCCGCCCACCACCTGTGGAGAACGCATGACCTCTACAGAGTACAAACTCACACCTTCTCATTTTTTGATTTACAAAGCAGAAACAGAAACACAGACTACAGAATAAAATGTATAGACACCAAGGGGAAGAAAGGGGTGGACGAATTAGGATTAACATATGCATAACACTGTGCATAAAATAGATAACTAATGAGAAACAAAGAAAGAATAAAGATTTCTTTTGCTTCTGAAGCAAACTAGGTCACTTCTATTGATTCAGCTACACTGGGCAGAGGGCTTCCCAGGTGGTGGTGGTGCTGCTGCTGCTAAGTCACTTCAGTCGTGTCCGACTCTGTGTGACCCTATAGACAGCAGCCCACCAGGCTCCCCCATCCCTGGGATTCTTCAGGCAAGAACACTGGAGTGGGTTGTCATTTCCTTCTCCAATGCATGAAAGTGAAAAGTGAAGGTGAAGTCACTCAATCGTGTCCGACCCTCAGCGACCCCATGGACTGCAGCCTTCCAGGCTCCTCAGTCCATGGGATTTTCCAGGCAAGAGTACTGGAGTGGGATGCCATTGCCTTCTCCGCCAGATGGTGCTAGTGGTAGAGAATCCCGCCTGCCAATGCAGGAGACATAAGAGATGGGAGTTTGATCCCTGGGTGGGGAAGATCCCCTAGAGGAGGGCATGAGAACCCACCCCAGTATTTTGCCTGGAGAACCACATGGACAGAGGAGCCTGGTAGGCTACAGTCCAAAAGGTTGCAAAGAGTTAGACACAACTGAATCGACTTAATATGCATGCACACTGGGTAAAAGGTTCCTTGTTGGGGCCTGGCATGAAAATGCCAGTAATCCTTGTTTCGATTAAACTTGGCACTCCCCTGAGTAGTTTACTTTCTATACTGGACATCTGAGGCTTTTTTATTTTATTTTTTTTACCAAATATAATAAATTATCATAGAAAAACCATTATCTTTCATAAATATCTATTATTGCAATCATTCAATCTGTAGCTCACTTTGTGATTGATCAAATTTCAAGCAACTAAGCTAAAATACAAGGATCAGTTTTTATTTTTATGAAGTGTAAATATGTTACTAGTCTTTATGATGATGATGTATCTAACTCAAACTTAATGAGGTACCTATTTTATAGCATGAATGCTCATTAACATAAAAGTGTGGTTAATTTTACAGTACTACTGACATTTGCACTCTTACAACTAGTGACTATTTTCATAATTTTTATATATGTAGATGTGTGATTTTTATCGAAAAATTGCAATTGCTGATATTATTGATTTGTATTTTAAATATCTTTAAGTGAGTGAAGTCGCTCAGTCGTGTCCGACTCTCTGATCCCATGGACTAACAAGGCTCCTCCATCCATGGGATTTTCCAAGCAAGAATACTGGTGTGGATTGCCATTTCCTTCTCCATTAAATATCTTTAGTTTATAAGAAAAAAATCAAGATGAATTTTAAATATTGATAAGTTGACATTTATTTCAAGGTTATTTAAAAGAAGAGGAAGTGAAGAAAAATGGAAGAAAGTGTGATGAAATGTGAAGGAGGCACAAGACAGGAGGCAGGATATCAGGGTTGTACTCCCATATCTAGCCACTGTGTTGGCCCAAGTCTTTCTGACATTCACTTCCTTTGAACTTATGATGGGGATTTCTAATATGATTAAGCAGGAAAATGACTTCTGGTTGTGATCACTTTCATGTAGCCCACTGAACTGTTTTCAAAAGATTCGTGAATTTCATGAGGTGTTTTCTGTTTTATTTTGTGCAATTTTTGCCCTGTTTTGTTTTGTTTTGAAGAGAAATTCTGTGTTGATATACTGTTGTTTTGCAATATCTGAAAATAAATGTACAGTTCTGAGAAAAACAAATTTATAACTTTGAAAGGGATATCAAAGGTTTAAAAGGTTACAGACAATACTTGCTATCAGAGGGCAAAGGGAATGTTGGAATACACACTGTTATCTCTGTTTATACAGCAGGCAGGGAATCAGCCAGGTCCTTCAGTGATGGAGGAGGAGATGTCCTGAGCTAGGATGAGCTGCAGCTGGAGGTTTTGTTGTGGGCAGAGCTGGCCTCACCTGACAGCATCTGTTTCCTGGATAACACTGTTTCTTCTTGATTCTTGAATTTAAAGCTTGATGGGAAGGCAGAAGGGATGACTTCAACTTTTTCCTTCTACTATAGCCACCATCTCCATTCTTTACCTTTATTTTTTTCATAAAAAAACAAAAACAAAACAAAACAAAAAAACACCTACTGGCCTCTTTGCAACACCCACAATGACTTCCTGCTTTGGTTAAGGCAGTAAAAACATTCCACTATCTTCTAAAGTCAAGAGAAGAAAATTAGAAGGAAAAAAAAGCATGTTTTCTTGTTATTCCATCTCCTTGGGGTGGGGGAGAGAACTCATGTTCTTTGAGAAAGAGAAAATGCCATATTGAACAGTGCTATAAAGTTTGTTAAATTCAATCCTAAATCCCACATAACCTTCACTGTCTGAAACAAATCTAAAAAGGAAAATTCAAAAGAATATCAAATTACTTTGCTCTAAAAATAGCAACACAGGGACCATTGAGAGGGTCAGCAGCATGGCTTCATTCAGTGATATTTATGTTGTCCTATGCTGCTTCTGCCAATAGAACAAGATGCCTCTAGATCCTCTAGATGTTTGAGATGGTTCTCTAGTTGCTCAACATTAAACTGAGTAATTACACTCCAGTGCCTGACTCTGCAGATGGCAGCTCTTTGGGTGTTAAAGTACAAGTACAGCAACTTCTTCTCTCGTTCTCTCTTGAGGATGACCTAGCTTCCTGTATTGCAACTATGTTGAAGTACATTGGAATGCCTAATTTTATATAAAAAGCATCTATACTGCTGCTACTGCTAAGTCCCTTCAGTCGTATCCGACTCTGTGCGACCCCATAGACGGCAGCCCACTAGGCTCCCCTATCCCTGGGATTCTCCAGGCAAGAACACTGGAGTGGGTTGCCATTTCCTTCTCCAATGCATAAGAGTGAAAAGTGAAAGTGAAGTCGCTCAGTCATGTCCGACTCTCAGCGACCCCATGGACTGTAGCCCCCCAGGCTCCTCCATCCATGGGATTTTCCAGGCAAGAGTACTGGAGTGGAGTGCCATTGCCTTCTCCAAAATGCATCTATAGCCTTTCACTATTCTTTCAAACTAGGTCGCTATCAATCATTTTGAAGGTTAAATATCCCTGAATCATGTATATGAGAGTGAAACAAATTCACCTTTTTTTTTTTTATCTTTCTTTCTTTTTGTGCTTTGAAAGGAACTGAAACTGAGACCTATCTATACATGCTATGGTAAAACAACTTTTGTGGCCTGAGCTAACATTATATTTCAGTTGTTCTTACACTGGTATTCCATAGACTGAGCTAAAACAGAAACCTATGTGTACATATATAATTAATATGCACAGTCCTTGTTTATTACTTTAGCCTATATTTTTCTCTTTCTTCCACTGCCTTATTTCCTCCAAAGTAAAGAGATTCAAATCATGACTACCACACACTCTCCACATCTTTCTTCCAGTAGTCTATATTTGTCGAATGGTAATCTAACCCAAAGGTAAAGCATGGTGGGCAAAAACAGTCCTTAAAAGTGACTTTGAAGGAGAACCTGATAAATATGCAAAGCAGCACATACTTAGTCTTCCTGTTGGGATGTTTATTAGAAGTAACAAAAACAGATTGCAGAGGAAGGGACACTTCCAAACTCATTCTACCAGGCCACCATCACCCTGATACCAAAACCAGACAAAAACAACACACACAAAAAAAGAAAACTACATGCCAATACCACTGATGAACATAGATGTAAAAGTGCTCAACATAATTTTAGCAAACAAAATTCAGCAATACATCAAAAAGCTCATACATCATGATCAAGTTAGGTTTATTCCAGGAATGCAAGAATTCTTCATTATATGCAAATCAATCAATGTGATACACCATACTAACAAATTGAAAGATAAAAACCATATGATAATCTTAATATAAGCAGAAAAGACTTTGAAAAATTCAGCACTCATTTATGATTAAAACTCTTCAAAAAATGGGCATAGAAGGAACCTACCTCAACACAGTAACAGCCATATATTATAAGCCTAAAACAAACATTATTCTCAATGGTGAAAAACTGAAAGCATTCTCCCTAAGATCAGGGACAAGACAAGGTTATTGTTCAACATAGTTTTGGAAGTCCTCAGATCAGTCGCTTAGTCCTGTCCGACTCTTTGCGACCCCCTGAATCCCAGCATGCCAGGCCTCCCTGTCCATCCCCAACTCCTGGAGTTCACTGAGACTCATGTTCATCGAGTCAGTGATTCCATCCAGCCATCTCATCCTCTATCGTCCCCTTCTCCTCTTGCCCCAAATCCCTCTCAGCATCAGAGTCTTTTCCAATGAGTCAACTCTTTGCATGAGGTGGCCAAAGTACTGGAGTTTCAGCTTTAGCATCATTCCTTCCAAAGAAATCCCAGGGCTGATATCCTTTAGGATGGACTGGTTGGATCTCCTTACAGTCCAAGGGACTCTCAGGAGTCTTCTCCAACACCACAGATTAAAAGCTTCAATTCTTCGGCACTTAGCCTTCTTCACAGTCCAACTCTCACATCCATACATGACCACAGGAAAAAACATAGCCTTCACTAGACGAACCTTTGTTGGCAAAGTAATGTCTCTGCTTTTGAATATGCTATCTAGGTTGGTCATAACTTCCTTCCAAGGGGTAAGTGTCTTTTAATTTCATTGCTGCAGTCACCATATGCAGTGATTTTGGAGTCCAGAAAAATAAAGTCTGACACTATTTCCACTGTTTCCCCATCTATTTCCCATGAAGCCGGATGCCATGATCTTCGTTTTCTGAATGTTGAGCTTCAAGCCAACTTTTTCACTCTCCACTTTCACTTTCCTCAAGAGGCTCTTTAGTTCCTCTTCACTTTCTGCCATAAGCGTGGTGTCATCTGCATATCTGAGGTTATTGATATTACTCCCGGCAATCTTGATTCCAGCTTGTCCTTCTTCCAACCCAGCATTTCTCATGATGTACTCTGCATATAAGTTAAATAAACAGGGTGACAATATACAGCCTTGACGAACTCCTTTTCCTATATGGATCCAGTCTGTTGTTCCGGTGCAGTTCTAACTGTTGCTTCCTGACCTGCATACAAATTTCTCAAGAGTCAGATCAGGTGGTCTGGTATTCCCATCTCTTGAAGAATTTTCCACAGTTTATTGTGATCCACATGGTCAAAGGCTTTGGCATAGTCAATAAAGCAGAAAGAGATGCTTTTTCTGGAATTCTCTTGCTTTTTCCATGATCCAGCGGATGTTGGCAATTTGATCTCTGGTTCCTCTGCCTTTTCTAAAACCAGCTTGAACATCAGGAAGTTCACGGTTCACATATTGCTGAAGCCTGGCTTGGAGAATTTTGAACATTACTTTACTAGCGTGTGAGATGAGTGCAATTGTGCAGTAGTTTGAGCATTCTTTGGCATTGCCTTTCTTTGGGATTGGAATGAAAACTGATCTTTTCCAGTCCTGTGACCACTGCTGAGTTTTTCAAATTTGCTGGCATATTGAGTGCAGCACTTTCACAGCATCATCTTTCAGGATTTGGAATAGCTCAACTGGAATTCTATCACCTCCATCCACTAGCTTTGTTCATAGTGATGCTTTCTAAGGCCCACTGGACTTCATATTCCAGGATGTCTGGCTCTAGGTCGGTGATCACACCATCGTGATTATCTGGGTCATGAAGATCTTTTTTGTACAGTTCTTCTGTGTATTCTTGCCATCTCTTCTTAATATCTTCTGCTTCTGTTAGGTCCATATCATTTCTATCCTTTATCGAGCCCATCTTTGCATTAAATATTCCCTTGGTATCTCTGATTTTCCTGAAGAGATCTCTAGTCTTTCCCATTCTCTTGTTTTCCTCTATTTCTCTGCATTGATCACTGAAGAAGGCTTTCTTATCTCTTTTGCTATTCTTTGGAACTCTGCATTCAGATGCTTATATCTTTCCTTTTCTCCTTTGCTTTTTACTTCTCTTTTCACAGCTATTTGTAAGGCCTCCCCTGACAGCCATTTTGCTTTTTGGCATTTCTTTTCTATGGGAATGGTCTTGATCCCTGTCTCCTATACAATGTCACGAACCTCATTCCATAGCTCATCAGGCACTCTATCTATCAGATCTAGGCCCTAAAATCTATTTCTCACTTCCACTGTATAATCATAAGGGATTTGATTTAGGTCATACCTGAATGGTCTAGTGGTTTTCCCTACTTTCTTCAATTTCAGTCTGGATTTGGCAATAAGGAGTTCATGGTCTGAGCCGCAGTCAGCTCCTGGTCTTGTTTTTGCTGACTGTATAGAGCTTCTCCATCTTTGGCTGCAAAGAATATAATCAATCTGATTTCGGTGTTGACCATCTGATGATGTCCATGTGTAGAGTCTTCTCTTGTGTTGTTGGAAGAGGGTGTTTGTTATGACCAGTGCATTTTCTTGGCAAAACTCGATTAGTCTTTGCCCTGCTTCATTCCGTATTCCAAGGCCAAATTTGCCTGTTACTCCAGGTGTTTCTTGACTTCCTACTTTTGTATTCCAGTCACCTATAATGAAAAGGACATCTTTTTTGGGTGTTAGTTCTAAAAGGTCTTGTAGGTCTTCATAGAACAGTTCAACTTCAGCTTCTTCAGCATTACTGGTTGGGGCATAGACTTGGATTTCTGTGATATTGAATGGTTTGTCTTGGAAACGAACCAAGATCATTCTGTCGTTTTTGAGATTGCATCCAAGTACTGCATTTTGGACTCTTTTGTTGACCATGATGGCTATTCCATTTCTTCTGAGGGATTCCTGCCCACAGTAGTAGATATAATGGTCATCTGAGTTAAATTCATCCTTTCCAGTCCATTTCAGTTCACTGATTCCTAGAATGTCAACATTTACTCTTGCCATCTCTTGTTTGACCACTTCCAATTTGCCTTGATTCATGGACCTGACATTCCAGGTTCCTATGCAATATTGCTCTCTACAGCATTGGACCTTGCTTCTATCACCAGTCACATCCACAGCTGGGTATTCTTTTTGCTTTGGCTCCATCTCTTCATTCTTTCTGGAGTTATTTCTCCACTGATCTCCAGTAGCATATTGGGCACCTACTGACCTGGGGAGTTTCTCTTTCAGTATCCTATCATTTTGCCTTTTCATACTGTTCGTGGGGTTCTCAAGGCAGGAATACTGAGTGGTTTGCCATTCCCTTCTCCAGTGGACCACATTCTGTCAAATCTCTCCACCATGACCCGCCAGTCTTGGGTTGCCCCACGGTCATGGCTTAGTTTCATTGAGTTAGATAATGCTGTGGTCCTAGTGTGATTAGATTGACTAGTTTTGTGTGAGTATGATTTAAGTGTGTCTGCCCTCTGATGCCCTCTTGCAACACCTACTGTCTTACTTGAGTTTCTCTTACCTTGGGCATGGGGTAGCTATCTCTTCACAGCTGCTCCAGCAAAGCGCAGCCAATGCTCCTTACCTTGGACGAGGGGTATCTCCTCACTGCCACCCTTCCTGACTTTCAACGTGGGATAGCTCCTCTAGGCCCTCCTGTGCCGGCGCAGTTAGGGCGTTGGGTTGGTCCTCCCGGCCACCGCCCCTGACCTCGGACGCGGGGTAACTCCTCTTGTTGCTGCCCCTGACCTTGGACGCTGGGTATCTCCTCTTGGCCGCCCCCCTTGACCTTGGACGTGGGGTACCTCCTCTCAGCCATTCCTGCACCATCGCAGTCTGGCACTCTTGGCCACTGCCCCTGACCTCGGACGTGGGGTAGCTCCTCTCGGCCACGCTTTAGCGCACCTGTCGCAGCCGCCTGTGCTTTAGCGTGCCCACTGCAGCCGCCCGCGCTTTAGTGTGCCCGTCGCAGCCGCTCGCGCTTTAGCTTGGAAGTCCTAGCTACAGCAAACAGAAGAAAAAGCAATAAAAGGAATACCGAACAGAAAAGAAGAAGTGAAGTTCTCACTGTTTGCAGATGGCAGGATGCTGTACACAGAAAATTCTAAAGATAGTATTAGAAAATTACTAGAGCTAATCAGTGATTTAGAAAAGTTGCAGGATACAAAATCACTTGCATTTTTATATACTAAAAATAAAAAAAAATCAGAAAGAGCAATTAAGGAATCAATCCCATTCACCACTGCAACAAAAAGAATTAAA
This sequence comes from Bos taurus, assembly GCF_002263795.3. NCBI lineage: Eukaryota > Metazoa > Chordata > Mammalia > Artiodactyla > Bovidae > Bos > Bos taurus. The sequence continues at coordinate 44,521,327 of NC_037347.1, forward strand.
TATCTAGGAATAAACTTACCTAAGGAGACAAAAGAACTGTACACAGAAAATTATAAGAAAATAATGAAATAAATCAAAGATGGCATAAGTATATGGAGAGATATTCCAAATTCCTGGGTAGGAAGAATCAATATTGTGAAAATGACTAAACTACCAAACACAACCTACAGATTCAATGTGATCCCTATCAAATTACCAATGGCATTTTTCACAGAAATAGAACAAAAAATTTCACAGTTCATATGAAAACAGAAAAGACCCCACATAGCCAAAGAGTCTTGAGAAAGAAGAATGGAGCTGCAGGAATCAGCCTTCCTGACTTCAGATTACACTACAAAGCTACAGTCATCAAGACAGTTTGGTACTGGCATAAAAACAGAAATATAGACCAATATAACAAGACAGAAAGCCCAGAAATAAACCCATGCATCTAAGGGTACCTTATTTTTGACAAAGGAGGCAAGAATATACAATAGGGGCAAAGACAGCCTCTTCAATAAATGGTGCTGGGAAAACTGGACAGCTACATGTAAGACAATGAAATTAGAAACATTCCTAACAACATACACAAAGATAAACTCAAAATGGATTAAAGATCTAAATGTAAGACCAGAAACTTTTTATAAAACTCTTAAAGGAAAACATAGGCAGAATACTTTGATATAAATCAAAGCAAGATCCTCTATGACCCATCTCCTAAAGTAATGGAAATAAAAACAAAAGTAAACAAGTGGGACCTGATTAAACTTAAAAAATTTTTGCATAGCAAAGGAAACTATAAGCAAGGTGAAATACAAACCTCAGAATGGGAAAAATAATAGCAAATGAAACAACTGACAAAGGATTAATTTCCAAAATATATAAGCAGTTCCTACAACTCAATGCTGGAAAGATAAAAAAACCCAATCCAAAAGTGGGGGAAAGACCTAAGCAGACATTTCTCCAAAGAAGATGTACAGATGACTAACAAGCACATGAAAAGATGATCAATATCATTCATTATTAGAGAAATGCAAATCAAAACCACAATGATATATTACTTCACACCAGTCAGAATGGCCATCATCAAAAAATCTACAAATATAAATGCTGAAGTGGTCGTGGAGAAAAGGGAACACTCTTGCACTGTTGGTGGGAATGTAAATTGATACAGCTAATATGGAAAATGGCATGGAGATTCCTTGCTCCTGCTGCTGCTAAGTCGCTTCAGTTATGTCCGACTCTGTGCAACCCCAGAGAGGGCAGCCCACCAGGCTCCCCCATCCCTGGGATTCTCCAGGCAAGAACACTGGAGTGGGTTGCCATTTCCTTCTCCAATGCATGAAAGTGAAAAGTGAAAGTGAAGTCACTCAGTCGTGTCTGACTCTTAGGACCCCATGGACTGCAGCCTACCAGGCTCCTCCATCCATGGGATTTTCCAGGCAAGAGTACTGGAGTGGGGAGCCACTGTCTTCTCCGGGAGATTCCTTAAAACCTGGGAATAAAACCACCACAGGACCCAATAAATCTCACTCCTAGGCATATACCCTGAGAAAACCAAAATTGAAAAAGATACATGTATATCATTGTTCACTGCAGCACTATTTACAATAGCTAGAACATGAAAGCAATCTAGATGCCCATCAACAGATGAATGGCTAAAGAAGTTGTGGTACATATACACAATGGAATATTACTCAGCCATAAAAGGAATGCATTTGAGTCCGTTCTGATGAGGTGGATGAACCTAGAACCTATTATACAGAGTGAAGTGAGTCAGAAAGAGAAAGATAAAATCATATTCTAACACATACATATGGAATCTAGAAGAATGATACTGAAGAACTTATTTACAGGGCCAACAATGGAGAAACAGACATAGAGAATAGACTTATGGACATGGGGAGAGGGGAGGAGAGGGTGAGATATATGGGAAGAGTAACATGGAAACTTACATTACCATATGTAAAATGAACAGCCAACGGGAATTTGCTGCATGGCTCAGGAAGAGGAGTGGGATGAGGAGGCAGATGGGAGGGAGATTTAAAAGGGAGGGGAAATATATATACCTGTGGCTGATTCATGTCGAGATTTGACAGAAGACAACAAAATTCTGTAAAGCAATTTTCCTTCAATAAAAAAACAATAATAAAAAAAGAAGCAATGAAAAAGGAATGGAGTAAGCTTACGAATTCAGCATAGACATAGTGGATCAAAAAACATAAATGTGTATTTCTTACTTTAAACAGTATTATTTTCATCATTTTTATTAATATGCAGATTTATTGTCTGTAGCCAATTAATGCATATTCACTGATACATTTTTGCATGGCATCATGGACATACTAAAAATATAAAAAATGCTAATAAAGGTGTCCAAAGTGAAAAGCTATAAAAGATTAAAAGTTTCTTTATTTACCATTAATTAATTATAAAGCAAAGAAGAAAAATCACCACCTGTGCCTGTTCCTAATATTATGTTAATAAAACAATTAAAATTTTAATAGGAACAAATTTCTAAATGGGGCTATGGTTTTTTTGAATCATTACCATAGTATAAAATTAGGTTTCTTTATTTAGTGTTTAACAGCATTATAAAAATACACAAATTAGAGCTTTCAATCACCACACAACTGGAAGAGTTAGATAATGCCCAAGCACATTCTCTAAAAGTCATTCAATAAATTTAAAATAGGTTAATGTGTAAAAATTTATAGTAATAATTTTCTCTCCACATATATCTCTCCTGTTCCTAGCACTAGACACAAATATACATAATAAATAATTCTAAAGGGCCCTTTTCCCAAAATGATGGTGACAATGTTTGCCATTTACATGTAACAGAAGACAGTAAAAATTTTTGCATTTAAGTCTATGTTCTATGTTCGACATATATTTTAAACCTGTAACTCACAAGTTAGTTCTGAAAACATCTTTACTGCATTCTAAGAAATAGAATAAGTAGATTAAGTGCCCATTTCTTTACTTAATGTTATTTTGCAATAGTTGTCTTGTAGAAGATGTGATTACTTCTCATCTTCTATTGCTATACTCCAACCTAAGAAAAAATGATTAGATATTCCAAAATTTTTTACATTATACATTCACCAATTTCTGAGTGCTTTTCTATTTTACAAATGTTTCCCCACATTTAGATGTTGCTTTAGATGGGGAGAATTTAATATTAATATTTAAAGATGAATATTCAGGAAACAGTTCTGGGTGAAAACTTTACATTTCAAAGGTCAAAGGACTTACTAGTTCAATTCAGTAGCTCAGTGGTGTCATACTCTTTGGGACGCCATGGACCACAATACACCAGGCTTCCCTGTCCATCACCAACTCCCAGAGCTTACTCAAACTCGTGTCCATTGAGTTGGTGATGCCATCCAACCATCTTATCCTCTGCTGTACACTTCTCCTCCTGCCATCAACCAAAGGACTTACAATTGCCACATAAAGTGCTCTAAGGGAGCTATGGAACCTGCTTATCTCCAGATTTTGGCTGGAATATATAGTAAATTCTCCTAGAGTTGTGGAATGTTTTCAGGCAGGTAAGTTAGGAGGTCTGGGTTATTTTAGGAATATGGACTTAAGCTGGTATAAGCCATGCAAGAGTTTGGCTAATTCCCTCATTGAATGGAGCTGGATAGAACCATTATTTGCCAAGAGTTCTGCAGTTCTCATAACTAATTTTCTGATTTTCATTTACATTCCAACATATATTACTGTTGTCCTAAGAAAAATGGTCCACAACATAAGAGCTGTGAGTTTAAGTTTTATTCAGGCTCCTACTGAGGATGAAAGTATGAGAGACAGCCTCTTAATTGAAAGTGAAAGTGAAAAGTGAAGTCGCTCAGTCATGTCCGACTCTTTGCGACCCCATGGACTGTAGCCTACAACGCTCCTCCATCCATGGGATTTTCCAGGCAAGAGTACTGGAGTGGGTTGCCATTTCCATCTCCAACCTCTTAATTAGCTATGGAAAAACTGCTCTGAATAAGTAGGGGAGAAGCCAGTTTATGTATCATTTTGGCTTCCCTGGTGGCTCAGACAGTAAAGCGTCTGTCTGCAATGCAGGGGACCTGGGTTCAATCCCTGGGTTGGGAAGATCCCTTGGAGAAGGAAATGGCAGCCCACTCCAGTACTCTTGCCTAGAAAATCCCATGGACAGAGGAGCTTGGTAGGCTACAGTCCATGGGGTCGCAAAGAGTCGGACACGACTGAGCAACTTCACTTTCTTATACTTACTCTTCCTAACACAGCAAGAATCTTTAGCAGCTAGAAAACTGATGCTGTTATTGATGTTTCCAGAAAAACCACAGGGCAAAAATAAAATGTTTTGAGCATTGAGCTTTCCTCTTGAGATGTATAATGCCCATAGGCTCTGGAACCAGAGATACAACAGTCCTGTTAGTAGACGGCACTTAAGGGTCCAATTTTCACGTGCTTCACCTGGAGACTGAGGGTAATCTTATCTCAAGTCCCTTCAGATGAAACAGTGTAGCACCAAAATTAGGCAAAAAGTGATGCAATTATCCTGTACTCCAGCTGTAGATATTAAGAGCTTGACCTAGTCCTAAAGACAAAGAATAAACTGAACTTCAATTTCTCTTAAAATACAGATCCAGACAGAACTTTCTAATGTAAGGATAAATTAAAGAATTAAAGAAGGGAAGAAAGAAAAAGGTGGAAACAAAGGAAGTGAGGAATACAAGGACAAAGTGATTGGAGGGATGGAAGGACACAAAGAGAGAGAGAGAGAGAAAACAACATTATCAGTTCAGTTCAGTCACTCAGTCATGTCTGACTCTTTGCGATCCCATGACTCGCAGCACGCCAGGCCTCCCTGTCCATCACCAACTCCCGGAGTTCACTCAGACTCACATCCATCGAGTCAGTAATGCCATCCAGCCATCTCATCCTCTGTCGTCCCCTTCTCCTCCTGCCCCCAATCCCTCCCAGCATCAGTCTTTTCCAATGAGTCAACTCTGTGCATGAGGTGGCCAAAGTACTGGAGTTTCAGCTTTAGCATCATTCCTTCCAAAGAAATCCCAGGGCTGATCTCCTTCAGAATGGACTGGTTGCATCTTCTAACAACATTATAGATAAACACAAATAAATAATAAACTTGATGATTCATAAGATTCACTTTGAACATGTCCTTTAAATAAAAACACTAGGGAAACTTTTCGTAAGGAAGACTTTCAGGAAATATAGAATAGATTGAAGAAAAAAGGCTACAAAAGGAGATAAAAATGAATAGTATGCAAAAATGTTGCATAAAAACAAAAAGAGCAAAAGAAAAAATAATACTGTAAACAATTTAGAAGATAATTTACAGTGGAAAACAGTGTAGCAATGTGGAGGGAAAATCTGAGAAACAATCCTACATTTAAGAAAATAAGGCACTAGGGATAGAGTGTGATACAGATGTTAGACTAACATATACATTAGGAAATATGAACAGGACCTATACTCAAAGAAATAATGGAGTAAATTTTTTAAGCCATAAAGATAAGAAAGTAAAATTAAGCCTAATTAAAAAATGATAATATATATTTTATTTATTTATTTTTTACTTTACAATATTGTATGGTTTTGCCATACATCAACATGCATCTGCCACAGGTGTACACGTGTTCCCCATCCTAAACCCCGCTCCCACCTCCCTCCCCATACCATCCCTCTGGGTCATCCCAGTGCACCAGCCCCAAGTTTCCTGTATCCTGCATCGAACCTGGACTGGCAATTCATTTCTTATATGATATTATACATGTTTTAATGCCATTCTCCCAAATCAACCCCCTCTCCCTCTCCCACAGAGTCCAAAAGACTGTTCTATACATCTATGTCTGATAATATGTATTTTAAAGTTCTGAAACAGCATGCACATATAATTGAGGGACAAAGTATAAATAACTAAATCTTTATAATATGGCAGGAAAAAATAAGAACAAGAGAGCATAAGAGAAAGAAGTGAGAGAAATTGTGGTGGAGAGATGTATAAATGTGCTAGTTGCTTGATCTAACAGTGCTAAGCACAAGATGTTAAAAGTCATTTGAATAAGAAATAGACTTCTAAGGATTAAATATATGTAAGGAGAAAATTCTTCTTGAGTGTTTTGCATATCTCCTGAAAAGGAGAATTACAGTATTTTTGCTCTGGGTAATCTTTTCAAGGATGTTTGTACAGTAAGCAACCTTGAAAGACAGAGAATGCCTCCCTCTGAGCAAATATAACTCTCTAGGATAATAAGATAATAACTCTCATAGGGATAAAGATTGGCAGGTTTTCCAGCAGCTCCTTAGAAAAGCTGGGGCTTCCTAATGTCAGGGTTCATCTCCTAAAAGGCAGCTCCACTGCATGTGAAAGCATCCTCTGGCCTTCACTGTGCTGTGCTTTAGGAACTGGGGCTCAGGGAATGGGCAAAAGTAGCGTGTCTGGGGCTACTGTTATTTCATTGATCGATATATTTTCCTTTGTCTCTGGCAAAGTTATTTATAAAGTTGTTGCTAGTGAATTTATGAATTCACAAGTAAACTAAAATCTTAGACCTTTCAAAGTTCTTGACAGCATGCTATTTAAAAACACAATCATTAACAGAAATTACTCACATATCAAAAAATTTGAAGTGCTGGCAGGAAGATGTATGTAAAAAATCTAAATTATTATATCCCTCAAGGGTAGTCAGCAAATAATTCCTTATATCTATTCATCAACACACAGTATTATAATCATGCTCTGCAGAGTTAGAAACACAGGACAACAAAAGACTAAAGAATGTAATGTTCAAAAAAATTTGCCTGTGACAAGTCTTAGAATAGGAAAGACAGAACACTGTAGTTTCTTATGAGATGAAAATTTTTCATTTTCATTTTTTCATGAATTACATAATAATTAAACCTGGAAATATAATCCTTTAAGTATCCTGTTAGGATAATTTAAAATAGTTAATTAAAAAAAGTAAACCTAGTATGATGTAGGTCTTTTTCTCTACTATATTAAAAAAGTGCCAGAAGACAACTGAAGTAGTTTCTGTAGAGTTAAAGGAAATTTATGAAGCCCCAAAATACATAATTAGGACAAGTTTTTCTTTCCTGAATTTAAGCAACAGAAAATCATTCTCAAATGTGAAAAATTCTTTATTTATACCACCCATTTAGCATCCTTAAAAGTATTTCTTAGATACCTAGTGAAAGTTAATCAAAACAAAAAAATTTCAAGGGGGGGGGAGCAGAGTATAAAATATTTGGCAGGTCACCATAAGAGATTATCAACACACATAATTTGCAACATGTTTCAAGATTCCTTTGGTCAGTTGTTTGCTCAGAAAACCATTACTAGTCTGCATACATAGATGATCAGGTAAATAAAGGGACATGCTGATAGTGTCATTTCACTAAGGCAAATGAATTAAATCTTAAAAAGAACAGGTTCTTTACAATTTTATATTCCTTAGTACATAAATACAGGAGAATGGGAAATCTCTCCTCAAAGAGTTTGAGAACACATGGAGAGCTCTAAATAAGATTGTACTATTTTAAAGCAAAACTACACTTTATGAAATACTAGAGCTCAAAATCTCAACGTGTTAAAGTAATTAACATTTTAGAGTGTGTGAGTGATACAGGCTTTAAAATTAAATGTCATAAATGCATTCGTTCAAAATCTCTGCATTTTCAATGCTTAAAGCATTACACATGCATCAATTTAATAACATATGATATAATAAATAAATCGATCTTTCTGGTTTATAAATTCCATTTTCTTATTGATCATCTTTAGGTTAAGCCAGATACTTAGATCTTAAACATTCTTTGTATCTGGCAACATCTTCGTATCTGGATGTGCAATGTGGAAGTTCTTCACATAACCACTATGAATCTTGAAGCACTTGATAAGAATTATAGTATTTTTGAATAAAAAAACAAAATAGTTGCTTTAAAGTACTCTTCAAATAAGAGTTTAGATAGTAAATAAAATTCACGTTGAAATGTAGTATAAGTTTCACATAGAAGATATTTCAATTCCAGAATATTTCTTTACCTCATTTTAATTTCAAAGATCACCAGAGAGAAAATCAAATAATTCATGTCTCCAATTTCTTCCAATTGGATGGGAAAATAAAATATGATTTATTAAATTTGATTTGTGGAAATGTTTAGAATGATGATTGTGCTCTAGGACATGGGCTTGTGGAAATTTAAAATTTATAAAAATATTAAGGGACATTTTGCTTAAGGGGAAAAATAAATCATATACTGTCTTTTATTGAACAGTTCATATTTATAAATTAGGTCACATACATGAGGAAATATTTTCCAAAAAGTATTTCCGTACTTGGGTTCCGTGATTACTGCTGTGGCAGGAGGGATGAGTGAGAGAGTAAACGCGGTATGTGTCTGTACGCCCTAGTAATTCCCTCAGGTTGCTGTTCTCCATACCAAAGTACTATGCTAACAGATACTATGCTAGCAGATTTTCTAATTTCTGATGCATACTTCTAAATTAATCATTGATTAATTTAGTTTTTAAGGTGCATTAAGAAAACACTAAAGTCATATATACATATACAATTTCAGATTGTTGGGGTGAAATTTTTGTGTTACAAATATGATTATACTCACACAGGATTAAATCTTCCACACTTTAGATTGCAATGGCTTATAAACACTTTTAAAGTTGGCATACTATATAAAACAAAATCTTACTCTTTGTATAGTGAGTTTTAAGACAAAATGTTACTCTTAATAATTTCTCTTCAAAATCAGTAATTGTAAGATTGGAATTTGAAATACTGGTGCTCATTATAGAATTTTTATTATTTCACTGTCTATTTATAGATACTAATAACACCATATGGTTCAGTGATGGAAACACCTGTCACCCAGACAAATATTGATTAAATCACTTGGAATTACCTGAGGCACATGGGGAGTTAAAGGAGACTTGATTACACATGTATATATGTTTGATTAAAAATTGTCCTTTAGTAGAACGTAAATGAAGCAAATATTGAAACAGGGAGTTTTTTTCTCACAGGAAAAACTGTTTCTCACTCATCTGCATTTAATACTGGATTTTTTAATTATTTAGACATATATGCAAGGCATACTATTTAATTTTATATATTTAAATACTTTTATATATTAAAATATAATCTTGCTACTCTTCACACTTGGTAATTTTAATTGGCAGCAGGGAGACACTTTTCCACAGAAGTAGAGAATTCTCTTCTTGTATACAGTCTTGGAAAAATGCCAGGATTTATTTAAATAGTCGCCGTTTCCAACAACTTTCAAGTAAATATCATTGGTTTATAGATGCCTGCAGGTTAGGTTATACAAAATTGTTGTATATTTCATAACCATTGGTCTACTTACTAAAGTAGTATATTATGTTTGTTGTGTATTTCAATGAGACAAAAATACGCGAGTGCTCTAAAATTCAACTGCCAGGTTGAAAAGTTAAAAAAGAAAAAAAATTAAGTTAAAGTCATCAAACTATATAAGGCTTAAACCTTATCTATAAACTATACATATATAGAATCCATGAATAATGATGTATACTATATAATGAAAGTGAAAGTCACTCAGTCGTGTTTGATTCTTTGCAAATTCAAGAGACTTTGCCTGAATTCTCCAGGCAAGAATACTGGAGTGGGTAGCCTTTCCCTTCTCCAGGGGATCTTCCCAACCCAGGGATTGAACCCAGGTCTCCTGCATTGCAGATGGATTCTTTACCAGCTGAGTCACAAGGGAAGCCCAAGAATACTGGAGTGGTTATCCAATCCCTTCTCCAGAGAATCTCCCCAACTCAGGAATTGAACCGGGGTCTCCTGTATTGCAGATGGATTCTTTATCATCTGAGTTATCAGGGAAGCCCTATAATATATGGTCTATAATATATGACTTCTCCTGACCCTGAAAATAATAAATAAAAGTACATTATTATATGTTTTTTTCTGATTATATATCCAACTATTTACTGATGGTCACTGAATATAATGATAAATGCTTGCTATTGCTACTATAATGTGCACTTAAGTATTATAACATAAGTGTAATGATTTTTGAAGCAATATACATATTACATTTCTGAGAATTCATAGCCTGAAGTGACATTCAGCCAATAATATGACTTTAATTAATTTTTAGTAAATTTTTAGTTCATACTTAGAAAAAAACCTTTGCATTAATATATTTTAAAAGGGAATATAAAAGCAGTTGTAATTACCAAGTGGTTTTTAAACATTTAACAGTGATACTCTAAAAGACAATTGATTACGATCATAGGTATTATCAGGAAGGCAATGCCAAAGATACATTTATTAGGAAAAAAAATATGGCAATGTTTTTTGATAGCCCACCACTGTCAAATAGTCATAAGGGCAAAACTAATACAATATTGTAAAGTTTAAAAATAAAATAAAATTAAAAAAAAAGAATACTAGGGGGTTGCCAAAAAAAAAAAAAAAAAAGAAATAGAGGAAGAATGTGGTAAAATTTGTTTCTGAGAATAGGAATATCTATTGATAGTTTTATTTTTAATAAATATTAATAAAGTCTTTTTGTGCTTACCTTTGCCCCCAAATATCTTACCTCTCATAAGCCACTAAGTATTTTCTGAATAATACTTTAAAAGAAAATGATTTCAGTAACCAGAAATTTTAGAAGACAGCTGTTAAATACTTGAGTGTAAAACAGTAGTTTCTGGGGGAAAAAATCATGTTCCTAACTCCTTCAAATTCTAGTCTCTTTATGTTTCTTTAAACTTAAATATTATATTAAAAATAGCTTTATCAGTAAAGCATGTCTGCTTAGGGCCCTACCCTACTCTTCCCCAAAGTTCCATTGTGTAATAAAATATCTCAATACACTCTAGGTACATATGTGTGTCAGAAGTCTTAACACCTGAACCAAACTTTGCCTGAAAGTTTTCAGAACCTATGTGAGGAAGTTGTAAAATAAAAGAAATATTAAAATTAAAATTATGTAAGCTTAAATAATGTTCTCAATTAAAATAACAAAGACTCATATTCATCATTTTCTAATATGTATTACATTTTTATATCATCTAAGTGATTGAGACAAGGCTGTGGTCCATGTGGAAAATTCTTAAAAAGATGGGAATACCAGACCACCTGACTGGTGTCCTGAAAAATCTCTATGCAAGTCAAGAGGCAACAGTTAGAAATGGACATTGAAACAACAGACTGGTTTCACATCAGGAAAGAAGTATGTCAAGGCTGCATACTGTCACCCTGCTTATTTGACCTATATGCAGAATATATCATGAAAAATGATGGGCTGGAAGAAGCACAAGCTGGAATCAAGATCGCCGGGAGAAATATCAATAACCTCAGATATGCAGATGACACCACACTTATGGCAGAATGTGAAGAAGAATTAATGAAAGACGAAAGTTTGGAAAAGTTGGCTTAAAACTCAACATTCAGAAAACTAAGATCATGGCATCCAGTCCCATCAATTCATGGCAAATAGATGGGAAAACAACGGAAATAGTGCAAGACTATTTTCTTGGGCTCCAAAACCACTGTAGATGGTGACTGCAGGCATGAAATTAAAAGATGCTTGCTCCTTGGAAGAAAAGATATGATCAACCTAGACAGCAGGTCCATCTAGTCAAAGCTATGGTTTTTCCAGTAGTCATGTATGGATGTGAGAGTTGGGTTATAAAGAAAGCTTAGTGCCAAATAATTGATGCTTTTGAACTTTGGTATAGGAAGACTCTTGGGAGTTCCTTAGACTGCAAGAAGATCCAACCAGTCCATCCTAAAGGAAATCAGTCCTGAATATTCATTGGAAGGACTGATGCTGAAGCTGAAACTCCAGTACTTTGGCCACCTAATGCAAAGAACTGACTCATTTGAATAGACCCTGATGCTGGGAAAGATAGAGGGCAGGAGGAGAAGGGGACAACAGAGGATGAGATGGCATCACTGACTCAATGGTCATGAGTTTGAGTATACTCTGGGAGTTGGTGATGGACAGGGAGGCCTGATGTGTTGCAGTCCATGGGGTCACAAAGAATTGGACACGACTGAGCGACTGAACTAAACTGAAGAGGGTACAAAACTTATGAACAACTTCATTAGTCAAAATCTCAATTTTGACACAGTCAGATGACTTTAAGCAAAGGAGTAATATGATCTAAGTTAAGTTTTGATAGATCATCTTAGCAATTATGCCATGCCTAGTAGAATAATAGCAGAAGCAAGGAAAGCATTTAGACAACCTTTGCAGTCAGTCTGGTTACATAATTTGACAGACCAGTGCAAAATGAAAATATTGGAATCTCATTTTTAAAAATGTTCAAGAATTTCAAAAAGCCAAGAGCAGAGTCCTTTTATCCACAGGGACCTACTGCACAGTTATGTCTCATAGGAAGCTGGTCCTGTTTGCCACAATTCTTGGGTATGGGTGGTGACATTATCAGTGCTGAACTGATCAAAAGTTGAATATTGAAGACTTAACAGACTGGATTTGTTTGTAATGTGAATAAGGAAAATGACAGAAAGAGAGGAGACAGGCATAAACTTAGGTCACCACCGAGGCCCAAGAATTGTGGCAAACAGGACCAGCTTCCCATGTGAGATAATAATAATAATAATAATAATAATAATGTGAGATAACTGTGCAGTAGGTCCCTGTGGATAAAAGGACTCTGCTCTTGGCTTCTTGAAAATTTTTAAAAATTAGAATCCAACATTTTCATTTTGCACTGGAGTAGGAGATGGCAACCCACTCCAGTATTCTTTCCTGAGAAATCTCATAGACAGAGGAGCCTGGAGGGCTACAGTCCATGGAGTCGTAAAGAGTCAGACAAGACTGAATGACTAAACACACACACAGTAGTGATTTAAGAAAATATATTTGTAATTGTTATCTAAATATGTACATGAGATTTCACATGCATGTTTGCACTTAACTCCACTGAGTGTCTTTAAGAAACCTATTTACCTTATCCACTTGAAAGAACTTGTTGATAATTCAAACTAAATACTGATGTTCAAGGAAAATAATTTGTATCTAAATATTTAAATCCTAGACTTATGATTAAATGACAGGGCATCTTTTTTACCTTCATTCTTAATTCTTGAATGATTACAAAGTGATTAATTTCTGGATTATAAAAATAATTCATAAACAGTATAACATATTTTGTGCTAAAAATTGATAGGACCACCCTCATAGTAAGCTCATTATTTTTTAAAGCCCATGTCTCTTAGTGTCTGTTGAGCTTTAAAATGTACACATTCTATGAGCCAGCAAATGAACCTCTTCATAGCTTCCCCTATTTCCAATAGTATTCCTTCCTTGTGTTGACTTTTTGTTCTGTAATTTAAAATGCTCTGAGGACACAAATATCAAGTAAATTGCTTATAATTGCATTCCTACTTGTTATTAAATTCAATTAATAAGTATACTCTAAATATATATGAAAATGAAAGTATGCATTCAGGCTTTAATTTTCATGCTAATCTTTTGCTTATTTTCTAATCAGTGCTGAAAAAAGCCTTAAGATGCTCTTCAGCTTTGACTCTGGAGGTCAACAAGGACATTGAAGAGCAGAGAGCTGATAAAATGGGGGCTACATGGCAGAGCAAGCCACTGTGATTATTTCCTCGGTGTCTGTTTTGCAGAAAGATCTTGTTATCTGAAAAACTCAAGAAGATTATAAAGGTTATTTTTCAAGGTAGAAGATGTGTCAAAAAAAAAAAGCTACTCAATCATGCTGTCAAAGATTTGTGTAGCTGAAATTAGAATTTATATTAGAAAATATATTTCTCTTCTATATTGGATAAAGTAGAGAATTAAAATTTATAATTAAATCTGTGTTTCATGAATTTGATGATGTCCAACAACTGAGGAATAAAAAACAGTGTTTTGACCAAGATGTGTAATTATTTTCTAAGGTAATGAAATAAAGAATGGACATAACATATCACAGAAACTGTGATAGAATGGAGAGTTAATTTCATGTTTTATATTCATTTCAAATTAATTATAATGTTATGATTCTATCACAGATATTTATTTCTAGAAATGTATATTTTATATAAAATCAATATATAATTAAACTTATAAATTTAATATAAAATTAATATATATGAAATTTATATTAATACCACTCTATAGTATTTATCTGAACTTCTCCATATAATAAAATATATTAAAGGTATTTAGGGATTTTTACAATGTAATAATGTGTATGCATGTGTGTGTGGGTGTATTTTAAATGAGAAAGACATAAAAAATGTTGACATATTGGTAGCTTTGTAAGCAAGTCTTTGAATTTCAAATAAGGGCTTCTCGTATCACATTTTCAAGTAATAATTCAAAATTTATTTGCAGTTTTATAAGATTCTACTTCATGATTCCCAACTGTTGAGATAAAAGACTCTAAGGAGCAATTTCTTGATGGATTTTAGTAGTGAAAAATATGAAAATAAAAAGCAAGGAAGCACAGTTAACATTTATCATACATTATTTCTGTAATAAAAAAAATTACTGATGGGAGTCATCTAGGAACAATTTTTCTTTGAAAGAATAACTGTCACATGCAATACTAGAGATGCTGATTGTATATATGTATTAAAATATTTTAAAGGCACACAATACCATTTGAAAATATTTGTAATTCATTTTGGATTAAAATATATTAAAAGAGTGCAGTAATTGACAAACTAACACTTGACAGTATTTGTAATTCATATATACTCAGTTTTAACCAAAGTTTCAAGCAATTTAAAATTTTAAATAAAGTAAAATTATACAGATTTCATAATAATGTGCAAACATAAAGTCCATAAACTCAATAAAGAGATCCAAAATGGTAATTTGAAGGTAGACAAACTGTCCCAAGATTATTTGATAAAATAATTACTGATATTAATGTTTCCATTCATCTCTGATATTTCTGTATTTTTATATCCATACTCAGATTTGTGAGCATTAAATCACATTTATGGATAGATGGAACTATCTCAGTTCTTCAATTTATATACTTTTCTGTTATTATCTTCCAGAAGTTCAAATCAGTTTCACTAATGTAAAGATCCAAAAATAGTATATTGGACAATGCCTTCTGTCATATGGATATCCAAGAAAATAAACTTCTCTGTAACAATTTAATCTGGATTTTTTTCTTGTGTCTACACCAAACACTAGTTGGATAGTTAGCAATGAATACTTTATCAAATATTTAGCAAAATTACATACCATACACCATGCTAGATGCTGAATAAGGCACATAAGGTTGTTTGTCTCTTGAAGTTTGCATTCTAGTGGGAAATTCAAACTTTGAAAAAATGTTTCCAAGTGTGCTGAATATAACCTAAGAGAAGAATACTGAAAGTGGAATTAAGAAAATCCAGAGGAATGGATCCTCAATATGGTTTAAGAGAAGGAGATTGTACCTCCCAGTTTGCCTGGAACAGGTCAACTCTTGCCCGTTATATATGCGTGCGTGTGCTCAATAGTATCCAACTCTTTGTGACCCCACAGACTGCAGACCTCCAGGCTCCTCTGTCCCTGGGATTTCCCAGGCAAGAATACTGGAGTGGGTTGCCATTTCCTTCTCTGGAAGATCTTCCTGACCCAGGGATCAACCCTGATCTCCTGCACTGGCAGGTGGATTCTTTACCACTGAACCACCTGGGAAGCCCATTATATATCCACATGTTTTCACTCGCAAAATTGTCACTGTGTGAACAATAAATTGTATGGTTTCTCTACTTAATACTATGTTAATTTTCATTTCTCTCAATTGTGTTTTGGTTTCTGTTAAATAATAAATATTCAAAAACCAGGCTCCTCAGGAACTCATAAAAATGTATATTGTTGATTGAAAAGAGTAGCTTTTTTGTTGTTGTTCTTATCAGATAGTATACTTAGGAGACAAAGCCATGGTGATCTTACAGAATTCAGCATGAACTCACCTGGATGGTTGGTCAACTTCTGTTTACATCAAATGTCCTGAGGGAATATGCAGAAAAAAAAATAAGTCATCCTCTAAGCTAAATTGTGGATCTTTTTATTAACTTGATTAGATACTTTGTTGTGATTTACAAGTGCCGCAGCAGGAGGAAAGAAAATAACATCAATCTGGTAAGTTATTTAGCAGCAAGTTATAGTTAAAATTGACTAAAATATAGAATACTTCTAAATTTATTTGAGTTTTTGTTTCTATTCTATTGAATTTTTTTCCAATGTAATTAAAAGAAATCAACATCTTAAACTTCTCATTTCCTCCACAGAAGTGGCCTCTTATTCACCCAAATACTAGTTCTCCATGAGAACTACTTTCCAGACTAGAATTTGCTGAGATATTTCTCTATTGTATGTCATGAGCAACCAGGTACCCAGCTTCTGATTTTCACTCTTTTAATGCTACAAACTCAGGTGTACAGTCCCAGGTTTTCCTCATGTTCCTGGGGTTCTACTGCTTCCACTCAGTTCAGATAATGCCACACTGTTACTTATTGGTTGCAAGCAATAGAAACCACTTTTGGTTAGGCAAGATATATCAGAGCACTTGTAGAATCAATGGGATAGTAGAACCTGGACAATAACTAAGAAAGACAGCCAAAATCTTTCCACAGGAATAATCAGCTAAAGTTAGCATCACTGCCACCATTGATACTTGATGATCCCCATGCTCTCTGCTTCAGGACTCTGGCTGGCAGGCAGCTGCACTATGCCACTTGGTTTTATTTGCTTTCCTGACTCCCCTGTATCTCACTGAATGTGATCTACTTATTCTTTTGAAAGTCTTGGCAAATAAGAACCAAAGAAAAGGTTAATAAAGGACAATTAAAATAGTACAATGAATATATGGGTAGAGCATCACATTGGAAAACTGAAGACATTGAGATAGTGCTTTTGTCAATAGTAGCTGAAGAGTATTTTTTAAAAACTCATCTACCTAAGTCATTCAGGTGCTATATACTAAACAGTCCATGATCCTTGGTAATCTTTATTGAATTGGTTGTATAGGTCTATGTTTTTCCATCTCTACTTTTTTCCCTTTAAATGTGTCTTATCCTCTAATTATCTTGTACTTTTCATTCACTTATAATTGTTTTATTAAGGTACATCATAAACTATTATAATGCAGGATAGACTATCATTTTCGCATGAGTAAAAGCATGTCTCATGTTATAATTTACTTTGTTTTTAGATTATAAATTGATGATGTAATATGTCCATTATGCCATTGTGGGTTAGTTATTGCTCCTTAAGTACCATACCAAAACATAGGGGCTTTAAACAATGCCATCCTAATTGTTCATGATGCTCTGAGTAGCAAACATGAGCTTGGCTCAGATAAGGGACTTTGTGAAGGGTTTCTCCTGCAGTTTTCATAGGGTTGCAGTCATAATATGACTTGATTGAGGTTGAATGGTCCCATACGTCTTTACTCACGTGTGTAGCTGTGGTTTCTCAATTCTCATTCATGGGGTTTCTCATGTTCCAGTGGCATATAGTACCCTTATGGCTAGAAGAGGAAAGGAAAGGATGTTAAACACTTATTGAGAAGTTATCTCTTGAACTCTAAAATCGTCTGTACATCAAGCTATGGGTCAAAGGAAGTCACATTTCCAGTTCAGATTCAGTAGATGAGGAAATAAACTACTTCTTAATAGGACTATTGCAAAGGTACTGCCAAAGAGAAGACACACGGGGTAGGAGGAATCATTGACACATTGAAATAAATCAACGCCAATACTTAGCATAAGCATATAGATAGCTAGTTTACAGAAATAACATTTTAATTTATTCTATTAAGGATACTACATTAAGTGGGAAAGCACAACGTAGAAGAGTATAGTAGTAAAGGAAAATTATCCTTTCAACAGTTTTTACACTTTCATACTAGTATGTTATTTCTATCTCATTCAAATACATTTTCAAAAACAGGGTAGAATACTATCTGAAAGCAAAAGATTTTTTGATTCATATTATGGAAAACAGCAAGTGAAAAATAGCAAGATAAAAGAAATACTGAGGCAGTAATAAATAATTTTGATAAACTATAATATTCAATATAGAAAATGAATGGCATCTTTTAATATTGAGTAAAGTATGAGATAATTCAATTAAAAATAGCATCATTTTAGTTCTCTTTACATTTGCTATCCTGTTGTATGCTTTTATTGCTCATAACAAAGCACCACAGTGGGAACAGAGAAATGACCAATTTACACTGACATTAGGATTCATATTAGGTAAGGAGTAAAAAGGAAGTCATGTATGTGAGAAAGCGAATGAGTACAACGTGATAATTTCTACCATCCTAGAACAGAACAATAAGACTTCTGATTACCTTAGCATTTCATCTCCTTGACCTACTTATAAGAACTTACTGTTGTCACAGTAGTTGTAGAATCTAATTTATTTGCAAAGACCTGCGTGGAAAAGGAGTTTACAAATCTCCCCTGGTAATCTTTTTATGGTCCAGTATGAATTTCTGTCAAGTGTATCTTCCTGTTGTCCAATCTAAATCACTCCTGCTGTGATTTAAACATACCTCCATGTCTTCTACTCTCAGTGGAAATGAACAGCAGCTGGTTATAATACTCCATGTACTTGAAGGTTATAGTTTTAAAAGACACTCATTTAATCTGCTCTTAAAAAAAAAAAAAAAAAAACTCATGAATTTCTGAATATTTTCTTTACAAGATCATTGAATGTTTTTAAATGATCACAAGCCATAAAAACCATTAGCATGCTAACACAGCGATAAATAAAGTAGTTCCTATATGTGCCTCACTCCTTGTTTACAATGCATTATATGTGTTGATAGATTTGGCATAGTTTTTTTTTTCCCCCATTCTATGGGGGGTCACAGTCAGAATTTTAAGTATTTCAATTTGTGTGAGAGTTGGAGTATAGGGAGAAAAATATGAATGTATGTAAAAATATTGACCTATAATTAAAAAAACAGAAATCTTTATGAGTTTACTTAAGGATAGCATCTTGATTTCCTTAACTTTCTAATTTGAACAGTGAAAACAGTACAACCTGGTATATTTTAGGAGTTGAGTCATAATGTATAAAAACTGTTTAATTCTAGAATTGAATTAGATAAATAATTATGAGTAAACTGGAAAGACATTGTTGGGAGAGATCAATGTTTTATCCAGGTGAGGTATTGCACAGTAAATCTTCAGAAAGACCACAGCCAAATGTAAAAAAGTCTTAAATATCTCTTTCTCTACTGCTTATTTAATGCAATATCACAGCTGGAAAGAAAATTATTTGTAGTACTGTTAGCATTTTGAAGGATTTCTTACTAACATTCAGAACACCCACAGTTCAAGATTCACCAGGGAATATTTCTATGGATTTAACTGTCTAGCAAAGCTCAATACATACATACATATCTGTGTATATATATATATATTATATATATATATACATAATGCTGTTAGCATTTTATATATTTTATTTTATATATATACCAAAATGCGATAGCTCCACCAAAAGATTATTTTCTCTCCTCTTTCTTAATTCACTTTATAAATTTAAATTCACTACACCATTTAAAATATATGAAACAAAAGATGTAGCAATCAGGCTGTTAGATAGCTATTTGGAGGATGATGCAGTGGTGTGGTAATAACGTTGTATCGTCTCTACTCTGTGGCCAAAAGGTGAAGTGTATTTTTCTTACAAAGTTGCCGCAGGCCTGGTAGAACTTGGGTGTAAGGAAATATCTTCATGTTGATTCTTATATTCCTTGCCATTCTTTGTATTCTTAATAATCATTGTAGGGAAAGTAGGGGAAAAGCGACTGGTCCAGAAATTATATTGTATCTATAAGAAAATTGACAATAAGCCAGTGAATTTTTTGTATATTTCTCAAGCAATATGAGAACTCTCTGTTTTCTGCTACGCAATTTCACAGATAAAGGGCTTGGTGTTAAATTTCATCATTTTTTCAAGCATGAAGTGAGTGTACCTCACACAAGGCTATATGAAACTATGATTGGCACACTCAGGTAAAGTCAGTCTTCTAATGTTTATTGTTAAATACTCTACCACATTTAATCAGGTGTATATCCTGTTATCATTTGGTGATCTCTTTTACCTTTAGGTCTTCTTGACTATCAGAGTATGTTCAGATCAATCACTGCAAATCCACCTACACTGCACCTATATTGCCTAGAATCCTCAACAAAAAGTTGGTGGTTTTAAACAATAATATATTATTTCTCATGCCTCTATCTGTAGGTCAGCTTGACATTAGTTGTTCTACACTGGGCTGCTCTAAGCAGTCTGTGCATCTTGGGGAGACTTGGTCACGTTTCTACCAGAAAGCCAGGGAAAACTGACCAATGTTACACGAGATCTCTCCTCTTGAGATAACAGACCTACGTGGGAATTATTTCACATGGAGATGGAATTGCTGCAAGATGTAAACTGAAATTGGTGAGGGTTTTTTTTAGGCCTAAGCTCAAAATCAGTACACTTTCATTACCATGGGTTTTACCACTTGGCCAAGTTCAAAGTTAAGGTTCAGATGCACACACTGGCTCTTAGTAAAATGGACTTCAAAATTAGATGCCAAGAGGCACGGTATCTGGAAGGGTGAAAAACTATTTAAATAGATTTGAAACAATTTGCCTGTGAACCCTATTGACTAGAATCTTATTTGTAAGCGAGATAATACTCTTAATTATATGAACAATTTTGATGTTATCTAAAATGTTTGTATCTTTTTATATAAAGATAAGTTGTATTGGTTTTATATATCTATGCACATATACATATGAATATATATATATATATATGCATATACATTATATGTGCTTCAGATCAGTTCAGTTCAGTTCAGTCGCTCAGTTGTGTCCGACTCTTCGCGACCCATGAATCACATCACACCAGGCCTCCCTGTCCATCATCAACTCCCGGAGTTCCTTCAAACTCATGTCCATTGAGTGGGTGATGCCATCCAGGTATCTCATCCTCTGTCGTCCCCTTCTCCTGCCCCCAATCCCTCCCAGCATCAGGGTATTTTCCAATGAGTCAACTCTTTGCATGAGGTGGCCAAAGTATTTGAGTTTCAGCTTCAGCATCAGTTCTTCCAATGAAGACCCAGGACTGATCTCCTTTAGGAGATCTGGTTGGATCTCCTTGTAATCAAAGGGACTCTCAAGAGTCTTGTCCAACACCACAGTTCAAAAGCATCAATTCTTCAGCACTCAGTTTTCTTCACAGTCCAACTCTAACATCCATACATGACCACTGGAAAAACCATAGCCTTGACTAGATTGACCTTTGTTGGCAAGGTAATATCTCTGCTTTTCAATATGCTATTTAGGTTGGTCATTACTTTCCTTCCAAGGAGTAAGTGTCTTTTAATTTCAAGGCTGCAATCAACATCTGCAGTGATTTTGGAGCCCCAAAAAATAAGTCTGAAACTGTTTCCACTGTTTCCCCATCTATTTCCCATGAAGTGATGGGACCAGATGCTATGATCTTAGTTTTCTGACTGTTGAGCTTTAAGCCAACTTTTTCACTCTCCTCTTTCACTTTCATCAAGAGGTTCTTTAGTTCTTCACTTTCTGCCATAAGGGTGCTGTCATCTGCATATCTGAGGTTATTGATAGTTCTCCCAGCTATCCTGATTCCAGCTTGTGCTTCCTCCAGCCCAGCATTTCTCATGATCTACTCTGCATAGAAGTTAAATAAGCAGCGTGACAATATACAGCCTTGATGTACTACATTTCCTATTTGGAACCAGTCTGTTGTTCCATGTCCAGTTCTAACTGTTGCTTCCTGAACTGCATATAGGTTTCTCAAGAGGCAGGTCAGGTGGTCTGGTATTCCCATCTCTTTCAGAATTTTCCACAGTTTATTGTGATCCACACAGTCAAAGGCTTTGGCATAGTCAATAAAGCAGAAATACATGTTTTTCTGGAACTCTCTTGCTTTTTCAGTGATGCAGCAGATGTTGGCAATTTGATATCTGGTTCCTCTGCCTTTTCTGAAACCAGCTTGAACATCTGGAAGTTCACAGTTCACGTACACTGCAGCCTGGCTTGGAGAATTTTGAGCATTACTTTACTAGCGTGTGAGATCAGTGCAGTTGTGTGGTATTTTGAGCATTCTTTGGCATTGCCTTTCTTTGGAATTGGAATGAAAACTGACCTTTTCCAGTCCTGTGGCCCCTGCTGAGTTTTCCAAATTTGCTGGCATATTGAATGCAGCACTTTCACAGCATCATCTTTCAGGATTTGAAATAGCTCAACTGGAATTCCATCACCTCCACTAGCTTTGTTCGTAGTGATGCTTTGTAAGTTCTACTTGACTTCACATTCCAGGATGTCTGGCTCTAGGTGAGTGATCACACCATCATGATTACCTTGGTTGTGAAGCTCTTTTTTGTATAGTTCTTCTATGTATTCTTGTCACCTCTTCTTAATATCTTCTGCTTCTGTTAGGTCCATACCATTTCTGTCCTTTATCGAGCCCATCTTTGCATAAAATATTCCCTTGGTATATCTAATTTTCTTAAAGAGATCTCTAGTCTTTCCCATTCTGTTGTTTTCCTCTATTTCTTTGCTTTGATAGCTCAGGAAGGCTTTCTTATCTCTCTTTGCTATTCTTTGGAACTCTGCATTCAGATGCTTATATCTTTCCTTTTCTCCTTTGCTTTTCGCTTCTCTTCTTTTCACAGCTATTTGTAAGGCCTCCCCAGACAGCCATTTTGCTTTTTTGTATTTCTTTTCCATGGGGATTGTCTTGATCCCTGTCTCCTGTACAATGTCACGAACTTCCATCCATAGTTCATCAGGCACTCTGTCTATCAGATCTAGTCCCTTAAATCTACTTCTCACTTCTGCTGTATACTCATAAGGGATTTGATTTATGTCAGGCCTGAATGGTCTAGTGGTTTTCCCTACTTTCTTCAGTTGCAGTCTGAATTTGGCAATAAGGAGCTCATGATCTGAGCCACAGTCAGCTCTTTGGTCTTGTTTTTGCTGATTGTATAGAGCTTCTCCATCTTTGGCTGCAAAGAATATAACCAATTTCTTTTCAGTGTTGACCATCTGGTGATCTCCATGTGTAGTGTCTTCTCTTGTGTTGTTGGAAGAGTGTGTTTGCTATGACCAGTGCGTTCTCTTGGCAAAACTCTATTAGCGTTTGCCATGCTTCATTCCGTACTCCAATGCCAAATTTGCCTGTTACTCCAGGTGTTTCTTGACTTCCTACTTTTGCATTCCAGTCCTCTATAATGAAAAGGACATCTTTTTTGGGTGTTATACCTGCTTATATATGTACAAAATAAAAATCAACACTTAGCTTTGAAATTTATCTTTATAAGTGTTTTACAGTAAGCTTCCCTGGTGGCTCAGATAGTAATATGTCTGCCTGCAACTTGGAAGAGTCAGGTTCGATCTCTGGCTCAGAAAGATCCCCTGGAGAAGGAAATGGCAACCCACTCCAGGATTCTTGCCTGGAAAATCCTATGGACGGAGGAGACGGTAGGCTACAATCCATGGGGTCACAAAGAGTCGAACACGACTGAGCAACTTCACTTTACAGTAAACTATATCGTGAATATTTCAAATTCTAGACATAGGAAAATGATTGGTCAAACACATGCATGTATCCTTAGTCCAGCTCTTTGTGACAGTTTGCACTGTAGCCTTTCTGGCTCCTCTGTCTATGGGATTTTTTAGGCAAGAATACTGGTGTGGGTTGCCATTTCCTCCTTCAAAGGATCTTCTCAACTTTGGGAACAAACACACACGCCCTGTATCTCCTGCATGGGAAAGTCCATGGACAGAGGAGCCTGATGGGCTACAGTTCATGGGGTCCTAAAGAGTTGGAATGACTGAATGACTGAGCACACATACAGAGTTTGCTTAGCCAATGACATATTGGAGATTGACTATATGTTACAACATACATCAAACTAATATACATAGTATCAAAATAAATAATAGCTCAGACTTTTAAACATAAAATCTTGTGATAGTTCATTTTGTGTGTCAACTTGATTGTATCACTGATGTTCAGATACCCTGATTAAACATTATTTCTGAGTGTATTTGGGATAATGTTTATAAAAGAGATTAGCATTTGATTTGGTAGACAGAGTAAACAAAATTGCCCTCTGCATATGAATGGGCATCATAGAAACCCTTTAGAGCCTGGACATAATATAATAAAAATTTGGAGAATAAATAATTTGTTTTCTCTCTCTCTCTGTATGTACGTGTGTGTGTATTTGTGTGTGTGTGTGTGTATATATATATACACACACACATACATGATTCGTTGATCTGAACAATGATTTTTCTCTTGCCTTTGATGCTCCTGGTTTTTGGACTTTCAGATATAGACTTGGAAAATATGCCATCACTTCTCTGGTTCTTATGCCTCTGAACTAAACAACCAGCATTCCTTGGTCTCTACCTTGCAGAAGGCAGATTCTGCAATCTCTCTCTTTATACACATATACATATCTTCTTAATTGTATTTCCCTTGGAAACTATAGCTAATACAGTTCTCTACCTCGTATCTTTAAAATATTTGAGTGGAAATAGGAACTCTCTAATTTCTACCTGCTTGAATGGTTGGGCAGATATTCACCAATATTTAAACTCCCTGTATAAGTACCTGATTACTAATATTCCCTCTGAATGCTCTCTCTCTTTTCTATGTATAAAAAGTAGAGATATCCAATTTAAAATTTTATTTTTCTTATCTATAGTCTTAAAAATCTAGTTACCATTATTCTTTGAGAGCTAAAGATTAGAACAATTTTAACAGTCCTTATAATGTAATCTAATATATAAATAACTCAAACATTTTGCTGTGAAAATATATTTATATTCATCCATCTTGTAAAATCCTTTTTAAATTCTTTTTAAAAATTAGATGAATATAAAAGTCCATAAAAAAGCCATATGAAATGACTTGAAAAAAATGTGCATGTAACTAAAAGAAACATAAATATAGATACCTCTTTCAGGTTACTATTTTTTTCAAGGGACAACAGAGAGGGAAAGTTTGGGCCAAAGGAATCTTTTTGCAATAAGGATTTTTATAGTAAAACTCTATAGTGATAAGTTTAAAAAAGAATTATTGATGATAAAGGATAAGAGAGGAAAATTGCAGTATGGAGTTGATACTTGAGTTGATGGAGGTGTATAGCAATCAGATTACAAACTAAAAGACTATTGTCCAACGCAAGTTCATGTGCCCAACACACTGTGAGGACACTCATCTCAAAACATCAGAGTTTGAAGTGGGAGAAAGGTTTATTTCATGGTCTATACAAGTAAAATGGGTGACCTTGCACAAAGGACCCAAATTCCCAGATGAGTTTCAGGGAAATATTTTAAAAGAGAAGCTGAGGGAGGAGAGTTGCAGGATGCATGATTAAGCTTGTGCACAATTCTCTGATTGGTTGCTGGTGAAATAAAGGGCTTTGTCACAGGAGTTAATATTATCAATCCTCAGGCTCCAGTAGGTCTGGAGGATACTTACTAATGATCATCATGCAATTAACTTCTTCCATTTGGTAGAGGTTCAGCATATGCAAAACAACACAGGATTGTGTAGCAGTTATTGTTATCTAGGTACTTTAGGGAAGAACTAGAGGTTCCATTACTGTCACATGGCTAATTTACTGTTTAAATTCTTAGTTCTTCTAGCTCAATTGCTTTTTTTTTCACTGCAGGTTTACATACATCATTAATTCATGAGTTAAGCTTTTGTGACTAATGGGAGCCCGGGGAGACTAAAGCTTTTTTTTTTTTTTTAATTTTATTTTATTTTTAAACTTTATATAATTGTATTAGTTTTGCCAAATATCAAAATGAATCTGCCACAGGTATACATGTGTTCCCCATCCTGAACCCTCCTTCCTCCTCCCTCCCCATACCATCCCTCTGGGTCGTCCCAGTGCACTAGCCCCAAGAATCCAGTATCGTGCATCAAACCTGGACTGGCATCTCGTTTCATACATGATATTTTACATGTTTCAATGCCGTTCTCCCAAATCTTCCCACCCTCTCCCTCTCCCATAGAGTCCATAAGACTGTTTTATACATGTCAGTGTCTCTTTTGCTGTCTCGTACACAGGGTTATTGTTACCATCTTTCTAAATTTCATATATATGCATTATTATACTGTATTGGTGTTTTTCCTTCTGGCTTACTTCACTCTGTATAATAGACTACAGCCTTTTTATGAACAAGAGGCAGGTAGAGGACATGGTTGGGGGTATCTTGTCCCAGGAAGGTTCCATAGGATCCTGCTCAGTTACAAGACCTTTGATAGAAGTAAGAGACTTCTTAATATGTAATATAAGTGAAGTCAGAATATGTGTTCATTAGAAGGAGCATTGTTAGAAGTATGAGAATAGAAGTATGATGTTTTTCTCTTCCAATTGCTTTCTTTTTTAAACAAAATGTTAGTAAAATTCTTCTGTTGAGTTATGCAGGGGCAGGTAGATGAAATATAAAATGGTTATATCAGAAAATGGGAATGTGAAGTTAATATATACATGTAATAGTGCCCATTTGAGATTTGCATACATAAATATGATAAGACTATATAATGTTGTTATATTCTTTTTCTAGTGATATTCAGACACTTAGGTGTGAACTCAAAATAGATCAATAACTGGAGTGAGGGTTGTCTACTTGCATATGTCAGCTGGAGAGAACAGCATAAGACTTTAGGGGATGGTATTGTTAATAAAGGAAGTGAGAAAACAAATTGATTGTTGCATAGTGAAAACTTGTGGCATCAATTGGTTGGAGTTGTCAGTGCAATCAAAGGACTCTTGGAGTACGGCACTTAGAATAAGTAAACTTGGTGGGAAAAGACATGGTATCTGGGAGACAGGGTTTTTATATATATATATACACATACATACATACATATAGTGGCTTTTTTCCCCCTTAGTTTTGATTCTGTCATGAATTATTTTTGTATTTTTTAATTAATTAACTTATTTATTTTTGACAATGCTGCTCAGCTTGTGGAATCTTAATTCTCTGATTAGGGTTTGAACTAGGCCCCCAGCAGTGGAACCATGGAGTTCTAACCACTGAACTGCCAGGGCATTCTCTACAAGATTCTTAAAATATGCACTTCAGAAAAAAGGCAGTTACTAGTGCTGGCAGTCAATTTTAAGTGTGACATGTGAATAGTTAGTTAAGATAAAGTAGGAAAATGACCTTATAATTTTGATTTTATAGCAGCATTACAGGTTGGCTGGATTTCTTTCACGCCCTACAAAACTTATTCTTGAAGACTTTCAGGAGGTTTGAAACCATCCTGATTTCAAGCCTTTAACTTACTTGAATATTACATATCTGTGGAGGTGCTTCAATAGCCATAATATATGAAGTGTTGATTGTACCTTAATCAATTAATTATTGACAAATAACTTTTGCTTTTAGTTGTCTGCTTCAATTATTCATTTCTTAATATTTTGTAATATGTAGTTAATTATCTTGCTTCAAGTGGTTATTACTTAACTTTCTCTCTCATTTCTCAGTGATTATCCAATCTTTCTTTCAGACTATTGGTTTAAGTACTGATACCAGAGAATCTGCTACTATATTTTTATTTTGCTATTGTTTTTCTAGAATAATTTTGTCCTCAGTATTATCTGTTTATCTTAACTTTGTATTTTAAGTATAACTCTTTTTCACTGATAGTAAAAATTTTATTATCCTAGAAGTGAAAAATACGTTTTGCCTTTAACTTTGGCAAGTCATTCTTCCCTTTTTGCCTTCCTTTTAAATTTTTTGCTGTACTTTTTGACATTATTTCTTTCAATCTTACTGATTTTTAACATGAAGATCCCTACCTAGACTAGATACTTCCCAGGCAAAATATCTAACCATTCTCCCTGACTTCATATGCACTTTGTCTGAGACTGGTTTTCTTCTCCTTAGAGATTAGACCTGAGGGCTGGATTTGCACAGTTCTGGTCTCTATGTTTTGCATTTGCCTGTTGGTAGACTTAGTCTTTGGCATTTTAAAATGTGTTTAGGTTAAAAGTCCTCAAATCACTTCAGATTTGAGGCATATTGCATATTTTATTCTTATCCAGCATATTTTAAGCTTTTGAACAGTTTTTTCCACTTCAGGTTGACCCCAAGAACTTTGATTTTCAGAGAAAATCAGCTCTAAAGCTTCTTCCTCATTACAATTTCCTTAGCAGGCCCCCTATTTCTGCAAAATGGAAAATATATAGTGAAAGCACCAAGCATTGTTCAAAAAATTGCTAGTTGAGAGTAATGGAGGAAAACTTCAATGGAGGTGGACACAGTTTAATTGTTTTTTGTACAAGAGCCACTGACCACCACAGTTTTCTTTTTCAATATTATTTCCTGTTCAATTTTCCCTTTCTAGTGATACCTTTAATTTTAAAGAACAAATGCTATGCTAAATCACTTCAGTCGTGTCCGACTCTGTGCAGCCCACCAGGCTCCCCCGTCCCTGGGATTCTCCAGGCAAGAACACTGGAGTGGGCTGCCATTTCCTTCTCCAATGCATGAAAGTGAAAAGTGAAAGTGAAGTCGCTCAGTCATGTCCGACTCTTAGTGACCCCATGGACTGCAGCCTAACAGGCTCCTCTGTCCATGGAATTTTCCAAGCAAGAGTACTGGAGTGGGGTGCTATTGCCTTCTCTGTTAAAGAACAAAGGGGCCTCATTATTAATCAGTCTTTTTCCAATTGTTATATAGGGAAAAGAAAATAAGAAATATATTTTTTCTTCTATTGGTGTCATCAAGATTATAATACAAGTTGCAAGTCAGTTTCACCCAGAAGGACTCTGAGATGGAAATTTACATACAGAAATTTTATTATAAACATTCTCAGAATTAACATTTCTAAGTAAGTAAAGAAGCAAGGTTAGGTAGTAGTAGAAGTTGAACTATAACAAAGGTCTTATCCAAAGGGAGCTCTAGAATTGGAATGGCCCCTCAGAGTTGTATCAAAGTAGAGCAAAGGATATGAACCTTTGTACTGCCAAATCAACTAGTTATTACACATGGTTGCCACTAGGAAGAGGAATGACATTGGGCAAACGTCTCTCTTCAGCCCATGACAAGACTTGGAAGTAACTCAGCAGAGAGCTATCGTCTGCCCTTATTGCACACTTCTGATGCTGGAGAATGAATGTTTCAGGCCAGAAGTCAGGAAGAGAGTGAGGAATCTGAAGAATGTAAAACATTGATTATAGTTTGGGAAAACTTTTGGTCCTAAGAGTTATTTCATGTTTTTCCATATGATTCCTAAATCCTCTCAGCCTTTGTCTCTTAAATGCATAAAATTTTTCATATTGCTTTTCTACCACCCTCCCTATGATTATTGAAAAACATGTGACCTACCTAGTATATATTTCTAATTGTGTTGATAAAAAAGCAGCATATTGATTATTGATTCTGATGTATATTTTTGGAATATAAATTTATGGAAAATTTCCACAGCATAATTTGGCAATATATTTTCAAAGTGCATAAAATATATATTTTGAGATAATCAGCAACCTGAAATTTATTTTTTCTAAGGAAGCAAGTACTACCAGTAATTTCTAAAGTTATAGTCAAAAACTGCAATTTAGAAACAGTAAGAGATTAGCCAAGTAAAATATGGGGCTTACTATAATGGAATAATGTACAAGTTCTTAAAATAAAGGGAAATGCAGGTTACATAAATTCATGATTGCACTGAATATTTATTTATATATGAATATAAATATAAAATAACCTGGAAGGAAACAAAATGAAAATGTTATTGTCTGGAAGTGAATTACAGATTATTTTTAGACCTTTATCCCCTGCCAGTTTTTCCAGAATTACCATGTATTATTTTATAATCAAAATATTAAAAAAGCCACAACATATCATCTTTATATTATTTGTGAAGGTTTATAGTGAAAGTTTTCTCTTCAAAATAATGTATTTAGCCCAATGATATAACAGTTAGGTTAAATAAGGGGGAAAAATTTTTAAAAAGGAAGCAAACAAAATAATAAATAAGTGTCAGTAACTCAGACACTAGAAAGTCAGATCCAAGTTTGATATATTATCAACATGTAGATTAATTTTATTACATTTACTGAATTTTCCAATATACACATAAAATAAAAATGGGAGTATATGTATAAAAAATATAAACAAATATTTGTATATATATTTCAACAATATGTATTTCATCCACAAAATAACACTTCTTATATTTTGTACAAAATAAAATACATAATGGCTAAATTTTTACTTATAAAATTTTGACTATGATTAATCAGAATCTTTGTGGTATGAAGGATAAGCCAAGATTTTAAATAATAATTTATTACATCAAGAAAAACTTTCTAAATATTGGGTAGATATATTAAACATGAAGTCTATTTACCTTAGACAGCTAGCAGCACATAAAATATGTATTCCTTCCACTTATTTTAAGATCTGAAATGTATATATACATTTATTTTGTAGGAAAATATATGAAATCATGAATATGAAATTTATATTTAGTTGTTCCCTTTTGTAGAATTGTGTGAGTTAGAAAAGAAAATCTTCTTAAACTTATTTCAGCAAGTAGGTATTATACTTTCAATTTCACAAAAACAAGTGAGGTTGAAGTATATACTTAAGTCAGAATGGGAATTGGAATCATTTTGTATGAAACCATAGTTGACTGTAACCTCACATGGAAATATTAGTCTGAAGGCCATCATGGCATACGATATGTCTTGATGGAAATTAGAAA
Source organism: Bos taurus (assembly GCF_002263795.3). NCBI lineage: Eukaryota > Metazoa > Chordata > Mammalia > Artiodactyla > Bovidae > Bos > Bos taurus. Next base: position 44,552,092 of record NC_037347.1, read on the forward strand.
TATAAATACTGAGAAAAACTTTATTATGAAGGTGTTGGTTATGATGGGAAATTATTTTTTCACACATACTCTTTTAATCTTGTTTGAAAAAAAGAGAAGTGATGCCAGCATGTGAAATCATGCAAAAGTGAAAACTATTTTGTCAGAACAAAGTTGTTACAGGTGGTTTTATTTTTAATTATTAAATTATCTTACAATTTTAATTTAAACTTCAGAAACTGCTTGAATTTTATGAATGACTCAGAATCATTGGGTAACATGAAGTTTAAATCAAGATGGGGAAAAGTAATTTTTCTTGAAATATACCTTAAAGACATTTAGAGGGAGCCATGGGAGCAATTTCTGTCATTATCATTCGTTGTGCTTTAGGAGAAAGGAGAAATAAGCACAAATCTATTCCTTAGGCAAGAGTAAGCTCTCTGAGTTCTCAAATCCAGAGAAACAAAGCAGCCATGGATCAATTTATTAACTGTGGTGCAAAGTCCTAGACTTCTCAGGAAAGACTCTCAGATTACTTTAACTTTGTTTTAAAAAGATAAGGTCCCCTTCACTTCAAATTATCTGGAGGTTATAACTGTAAAAATCAGGTCATTTTTTGTGGGTCACTTTTCTTGTGCCTGTTCTAAAGTTTTGATGGGTCCTTAGTTCCCATCCCTATGGACTTAATTCCCAGATACTAAGCAGTGTATAAATACATAGCAAAAACGAACAAAAGTCCCAAACAAACAAAACCTCAAACAAAACAAGCTGACAAAAACAAAAGAAAAAAAAAACAAAAAGGACACATAGGGATTACATAAAATGAATCAGATAAAGATACAGATTATTAATACTGTGCTTTTATCTACTTTTCCACATAAACATTAGAAATATTTGGAAGCACAAAAGCAACCAGAAATATTCACATCAAATATGGTTAAATTTTTAAGACCTTAATAAATACAGAGATTAGAAAATGACAAAAGCCAAAAAAGAATATGTAAAATTGACTAGCATCAAATATGATTAATGAAATATAAGCTGACATAGAAAGGTGATCTAGCAATATGGAAGACTGGACTTTATCTTTAAATCCATAATACTCTAAATCCAGAGAAAGAGCTATAAATGTTGCAAGACACTCAGAAAAAAAAAAAAAAAAAGAACAGTAATTCAAAGTAAAAAGTTCAGACTAATCTTGTTAGCATCCTGGAATACTGGTTGTGGAATGGACCAAGGGGTGAGAATGTCATTCTGTAGAAAAACTGAGGGTAATATCACTAGTCTAGGTCAGAACAAATGCTTTAATACTTTTTGCTTTATTTATCTATTTTTTTAATTTAAGGATAAAGAAAATACCCTTGACAAAATTCAATGTACATTTATGATAGATAAATCCTCTCAAGGGAGCAGGTTTAGATAGTATGTACCTCAACATAATGTACACCATATAAGACAAGCCTACAGCTAATTCATATTCAACAGTAAAATACCGAAGTCTTTTCCCCTAAGATCAGGAACAAGACAAGAATGACAATTTTATTCAACATATTATTGGAAGACCTAACCAAAGTAATCAGGCAACAAAAAATATAGAAGGCATCCAAACTGAAAATAAAGATGCAAAGCTGTCACTTTTTGCAGATTATATGATATTATGTATAAAAAAAGTTCCATAAGAAAAGTGTTAGAACTTGCAGGATATGAAATCAATATACAAAAACTTGTGTTCTATACACTAACAACAAACTATCAGAAAGAGAAATTAAGAGAATAATGCCATTTGCAACTGCATCCAAAAAAATAAAATACCTAGGAATAAATTTAACCAAGGAGGTGAAAGATTTGTATATAGTAAATTTTTCAACTTTTTGAAAATTGGAATGTGACAATGTCATATTACCTGTACACTCTCTGTGTGGCAATAGTTTATACTAAGGATACATAGTCAGGTTTTGAGAAGAAATACACTCAGCCTCAAAGTGAACATCACATTAAAACAAAGTTGATCAGTGTAATGTCCAAAAGCCAACATAGTGAAGGATGATTGATCTATGACTACATGTTGGTGCTGTTCAGTCACTTAGTCATGTCAGACTCTTTGTGACCCCATGGACTGCAGCATGCCAGGCTTCCCTGTCCCTCACCATCTCTTGGAGCTTGATCAAACTCATGTCCATCCAGTCAGTGATGCCATCCAACCATCTCGTTCTCTATATTCCCCTTCTCCCCCTGCCTTCAATTGTTCCCAGCATCAGGGTCTTTAACAACCAGTTGGCTCTTTGCATCAGGTGGCCAAAGTATTGGAGCTTCAGCTTTAGCAACATTCCTTCCAATAAATATTCAGGAGTGATTTCCTTTAGGATTGACTGATTTGTTCTCTTTGCAGTCCAAGGGACTCTCAAGAGTCTTCTCCAACACCACAGTTCAAAAGCATCATTCTACAGTGTTCAGACTTCTTTATGGTCCAGCTCCCTCATTCATACATGACTACTGGAAAAACCACAGCTTTGACTAGACAGACCTCTTTTGGCAAAGTAATGTCTGCTTTTTAATAAACTGTCTAGCTTCATCATAGCTTTTCTGCCAAGGAGCAAGTATCTTTTAATTCCATGACTGCAGTCACCATCTGCAGTGATTTTGCAGCCAAAGAAAGAAAAGTCTGTTACTTTTTCATTGATTCCTCATCTATTTGCCATGAAGTGATGGGACTGGATGCCATGATCTTCGTCATGACTATATGAGCTATGGAATATTTGGGGGTCTTAGTGTCAGGATGAAACAATCACAGCACCAACTACTAAGGGGAATGAAGGGAAGGAAGGAACAAGGGACAGGGAGAGAAAAGAGAGACAATTTCCACTCAGAGATTCAGGGTAAACCTACAAACTACATGTCCAAAGTACAAGAAAGAAAAAAAAAGTGAATTGGAAGAAATGGTTAGACCAGTAAATTTTTATGTTTCTGTTCATAGTAGAGACCTGTGACTGTTCCTAGAAAGCAGCTGTTGGAGCAGGTTCTACCTGCCTGTGTGTGTTTGTGCTCAGTCATGTCCAACTCTTTTTGACCCCATGGTCTGTAGCCTGCCAGGTTCCTCTGTCCATGGAGTTTTCCATGCAAGAGTACAGGGAGCTGATTCCATTTCCTACTCCAGGGGATCTTGAATCTATGTGTGGCCATGAGACTTTTTTTTCCCCCATTAGAATGTGAAGTGATGAGTTCATTTTCATTTACTGTAGGATTCTAAACTATAGATGTGCTTTTCACATATAATCTCTTTTCTCTTCTGCCTTCTGCATGAAAAAAAAAATTCTGAGGCTCTTACTGATAGAGGTACAACAAGACGGAAGGAGACTAGGATATCTACCATTAAGAACTTCCATTTTTGCTTTACTGTTTTTTTTTTTTTTCTCTAATTTTATTTTATTTTTAAACTTTACATAATTGTATTAGTTTTGCCAAATATCAAAATGAATCCGCCACAGGTATACATGTGTTCCCCATCCCGAACCCTCCTCCCTCCTCCCTCCCCATACCATCCCTCTGGGCCGTCCCAGTGCACCAGCCCCAAGCATCCAGCATCTGTTATTAGCAAAAAGAAATCATAATTCATGGTGCTTTTTGAGCTGTTATAAATTCTGTTCAGTTCAGTTCAGTTACTCAGTCGTGTCTGACTCTTTGTGACACCATGAACCGTAGCAGCCAGGCCTCCCTGTCCATCACCAACTCCCGGAGTCCACCCAAACCCATGTCCATGGAGTCGGTGATGTCATCCAACCATCTCATGCCCTGTTGTCCCCTTCTCCTCCTGCCCTCAATCTTTCCCAGCATCCGGGTCTTTTCAAATGAGTCAGCTCTTCACATCAGGTGCCTAAAGTACTGGAGTTTTAGCTTCAACATCAGGCCTTCCAATGATCACCCAGGACTGACTCCTTTAGAATGGACTGGTTGGATCTCCTTGCAGTCCAAGGGACTCTCAGGAGTCTTGTCCAACACCACAGTTCAAAAGCATCAATTTTTTGGCACTCAGCTTTCTTTATAGTCCAACTCTCACATCCGTACATGACTACTGGAAAAACCATAGTCTTGACTAGACAGATCTTTGTTGACAAAGTAATGTCTCTGCTTTTTAACATGCTGTCTTGGTTGGTCATAACTTTCCTTCCAAGGAGCATGCATCTTTTAATTTCATGGCTGAAATCACCATTTGCAGTGATTTTGTATCCCAGAAAAATAAAGTCAACCACTGTTTCCACTGTTTCCCCATCTATTTGCCATAAAGTGATAGGACCAGATGCCATGATCTTAGTTTTCTGAATGTGAGCTTTAAGCCAATTTTTTCTTTCTCCTTTTTCACTTTCATCAAGAGGCTCTGTAGTTCTTCCTCACTTTCTGCCATAAGGGTAATGTCATCTGCATATCCCACCCTTCAGGTCATCACAAAATGCGAGGCTGTGCTCCCTGTGTTATACAGCAGCTTCCCACTGGAAAACATATAGATGGCCAATAATGACACGAAAAGATGATCAGCATCACTCATTATCCAAAATGAGAAAAAAAAAAATAAAAACTACAAAGAGTATAACCTCACACCAATCTGAATAGCCATCATCAAAAAAACCATAAAGAGCAAATACCGGAGAGGATGTTTAGAAAAGGGAATCCTACTGAACCATTGGTGGGTTGTAAATTGATACAGTCACTATGGAGCACAGTTTGGAGATTCCTTAACAAACTAGGAAAGACCCAGCAATCCCACTATGTGTCAAACACCCTGAGGAAACCATAATTTAAAAAAGACACATGTACCTCAATGTTCATTGCAGCACTATTTACAATAACCCGGACTTGGAAGCAACCCAGATGTCCACTGAGAGATGAATGGATAAAGAAGCTTGGTACATACACATAATGAAACATTTCTCAGTCATAAAAATGAAAGAATTTGAGTCAGCTCTAATGAGGTGAATGAAGCTAGAGCCTATTATACACAGTGAAGTAAATCAGAAAGAGAAATATCATATATCAATGCATATATATGGAATCTATAAAATTGTACTCATGAACCTACTACCATGGAAAGAATGGAGACACATATATAGAGAATGGACATGTAGACACAGTGGGGGAAAGAGAGGGTAGGACAAATTGAGAAAATATTACTTGTAAAGAGTTATCTTTTGAAATTCCCAGAAATGCTTGTTATTATGTTTAAGTTTTTATCTGTATGTGTTTACTACATAAATATTTTAACCATTACTATTGTAGTAAAATATTGATATCTACCCTATTTTTATTTCTATCTTGATATATAGCATGTATAAAATATCTAACTGACTACTCCCTTCCTTCCCCATTTATAAATGGACCTTCTTGTTGCTTTGTGTTCTCTCTGTTCAAAAACATACGTATATCAATTTCAAAAAAAAAATCTATAGAGTAAATTTGTAATATGTTCCACTGATTTTAAGGTGCTTTTTTTTTATCATCAGAGAATATCCAATCAAACTGTCTACACCTATGAATATTCAGATGAACGTTAACGAAATTCTTATCTGATCAATAACTAGCTCTGTTAAACACTACAGTGTGTTAAACTGCTTCAAAATGCTAGAAATCCACTGTTTATTTAATAACAAAACATTCAAAATAACGACTGTATTCACATTTCATACTTATATGTTCAAAATGTTTGTTATGCCTATATACTAAGGAGATTTCATTCATTCTTTATACTTAATCAATATCCTAAGGTTAGTTTTTTTACACAATGATAAAAATTAACAGTAATTTAAAATTCATCTCTTGTGCTAAAAATTGGAATTTATGGGGGTTAATGGATCTGTTCTTTTGCTTGCTAAATAAAATTTGTCCCTTTAGATGATGGTTACGATTTCTTAATTAAGAATGCACTAAAGTGCCATCCAAATGTACATAATTTATTCCCTTTATATTATTGGACTGGGAATTTTTCCAATGAATAAAACATCTTATTCTGAGGCAAAATTAAAACTAATATTTTAAAGCATGGTGAAGAAATATCATTTTCTTAACTTCTTTTAAAGAAATCATTTCTTTAACTTGTTAAATAATAAATCTATATTATAATGAAAAGCAAATCAGGATAATACCTAATCAGACTTTCAATAATGGCACTAGCTAAAGTCTGAAATGACTGTTTCTAAATTAAAATATAGAACCCTTAAGGATGAAGGGAAATATGCATATATGTACATATGTTCCTGTGTGTATATATGTTGTATGTACATATATATGTATCATTTTTGTTGCTTATTATTCTTTTCTTGTATGAAATAATTGGTCTTGCTTTTAACTATACTTGTCACAGCAGACAGTACACATATGAACTTTGTTTTATGAATGAGAAAAGATGTCAGGAGCTTTATAAGGAAAGAGTTTTAAATGAGACAAAAAGAACCAGATGGCAATATTCTGTAGAGGTCAACAGAAAAACAACCAAAAAATTGTTCAATATTTTGAATTTTTATTTCTTTGCTTGATTCATAAATTTCCTTTGAAACATACTATGAGGTGTTTAGAAAGCCCCTCTGAAGAAACAGCTCTGAAATTTTCAGTAAATATGATTGCCAGAGCTACTTCTGTGTACTTTTACTTATACAGAAATAGCATCAGTGTCTCAACTTTGCCTAGTTTCTGAGTTATGGTTAGTCTCTAGATCTTTTAAGTCACTTCCATACACTATTTTTAATGCATATTTTATACCTATTATTGGGCTAACGATAATTGTATTGTGCCTGGTATGGAATTATTTCATTTAATAATGGTCTTAATGAGAAATTGTTTAATTTTAGAAATTTGTTTGCTTCAAAAATATTCCTTTATTCAGTGGAAGAGTTAAGATTTATAGTACATTTGGTGCACACTGCTTCTTGTGAAATATCCAAAAATAATAACTTAAAAACACAATTATCAACAAATACACTAGAGACATATAGAATATAAAAATCAAGACCATAACATTTTTAAAATTCAGTTGAAGATGTTCCATTGGCAACTTTTATTTATATTATAATTTAGATAGAAGTTCTTTGTTGGGAAGGTAATTTTTATTATTACAACATTTAAGAGCAATATGAAAATAAATTTAAATCATCTCCTGGAATAATTTAGTCAAACATTGTTTATTGAAGATGTTCCATTGGCAACTTTTATTTATATTATAATTTAGATAGAGGTTCTTTGTTGGGAAGGTAATTTTTATTATTACAACATTTAAGAGCAATATGAAAATAAATTTAAATCATCTCCTAGAATAATTTAGTCAAACATTGTTTAGATTAATCACATAGCTAAAAATTACTTGCTTAGAACTCTAGCATCCATGCCAAAGTAAAAATACCTATTTACTTGATCCCACTCTTCAATAATCCACAAGTGACTTTTGCATAAATAAATTTGACTTCTTACCAACTTGATATTTCAGTCATGACTGTTTTCCATTGTTTTGCTAATGAGTGATAACACAAAATGAAGAACATAATTTTTAATTTTTTGTTTCTAAAATTTTAATTTAGACTTATTTTTCAGAACCTATGGACCCACATGTCTGAAAAATGTTGCCTAAGAATGCTGCTAGATGTAGGAGAAATTTATGAGAATTATTTCATTTTATCTCAATTTTGCACTTGTGGACTCGTAACAAAATCTCAAGGAATGCAATGCAAGTATTCATGTTGAATTATTAATTCATGGATAGAAAAAGAAGAGGGTCAGATACAGAAGCACAAATGGTAAGATTTTTCTACTATTTGCATCTGGCAATGAAAAAGTGACAATCATTTTGAATCGCTGAAAGTGCTAACCTATTTTAGCAGTCTCTTCAAAAATCCAACTCATAGCAGTAACAACTTTCATATCCCCTTGTATACTGATTCTACAGTTTTTGGTATGGGTGTATAAAGAGAAAATGTAGGGAATGTAATGCAGAAATATGGTTTCTATGTAGTAGGAAGAAAAACTACATAAGTATTACCTGAAGCTGAAGGTTAGACTAGAGTCTTACCATCCTTGAAAATAGCATTTGTTGACAACACACTGATTAGATTTTTAAAAGACTAATATTAATTTTCCTGTTAAAGTTTGTTCATTTACATCTAAAGTTCATGTTTCAAATCATTTTTATATAATTAGGATGCAAAAGCATGCTTAAGAAACTAATTAAATTACACCAAACATACTGGCTACAAAAGTAGAATTTTATAACAGAAAATGTCATGTTTTACATAATAGCAAACTATTTTTAAACAAATTGCCTGTCATTTTAGATTTTTTTTTCCTAAAATGATTCATCTAAAAACCACCACATCCAATTTTTAATTTAAAGTACCATGTGCTTCTCTTTATGTATTAGGAGGGCAGACTTATTAAAAATCTTCATGTTTCCTTTCATGAGGATGGGACACCCATCATTGTAACTCTTCTGGTCTATTATCTATTCCCTCACTGCTTCCTCCTTTAGGCAGAAGGAATTACCTGCCTTATGAGAGTATTTAGAAGAGAAAGTAGAGGGTGCCTTCCTACCTCACATCTTTTAAGTTATGCTATCTTCTGGAACACAAGTTCTTTGTTACTCTACGATGTAACTCACCATGATAGGCTCTGTCCAACAGACATTAAAGTCCAGCACAGCCTCTTACAAAGAGGATAAGTTTTTCCAGTTACAGAGTATGGGATCAAAGCCCTATTGTCAAACATTCAAGGCATATTATCCAATGTCAGTTATATCAGTTATAGTATGGTTATTTATCTGCTTTTGTCTTTTCCTTTAGTTGATTCAGAACTTGCAAGGGGAAAGATGATAAATTGGGGGCACCTTAAAATTCTCAAAGTAGGTAACTTAGTACTTATTATAATATTAAAGAGTTAGATTACTAGCACTTATTTGTTTGCAAAAGGATTCCAACTAATTTAGGCAGAAAAAAAGTTGAATTCAATAGCTTTTGTAAAAAGAAATCAATATATCAGGAATGTATACAACCGAAGAAATGACTAGAATTATAGAGTCGAGCACCGTCTCTCCTCTTTGATCTGTCTATTTTTTCTGATTTCTTTTTGTTTTCACTTCTTTCTCTAAGGCTTGTTCTCTCTATACAGTGGAAGCTATAGCTGCAGACCGTCATGTGCTTCTATTTTTAAGAGTATCATAATCAGATGGGGAAAAAAATGAGCCTTCCTTATCTGCCATTAATAGAAAACAAAAGCAAAAACAAACACAGAAGAAAAATATCTCAAAAAGTTTTCTCACTGATTAGGCTTAAGATTTACATGTATTCCTTGAACAATTCTGTTGGTAAATCAGGTTTACTTGGCCTGCATCACTGTAACAGAATTCTGTGACTGAGGATTTAGCATGTTACTAGAGAAAACAAACAAACAAACCAATGTAGAATAGGTTTAGTCCATGAGATTCAACATCGTGTAAAACAAGAGCAGAACATGTTGGATGCTTTTCTAGAAAATATACATGTTGGTGGGGGGCCGTGTAGAATACAGAAACAGATGTGATGTCCATCTAACAATTAACATATTTAAGAACTGGGATATTTAACAAGGACTCTTTCTTTCCTCTCTCAGTAACATTGAAATAGCTTTGGGGGATGTGGTGTATGTTGATGATAGAAAATAGATAAATGAATAGCCATGTCAAATCACAGCTATTAAAGTACTCAAATTTCAGATTTTTCAGCATAGCACAAATAAACTTTTTTACAGATAAGTCTTCTAGGGCAACTGTCCATGTGACTAGATTCATTATTTTCTTTATATACAAATGTGCATGATAAATCTTTCTGCCTTAATTATATGTGTATTCTAAGAATAATATGGTTTCATAAATCATGATTTTTTTTTTATATATCCTATTTCCAAGAAGGCAGGGTATGTATGAAACTATTCTTCCTTTGGGGGATGAGGGAAGTGAGGCATTGTAAACCTTGGACCCAGAAGATTATTGATTTAGTTGGATCAGTGAGAAGCAATGAAATATTCTTGGATATGATACTAATACCTTGCACAACTCATGTTCATATTGAGATTGCTAGAGAACATATTGGATCTTAATTTTATTTTTGTATTTTGAAAAACTTAAATAAACACTGTTTGGGGTTACCATAGGAAAAAAAATTCTTCTACAAGAGTCTTATTTAGAATAAATGTGATTTGAATAAAATATAAAATCTGGCTTTGCTTTCCAATATTAAAAACATTTAAAAATTAACATTTTTAACCAGAATTACAAGAAGAATGCTTAACTTAATTAAGAGGAAAGTTGCATTTAGAAACACCAAATTATATGTAAGTGGCTTATTAATATATGTCATTTATCCATATTTGAAGCTCTATTAGGCAAGAAAGAAGTAACTAGTTCATGGCAATGTGCACTTTTAAACAGCAGAAACTGTTAACATGACACATAAATGAAATATTTTATGTGTTTAAACAAAACTTTATCTCAGATAGACAATCAGTAGAGGCTGGCTATTAATGTGTGATTATAATTTGCCATAAACCATTTAACGGCTTATAAAATATAGAAGACTTTCTGCTTTCTCTCTGTTGAGGCTAGATTTATGAAAAGTGTAAACATTCTCCTTAGTTGTCAACATCATCTGTTTAGACATCCACATGATTACAGAAATTTTGGTCCTTCCTACCAAAAATGAAAGATCTCTGAGAAAGTTTGAAAGAAGAGATGAAGGAATATCACCAATAAGTACTGAATGAAGAAAGAATTTTCCAGGTAAATTTTGTGCCAGGGTTTATATAAGAACACTGTAACTTTTAAAACAATCCAAAAATAGATCACCATTTTACACCTGTGGAAACTATAAATTAAATGATTTTTTTCTTCAGTAGTCATAGCACAAAACTAGGGTTAGTTGTTTCCTATTGTATGTTATTTCTATTGTATGGCATTGTTAGGTCAAGTCACACATTTTGAAAAAAGTTTCCAGGCATGGTCAACCAGTCTGGTCATTTCTGGCAAAAAACAGAAACACAGAGTTTGGAAAGACAATAGGTAAGTGTGTGATCTGTAATTCCTTCTAGAGAGGAAGCAAGACAAGTTGGAGTCGGAGCTGGGGAATAAAATTGACTTGGGGGAACATGAAGGAATAAACTATAACTCTTAAATCAGTAGTGTTTCTAATTTATTGTTATTTTTTATAATCAATGTATCCTCAACATGTGTAAAATAACACATTTATTTTATATTTTATAACACATTTCTATTATATTATTAAATATTTGTCACACAATTTTGTGTTAAGACAATATATCAATGTAAAGCAAAATTGCATGTAAATATTTACACTGATAGTAAACTAGCAGGGTTACAAATGATGCAAATAGAAAATTTTTGATCCTTGTGATGATTTATATTCTGCCATATTTTTGCAAAAATTAATTTTCTTGATTTCATAATTAGCAATTCACTACAGATATTTGAGTTTCATGTTCATTCCAAAAAAGCCGTTTCTGATAATGTAACATATTGTTACAACTACCAAAGTTCAAAACATTTAGTTTATGGGTCAATGAGACCATTGGTGGGATTTGATTCTGCTCAGGAATTTGTTGAAGGGACAATCAGGCAAGAAAAATACATTAATGACCTAACTTGCCTAGAGAAGCCTGTACAGAATACAGGACTATTTGTGTGATTATAGAATACATTTAATAAAATCTAAAAGTAGCTTAGAATGATCTTGAGAATTAAAAAATGTAAAACCATATTAGAAGCTATGATTTATTCACTGTAATATATCCTCAAAACTGATTATTACTTTTACATCATGTGAAATAATTTCACATGTGGAACTTAGCATTTAACAAAACATGATTTTTATGAGGAAAATATGAAAAGCATGTCTGTAAGCAAATTGTACTTTTTTTTACAATTTAATGGTAATTGATTTTCTAAAGATCTGCAACAGCATCCACAGTAGGCATTGTTTTATTTTAGCAATTTTTGAAAGTTTATTATATGCCTGGCAAAATTCCAAGTCATGTTAGCACTAAGTCAAATAAGAAACTCTTTGTCTTTATAAAACTTAGGAGTCAAGCCCTTGGAATTGTTGATATAGATTACATGCATCATATCATAATTTTATTTCATTATAAAAGAACAAATGTAATATGCTTTCTTATAAATCTTTGAATTCCACCAATTAACCATGTGTAGGGGGAAATTAAAGAATCATTAAACTCTGATAGGAAGAGAGAGAGAAGACGCCAAAGAGGGAGAAAGAGAAGGAAGAGGAGAATTCTTAGGTAGTATTTATCATTATTTATGCTCCTATATGTTTTGTACTTATGTTATTATATTTATGCTATCATTAAAAAATTGAGAAACAGGATTTTAGAAAATGTATGGATAGTAAATTATCTCTGATTACACAAATGCTTAAACCTTTTAAATCTTGACCAAAATATTTTGATAGATATTATTTTTCTATTAATGATACTTTTGCTGTTATACAAAAGATTAAGGGAATAAATTCTGTGACACTAAACTAAATATGGAACTCTGTACACCCTTGTATTTCTGGGTATGATAACTGTGGATGATGCAAAATTCATGTCTCATTTTGGGTAAAATGCATACGTTATTCTCACAGGTTACCAGTACAAGGAAACACTGTCTATGTTCAGGAGTTTAATTTCTTGTAAAGGTTAATCACTATTAGTTACCCTAGCTGACAAACAGTAAAAGGGCATCAGGTCAACTCGTTGGAAGGAAAACTTCCAATTTGTACAGCTGTACACCTAACGGCAATCCGTGTGTATTTGAAGATTCATTTTCTCATTTTTAATATGCATATGGTTACAGATTGCTTTTCATATAAATCTGCAAAATGTTGTGTGGCATGTGAACATTTGCCCATCTGGAGGACTGGTCATAAAACTCATTTTCTGTGATTTAATGAAACTAGAAATCCACGAGTAAGAATGGTTTTATCTTTGTATCCAAACGTTGTTAGGTGTTGCAATCACTTATATATCCATAACATGTTCCTAATTTTATAAATGACTAATTTATGTTTCAAAGATAATAAACCTGGTAGTATGACCTTTGGATATAAGTTCATAGCAAACTATATCAAAGAAATATATGTTTTAATAATTTTCAAATATCATTCCCAATATCTCCCCTCCTCTTTCTCAAACCCCACTTCTCAGAAAAGTGGAATGTCTCAGAAAACACTATTATGTAGCTTTGTGAAAGCTGTTGCTGGCACTGAATAAAATGAAGTATAGATTATATGATTCAAATGTACCAAAACAAATGATATTTTTGGAATTAAATTAGAATTTTATTGCTTTTTCTCATCATTTTGGAAACTATTCTGTAACAAAAGATTATTACTATCCATGCATGCTTTCTGGAACCTCTCAAAATCAGACATCAAATCAGAAATTGTCCACTACCAGCCTCTCAGAAAAAAAATAAATATCTGGAAAATATTAATTATAAGTTAGAATAAAAATGTTTCATAAAATAATTTAAATACACTCCAGTCAATCTTATAAGTGTCTTTGAGATAAACAGATGAGTATAATATAGCCCATGCTCCTTAAAATTGTATAGTATTTTCTAGTACAATGTAGCCTAAAAACTTATCTTCTTAGCAAAAATCTATGAAAGACTCTAGGCCATTAATATGCAATTGCATCTTAATTCTCTCTTTGCAGGCTGTTTTACTTAATAAAATAACTAATTTCAAAAGAAAATCTAAACTGCAATGCCTCTGGATTTGTAAATAAGGAGCACTTGGTGGTAAATACCAATATGTCCTAATTTTAAATAATAATATGCAATATGGAAGAGAATAAAATGTAAAAGTAATATATATATTGACATTAATTAGAATGTTCTCTGTATTATCTTTTCCTTATAATACTTTATAAGTATTATCTAAGTTACATTAAAGGAACATAGTTTATTGATTACCATATTCACTTGTTAGTTAGAAAGATAATATTGAAATTGAATTAGTATTGTGATTTCAAATATAGTGACTGTTAGTCATATGTAGCTAATGTGAAGTTAAAATGTGATGTTCGAACTGAGATGTATTGTTAAGCATAATATACATACCATATTTTGAAGATTTAGTGTTAATCTGTGCTAATATGTAATATTAATGTATAGTGTATCTAATGAAATCTTTTAAGAATATTCAACCTTCTTTATAAATCATTTTCATGAGTGGAAAAAATACACAAGTGTTTTGTTTTCTAATCAGTTCTTATGGATAATGATGTGAAATATGAACATGTTAGTCTATTTTGCTAGACTTTTGGAGAAGAGCTGAAACTCTGGCAAAGAAAAGCAAAGGATAAGTCAAACTGTGTACAGGTGTATATGTGTCTGTACTTCTTTGTTTTCCATGTCTGTATATTTGAAGTGGGGGAACTGAATGAGGCAGAGATAAATACAATTTACTTGTAAATGACAGATTCATTTATTATTTACCAACAGATTCAGAGGAAATCATTAAAAATAACCAGAAAATTGAGACTCAATTAACAACAAAAACAACAATAAAAAATATTTGAAAAATATTTGAAGACTTGTTAAAGCTACCAAGTAATTCAGGGCTTAAGGGACAAAAGTACCATAAAGAAGAAAAGTTCAATGAGATTAGCTAAAACTCATGAAACAATGCTTTGTATTGCACTTTGTAAGTGACTCATGGGGAAATGCCACTTAACTGGAAGCTAAGAAACTAAGAAACCAAGCAGAGTTTGGCTATTGACATCTCTGGTATTTGGAAAGACAGAAAATGGAGTTCACAGACTACCAAAGAGAAAAGATAAAATCTTAGGGTTTCAATTATGATCCATGGAGTGCTATGCTGTAGAAAGCAGCAGAGACCATTCTTCAAAAACTTAATCTTAGTTTTGAGTGTTCTCAGTCTCTGTCTGTATTAAATGACCTGACCTTAAACAGAAAAAATTGTAAGCCTCACTTGAATAAAAAAAAAATCATTGAGAAATTGACATTGTATAAATAATGACCAGTATTAAAATGAATAACAAATAAATAAACACACAAACAACAAGCATACCAAAAGACAAGACCAAATTCCTGGTCTAAGAATGAAAACCAATTTTGATATCAGATTTACACAAGTAGACTTTTAAAGTCATTGATACGTCAATATAATATAACTGGTAAATATGACTTCGCCCCAGGATTAACTGTGTTGGTAACTTAGAAAGACTAACAAAATCCTCTGTTCAGAAAACTATGAGCATTTATCTAATTGAGAATGATTTTTAAATGAGTGTTCATGTCAAGATTCAGAAAAATATTCAAAACAAATAATTACCACCACTTAGAGATAGGTCGTATAAGCAAAAATGGATTCTGATTAGTATACAGTATAATAGAATTATTTTCCCTGTGTTATTCAGTGGCTAAAACAATATAATTATACGCTTGAAGTCAGAAGCAAAAAGTGAACGATTTTAATAAAAAATGTCATGTTTGTACAATGTATTGAGAATATCTATTCCCAAGGAAAACATACTTAGTAACTTCGATTTTCTCTAATATAATTAATAACTTGTATTTGGAATTTTCCATTTTTCTATTCCATTTCTCACCTTTGCTCACTATTTTGTAAAATAAAATGACCACACAGGCTATCTCTGTGTTTTCACATATTGCCCTACAAACTGAAGGAGCATATTAAATGGGAAATTATAGGATTTGAGTATTATTCTTGTTATATAGATAAGGGAATTTATTGCATTAAGATATTTAATCTTTATGAAATGTTAAAATGAATTAATGAAACAATTTTAAAAACAGGTAACCTTATTCTTCAACCTTGGTTTTAAAGAGTATCAGTATGGGAAAATAATAACTTTGTTCCAGTGCTTTATACTGACCTCACCTCTCTTACTGTCTTTTTAACGTTTCCTTCATGTCTCAAAAGCCTGTCTAGTGTACCCTTTCCAAAACTGAACCCTTGGTTGGTTTCTTCCTTTCCTCTACACACCTTGCATTGTGTTTGTTTCCCCTTAAAGGCCCTAATATCCAATAGGCTTCGTTGATCATAAAGATGAAATTATCTACATAATCTCTTTTTGAGCAAAGAGTTTGGTACATTTTCCATCATAGTAATTCCATCATTTGTCATCATACATACACACGCACACACTTGCAACTATACACATACATGTATGTATATGTATAGTCTTCAAATGAACCATAGCTATCAATACAATAATTGCATCTGTGTTATTCTTTCTTTTATAATCAACCCCTTACAAAGATTGTGACAAATATTTGGCAATCAGTATGTACTTGAGAATAAAAGAATTAATGAACCTAAGCTCTTTGAGACTAGCATTTTCTTTTATTAGTTCTTTAAAATTCATAGCATCTTAATTTGTTTCATAACTGTTTTTATGCATGATTTATCATCTGTAATAAATTTTAAAACTTTAAATATGGAATAAAATAAGACATATTAAGTACAATTTTTGAATTAATGAATAAATGATAAATCATTATTATTATTGAGAAATGAATGCATCTATCTTCTAATATTTAAAAGGATATTTCATTACTTGTAATGAAATATGTAGTTTAGTCTCTTATTGAAAGGCAATTCTCCTAATAAATCATAATTTTGTCTCTACTTTGTAATTAGTTATTAAAATAATGGCTTAGATATATAAGCAATCTATATGTTAAATTGAAGCATTATAATGTTAATTGTTCAAATATTACTATTAATGTTATAAATATGAACATTTATGAGATCTATTACTAAATCTACTAGGACTTATTAACAGAGAATAGAACATTGATTTTTAAAATGATTTTTTGGGACTGCCTATCATGCATCTGAATCTCTCTATTCAACAGAATAAATTTACTTAAGAATAATTTTTTTTAATTTTATAAATAAAA